>NW_028277125.1:54791944-55415833 GCF_059951505.1 Python bivittatus | reverse complement strand
TATTTCTTGTTGGATCAACAAAAAGAATAGGCTCATATTATACAAATATGGAAAGTCCTTTGAATAGTCTTGCAGCTCCTTAGAAATATTCCATATGGAAATATTCACTTTCTTCAGATTTTTGAATGATGGTCCAGAGAAACTTTTTGTTGAGCTCAGAAATAGACCACAATGGAACTTTTATTTAACTTCAGTGTTCTTTGCTGAAATCAGCATAGACTAGTGGATACAGAGTGGCTAAGTGAGAAATAGCCTGAAGGGGAAATGGATCCAAACTCTATGGTACAAATTTCAGAATATCTCTGGTTTAAGCTGCCATGTTTTATTTTGCCTTTCCCATTCAGGCATCATTAATCACAGAAGGACAAGACCATTATTTTTTACCTTTTATGGTTGAGGGTACAAGGTTAGAAGATTTGCTCTAGTAATTACCAATCAGTCTGACAAAGTAACCTTAATTAGTAGGCTTTTTTAATATTGCATGTAGGAAAGGGGCATAAGTGAGAATACATGTTATTATGATTTAACACCTTGTTCACATCTCACGTATATTCTTTTTCTTCTTCTGACACCAATGTAATTAGGGAACTGGGATGCAACAGATTTTGATGTTATCAATACCTGCTCAATTCTCTGTGTATATTTGGAGCAGGAAGGAAGGCTTTATTTTTTGCCATTTATTTCCTTCCTTCTTTCAGTCTCTTAAAGATTCAACAGAATTAAAACTGGAAAGTGTGTTGTTCTTGTTTTTTTTAAGAAAAAGGAGAAGGGGGAAGAGAGAATTTTTTAAAAAATAGACTCAGCAAAATTTAAATGCACTAAAACTCTTATATAGTAAGTGCCTTAACTATCCACACGAAGGAACTCAGAAGAGGAACCTGCCTAAACTCCTACAGGGAAGAAGTCTATAATCAGATCATGGAGAAGACCCTGATCCACATCCTTTTCAATTGTACCTGAAGAAATACACAGAGCAAACTTTCCAAAGATATCCATAATTGATGGGCAGAATCATGTAGGAAAGGATGTTCTTTTGATTTTTTTCTAATCCAATTTCAACCTTATAATTGGTCTCCAAACATGTTTCTATATTATTTTACATTTTATAGTTCTATAAATAAGAGTGTTTGTGTCTATGTGTGTGCATGCATGTATGTGCCATATCTAAAAAGCAATACACTCAGCCTGTTTACTGCAGTGCCTTACTCTGCACTAACAATAAGGCTAGAATACCCACATTCTATTTTTCCCACATTCTCTTTCTGTTCTTTACAAAAGATTTGTTATTTGTGTTTTCCATCTCCAGGCCTCCTCTGTTTGAGATTCCTTTTCTTCCTTCTCTACCAACACATTTCATCATCCTGGGCAAAAAGCAAGGTTATCACTCCTTTGCTTTCAAGGGGCAAAGCTGCAACCAGCAGAAAAGAACACTTACATGGTGCATTTATACTCCAAAGGAGAAAAGATAGTGGACATGGATATTTCGTCCATCATCACCATTTGTACCTCATGAGAACTTTGTGAGTTAGGTAAACTGAAAGATGGAGACTGCCTCTTCCTTCCTTCCTTCCTTCCTTCCTTCCTTCCTTCCTTCCTTCCTTCCTTCCTTCCTTCCTTCCTTCCTTCCTTCCTTCCTTCCTTCTTTCTTTCCTTCCCTCCACCCCCCCCCTCTCTTATCCATCCATTTTTTCCACAGTTCTGCCCATAACCTTCAAGGTTAAATATAGATTTGAACTTGGAGTTGATTTGCTTTTGGCTATTCTCTTCTGGTTATTTGACATTAATTGCCATACTCAGCCAATCACTGAATCTTCAGTATGGTATTTTATTACTCTTTTTTCTTTTTGTTTATAGAAATGGAAGAAATGAAGCTGGCCATTGGTTATTAAGAAATAAATCTGATCTCAGCTTCCAGTTTTCTAGCCAATAAAAACAAGTTATGCTGATAATCAACAGGTACTTAGCAATGATAAAAATCAGCTATATTCACTTTTATTCCATTAAAATTACATTGGTATTAGATTTGTCAATAAAACTGAACTAAACAGTCCACGGTTTATGATTGACGTGTGGCCACATTCACCAAAGAAGTTCGATGGGCTTTTGCTACTATTCTTGGTCTCTTAAATTGCTGCTGTGTACACAGAATCCTACAATCATAGAAAAACAATGCAAAGCAGGAGAACACATTGTCCAGTTTTCAGGATTTCCAAAGGTCATATTTCCAGTACATCTCAGGCTCCCCTGAAAAAGTGCCCATTATCCAGTTGGCTACAGTAACATCTAATCATCTTAATTTTAATCCTGATTTCCATGCAGATTTTGCAGGACAATTAAAATTACCTCGGTATAGAACATAAGCAACTAGAAAAGATATGGTCATACAGGCAGCCATTGTGCATATCCAGTTCAAAATACAGGTAGTCTCCAGTTTAAGAACAAGTTCCATTCCCAAGGTCTGTCCTTAAGCTGAATTTGTATATAAGCCAGACATTACTGTATATAATACTGTATAAGTAGTATTGTGTAATTAACTCAAACCATTGTGTATTTAACTTGAATCATTATGTATTTAACTCAAAATTTGCTACAATAGGTTTCATTCTTAACTATGGGTTGTCCTTAAACCGGGCATTCTTAACCTGGGTACTGCCTGTACACAAGCCAAGGGAAAGACTTCAGGTCCAGCTGTTGAAATGGGATAGAGAGAAAAGCAGAAGGAGCAGATGATGGAACTTTGGAAGGATAACAATTCAGTCAGTAGAGAATCATCATTAGAGTGGGCTGTTACTTAAAGTATTCTGAGGTTGGCCTCACTGTAAAAGGCTAGCCAGTCCAGTTTTTAAAAAAGGACCATAAAAAGAGAAGACAGGGACCTAGAACTTGCCCATCAAGGCAACTAGCAGATTGAATGGCCGCACAAAGATCTTACTTATCCTCAGTGCAGTAAGATGTAGAGTGCTTTATTAATATCAGTTAATATTAATAATTAATAATAATTACTAAAGCTGTGCCAAGTGCCTTGGACTCACTTCACCGAAGTGCTTCTTGTCATAAAGGTAATGCGGTTCTCCTCACTGAAGTGAGGAGATGATGTGATTCTTTTCAGCAAAGCATTCCACAGGTCCTCAAAGCCTCATCTGGCAGGTCAGTTAGCTGGAAGAAGTTTCTATGAAGGTGCAGAATCTTCTTCTGATTTGTGCTGATGTGCTTCTGTCAGCTTGCAAAGAACTTTTTCCATCTAACAGAACTAGCAGAAGAGGCAGAGCAAGTGAAGAATGGCCACGTGGCCTCTTTGCTTCACTTTTAGAACTGAGGAGACCATGTGGCTTCTCAAAATGATTCAGTTAAAGCATCTTTAAAGTAAAGCACCCTTTTGAAGCTTTGCACAAGTGTAATAATTGCTTCTCAAGTTTTACCTAGGCATGTTGATTTCCCTATTTTTTCCCAAATCTGTTCTTCTCTGTGGCTGGAGGATAATAGTCCAGCTCCCTGTTCAATACAGGAAATTAGAGTTACTGTATCTCTGACAGATAGCTATCTAGCCTGTATGGCAGAGATTGCTCATCCTGCTGGGCATTTCTTTCTATTGTCTTATTAACTTTCTCCTAACATTGAATCAAATCCTAAAAGGCCATCAGAACTGATCTTGCCATCTAGGGCAGTAGTTGCCCCTTTTTATATGGCTGTGCTTTAGCATTTGAAGATATTTGTAAATCCTCTTTATTAGCAGTTTTATTTTTTTTCCTACCCTATCCTAATACAGAAAAAGAAAATCTATCATTGAAAAGATTCAAAATAATCCATTACTAAATGCAAAGGCAGATGGAACTTGTAATTTTTACTTATGTCACACATTTAAATGATTAGTTATACTATCTAAATAACTTTGCATGTCAGCCACTTTTTCTAGTGTAAGATTACAATATCTCACAACGGGGAGTCTCTATGGAACCATTTTAGAATATAGGTCATTAAGACTGTGTACAAGATGAAGAACCACTTGGAGCAAAACTATGTTGCACTTCTTTTGGTGCATGTTGGAGCCTGGAAAGATGAAAGTGAGGATTTGAGGAGTAGGCTGAGAGGTTAATAATGAAAAATGTGTTTATGGCTGTAGCAGGTTGTTACTGAATATGGCCACATAGTTTGCATGCAAAGTTATAGTAAATATGAAGTTCATAATGATATGGATTTAGAATGGATTTTATGTGGCTCACCCAGATATTGTTGAATTCTGGTTCAGGCCAGCAGGGTCAGTGGTGAGGATATGATGAGAACTAACATCAACTTGAGAGCCACATGTTGCTCATTCTGGTGTAATAAAAAACAAAAAGGAACTTTTTGTCTTTATCTACAGTACTGCTTTTAATGTTCTCAGAAACATCTGACTAAACAACTTTGGAAACAGAATGCAGGAAATAATGAGTTCTTATATTTTCTTACTATAGCTTCATTCACACATATAGGCAGACACGAAACAGCATAGGAGCCATTTCATCATACTATGATGTCTTCAGTTCAGTGGGTCAACTTGTTGGTGGAGAAAACAAATTATCCTTTACATCAATGTTCTGCAGCCTAGTGCTTTTGAGACAGACTATATTTCCCATAATCTCTAGGTGGCATGGTCATTAACTGATGGGGATGATGTGAATGTAATCTCAATATTTGGAAGACACCAGGCTGGGGAAGACCACCCTGCACCTATTCTAGAACTGCAATTCTGATTTTTTAACAAAACCAAAAATGTTAAGATCAGTTAGCATATCCCAGACTGGAGAATAATTTCTGGATCCAGCAACTTTGTGTAGTGACTGTGATGCACATGTAGAGTTCATGCATGTAGTCCAGCATTCTGTGTCACACAGTGGCCAGCAGTTGCACGTACAAAGTTTACAAGCACAGCATGAAGACAAGGGCTTCCTTTTACCATTGCTCCCTAGTTAGGGAGTGATTATTGATTCTGGAGATAGAATATAGCTAACAAGACCAGTAGCAATTGATCAGCCATTCCTCCAGGTCCCAGTGCTTTTAAAATGGGACAGTCCAGATCTGATGGTAACAAATTCCACCATTTAAATACGTATATGTAAAAATGAAAAAAATGAGAAAATGTTACATTGAAATAGGAAGATAGGAGAATAAAACAATATATATAAATACATGTATACATGTGATTTCAAATAGGCTATTTTATTACTTATAATAAAGGTTAGAAATATTCAGGAAAGGAGATACAAGTACAGTTTTGTTCTTTTTTTTCTAATCTGTCTATTCACCTGCATCTTTATTTAAACTTTCCCATCTTAATAGATTTATGTTAAGCCAACACTATGAGGGATTCCTTATCCAAATAGAAAAAGTGCACTTGTCCATTTTTTCTTATTAAGTAATTTAACAAATTCAACCTGAAATCTCGGCCTTTTTTAGAGCAGAAATAAATAAAGTATGTTTGTTGAAAATATGGGGGCAACTTATTTATTCTATAAGGTAAAGTCATAGAACTGTAAACAAAAAATATAATCTTCCTGTTGGGTTAATTATGAAAGAATGAATGCACATGCAGTTGCCCAACTGATTCTGAGTTTAGATATTGCTAAAGAAATCTATCACTTCACAGAGAGTGGCATCTTTAACATATAATTTGGGGGTTAATGTAGTGTAAGTATCTGCTTTACACATTGTTGTCTAATGAGGACAGGGTGGTAATCTCTTCTCATTAGGTTAATGTGTCAGCTCTGCCAGGTTACATCATCAGCCTATTTTTAAACAGATATAATTAATGTAAGCATCTAACAATACATGATAATTATTGCCATGAATTCATTGTGATGCTTTCCTTATTAGAAGGAGGAGGAGGAGGAGGAGGAGGAAGAGGAGGAGGAAGAGGAGGAGGTGGTGGTGGTGGTGGTGGTGGTGGTGGTTATAGTGATGCCATTATGGAATAAGTGATGAGTTTTCATAAAATATATGTGACTATAGAACCCAAAATATTTTGTTCATTCACCTCTTGCAGATCTTTGGAGATATGCAGGAAGAAAATGTCTGCAAATCAAATAAGGGCAGCAAACACCAAGATCCCAACATGGCTGGAGATTTCCATACCATTTCCTGTTCAGGTTCAGTTTAAGGAAAGAAGGAAAGAAGAGATAGACTTTGTCGCTGAGATGTTTATACTAAAGGTATTCATAATGGTTTGCAGGGCAATACAATAAGTAACATCAGTTGCAAATTACTATATTTCATCTATCTGTCTGCCTATCTAATTTGTATATCAACATAAAAGACCCCTGGCAGTTAACATATTGGGCTGCAAAAATCTGGATGACCACATGATGGAGGAGGGGGGTTATTTGCTGCCATCAAGTTCCATCTGGAATTTTGCAGCCCATTTTTTAAATTATTTTTCCCCAGAAAAATAATAAAACAGAAGACAGAAAAAAGAAATTTGCCATGCAAATGGGCAGTAAAGAAGATTGGATTTAACTGATATGTGCATATTCTTAATTAATAGTTCAGAATTAAAGCAGATGCTAAAAGGTATCTGCTTCCAGTGGTATGGTTTTGGTCGGGATGAGAAGTGAATCACTTAAATCTATCAATTATTTCTCCTTTCTTGAATTAGACACGAAACAGAAGTCACAACAGCTGAACTATAGTCTGCATTTTATGGTAGACTTCTCTCTAGTATGTTCATTTCAAACACAGAGAAAATTTTCTTGTAGGCAACATTTGGCAACTGTAGCTCTCATCTGCTGCTTAGAGTGTTTCATTAGGTAACACGAATCTCCTCAGCTGCTATTTGCAGGAACGGAGCCTAACAAATCTAAATCAGTGTTCAGTTATAGAACTCCTATTAAATTTTACAGAAATCAACTGGACTGCTACTTATCAAGTTTATTACAACAACCCTATGGAAAACTTGGGAAGCCTGTTTTTATCTAACAAGTACAGTATGAATCACAGCATATAACACTGATAACTCTAGGCCTATATATCTTTTGGAAATCATGCTTACAACATCTTCCTGGGTAATTTATTCATTGACACCAAGTGCTTCTGGAAAAATGTGTGCAAATGATATGTAAACAGACGTGCGTGTGCACACAGAACAATTTTTTTGTTTGTTTTAAGAGGCAAGTGGAAAGCTTCACCTTAGAGTCCTGCAATTGCACACAAGCATTATCCCCATCTTACTGATTTGAAGCAATGTAAGACATTTTGATGACTAAAGGTAAGGATAAGATACCTAATCCATGTTTTCAAGTATTACGCCAATAGGACTAAGCAATGCATCTTACTTCAACACTGGCAAGATGACTGTGTCTTTCAACACACCCCTTTGGAAGCACAAGACAAACCCTGTAGCATACACAGCACTTCTTTTCAACACAATGAGACAGTGGCCTAGCCCTGGGATCTTCTACCTAAAACAGCCACCTCATTTCACCAACAGTATCTCTGGCAGTCTTGTTCTGTTATACAAGTCTTAAGAGAGGTTGCTGCTGGGCAGCAAAGCTTTAAACAAGGTGTCAGAAATGCTAAGGGATGGATAAGTCAGCTGGTTGTACAGAAAGCAGTACCTTACTTCCTGTGCAAAATTATCATCAGAAGAAATTAGAAGAGGGAATGATCATCTATCCATGCCATTGGGACTCCAGTCGAGAGCCTTCCAGGATTCCTTAATTATCTGGGTCTATTTTCAAGATACCTAGGGAAAAAAGCTTGAGAAAAATGGCAACAGACAGGTCATAGTTACACAGAACCAGCTTGCAGGCAGAGAAATCTATATCAATCCCCAAATGTGGTCAGATATCATAATACAAGGGAGAAGGAGGAGGAGGAGGAGGAGGAGGAAATGGCCAAGAGATGAAGCCACTACCATCCTAACTGTGAATCATTCAGCTGTCTCATCAAAGATTATTTCTATCTAGCAAAGTTTAAAACTAGCATGTTCTATTCATACTGGAACAAAGCTTGTTCATTCTTTTCTCAGTTCTCACCTCTCTTCATGCTAACAGCAGAACAACAAAATATACCTGAGATTCTGTCCATCCATCTAGGCCATCTAGGTGGAAAGAGATTTTCACATGCCAAATGTCCATTCCTAAGTTATAGAAATAATAATTTCCAGAGAAGTAATACAATAATGCATATAAGTGATATATCATCAGGACATGCACATCAGAGCTATGCACTAGGAGAAAATTCTGAGCAAATCTAATCAAAGTTTGCCTGTCATTACTTTTGAACACATTTTTAAATAAATGTCATACAGCATTTAAAAAAAAAATAGCAAATTGCAATTTGAATATAGGCAGATGCCTTCAGCTGATTTCAAATCATAGCAGCTGTAGAGCAAAAGTCAGGAGAGTTTCAATGGCAAACACTTCAACTCTAAATGCCTAATATGGCCTCATCCTAATTATGATCCATTTTCTCCAGTTCTCTCTGGGGAAGGGAGACTTGTTTGTTGCAGGAGACGTATCTATTATTAATCTTAAAGTAGTTAGTGGAATCATTTGCAATGTTCATTAACCAACATCGCCTTATGGATTACTAAACAGCATCAATGCTTTTGCTAATGAGCCCCAGTAGTGCAATATTTTACATATATTATAGCTAGACAATTAGGGAATGCCATGCTTTTTAGAGTGGATCTTAAAATAAATTGTTTTGGACATTAAGTAGATACAGAGATAGAGACCTAATATATAAGGCTAGCATTAGCTAATCTAATGTGGTACAGAATAAAGCTTGTAAAAAAATAGTATTTCCTTTTTCTTTTGTAATTCCTGTAAGCTACTATAATGGGTAACAGGGATCATCTAATACTCTAAGGACAGATACCTCGCCTAGAGTATTATTCAGCAGTTCATGCCACAATATACTACAATTATGACAATTTGCCTGTTCACAACAGTTGGTTTTCAATAGGCAAATATGATCAGAACTCTGAAGCTGTTTGATCCATGCATATTTGCCTCATTATCTCTGGGCCCAGGAGCAAATAATCCATTTCTGCTTTTAAATCTGTTAATAGTGATGTTACCATCTCAAGTCTGCATCCTTAGTTTTTTGTATCAAGGTTTCCATTTCTTAGCACTGCCACTGAATAATATTCAAGTGGCAAAATTGCAAGGTGTAATCTTTGCCACCTTGGTGTGTAATGAAGCCCAAGACCAGGACAGCAAACAGCAATTGCTCTATTTTGATGGCAGGATGGAACAACTCAGAAAATGAGCTGCATGTGCAATACAAAAAAGAGTCACTGAATATTTAAAAGAACAGTACCATGGCAACAAACATATGCAACAAATATAGAAACATGCACTTCTGTAGTCAGTAAACATTGAAAGGAACTGGATTTCAAGACCTGCTGCCTCTTCCTTGGGGTTTCTTCCTTGATCCACCTGTTCTCTTGCTTCAGATCGATGCTTCATTTTGGATCCCTGCCTAGGGTGTATACTTATGCAGTGCTAAAACTAAAAAAAAAAGTTTCATCCAAACTACTCAATTAAATGTGAGAACATTTGCATTGAAGTTCACAGGTCAGTTATCTGAATAGATGCAAAATTAGAAAGAACAAAGTATAGTTTAAACAGAAATCTACAGTTCAGAAAATTCTGAAGAAGACTGCCCCAGGTGACCTATGCACCAGTTGCTCAAGTCTGCTGTCCAGTTGGCTTGAAGTGGGACCTGGATTGGAGTGCTCTATTTTTATAAAGCAGGACACATGCCGACTCAGCATTATGAACATCTGGTATTCCATCCTTGTATCTATTATGAACTGACCTGAGATGAGCAAAGGCCACCGGCTCTCATGTGACAAAGTGGCTAATCTAAGTGCCGTCAATTGTAGAAAAGTGCCTTATACAAATCAGACCATTGATCCACCTAATCAACTATTGGGTACACCCAAACTGCTACATTTCCATAGAGAAGGGGTTACACTTCCTGAACAAATGGGAGAAGGGAGAACCAGAAAAAAAAAAAAAGAACCTGGAAATGGGTGTTTAAGAGTGATGAAACATCACTTGAAGACTAGGAGTGGAATGAGAGTTTTTTGTTAATAGTTTGAAAAGAAAACTAACTCAAAATTAGCTAACAGAGGGCCTGTTGAGAAGCTGGCTGAATCAGTGCAGAAAGCTTCCTTTTAAAATGCAAACTTTCAAAAACTGTATCAAAAATGAGCGCTTACCCCATTTGCTTTTCTGGGGTGCCACTGGATTGGGCTTTGCTGCCTCTGCTCAAGGTTTTTTGAGGCACCAGGAGCGTTGGAATAGCTGATTGGCAAGCTAGGCCTCTCCTGGAAAGGAGTCATTTTCCTAATTTTATTTAATTTATGAATCTATAGACTGTTTCAGACACCTGACTCTAAACACATTACAGGAGAAACAGTCAAAACCAATGTAACAATAAAGTAATAGAATAGGCATAATAAAAGGGAATATAACATATCATTATAATTACAGTTACAATTAATACAATAGTAATAATTTCATGCCTGGTGACAGGAATTCCAGAACATTAAAATCCCAAAGGCCTTCCTGAACAGCCAAGTTTTACACACTTCTGGAAGGCCATGAGAGCGCTACCTTTTCCTATATGGGGTGGGAAAGGTTTTCCAGAGGAGGAGAGCCCCCACAGAAAATGTCTGCTTTAGGGCTCCCTCCTATCACATCTCTTAATAGGTGGGGTTCTTCAACAGGCAGACTCTGGGTCCATGGACTGGGCAAGTAGATGTTATGCAGGACAGACGGTCTCAAAGGTACCCAGGCTTTGGGCCATATAGGGCTTTATAGATGTCAGTGTTGTGACTTGCTGGCAACATTCTGAGTGGGTGACTCAGTGAGTAGCAGAAGCAGGACATTAAAAGATACTTTGTCACACAGATAGGCAAGCTGCAGAGAAACTGGCATAAGAAAATGGCATTGCTAGTCTTGCTACCTTGAGTTTGAACCAGGGTCTGTAAGGATTAGCCTGGCACCCAGTCACTAATTTTTAAGACACTTAGAACTGCCCAAATCATGCAGAACGTAAAAGCAAAGTCAGCCCTGAGTCCACATTTAGAATGTTGATAACTGTAGTCCCAGCTGTGTTGGCAGGACCAGCACAGAAATGAAGCATTCCATTAGCACAAAATATCGCATTGTTGGGGTTTCTGCTTGGAAACCTTTAGGAAGGTGAGAGCTGAGGAAAACAAAATGAACACTAGACTTGTCACCCCAAATTCTTTGATAAGCAGAGAATTTCATGAAGGGGTTAATCTCACTGGCCGTATGCTCATGTTGGTGTGAGATAATCCATTGCCTGTTACCTTATTCCTTTACATGGAACAAGTTGCAGCATTGTATATGGTCTGTAAGAATCCCTAAAGGCAGCAGAAAACCATTAGATCTTCCAAGTGCTTCAGAGCTACCCAATTCGACTTGAATTTCAAAGCAGATCTCCATTTCAATTTGCAAATCAATGGAGTGATTTGACTGAAGCTTTGTCAGATCAAATCGTCCATTTGAAATTTTGCACATCCCTACTTATTTATTAGATTTGTATCTGCTTTGCCTCTAGAAGCTAAAATGGCACGCACTCCCTCTGCCCATTTTTCTCTACATCAGCATCTTAGATGTATTATTTGGCCAAAAGTCACTGATGGAGCTTGTATGGCTGACAGGTTCTCCCAGATTCATCTGCCCAGGCCCAGGCCAATGCCTTACCCACTAAGCACATTGTCTGTAGCCATGTTTTACTTCTGCCATGCTTGATGGCAGCTGGGGGGGGATGTTTCCCCACTAACTATACCCTTGAGTCATGTGGGAAAGGGTTCTTAATATGCACAGCAATGTATAAACCCAGAGCTCCTCCATACATATGTGTATATGTCTATATAGGGCCTTTTGATGTATCCATGTCATGCATGTAGTCCATGTACTAATTTAAAAAGTAGGAGAAATTGGTTTCATTTGCATTTGAATTAAATCTCCAAAGGGTTTTCTAAAATATCTTCTAACACTAGCTTGAATTCTAGTCATCCAGTTATGAATAGTCATAAACATGTGGCTGCTTATGTGTACTTGAAGACAATACAAAATTATTTGCAGCAGCCAGTTCCTGTTCAAGCAGTCCACTGAGTGCTGTATAAAGTAATACTAAAGAAGCCACTTTGCTCTTTTGCAAGTCCCATGTGCATATTATCACTAAAATATGTTTTCAGTGTTTGCTATAAATGCAAAGTGTACTTCTGATTCACTTGACTGACAGACAGGCAGAGAGGAATAAGATTACTCTCTGAAGAACAATCTGCTTGACTCTTAACAGGATGCTTGAGTTGTTTTCAGTCTGAAATTCAGCCGTATTTCTGTTCAATCTGCTGCATGGCAAAATGCCAGTTGACCGCAGACAATTAAATTATTACCAGGTTTACAATTCTGGAAACAAAATGAACACTGATTTAGTTAATGACATATAATGTTGATAATAATCCTTTTACAAAATCATCAGTCCGGTTGTGAATTAAGAAATTGCTATTCACATACAACATTGTTATCAAAATATAAAGATATTTTGAATACTTTCAGCCAAGAATATGAGCTTTAGTCTAGGTTCTAAATCAAGATGCTGCCAGTATGTGAACTCAGTTAATTCTAGTAGGTTTGAATGCATGACAGATCCTGAGTTCATGCCAGGAAACTTAATTTTTATTGTACTTCAGACTGAAACTGGTTATGTATTAATAGTTTGTGAATTCTGGATGGATAAGCATATCAAGGAATTACTGCTATAATTCAGAGGTTGGCAACCTGGGTGTCTGTGGGCATGATTATATCCATTAATATCTCCATTAGCGTAATTCTTTCCTTTACGAAGAAAATGAAATAGTCTCGTTTGATGCACAAACAGAGCTGAGGAGACTTTGGAGTACAATGAGTGTTTATGATGCAGCCAGATTAAAGCTTTCTGGTTGCTGATATTGCCATGCAAAGAAGAAGAAGAAGAAGAAGAAATCCAAAGCTGCAATGACAGAATTACAGAGGGAACATGGAATGTAGGACACATGAGCCCAGAAAAGTTCAACACAATGAAAGATCACATGTATCAATTACATACTGATGTCTTGGACATCAGCAAATTGAAATGACACGGAACTGGATACTTTCATTCAGAACGTCAAACTGTTTACCCCTTAAACAAAAACAAAAAACAAAACCATTGCTTTCATATTTAGGAAGGAGATAACAAAGAGAGTAGTTAAGTAAAATGCAGTCAATAACCAAGTAATATCAATTAGATTTCATGGATAATCCTTTAATATAACAGTTATTGAAGTTTATGCCCCAACCATTGATATAGAAGAAGAGGAAGTTGATGAGTTTTACAGGCAAGTTCAAATTGAAAATAACAGTGTGTGCATGCAAGATGTGCTGCTGATGGTACGCAAATGGAATGCCAAAGTTGGAAATCATGTGGAAAACGTAATTGGACTTGTGGCCTAGGAAACATAAATTAAGCAGGAAAATGATTTACCAGTTTCTGCCAATCCAATCATTTCTACATTGCACACACATTCTTCAAACAATCCAAATGATGTCCATATACATATAGTATACCAGATGGACTACACAAAAATCAAATTGACTATATTATTGGTACAAAGAGGTGGAAGAGCTCAATTATAACAAAAAAGACATGTTCAGGGGGTGATTGTGGAATAGATCATGAATTGCTCATGTGCAAGTTCTAAGCCAAGCTGAAATGGATGAAAAAAGTCAATCAGTTTCCACAATATACCTACATTTTCAAGGGGAACATCAGGAATCCCTATGAAGTCCTAAACTTCATTTTAGGATCAGCTGTCAACAGTAAAGGAACCAGCAGACAAGAAATTCAGAGCAGACTCACATTTGGTAGGGTAGCACTGAAGACCTTGGAAAAGATATTCAGATACCATGATGCAACAATCAGAATCAAGTAGAGAATGGTTTTCCCTGTGACACTCTATGGAGGCAAAAGTTGGTCTTCAAAGAAGTAGGGTAGAAAGAATATTGATACTTTTGAACTTTGCTGTTGGAGAAGACCCTGAGAATATCATGGATAGGCAGAAAAATAAATAAATGGATCACCAAATAAATCAATCCAGAGTTCTCACTTGAGGCACAAATGACCATGCCCAAACTATTGGACACATTTTGTGAAGACACAGATCCCTTGAGAAGTCCATAATGCTGGGAAAGTAGAAGGAAGAAGAAGCAGAGGACAACTAGTAGCAAACTGGATGGAATCAACTACAACTGCAACCATTGAGTGCACCACTGAGAGACCTAAAAGGCCAGGCTGAAGACAGACCATATTGGAAAAAGTCAATATTTGTGTTCATTAAGAGTCAACACCAATTTGACTGGACTTAATTAATCTATCAATCAATGACAACATCAACACCAGAATATTCATTTTTCCCACAGTGCCAAACAGGCATTTTATTTCTCTATATGCAGCTCAGACTCTGCTTGCTTTACTGTCTGGTACTGTAAACAAGTGGGAATATATGATAACTTGTTTCTCTGATAACAAGAGAAAGATGTGTAGTGATACTTCAGGACACTTCAAGATGTACTTCATTGGCATACATAAACAAACACGTAAGATAAATTTTAAAAAAAACCACCATTTAACAGAGGATTTTCATCTAAATATATAATGTGATATTTGCAATCCAGCCAGCTCCCCCATTAATTCCTTTAGGTATCATCCTTAATTTGTTATGCTTTTATTTGTTTTGAGGAGTTTCATATTTTGAAATCAATATTTCACTTAACAGCTATAACACCAGTTGAAACACTAGTCCTTCTCCCTCCATTCAGTACAACTCCAAAGAGATTACTTCAAATCAAAGGGGAATAATTCATTTTCAGTTCCCATTAAAATCTTCAGTCACGGAGGCTAATGGGAGCTATCAGCTGGGGTACCAATTACTATCTTCCCTAGTGATGGCTGGCGCGGCTGTGAACGTCTATGTCTCCATGATGCAGGATTCAGCAGACAAATCTCAAAAAGCTGCTATAGTATTATGGACATGCACTAGATCAACATCCTACAGTGTTTGTTTGTTTATTTGTTTTTACACTTATGAAAGTTATAAACAGCCTTTTTTGTTTCTTTCAACATTCATTTCTTGCAGCACTCAACTTACAAATCATTATCTTTCTATCAGCATTTATACAGATCATTATTTCTCCATCCATTTTCCTGTCCTCAATAAACATTCTACCACATGTGTATCAAACATTTTTTGGCAGATTTCAATGCAATAATGTTTATGTAATATGGTTAAAAAGTATGAACATTCTATTATTTAGCAAGCTTAAAGTATTGAAAGTATGAAAAAAGTAAAGATTCTATTAATATTAATAGAATTTTAGAAGGTCAATATTGCAAGCATAAAATTATTTAACTTTTAAGGGGGTCTGAATGTTTACAAATATCACAAATTAGCAAATGTATAAAAAAGGGGAAGTCAAAAATCAATAGTTTGATTTCATCCAAAACTGAGTAGAACATTAAAAAAGGACTGCTGTATATCATATCAAAATAGAAGTTATATAACAATAGTTTTGGCCTGAAATTAATTAATATGAAGATCTCTACTGTATTATTACTTGGTGAGTGTGTGTGTGTGTGTGTGTGTGTGTGTGTATATGTATACATACACTGATAAAAGGAAATAAGAGATAGACAAAGCAAATTTAACAAAAATTAAAATATCTGAAACATGGAAAAAAGAGGGAAAAAAGTAATAATAATAATAATAATAATAATAATAATAATAATAATAATAATAATATAAAACTATTTATTTCCGACTTCCCCTTTTTTATACATTTGCTAATTTGTGATATTTGTAAACATTCAGACCCCCTTAAAAGCCATACTGTAAGTGGTCACATTTACCATGCTGCATAATGTGTTGCCTGTATGGGAATCATTCTTCCTTAAATTTTGGTTAAACTTCTGTTGTTGCACCTTCTACTCCACACTTAACTATCTCTAATTTCTTGTCAGTAATCAAAGGCATAGATATGGGATTGGGAATACTAGGCCTGGAAATAATAAATGTGAAAAGAATTGTGAAATTGCAGTTGATCTCAAGTTGGATATGGCTTAGCCCTGTGATGGGGCTGTGAATGAGAAAAGTTCAGTTTTAGGCTGCACTGAGAGAAGCGGGTTTTCCAGATCACAGGAAGTTCCACTGTATTCTGCATTAGCCATACCCTACCATGATTTCAGATTTGAGCATCACATTTTAAGAAAGATTCAGAGAAATGGTCATAAGTGCAGAGAATAGCAACTAGAATGATCAGGAAACCAGAAACTTACAAGGTGAGACTCAGGGAATAGACTATTTAGCCATGAGAATGATACTTAGAGGGAAAATGTTAACACTTTTTAGGTATCTGAAGGCAAGTCATACAGAAGGAGGTCAAAATCTTTTCTTTTTCATCCCAGACAGCAAGACAGAGAATAATCTTCTTTTGTTACTGGAAGGCAAATTGAAGCAGAAAGTTAGGAAAAGCTTTTTAACAATAAGATCAACTCAATAGTGGAACCACTTATCCAAAGCTGAGACGAGGTCCCCTCTACTGGATACATTCAAGCTGAAGTTGGACAGCCATCTCCTAGGGGTGTTTTAATTTGAATACCTGCACTGAGCAGGGAATTGGATGTAATTACTTAAATGCCCTCCCAGTTCAATCATTCTATAGCAAGGGAGGAGCTAGACTGAAAAATGGATGGATGGAAAGATCAAAGAAGATGCTATAGCTCAGGAAATCTCTAAATCTGAGGAAGAGTAGTAGCAACAAAGCAGCAAATTATTAAAGCAATCTACTCTATGGACATTGCTGGGGAAGTATGGGAGCATCAGAACCTGCTTGATTTTGCAGTTCTGCCCAGTTTTACTACATATCACATTAACAAAGATACTTCAATCCAGACTACTCTTCATCCTTGGATGCCTTAGTCAAGAAAGAGACTCTCTTTTTGGCTTCCACAAGGAATCTCTCTGGCTGCTTTGTGATCCGTGATGTTGGGTTACATGGTGAGCTGCAGCAACGTTCCATTTATATTACAGAGGAGAGCTTCTTGGTTGCCACAGATGTCAGTCTTGCCTACCCTCTTTTTATATAGAAGCTCCTAGGGTGGGTCATTCAAAGGTTTGGGACGCGGTATTATCAATGTGCTGATGATACCCAGTTGTACATTGCCACTCCAGCCCATGTTGTTGACTCCTTTTTCCAGTGCCTGGTGGCTATAACAGTCTGGATGGGAGATAACAGACTGAAGTGAAGCTGTGAAGTCAGAATTGTTGTTGATATATCAGGGACCTCTGGCGCTGCCCGAGTTACTCCTTGATGGGCAAACATTACCTGTCAGGGAGCAGGGTCATGACTTGGGGGTCCTTCTGGACTCTATAGCCAGACAGACAATGTCCAATTCTAGATAATGTGTAAGTGTGGCCTTATCTGGGGCAGGAAGATTTGGCAACAGTAACTAATGCCCTTATCACCACCCTCCTAGACTGCTGTAATACTTTCTACTTGGGTCTTCCTTTAAAGAATATTTAGAAATTGCAGTTGTTCAAAATGCAGCGGTCTTTGGGGCCCTCAACACTGGGAACACATAATATTGGTTTTGCAGGCACTGCATGGTTGCCAGTTGGCTACTGGGTCCAATTTAAGATGGTTTTGATCTATAAAGCTCTTCATGGCTTGACACTCAGATACTTTCAGGATCGCTTTCTCTACCCAGCTTTGGCCCACTGATTAGATCTACCCGAGAGAAACTGCTGCAAATCCCACTCTTTGGGGTAGTTTGGGGGGCTATGGCAAGGAGGCACTGCTTTTCTATTACAACACTGACGCTATGGAACAGCCTCCCTGCGGAGACCAAGTCAGCTCCCTTTTTGCTGCTCTTTCGAAAGCTTTTGAAGATTGAACTATTTCAGAGAGCCTTTCCCTGATTTGATTTGCTTTGCTTTTAAGCTGTTGTCTTTTTGTTCTCTTGGTATCGTTGTACTGCTATTGTATTTTTATTTTTGTATTTTATATTGTATTTTTTCTGTGTGAGCCACTGAGAGTCCTTTTGATTATGGCAGCATAGAAATATGTTTAATAAATAATAAATAAATATTCATGGATAAATATTCAAATCTAACATATATTTTAATGAATGATCCACATCTGTAATGTAAATATATCCACATTTCTGAGATCTTTTTCATCATAGCTTCATAGAAATTGTTATTCTTACCAAGCTTGCAGGAATCATGGCCTCACTTGCATCTGTTATATATGAATTTTCATGGATCAGCAGTCACAAGCTACACCTGCATCAGAGTTTCTCATCCTTGGCAATTTTAAGATGTGTGGACTTGCTGGCTGAGTAATTCTGGGAGTTGAAGTCCACACATCTTAAAGTTGCCAAGGTTGAAAAACACTGCTCTATATGACTGGCAAACAAAGTATACAATATTTTATTCAGTATGTCCACCATTCCCTTCAAAAAAGTGTGGCTGTTTTTCTCAATCATGTCAGTATTTTGTGTCAGAAGGCAGTTTATTCATGTGGAAATTTTTGAATGTATAGTCAAATGCCAAACTTCTGTCTTATTTTTTGATATATCCTCCAAGAGATCAAAATTCCAGAACAGAGATTTTGATGGGAAAATAGTACATAATAAAGAGCTCCAAGCAGTGTACATAACTTTGTATTAAACAATATAATATGTACTAACAACAAAAATATTGCAAAATTTTAAAAAATCTATCAATCAACAAGTGTAACTTTTTTATTGAAAATGTTAAATGTTTGAAGGAAGGAATGAAAAATTATTCGGCACTGAAAAGAAAGTAAAATCAGTTCCTTCTCTTTTAGAGTAATATTCCAAAATAGGTGTTTTAGTATCTCTATTTAGTAAATAGGTACAGAATAAATATCTCCCAAAATAGAATTCAAAGAGGGACCTTCATGTAAAATCCTAAACTTTCTTATTTCCAGTTTACACTGACAGTGATTAAACCAACTATACAGCATTTCATTTCTCGTCATATTTATAACCCAGATTGTAGAGTCTTGCCACAATATTTGCACTGTAACATTTACAGCAGACTAATAGAAAATTTGTGAGCAGTTCAGCAACTAAAGCTTAGACGGCACTTGAAACCTCTCAAATCTGTGGAAATTTCATTGGTGGAGAAATCACACACAAAAGGCGCAAATTTGGTAATTATGCATTTTTAGAACTGTACAGATACAAATGCAGAGGTTTTCAAGTACAGAGCTAATTCGTGGATCTGTATTATGTCACTTGGCAGTTTGATGGAGAAAGGAAAAAAATGTTTCATAGACCACATTTTTAAAAAATCATCATGTTCTGTTTTGTGCTGTTTTCATTTTCCTAAAAAACTGGCCCAATCTCTTCCATTGCTCTGGATTTGTTCAGCCCGTTCACTATAATTTAGAAAAGTTGTGGAACTCTTCGTTTTGCTGCTTCTCCTGATAAAATCAAGGCACCCTATTTGGGAACTTGGGTTTGGAAACAGAGCACACAATACTCATTTGATCTCATTGATTTTTTCCCTTTTACAGACTCTTATAATAGGTAATGATTAGTTCTTTTCAGCACTTTTCTGGACAATCTTATTTTTCACTGCCAAGAACCAAAGTTAATACAGCTGAGATTCATGTTTTATTGCGGTTCTCTATCCAGCTGATGCCAGCTGGAATGTGACAAAGGAACAAAAGGGAAACAATGTCTTAGTTCTTCTATTCTTCCCAAAATCTGTAGACCTAATTGCTTCTGTACTAGCAGCATTTCTGGTCACTATAACTGATTCAACCACCATGGGTAGATATAATGGTCAAGGTGTTAGATTTGGGTGGGGAACAGCAAGTTGAAATCCCTGTTCAACCACAGAAATCACTGGGTGATTTTAGGCTTATTTCCCTCTCAGCCCAGCTATCTCAGAGAGATGTTCTGGGTAGAACATGAGGAGATACTGTCCTAAGTAAGCTCCCTTGAGGTCTCATAGAAAGGTAGTTTTATATAAAAGAATTATTTAAACTTAATTTCTTCATTATAGCTGCCCAACTCCAATGGACTCTTGGCAGCATATAAAACCAAAAAAAAAAAAAAATCCATAAAAACAAAACATACAACCACACAGAGACCCTGGACTAAAATGATCTAAAAGCAACACAAATCCAACAAAACAAAACAGCCCCCTCCCCCCCAAAAATTTTACTGATGAAGGTTCTGCTCTATCCACTTCTACAGAGAAAAGTGAGAGAAGAATCTAGAGCTTCTTGGAGCAAAGGAAGGAATCTTAAACACAGTGATTTGTGATATAGATGCAAACTCTGATTAAATGATACAGAGGTAGAGACAAGCATTTATTTTAGGGATGCACATTGCCTAATAAATTGGTTGTCAACTTATTATTTTAAGCAACTACAAACAATGTAACTTTGTTCTGTACATAAATAAACCAAGCTGTTAATTTTTATTTATTTAGCTAGCCATACTGTATTTCAAATACTTAAACTGGTCACCTACTTTGCATTTGTCTATTTGTCTGCTATCTAAATATATTACTGAATGGAAGTATAAATATGTCATTAAATGTGTAGTATAATTATTGTCTTTTCTATATTCTGAGTGATGACTTTCTGCCACTCTCCTAAAATTACAATAAAGACGCTGATGAATGGGAGTGAGACTGCACTTGGCAAGAAGTTTCTTTGAAATAATGAAGACTTTCGAGGTTGAAATATGGAAGTAAAAAAATCTAATTTAAAATTAGTATTAGTTACTAGGTATGGCAAAACAGATGCACACATTTGCCCAAAGACCCATCTAACTAAATGAATCTGAATGAATTTTTCAACAAAATTCATTTGCATTTCATTTCAACTGTAATCACCTGAGGGCTAGGACCATATATTCTTAACAAAGCATAGGTTATTGTGTTCCCATCTTAAATGAGACCATAATGAAATTGTCTATATTAGGATGTGTGCTTTTGTTAAAATAAATTGTTTTGTCTTGAAGACAATGCTTCAGGGTGATGGTCTTAAGATACCCTTTTTAGCCCCAAATAACATGATGTAGCTGTTCATTCTTCATTGCGGTAAAGTGAAGAAAATGTTAAGGATTTTCAGTATAAGCCTCAAAGAAGCCTAAAGTACAAGCCACGTGTGACATAATTACTAGTACCTGGACATAGCTTGTTCATCTACCTTGTTTAGTCATTTCCCTGTGTTCTTGTGGCAGGTACTTCAGTTCATAAGCACTTTGAAGTTCCCTGTTGTTGATGTTTTTAATGAGTACTTGGCAGAAATACATTCCTTTGGCTTGGCAATTTGCCATTATTTAATCAGTCAGAATCAAAGGATAAATAAATAATGAGTACACCTATTTCTCAATTGGTCTGGAGTGAATGAGCAGATCTTTGTATTCATCACTATAATCTCCTCATTCCTATTAGGTTCTGGTGTTCATATATACATGTTGCAGCTGAAATAGATGCCCTCATTCTTTATATATTAAAAGTTCTTTCAACTTTTGTCTCTTAGGCAAAAATTAACAAGTTCTTTCATAATCTACCTAAAATTTGATCTGAAAAATACAAATGTTGTGTTGAAAAAGTGGATTACATTTCAAACATCAGAATAAAAATGGACACATCTTGTTCTAAAACTACTAAAACAAATACATTTGTATCTATCTTTGTGATTAAATTGTTTTGTGTTCTGAAAAGATTCAGGATCATCAGATGGTACTTGCTATTCAGATTAATTATATGACTATTCCGGTATGATCTGTTCAACTGGCAAGAACCCTCAAGGAATGTACATCTTTTTTTTCCCCCCAGCCTTGTTACTTATAGCTAGCTATATTAAGAATTATATCTTGGGCAGTCTTTGGACCAAGTATGTCCTTCAAACATTTTTAATGAAAAAAGAGGCTTTTCTGTTATTCACACAAAGATGTGAAATATATTCTCATTTTCAGATTCCTGATGAAAGGGGTGGGGGGTGGGGCTTCCTAATTTCTTCTGCAATAAGAATACATTGCAGATTTATATCTTTTCCTCATATCCAAAGAAGAGAGAAGCTGCATAAACTGCATTACAACATTCATCATGAGTGCCACAGATCTTTATGAAGTTAAAATAAAGAAAAAAGGAAAAATATTATTCAAATTCTTGTTACCAGCCCACCAAACCACCCAAATGTGCAATTGTACATGTGTCAACTCCAATACAATTCAGTAGCATTCCAAGTATGTATAGGAATATAGATTAATAAAAAATTGATTGCCAAAATATGTCATAGAAATGCAGTTATGATCTAATAGCTATACTCTTAATTATATATTCTGAATTGTTTATAGATCTTTTGTCAATGGCTTTTAGCTATACATTAACATAGACATCACTGCTATTTAGGAAAAAAACTTGCCTTTTAGTGGGCATTTTAGAATTACTGTTACTCAGACATTTGTAGAACAGCCTTTGGAAGAATTATGCCAAAGGCAATATGTTGATTTTATTACTGTCTCTAATAGGCAGATATTTCTTCCAAGGGACTTCCTGCAATAAATACCTTCTCTAGTCATTCCAACTAGAGAAGGTGGATGTTGTGAAACACCTTGCAGTTGAAATATGGTCTTTTTCAGACTAATCATGATGTGAGTACTGCAGGTCTTGTACGAGCAAGACAGAGAAAGAGAAGAGACAAGGCTTTGCTGTTTTACATCAAGTTGTTCCAGTAAAAGGAAAATATTTCTTTTCTGGAAAATGGCCAACAGAGTCCAACTTTGGGTTATGTGCCAGAGGTAACAGAGAACGCTGAAGTAACTAATTTTAAATTGTTCTTTGTCCCCCAGCCATTATCTAAATTGTTCCATATTATAGGAAAATGCAGAGGAATTGTAATATAGAGGGGCACTTCTGCACCTGTATCCTTCAGGTGTAATAGTCAGGATTTATAATCTCTAATCCCTTTCAGTTCTTCAGATCAAGAGGCACTCTTGGCTTGCTAGATCTGATTTTAATTTCTTCTAGGAAAAAAAATCAAGTAAGGAACAGCGATGGAAAATCATGGATCCTGAAGTCTGGCTCAGAGAATGGAGTCCATCATATACTGCAGCTGACAAGCCATACACTGGGAACGCAGAGCTTTCATTGCATCCCAGCCCAGCTCTTGTTTTTCTTTCTCAAGTGATGATAAAGAAACAGTGAAAAACTCAGAAACACTGAGGCTGGACAAATTGAAGAATAGACAAATTGGGATCTTGTAATCATAGACAGACCAACCTGAAATTGAGAGTGCAACTTTTTCCAAAGTGAATTTCATAGAGTTTGGGGGTGCTCCTGGATGTGCTGGGGAAAACATTGTCCAGAAGTTCCTTTACCCAACTTTTGATGGTGTTCCAGTTTCATTTCTTCCTGAGAAAAGTTGAACTGGTCATAATGGATCATGCCTTAAATATCTCGTGCTTGAAATACTATAATATGTTTTATGGAAGGCTGCTCATCAAAACTGCTTCAAAAATATACCAATTTGAGATTGGTGTCTTCCTTGCACATCTCCTCAACACCAAGGGACTTCTAGTATCTTGGAAAGCTGGGTTAACTCTACAAGTTAATCAACTTAAGTCCTGCTCCAGAAAAATGGTCAGAAACAACTGCACAGCACTTCCCCTGGACCTATAGGGTAGCCTGGCTTGCCATTGGCTTTCCCTTAGCTTCTCTTCCACCTCTAAGGTTCCACACTCCCTCCAGAAGCCTTGGTTTCTCCCTCACCCCCATTACCACATGCATCCTTCTCCACAGAGCAGAGGAACAGCTTTGCCATTCACCAACAGTGTCTGGATTGGATTGTTTTGTTTTCTTTCCCTTGCCACAAAAAGTTGGCATGCTGAGATAGAAAGAATAGAGACAGGGCACCAGCTGCACCTTGTGTTTTGGTGCTCCACTGGATGAAACGTAGAAGCACTGGCCAGCTGAAAGAGGGAAAGGTAGAAGTAGTTGCTGTGTGGGTGAAAAAGATTATAGCTAACCTAAAATATCATAACCAAATTGTTGTCTACTGTAGGTTTTATGGATCATAAAACACCAGTCCTGAAATACAGTATGAATACTGTCTAATTTTCTATTTCTTAACTGAATTCAAGTCTCTGTTTCTTTCATGTAATGGTCTAAATGGACTTTGAAGAAGCAGAATAGGATTGATGTTTTTGAACTCTGGTGTTGGTAAAGAGAATACTGTGGACAGCCAAGAAGGCAAATGAATCATCAAACAAATCAACACAGAGTTCTCACACAAGGCACAAATTACAAGGCTCAAATTATCCTTCTTTGGATACATAATGCAAAAACCGAATTCTCTAATGCTGGGAAAGGTGGGAGGAAAGAGAAAAAGAGGGAGACCACCAGCAAGGTGGCATGGACTGCCATTGTTGCAGGTCCATATGGATATAAGGGACTGAAATATCAGTCTAGCTCTAAGTCTTTTAGGCCATTTTTTAAATAATTACGTGCCATCAAGTTGGTGCTGACTCTTAGTGACCACATTTTCTCCATGACAATCTATCCCTAACTTGGTCTTTCAGGCCTTCCAGTGGTGCACCCATCATCACTATAACTGAGTCTATCCACCTTGCTATTGATCATCCACTGAGTTGATTTGTTTGATGATCCATTTGTTTGTTTTCTTGGCTGACCACAGAATTCTCAAGAGACTTCTCCAACACCAAACTGCAAAAGTGTCAATACTTTTTCTATCCTGCTTCTTCAAAGTCCAACCTTCACTTCCAGAGAGTCACAGGGAATACCACTACTTGCACAATTCTGATATTTGCAGGTATAGACACATCACAGCATTTGAATATCTTTTCCAAGGCCTTCATGGCTGCTCCACCACACTGAGATCTCTATCAAATTGAAATCTGAATGAAGTGTTATAATGGGGCAACCAGCTAACAGGAAAAATTCATTAATGGAAGGGGGGACAAATATTTTTATACTAGGTCAAAATCACACTGCATCTGCCAGTTTCCCAAGGTTTTGTTTGCAGAGGGAATTTGCTAAATCAGAAATGCTGGCATTTCTAGCCTTACTTTCACTCACAAACATGTCTTCTTGTACTAATAAAAGTCAGACTTCAGAAATCAGGTCATGTAAATCATAGATGATTACCACAGAGTGGTGAAAGGAGTATTTTTGTGTAGTGATATATACACATTTGACTGTTTGAGTTTCTGTACTTATACTCATTTCAGCCGAGTTGCTGAATACAAAACAGATGCCAAAATCATGGATTAAAGGTTACAAAGATGGATTTTCACATTACTTTTGTTCAGTTTTTTTATCAATAATACACATGAAAAGGATCTCAGAGGCTGAACTGAATGCATTTAGCTGACACAGAAAAACAGATAAGTTCAATTAACCACTTTTTAAAATGTCCTGATAAGTGATGCAGTTTTAAACTCACAACTTTATAACAGAATGGATGAAAAACTATAAATATAATATAATATAATATAAAAAATATAATATTTGTTCACTATTAAAACTGGAGTTCATTACCACATTACTGCTTTTTTATTAAAATGTACAGTTGATCATTTATGGCCCATGTGCAAAGCAATTTTGTGTCAGAAATACAATATCTTTATGAACAAACGCCTTGTATATGGCATTTCACCCATGGAGAATAAAATCTAAAATAACTGTAAGTTTTCATCCTTGGTCAGAGGACTGGACTAGAATAGAGAAAGCAGAGCTCCCTTGCTTTCAAGGTCTGTACAGATAGCAGGACATAACTTTTTTGATACATGAATGAAAGTTTTTAAAAGATGGGCATTTCAGTCTTTTTTCACTTGCCAACATTCTTCTACACAATTAAATGTTCACGAGTTCCACCATTCTTTTCATCTGATCTGTGAAGAGAGAAGAAAGATGGATATACAAATACATTAACAGCAGTGGGTGGATTATTCTATTTTCTCATATGGCTGTTTTACCCCCTTTCTGCATTAATATGTTAATTTTTTTAAAAATCACATGAAAACATCACAGTGTAATGTGTTTCCTGGCAAAGAAAACTTTCCTAGAATTATTTATTTTTCAAAGATTATATATTCTATGTAATTTCATATGGATTTTGAGCTGATATTTGCTTTCAGCTAAAAGTATAAAGAATACTTTCACTTTAATTACCCATTAGCGCTAAAAGTATGGAACAGGTCAGATCACTTCAAAATGCAAACTGAATTAAATACTCAAGCATCTCTCATATAGAACAGAATAGAACAGGATTGTGTATTGCCTAGTGGGGGTTAAAAGTGGCTATTTAATTGGAAAGCTCAAAGACTGTTATGCCAATTGGCAAGGTACATTATTTTGAGTTGAAACCAGCTTCTAATAAAATATTGTTTATAATAAGAGAAAGACATATATTGTATAATACCTCCAATATCTATTTGTTTATATCTAACAAAGATTCTTATGTCTAAGAAAGATGAGAGCCAGTTTGGTGTAATGGTTAAAGCATCAGGGTAAAAACCGGGAGATGGTGAGTTCTAGTCCTGCCTTAGGCACAAAGCCAGCTGGGTGACCTTGGGCCAGTCACTCTATCTCAGCCCTAGGAGGCAGGCAATGTCAAATCACTTCTGAAATCTTGCCAACAAAACTGCAGGGACTTGTCCAGGCAGTAGCCAGGACTCAACACTTCCTTAAAAAAAAAAGATTCAAAGATTTTTCCCCCCCTTGTGTGCAAGCTTGAATTCCAAGGCTGAAATTTCACCCCAGATTCTTCATGAAACAGCATTTGACTCTGGAAAGAATAAGTTGAAGGATGATGCTAACAGTCTCCTTTAGTTCCCATGAGAAGACTTTGGAAGAGCCTCCGCAAAGTGTATATAAGCTAGTTTGTTATTCTAAATGGCAGCTTGAGGGTAAGAGGGAGACAGGGACCTAAATCAGCCAGTGAAAGGATCTTATTTCTGAATGGTCATCCTGATCATCCGGGGTCCTGATCAGCTGATTGGCTGCACTAGTACTGGGTGATGGCATGCATGCAAGTCTTTCTGACTTTCAACCGTTTAACATTAGCAACATCAAAATGACATGCCCCACCGCCACTGCCACAACCTGCCTAAGTGAAATGTCAAAAATTTAAGATAGCTAGGAGTGGATTGTCGGAAGAAGCGTGGCATCCACTCAGATCTGACATGCAAAATAAATTCTGTACTTCTAAGTACAGTTCTTTTGTACCTAAATTGGGTGGATTATTTGGGCTGAAAAGGAAAAGGAAGAAGATCCTCCATAGTTAAATTCTGCCTACATCTGTTCTGATCATTGCTTAATTAAGGAATCAAATAGTCAAACCTATCTGAGTTATTTGACTTAAAATGGTTCTCTTGTTCTACTGAGGGGTTTGGGTCGCTGTTTAGAACCAAGACTGATAAATGGAGGAAGAAGAGAATTTCATCCTCCTTTTCCTGAGGAAGCAGAAATTTGCTTTCCAAACTCTTTAGCAGCTAAGATATAAATGCCTTTCTTTTCAATATTTCATTTCAACAACCAGATTTTTGCTCCCTTATATACTCCCTTATATATCGACTTTCTGTATAAGCTATTTTTAGGAAAGATTCCATCTCAAGGAACCTGAAAGTACCAATGTGCAGAGAATGCAAAATTGTTCAATGTGATGAAGGAATTAACTCATATCTGAACCACATTTCAAAATACCTGCACATCAAAGCATCTTTTAAATATGTTCATGACTTTTATTACCGTTTAGGGGAAAAAAGCTGACCTGCCTGCCCACACTTGCTAGTCAGTAGCCATCACCAGTGGCTCAGGACTTGAGTGCCTAACAGACCTCCATTCCCAGATAGGGTTTACCTCCCAGGACAGCCAGGGAGCTCCTGCTGAGGGTTCCCACTGATCAGGAGATCCAGGGAGAGGGGCCTGGCAGCTGGCCTTCTCTGTGGGAGCTCTTCTCTGATGAAACAGCCTGCACTCTGAGGCAAGGATGTCCCCAGTGTTATTTCCTTTCAGAAGCTGATTCTCAGTTGAGGGGCCCTAGTTACCTACAGATCAATGTATTAATGTATTATTGGAAATTATCATTATTGTTGTCTTTACTCCTTTTTTAAAAAACTGTAAACCACCTAGAGATCCTCTGGGTTGAGGCAGGGATAAATCACACTTAAAAAAATATTCTACTGCCTTTCTTTTTCTTGCATTTCAATGGGACTTACTCCCATCTAAGAGTGTATCAGACTGCAATCCTAATTAATTTTTACAGAAAATTAGTGTCTGTTGATATCCCGCAAACTAAAAAATATAAATCACATATTCCAAAGTCCAAGATGTTCACTTAAGGAAATCTGATTTGCATCCCACTCGGAGAGCCAAGCTTTTGCATATTTGTATGTCTCTCAAAGGCACATTGGGGGTAGAGTTTTCCTAGCTAAAAATCTTGGAGGGATTTATTCTTAAATTTGGCCCTACTCCACTAAAGGAAGAGATGGCTTTAGATTTCTAACAGCCATAAACAGTCTCATCATAAAAATGATGACTCGAAGTTTTGACAAGGTTTTAAAAATATTTTACACATGAGCATATGAAATCTTAATCTTAATCAGAGTTTCATATTGGAGTTTCATAAGTACATTCTTCTCACATGTGTCTGCCACTCTTTGCCTTCTGGGCCCTATAAATATAGCATTTATTCATTTCATAGCAAAGCAAAATAAAACATAACAAGCTGATCCCTACAGTTTGGGTGTGACTACATACAAACAAAAATAATGTTCCCAGAACAAAACTGGGAATAATAGGAAAATAATGGCATGGTTGCAAATGTATAAAATCATGAAAATATTCTCTTATCTGTCTCATCCTTTTATTGTTTTCTATCTCTAAGGTTGCTTTGCAATAACACTTTTCTAACTTAACTAACCAAGTGTGAAATAACTGTTTATTTACTGGACTAGTATTACACATAATTTTAATAAATAATAAATGTATTATTTATTAAAATTTAATAAATATGATATTCTGTGGCTATTCATTTCAAGGCCTTTTCATAACTTCTATAAAAAAATAAATAGTTGAAGATTCTTCCTCCTTAAATTAAGTATTAGAAGCTGTTTGCATTCACTATATATCCTTCTTTCTTGCCTGGAAACTCCAGAGAAACCATCTGAAATCAGAATCTAGTCTGAGGAGGCAAAAACTTGAGTTTGAGCAAGCTGATTACCTTCAATTCCTGGCAGAAAACTTGGACATGAATGAAAGCTAGATTGTTAGCTTAATGTAATATAAGGGCAATTCTCAGTTTATTTTTAATCATTTTCTTTTAAGCAGCTGGTCTACTGTTACCAATTTCTCATCACATCAACTTTGAGAAGTTCCCTGAGGAATATCAGGGAAATGAGGAAGGTTAGGAACACACTGCAATATAGTACTGCAAGATGCACATTGAAGGGCTGGTAATAGTCCCTTTAAGGTAAACTGCAGTCAATTCTTCATGACTCAATAGGAACATAATCCCTTTCAGCCCCTCTGGTTGCCCCAGGCCTTACATTAGAAGCAACTGTCATTCCAAGCTCTTCTTTGTAGAATTTCATTCTTTTCTGAAGGCACAACAGGTAGAATGCTTTTAATACAGATACATAATCAACAAAAAGGTCAGCTGTATGCATGACCCATATAAGTTACTCATTAACTCTCAAGGAGTTTGCAACACTGTAATTTATACACACACAAGAGCCAAAGTGTGATTGATGTCAAGCATTTTGCTGACAACCACTGCCAAGACTCACACAGTGTGTTGGGCCATGCACCTGCATTGTTTTGTTGTATAATCTAATCCCTCAAACATCTGCATATGTGGTCTAGTTAGAGTGACAGATGTAATTTGTTGAGCTTCACCAGCTGTCCTTGCACTTCTAGTTAGAAGTTGTTATACGGGAGAAAAACATTCTTGCTTAACCACTGTTGAAATTCACCTTTGTTTCAATTCCTTCATGGAATTTCTGGAAGGCAGATTCATGACTTAACTACTACATACGTGATACGCTACTGCTAGATGTCAGCAGACATGGGTCAAAAGTAAAATCATTACTCAGCTTTGCCATAACAAATAACTTTAAGAATGGAAGGAAAGCACGTGGTTAGGGCCACAATGGTTTATCTTTCTACTTCTTGCAAAAGAATACACAAATCCAGACAATCATTAGATGGCAGCAAAGAGATACAAAAACTCTTTACAGACTTATAATGGTCATCTGCATTTTGGCAGCCCAGATCCAGTAGCCCTTCTATAAATCAACTTTTCTTTTTACGCAGCAAAGTTCCTCCTTCTTTTACTTATTCTGACATAATGTGTGCCTGCCTAGCATTATTTGTCATGTTCGGAATGGAATTGTTAATTATATTCTACAGAACCTGTAAACTTGGAAGTTCAGACTTTTCAGAAAGGGCCAGTTCACACAACTATGCTGTCATACTGACAACAAAGTAAAATCATCAGGAAAAAAAACTCTTTGAAGAACAAGAGATTTGTTTGTCTCCCCACATGTGCCAGGAATTCAGCTGAGCACCTCTTGGCTTAGGCTACAATTCAAAGTTTTCCACGAGGGAATGAGTCATCTTCTCTAGACAAGTGTCAGAGATATTTTGGAAAATTCTACTGATGTTACTGAAACACATAATTAGCAGGCCCATAATACAATAATTCCCATATGCATAACAAGCTCCAGTTCAAATGTGCCAAAACTGTAATATGTTTATAATTAAAAACAAGATTAATTACCAGTTAATTTCTCCTTTCATTATTTGTCTGTACAGTTCACACAACTGGCTTGACAAATAGTATCCACTACCTTTGGTGAGACTCAGATCTTACTTATTTTAACCCTTCTGGTAATTAAGGAAATGAATGTTTCTACATGCTCTGAATATTTTCATTTTTGACCCTTTAGTTTTTTTTCTGTTTTTTTTTTCCTATTCTTTCCTTTTCTCTTCTTTTCTTTTAAAAGCAGAAAAATCATGCCGTCATTATTCAGTGATCTACCATTAAAGTTTAGCAGCAAGTTGTGAGGAAGCTCAGAAGTTACAATAAAAAAACTCTGATCTAATATTTTTGTATATAAAGTGCATTGTAGTGGCCATAAAACAATACACTGCAATACAGTGAAAGTTAAAAGAAATTCAAGGTGCTTACCAAATCATCTAAACAATTGAACTGCCATGTTTGTATGGTTAACATTTAACCATGATTCAAAAGCTTAAGATATAAGAGAGCTTTCATTTCAGTTTTAACTCAATAGGGCTTATCAATCATACTGAGATTCTGATCACAATTAGGTCAGGTCATTCATGTCTAGAAAATGCAGAACCCTGGTCAAGCTATCAAAACAGAAGTCAATACAATTGTTGCCCCATTATTTCACTACCTTATCTGTTTCATCTGGATCATCCTCCAAACCAAACAGGATCTAGAGCAAGAAAAATGGCAACCATCAGCAATATCACCAAGATTTCAGATCAAAACCTGTCAGATGCTTTTACCAAATGATAACTTATCTAAAGTTGAATTAGCATAATACTGTATATGTGGAATTGCTTTTTAAGGTGGTCTAGACTATTGATTGGCACTGCTTATAGAGAATATGTTACTCTTTTTTAAACTAGTCCATTGGTTACCATTCTTTTCAAGGTACAATTTAAAGTGCTGTTTATGACCTATAAAGTCCCCTCTAAATTAGGACTAGGCTATTTGATAAACCAGAGTCTCTCTGGTGAGCATGCCCAGACTTTAAGATTTTCAGAGAAAGTTCTTGCTCACCTATGAAAAGAACAACACAAACCAAGAATGAATAAAATGGACCCAGCTTTAACTAAAAAAGTTTGGATGTCCCATGTAATCTGAACAGCTGATAGACAGTAACATGCATTAAGAATTTTCCAGCTTGGTGTTTACATAGTCAGATCATCTCCTGACACTACTTACCTGACCTGAAGGCAGACAAGGAATTCTTTCTTGTTCCACCTCTTTCTAGAAAGAAGCATTCAGGATCCCAGCCAAATAGCAATGAAGTGTAGACATGTGCAGCCATCTTGACCTGTGGCACTTCCAGGTGCTTACCAAATCATCTAAACAATAGCTAACATGACTGGAGCTTCCAAAGTCTCTGCCCAAAAGTGACTCAACCCAAATGAAAGCAGGAAGGAACAGGCACAAAAGGTTCCCCCAAAATTGGTCCTCCTCAGCTCCCAATAAAAAGCAAATAGCAAATGCCTTACTACAAATGGAGAGAGGAGAGAAGATATGCAGAAAGAAGTTGCAGGGAGGGTGCACTGTCCCTGACAAAAGAGGAATAGCTGGGCTTTGTGATAAACTCAGCCACGTGCTCATTGAGAACCCATTAAAAGGACACTGTTGTGGGAACAAGATTCTCTCAGTCTCATCCACTATCAAACTCACTTTGCTAAGAATGCAGAAGAAGGTTGCTTAGGATCTTCCCTCAGTCTTCTCTGCCAATGGTAGTCAGATTAGCTTCTTCTCTACTACCTTCCAAGTTATAAGTCAAGTTCTGAGAAGTGGGTGCTGCAAACATTTTTGTTTGGGAATACTCTCCATGTAGGGAGGGGGAAAATATCTATAATGTTTCTTATGATACAAGCTACAAGCATTGTTGTTTTCTACAAAACCATGGTTAGCTCACCATTCTCTGTATTGATTTTCTGGCCCATGTTCTTTCAGCAAAATCAACATTCACACTATATTTTGCAAGTGATCATTTGTTCATTGTCCTACTTAGAATTATGTCTGTACAGTGGTATCCTTTGTTCAGCATCCTGAGGTGACCTGGTTACAGTTATTATTGCTATTAAATAACTGAAGGGAACTTCTTCAAAGGATTCTGGAAGAGTGTCCACTTTTGTACCTACCATGATCATAAAGAGATGCAAGAATTTACAAAGAGAGAAGGAATGATTTTATGTTCTGATGTTCTGGATAAAGAAAAGAAAATATTTCACAGTGTCTCTTGGGGAGAAACTAGGTTAAACCTGAACAGATCTTAACAGGTCTATCAGGTTCCTTCCTAACACGGGCCCGTGATTTATAATACTACTACTCTCCAAATCATTTCTTAATGCTATAGATAACAACTTGGTGGAGTTCCATCCCCTAAAACTGCATCTGTACAAAGCAGTTAAAACTGATGATATATCCCAATTTTAGGAAGTCTGGGGCCAGATGACTGCATGGCGTGCATTGAAGATGCGTAGTATGGAAAGTAGAAAAGTAGTTCATATGGTTGAGGATTCTAACCACCTCACTAAACCTTTTAATTATCTCAGTGAAAGTTTCTAGCCTTCCAGGCTGCAGAGAAAACCTTGAATGCCCTCAGGAAATGACTGCCCAAGGCTAAGAAACCAATGAGTCAGGAGGAAGGAGCTTCCAAATGCAGCTAATTATTAGGCGTGTATTTCATTATCCTTTTGCAAGTTCTTTAAACCGTTCCTTTGTATCGCAATCAGAGCTACATGTAACTTATGATTCCCCTGTCATGTGATAGAATGATAGAACGTGGCATTTGGTGAAGAAGCTTTCTGAGAAGCTCGAGTTTCATTTTTAATAAGAGCTCACATTCAAGACAAAAAGTGCCTTGGCATTTTAGGAAGAAATTGATACAGTTCAAGTTACTTTAGAATCCGTGTTTTGCCTCAGATCCAAATTGTGTTTTGGTAAATCCAAATCTTTGCGTCTTTTTATTGGTAAATTGATTGTGATCTAATTCTCTCTCTTTCTCTCTCTCTTTTTAAGGTGCTTTTTACAAATTTTCTCCTGGTCTTTAAGACAGAAGAATATAAAAATGCAATGTCAAGAGGCAATCTTTGTTATCTTTATTTGGGGTTACTGTATACTGCCATAAGTCTATTTGGAAACCAGTGATTTATTTGAAAAAAAAAAAGTAAATAAATAAAATAAGTAATAAATAAGAGAAAAAATATAGTTCACCATAATAATAGACCACTGCTGATCATTTACTGTTCTGTGTGGATTAGCACCATGCCAAGGGACAGATAATGGCTTTCAAAGTCCCATCTAAAAATTCCTAATATCTTATCAAATGTCTACTTTCCATTCCTTTCCTACTTCCCCCTGACCTTAGCCTTATGATTTATCATTTATTTTCTAGGAGATGGGGATAAAATTCTGACCTACACTTCTGGTTTTAACTCAGACACCCCTTTTCCACCCTAATAAGCACAATAGAGTTATTCTTCAACAAATATGGAAACAATGAAAGCCATATGTGCAATTTGCTTGTACATTTTGTCTTTAATTCAAAGAAACCTGCTGAGAATCACTCCCTTCATAAGTGACAAATGACTCTTGGGACAGGAAGATGTAAGAACTATAATACTCAACAAATACACTCTAATGGAAAAGTCATAAGATGGGGTCATTTTTTCTCTTTTAGTCATGTATAAGCTTTCAAAGGAGAAAATTAGGATAGGGTTATTACAGCATTAAGAGCAGATAATTATAAAATCTTTTACACAAGGGTGCACAAAAGGTCCTATGCTTGAAACAAATGTTCCAAGTGTTCTGTGCTCGAAACAAGATGTGCATGTTCTGAAAATTTTGTTTCAAGGTCGAAACAAAATATACTGTTGACGAAACAAAATTTGGCCAATTGAAGTGCCCTCATTTCTAATATTCTAGGCTGTTCTGAGCATTGTGATTACTATTGTTCATTGGTGTGTGATTGTCTTGGTTTATTTATCCAATTTTCCTGTAAACTTCCCTTCGACCTGTTCCCCCCCCCAAAAAAAACAAGCAGAAAAATCACATTGCCCTTTTTTGACAGCTTGAGGTGGAAAGTCAGTAGTGCACAGTGCAGCCTAGATGTTTGACCCCTCCTGATACAATCAAAGATGCACATGGAAATGATAGGGAAAAAGGGGATCCCACGTGAATCAGAATCTCGCATTCATAAGAATAGAGTTCAGCATAATGCTGAAAGTGGCATGAAGTTTTACCAGCAAGATTATTCAGTGTATTAAGTGGATGGAATGGGTTGAATACACATGGGTTATATAAATAAAAGACTGGCACCAGAATATTTACACACACAAGCAATTTGAGAACATCTTAAGGATTTCTGCATGTTTTCTGCCACTGATGTTTATAATACTTCTTAAATCGTGACACATCTTAAAAAGAAAAAGCTAAAATATACTGAAGTGAACTAGAAATACAAGGTTCCTGCTTCTTTCTATTACCACTGAACAGAAACTAGACTGCACTAGCGTCTTTTAGGTCCTGCTAGATCTTTCAACTTGCTTGGTAAAAATGTTTACAAACGCTTTGTGATAGGAGCTTTTCTGTGATGCTGTCTTCAAAATCCACCAGTGAGAGGCCTTCACTCCATTCTATCTCCTCTTTTCAATGGAAAGTAATCATCTGAAATAAAGAGTGAGATTCTGCACTGAGCTCTTTCTACTTGTTTGTGACTTACACCAACTTGAATGCCGAGGAGGTGAGGAATCTGGCCTTTGTATAAAACCTCATCAGCCAGTCAATCACATTCCCTGTGTAAACTCAGGCATGAATTAACAGGACAATTAAGAGTGAAGGAGCAAGAAAGATTTCATTTCTGGCTAGCTTTGGGGAAGACACTGTAATAAAGTTTCTTCCCTTCGAATAGTCTGATTTCAGCAGAACCCAAATCAGAGCACATAATATAAATGATGAGTTGTTCTTATGTAAGTATTATTGATGCCTAGGAAATTAATAATACAATCTTGTGCATGGCCCCCTACTCCACTCCCCCTCTGCCATAAACTCCTGACCTTCTGACTAAAGGTATGCAAAAGAGCAGACAGAAAATAGATTGGAAATAATTCAGTTCCTTCATGATTACCAGTACCTCAGCAAGGATCTCAAGATTCCAAATGTTAGACACAGAAGCAACCCAGCCACCCACCCCCAAACAACAAAAAATGTTAGACTGCTAACATTAAGAAAACTTAGGATAACTAGAAATAGGGTTGGGGGGGAAGACCAAGAGCTCAATTCAGTTCTGGTACCTAGTATATTCTTAGCTTTTGAAAATGTCTGTCATCTATACCAGACTTTGGCTGGTAGATTTTAGTTATGTCATTTTTTTTTAAAGGAGATATGTAACATACCTCAGGGATGGTGGGAGAGAGAAACAGACACTCCACAGTTCTGCAGCAGCTTTCTCCAATTTAGTCCCCCAATCCCCTCCCCTCCCCCACCCCAGCACAGTATAATCAGGTTTGAAGGAAGACTATTTGTTCAGGATTCATCAAAACCTCATTATCAGACTTTCAACCTGTTCAAACAATGAATCAGGGGCAGATCAGTTTGAAGCCAGTTCCACAGAACTGAAGATCCCTTGCTCCCCTCCCTCCCCTCCCTCCCTTTTCATTTTGGCAAAAGCCCCATGCATTGCCTAAGCCTAGTGGAATAAAAAGATGCCCCCCTCCCCATTTCTTTGCTTTCACTCTGTTTCAATAAATCAATCCCAAATCAACGTCTCCTCCTAAGCCTGGGAGACTGAGTGAGGTTTAGCCTGTGAGCTTTTCCCTCCAGACAACAATTATGGGGAGAAACATCTGAATAAACACAGGATCATTTACTTAAAGAATTGACAGACCTTCTACTTGAACTGCTTTAAATTATTTGACGCCATTTTTTGTGTTGGTTTTTTTCCCCCATAGAAACATATAATTACAGTCATTTGCCAACGGCTAAGGGGGGAGGAATTAAGAGAAGCTTCCACAGACACATATGCACGCATACATAAACATCTGCTTGCCTATAGAACTATAGACGCATGGCATGGTTTGCAAATGTTCTATCCAAATAGCCACACTGTGCCTTGATAAAACTGCATTTCTTTGATCTGGCGTTTCACAGGTCCAAGCTGCTTCGAGGTAGCTACTTCTCTCTTCGATTTGGCTGGGTCAGGATGGAGAACTCATCCCCCTGTCCATCTTTCGAAGGAGCCAAATTAAGTCTGGGGAGGGGAAGATACACCCTCTCCCTCCAGCACTCTCTTCCTTCATGCAAACAGAAGCTAGGAGTAATTGCTCCCAGTCTCTCTGCAAGGAGAAGGTGGCAGCTTTGAAGTGGCATCTCTCCACCAAGTCAGTTTTATTGTGCTTCTGCCTTTCCCAAACAGGAGAGGAAAGAGTGGCTTTTTGTTTGAGGCGCTGTGGACCAAAGGAAGGGGCCTGGTGGGTCGACAGGCACCAGGCCCTTCCTTCCTGGCTAGGTTGTTGTTGCTTTTTTTTACATGAGAAGGAGAAGATACCCTCTTAATGAAGAATGAAAGTCATACATTCTTTCTTTGCCATCTTTTAAGCTGATCAAAGGAAAAGCAGTGAGTTAGAGCCCAAGGCTATAATCACCCATGGCAGCAGTTAGGGAGGAGAAGGGCTTGTAGGTGCTTTGAGATTGTGTATTGAGGAAGGTATCTCTGAATGCATTCAGAGGGCCCTTGGCTTACAATTGAGGAACCACAACCTACTCTCATATAGTTAGAATTCAAGGGCTAGGCTTGTTTCCAATATAGGGAAGAATTTCTTTTCCATTTCTGTTTCAAAAAGGCCCTTTTAAAACCAAATAACCTAACCATTTAAGATTTTTTATCCCAGTTTTATTATTTTTATAAATAACTCAAGCCAGTGAACATATCTAATACTCCTTCCTCCTATTTTTTATGTTTTAACTGATGCATGTCCACTATTCCCTTGGTAACACTCATGTTGTTACTGTCATACTGTTTTGGAAACTTTAGAACATTACAGCTCAGGTGGACACTCCAGCACCATCCTGAACATTAGGCTGTTAGCTCTTACCTGGAAGGTAAAAGCTCACGTTCATTCCCTGCAGTTCAATGAGACTGCCAGCCTAGAAAGTTGCTTTTATGCCTTTACAACAGGGATACACAACCTGGACCTTGAGCCACATGCAGCTCCCTCCAAGCATTGGGATGGCTTCTAAAGCCATGTGATAGAAGATATTAAATATACTGGAGGTAATTCTATTAAATATACTTAACTTCAACATATTTAGCTGTTGCTCTAGCTTTCACTACTTTTGTGAGCATGATCTCCCACACACACTTATGCAGCCACCACCCAAAGGCCAAATGTTTTAACTTAGTGCTTCTCAAACTTGGCTACTCGAAGATGTGTGGACTTCAGCTCCCAGAATTTCTCAGCCAGGGAGTTGAAGTCCACACATCTTCAAGTTGCCAAGTTTGAGAAACACTGTTTTAACTGATGTAAGTGCTACTCAACTTCTAGGGTAAAGGCCAACGTGGTTCTCAGGCTAAAGTGGGTTCCAAACCCTCCTGATTTATAATCAACATGTTACCTGGAATGCTACATGGATGCAACCCACTACCCCCTTGGAAAATGGCACTGTTGTCACTGACTTAGACACCCTGTCAGTGATAAACTAATGACTTACTCACACTGAGATTGAAAACCAGTGGAGGAACATTTCAGCCTTCCAAGGCACTCTGCAAGTAACCTTAAAGTAGCCAACTTGGAACAAAGAAACTTGAAGGGAAACTGTCATCTGAAACTGCAAAGTACTGACCAGTGAGATGTTCAAATCAGTTACACGTGGCTTCAGTTCTGACAAAGCTTTCCTGTTGTACTGCATGGGTGAATTAGATTCCCTACATCAGCCAGCTTGGGTTATGAATGGATATTTCTGTATTTCATCTTCCTCTGAACTCACTGTCTACAATTGCACACCCAGTTATATGCATAACTGGCTGCATGTTAGAACAAACTTCGCTTACTATTGTTCAGGAAAGTTTAGACCATTTTTGAAAGTGTGCTTTAAGCATCCCTGCATGAAGCTTTATTATGCTGTATCTTAATATTCCAATCCCAACCACAAACAAGCTCAGCAGAAACTTAAACCTTAACTTTAAATCCAAATGACTTCCATGGACACAATGAGGGAGTCATGCCCCAAACTCCATCCCCTTGATTAAGCTGTGTTTTCAGGATGCGCTTACTCCACATTAATAGGGCCATTTCTTTTCTAAAGTTACCATGGTATACTTAACCATACATTAACCACATCATCTGGCTTTGCATAACACATTAGGCTAACATTTGGTTGCCCAGCTAATGGTTCAGCATTGTGTGTGAAAACAGCCAAAAAAAAAAAAATGATTTAGAAAGGAAGGGAGATTTGCCATGGCGTTTAATGGAACTGCACTGAAATCCCATCCCCATGATGTACTATTACGCAAAGACTTGCGTTTGGTGCCATACAGCAGATGTTATCTGCAAGTCACATGTTCTCTCCCTTCTGTCCTTCATGGTTCCTGGATAAACTGGCTAGAGCCCTGTCTAACTTAAACCTGGCCACTCTCCCTCAGAGAAAGATAAATCAGGCCATCTGCTTCCTGCTCCATTCTTTCACTTTGGCCTAGCTTATTGATGACTGGGCTGCACCACTCACAGTAGGGGTGACTAAATGCTTGTCCATACCCTATAATGCAAACATATTTGCACACCAAAACAATATGTCAAGAGAACGTTAAGTTAGAACATTTCTACTTGATGTGTGTTTGCAGAGTGGTTTAATTTCATTGCATGTATTTATGTTATTTTTGTAAGAAAAGGTTAGAATTGTACTGGTAAAGCAGTTGGTTTATTGAATTACTTTAAAATGTTTATTCCTGGTTTATCAAACTCTCTGCTCTCCAACAGCCATTTTCTTTTATGTAGTATTATAAACTAGGCACGAAAAAGCTAGAAGACTTCTGCCCTTTCCCTAATCTGGTAGTAGTAAGAATGTTGATAAATGCAGCTTGCCATTCAAACTACTTAAGTCACAAAATTATTACTTCTTTGCACTTTTTTTATATCCTACATAATCACATTAATTCTGAAATGTCCTACACATTTACAGACACAGTAAATATAAATGCGCAGACCTGGTCTTGGAACATTTAAATGGAATACCCTCAAAATGATCTTGCCTGAAAATCCACATTTCTGAATTCAAGCTTACCTATAAACATCAATTTCAGTTCTTAACATATTGTTAACAGTGGTCTGGCTACAGTTGAGAGAGAGAGAGAGAGAGAAAGAAAGAAATGACAGAGCTATCTGTCTGCTGAAGAGTCATTGCACAGCATTGACTCATTACACAGTCATTACACAGACTCTCATTCAGTTGCGGATTAAGTATTTAAAAATAAACCCTACTGAATTTAAACTTACTTTGGGTTAGACTTATTTTTCAGTGGGTTTGTAAAAGATCCAGCTAAACATTTTTGAGAGGCTAAACACCTTAGGATCTTGTAAGTGTAGCTATAGTCTTCAGGAAAAGAATCTCTGCATGTCCATGTTACCTGGTTGGAGCCAGACATTAAAGCAGACCCATGGAAAGGGAGTGGGGGCACCAAAGTGGACGAGATATCAAGTGGTATCCAGATTCTGGATCTGAGTGCTGATTAACCCAACACAGGCCAAAATCAAATGCTCTCTGGATGGTGGAAGAAAAGAGACTGATGCATTATTTATTTCATTAGAAATTCCCAGCTGAATGGGATATCTCCAACAGGATTGCCTGGAAATCTTTCAAGTCTTCCCTTGAAAGAATAAAAATGATGGAGCTCATTTCACCAGGCAAATTTGGACTGGGGGGGGAGGGGTGACAGGTTGAGCTTCTCCCTGTTCCCAAAATTGCAGGGAGTCTCTTGGATTGTGTTTTCATGATATCTTGAACCAACTAGTTAACTACAAGTTAACCTATCACCTGTTGTGCAAATCTAATAGGTGCAATTAGCTTATGGTTGTTTGTTGGGCAAACCCAGAAAGCTTAGTTAACTGGGTAAACCACACATCAGTTAATAGCAAGTCAGCCTATCCTGCAAAGCAATTTTCATGAAACTGATGGCAAACATGCTTCCTTTTTCAAAAACTGATACACCTTCAGAAACTCCAGACACAGGCAGGATTGTCCAGACAAATAAGGCAAGTAAGAGGAGTCGCAGTCGGACACCAGAACTTTGCACCTATTGTCTTCAGCAAAACTCACCAGCAACTTCAGCGAAGATGTTCACTGCACAATGAAGACCCACAGCCAGTACCAAATCCAGAAGCATCACGGGAAAAGGGGGAAAGGTTTGGTATTCTGTAAGGGACAACCAATGTTGCCTTTTGAGGACCTAAAAGTCTTGCTGGTGGATTGCCATCCCCAGCCAGCATTTAAGAATCATGCCCAACTTTGTTGGCTTTTGGGGTGTTAAATTCTTATTATGCTAAAGGTTTGGGGAGTTGTAGACTGAGAGCATTAGGAAAGGATGATGATGATGACGATGTAACATGTTCACATTACCTCAGCTTTGGGCCAATCACTCTCTCTCAGTTCAATCCTTTCACAGGGCTGATGTAGGAGAGCATGGGAGGAGAAAGCTCTACCATCTTGAGCTCCTAAGTTAATATGGGATATAAGTCTGACCAATCAACAAACATAATATCTGTCTTCAGCACACACTAATGAAATGAGAATATTTAGACTGAATGGAGTGGTTGGCCCATGGGCTTGAGGGATGCAGAAGATGAAGGTGCAAACAGGTGGGTGATGTCTGCCAGTCACTTTCTGGACATGGGTAGCAGGAGCAACAATCTGATCCATGCAGTCTTAAGTGCAAACTGGAGAGCATTGCCCAGGCTTCTGTCATCCAGAGATCAAGAGGAAAATAGCCCAGCAGGACTCTCATGTGCCCACCAAAGTTATTTGGATCAAGACAGTTGAAGAATTTGGAGGCCAGGAAAAGACTTCAGGGCCATTCTTTGACCAAAGTTTCACAATTAGCAAAAGAAAAGAGCAAAGCAAAAAATTCCATTTTTTTTCCTCCTTGCCTGCACCTATTTTCTCAGTTGGACTTAAATTCTATCTAGGCTGTTTGGCACCACACAAACCCTACATCCCACCTTATGTTTAGGAATGGGGTCTAGATGACTCTCTAGACTCCAGCTGTTACATCCAGCTCTTCCCATCTCTAAAATTTAAAGCTTAAAATTTAAGCTTCCTCAACCAACAAAAAACAAAGCAGAAAGAAGTCTTACAGGTCAGAGACATTATGGACTAGCTGATTTGGTTCTCTCTTAGTAGAGAACACACCATTGTGTCTTTGTCAACAAATCACAGTTAAGTTCAATTACTTGGTCCAAGCTAGGATACTAGAAGAAAAACTGAGCCTGTATCTTATATAAACATCTAAACCTAGGTTTGCTCTGAGAATTTATTCCCAGATATCTTTATAAGCTAAAGAACTCAACATCTAACATGTGAAAGGAAAATATTGCTGTGAATTTCAAGTATTGTAGTTCATTTGAACCAGTCCCTTCCAAATCTGTCCACAAGCTAACTCTAGTGTAAGTCCTTCTAGGTTGATTTCAGATGACACTGTGAATATCTTTAAAGCACAATCTTACATTTAAGTAACTAGCACGTTTTACAGAAGTCCATAAACTTCCTCCACTAACTCCAATAACTATGTTTAAGATATGATCAAATGTTAATAGAAGTGTTTCCATCAACTTCCACAAGATTATACATTTCAAGGGACCAAAGCTAGGGGGATTCACTCCCAGCACTTCTCTGTCCCAGAACTGTAATTTGGGAGTGCAAGGGTTTTAAAACTGAGTCTGAGTCCCATCAGGCAAAAGTCTCTGTTCCCCGGAGTTTGATATAAATGAAAGAACACCCTAGAGTTCCCGCCTGCTGCCTCGGGAAATAAGACCCCCAGTACACTTTCCGTCTAAATGGGCCTAGGATTCCATTCAGTACTGACTGGTAACTCTGGTTTACTCAATCCAGTTTCCTGGGCTGGCAGGACACACAGTACCCTAACCTAGCCGTTACGGCTGGGTTTGTGGAACACGCTGGACTAAACACCGTCTGGATAACCTGCGGTTCAGTGTGTTGTGCAAACACAGCCACGGTGCATCCGCCTCCTCTTTCCCAACCTTAGCCCAACCAGCATCTCACTTGGTTCCCTTGGTCGCCCTCCTAAGCGCTTAAACGGAGGGAGCAACGCGCTCGGAGTTTCTCGACGTTCTTTGGAAAAGGGCAGATATGCCGGGGTGGGCTGCGAGGGGAGAGGCGGGAGCTGGCACGATCAGTGCTTCAGTTAGGGGGACGCAAGCCCCGCAGGCCTCGGGCAGGCCGCTCCCCAGCGAGGGGCTCGGTTGCTAATAAATAGGCCTAGGATTGGCCTGCGCAGAGGAAAAGGAGAAGGGGCAACTAGAAAAAAAGATCGTCTTCTTCTGAACATGTTAAGGCAAGTTATTTTCTCCACCGGACCTGGTCAAATGAAGCCAACGTTGCGGGAAAAACTGAGCATTGGGTTGATCCCCGATCGGCCACCTCCAAGAGCGGCGACCCGCGAAGAGGAAGAAGTGGCTGGGGAGTTTGGGCATCTCGCGCGCTGTTGAGACGCCTCGGCGCAGGCCTTCGCCGCCATCGAACGCGGGCGGGGATACAATGAGTGGAGCGCTGTCCCCCTTTCCCTTATCTCCCCTCTTTCGAGGAAAAACGTCCGCCTTACGGGCTCTTTTTCGGAAGAGCAGGCCTGCTAGGAACTAACTCCACCGTCCCCAAAGCGTCCGGGATCTGAACTGCCGCTCTCGCTGGTGAGTCGAGCGACTTCGCGCCGGCGCTCCGCTCTTGTCTGTTGCGCCACGGCTTCCTTCTCAACCCGGGCGCGCCACCGAATCTGTACCGGCAAATCAGCCTCAGCCGGAAAGCCTCTCTCCTCCGACCGGCCCTCTGGTTGGGCAGAGTGTGAGGCCTTTAGAATATCCTAAATATTGGCCTGGCTGAGTGGTATTTTCACCCCCAGGAAGGAGAGTGGCGCTTGTGGAGGCTGGGAATGAGACTCCCCTGCCCTTAGAGGAGGGAGCGGCTGTGCTACTTGCAGCAAGTATCCTGGGGCGAGGCCTTGGGCTTCCGACGTGGATTCTGCGCCCACCTCAGATGCGCCCGGTTCTTGCTCTCTCTTTTCCCGCTTCACCTACAATTCCCCATGCTGGCTCGGGAATTCTGGGAGTTGAAGTCCACACATCTTCAAGTGGCCAAGGTTCAGAAACACTGGCCTAACGCATGCAGGCTGCTGACTTCCCATCCCACCTGAATCATAATAACCAGTCAGGAAGCATATTGTGTAAAAGAAAGCCAAGTCTTAGTGACCGAAACAGCGCATGCCTCTAGAGAGTGTGCAGAGACATCTGATACAAGCGCGAGCATCGTGCAGCACTAACAACTGGAAAGACATCATTTGCAAATTCACGCCAGTTGCATGGCGTCACGATACGCGTGACATCATTCGTCCCCTCCCCTGCAGACGCCTCCTACTGGCGGCCTCGGGCTTCCGACGCGCCTGCCTCGGACCCCGGGTTCCTGCTCTCTTTTCTCGCTTCCCCTTCAAATCTAAGAGAGGTGTGGTGTGGTACCCCTCCTCTTAAAAGTCGTGAGACTTATTGCCAAGTAACCAGGCGCTCTCCAGCAGCGTTTAACTACAACTTCCATTGTCCCCAGCCACAGGGGCTTTGCCTCCAGCTTGGAAAAGGCGGGAAAAGATTATTTGCATTGATAGAAGAACAGAAGAACATTAGAAACGTCAAGAGCTGCAGGTTTGGGGAAAACAACGTCACTCCCCCACCCCCAATACCTACACACATTGCCTTATTTTGCTTAAGATCCAAGAGGAGAACAGAAACATTTGTCCAACTATCATTTGTTACAAGCCTTTTGGGGGATATGTTCAACTGGGAGTTCCCCTTTCATATTCTTTTTTTTCCCCCCCTTTCCCCTTGCAAAAAGACAAACCACTGGAAACACCCATCGTTTTCAACCGGATCCCTGCATCACTTGCAATTCCTGTGGTGACTCCTTCCAGAGGGCTTTCTAATACAACCAGCCAGTCCTAAGCAGGTTGCTCTGGAGTTCGGAAGATGCCTCCCCCCCCGCTCCAAATAAAGATGTGTTGGAAGATAACCGCAAACATTTTCAGACTTTTCTCATTTTTCCACCGTGAACTTTTTTACTCTAAATATTCCCGTCCAGTTTTTTTAAGTCCAATATTCAGACTTTAGTCTTCTTACTCTCCAGTCTATATATTTTCTTCCTATAATCTAATTTAAAACGGATTGCGTTGGCTTGCTACCGAATGTGTACTAGGCACATTGTTTTGGCATATAAGGTTCTCCCGCGCCCGGGCAGTCCAAGTAAGTCACCTGTCCGGTTCACGCTATCCTGGTTTTGTGTGAAGTGTTCGTTTATAGATTACCTTGTGAGGACTGGAGGACATCTTCCCGAACCCTCCAGACTCCAACTCCCATCACTCCATTCGGAATCTGCATTATGAGGGCTGTCACCTAACATGTTGAGAGAGAAACCGGGAGGATAAAGCTTGATCGAAGGCACCTTCCGATTTGTTAGACAGAATGGCTTCCAGGACCAGCCGAAGGGTGGAAAAATAACATGCCAAAGTAGTTTGTATTGTCAAATAGTTGCTTCAACTTATTTGACAAAAAGCTGTAAAACTTTTTTGGGGGGGAGAGAAGCAGAGGGCTTCCTTCCCAGATGGGGCTATTGGAAAGCATCTGATCCATTCATTAAAACTCCAGAAGGAACAAACATTTATTTATAAAGAGTCAGACTTTTCTTTCCTTTCACTGCCGATTCCAGGGAGAGAAGAGGGTGAGTGCCCTTCTATTCTCCTAAGTTTTATCCCACTTTCTGATAAAAGTAATCCCAAAGCAGGGATTACTTACCTCTAAGGAGACTTTCGTAGGATTGCGCTGTTCATCTCTCCCCATGAAATCGAATCAAATTCGATTCACTTCACTTTGTCCGGTCGCCCCCATTGGTTCCACCAGGAGATGAATGGAAGGCATCCAAGAACTCCATTTGGGTACCCTTTTTCAGCACCCTCAGTCTGGTGCCCGCCAGAAAAGTAGGACTACAACTTCCATAAGCCTGGTTGCATGGAGATGATGGGAGCAGTAACCCAAGGCATCTGAATAGCACCAAGTTGGAGGAGGCTTCCCAGGCGAGGCGACAGCTACGTGGCATCTCTATCCCTGCGCTTCCGATCTACCTTCCCCTCCCCTCCAAAAAACGGGAATGTTTCTTAAGATCCCAGCCTGGCACTTCGGATGTTTAAACCATGGGTCCCCATTTGGATGAAGCTTCGAAACCGGGACGAGGGAGAAGCAAATGTTCCCCTGGAGACTCAGTGTCGAAATGCCACCAGGTTCTTTCACACTTCAAGTTGAAGAAAGGAGTTTTTCTAATATATTCTGAACCAGCGTTTTTTGTGGGGCGAGGGTGAGGAGAATGAACCCTCTTTCCCAAATATCCAAGCCAATGGCCCGCTACCGAACTCCAGGCGTCCCATCTGATTCTCGGGCATCCAGGCACTGGGCCGATTCGGCAGCCGAGCACCCCTCCAGCTGGCTCCTTCGGGAGAGCACTGCAAGCGCTTCGACCCTTCCCTTTAGTTGCTTTTTTCATTGAATTGGCCGAAAACCCACCCCGGCAGGCCGGGAGGAAGTGGGGGGCGGGAGGCTTTCTCCTACCTCCATTGGCCTTTAAGGCGCTGAATAACACTTTTCAATAAAATAAATCCCAACCCAAGTTGGGACTGAAAGAAGGATGGACTATGATGGTTAGGAGAGACCTCTGTGTTTTGACAATTTGTTTGCGACTTCTCTTTTTCAAAAGGAACTGCGTAACTAAAAAATACTCGGGGGTTAAGCCGGTCGGAACAGAAGACCCTTTTCCCTCTCCCTTTCTCTGCTGGCAGAGGAGGCAAGGTGGAGGAATGTGGTGGTCAGTGCCTTTTAGTAAGTTCCCTGGTCTTGTAATAACCACAACAACGACAACAGCAGGTAAATAATAATAATAATAATAATAATAATAATAATAATAATAATGCTTTCTAAAGCCCAAAGGAGGGCATGCAGCGAATGGATAATAACCCCAACTGAAAATTCCCTATCTAACTCGATAGTTAGTGCTAGGCAAAAGCTAGCCTTCGTAAATAATATACAAAGTAAGAACCCTAATCCAGCCAGCTAGAATGTTTAATTCATCATTATGCGAACTAATTGGAAGGTGATTATATGGTAATTGCTCATTAGTGGTGTATATTTATCGCTGTACCTTATGTCAAGGCCATGGGAATTGTGTAGAGTCTGTTCTCTCATTTCAAGATCAGTTTCAGGAGCCGGCTGGATCAAGTGGGTCCCCCCGCCCCCCCCACCCCCCCGCCAGCATTTGACGTTGACGTCAGGTCCAGCCAAGTGCAATAGAGAGCTGAGCTATAAATATTAGCCAGCTTTCCCTCACCGGGAGGGGAAGAAAAACGGAGGGCTGCGAGGCTTGACATGGGGATGGTCATCTCAAAAGGGCCCGGAGGAGGAAGAGGGGTGCTGATCCCTGCGGAAACTGCTATTTGCCAGCATGGATATTTCGCGGATATTTGCCAGCGTGGGGAAGGGAGGAAAGAGGGAACAGAGGTAGGGGCAATTTTAAAAACACCACCCACGTGATTGCGAGGCTAGCCTTCCCCCAGCCACTGGGATGTGGCAGATAAGGGGCCTGAATAAACCTAGTCTGCCTAAAATGTTCAGGGGGGGCACCTGAAAAGTATGGAGCAGCTTATCCAGTCTTTTGAACTTAACATTTAAGGCGGGGGGGGGGGAGGAGGGTAAGAAACTCTAATGGGCAGTGAGCCTGTCCCGTGCCCAGGGGAGGGGCAGTGAGTAGATGTGGTGTGATGGGAGCCCCTCTCTTGTCTGCTCCAGTCTGTATAAATGGTGCATGCGGGAGGCAAAAACTATGGATGCCCCAACGATGGAATCAGCCTTTTCACAATAATAAGGAAATATCCAGGGAGAGGAAAAAGGCCCACCCCTTGCGGGATATCTGCTTTTAGGAGCAGTCAGGTGCCCATGACTGGATGAGGCTGCAGTTTCACGCCGGAAGAAGTCCCCCTGTTTATGCCACCAAACATTTACAACGAAAGGGCTGTGCTTGGGATCGTTGGGCTGTGTAGTTGAGAGCCTAAGAAATGGCAAAATGCTTCGAATGTTCCTTTACATCTCAAAGGGTTTAGTGCGGTTTCCAACAAGAAGTGGAGCCCAAGCAAGATCCAGGGCTGATTTCCCCCAATTAGGGGGTACTGGGGAGATGTCTTTTCCAAGGGATTCTCTCCCCCCACACCCCTATGTTCAAGTGCGCATCTGCGGTAGATGCGCTGCATGAGACTCTCAAAAAGCCAAGACCTTGGAAAAGAAAAGGCTTTTGTGAGCTCATGGGTCAACCAGGCACCTGCCAGCGGATTAAATTCCAGCAAGGCGTCAAATGACAGTCTCTTGACACTCTTCCCTCCTCAATAAAGGGTAGAATTTTCCAAGGTAGTGGGCAGGACCCAGGTAAGGCGAAGCCTCTCATTTTGAATAGTGAACCCTGGACACACCTCTTCCGAGACACATGTCCCTTTCCTCCTGCTGTCATTTCCCTTCCCAGCTGGGTAGTTCACTTCTGAAGAGGAGGGAAAATTGTCCCCCTTCCGCTCACACAAACTTCTTCTTACACGGCGGCTGTGCTCACACAACCTGCTTAACCAGATCAGGTGAAGACCCAGTGACTGATTTTTTTCAGCTTGATTAGATTAACAATCATTAGATAGGCTTCTTTCAGGGAGTTCAAAGTTGTGCGAATCTATCCCCTTTAGTCATTAAATGTTTCAGTGCATTGTGCGACCCAGAAAATGGGTTAATTTAGTAACCAGATTAAGTGTGTTGTGTGAACGCAGCCTTCCTTCCGTTTCTTCATGAATTTACCTAAAAGCAAGTTCAAAAGAAAACAAGAAAATTACTGCTTTTGGCCTGTGTTCTCTGAGTGTACGGGCAAACCTAACCCAAGACGGTTGCAGTTTTAAACTAAGTAGGGTATTGCTCCTAGTTTGGTCTTCTACTTCTGAACAGACATCTATAGGATCACGCTGTTATTTTCACCACAAAGGTGAAGTCCTTAAGATGTCTAACAATATTATCAGCCTGGTTTCAAGACTTCGGAGCACATGCATTTTATTCCTGCTGTGACAATCCTCTTGGGCATTCGGGTTTATGGGATGCATGGATCCAGTCTTCAAAAAGACAAGTGCTAATTTCTTGAACATATTTGCCAGCAAGCTGGCCCTGTTTCCCTTTTCCACGGAACTTCCTCGCAAGAAAAAAAAGCCTCAAAAGCGAAATTGGCAGAGAGTACATGAAGCTAATTTCTGAGTACGTATACAGCAGCCTCTCCTAATCTGGGGCCCTCCAGGTACCTTGGACTACAGTTTCCCAAATTCCAAGTCTGGATGACCAGAATTTCTGAAGGGCCCAGTTGGAAAAGGCTGCTCAGAGTTCAGTTCGCTGATCTGGAAGAAGTAAAAAAGTTCCGGCGGAATTGTTGCCGCCATCCTCCAGGCCATCCATTCACATCAAAGCCAATGGGGAAAGAGGCGACTGGTCCTCTCCAGCACTGATGCGATTGTCTGGAGGGGGGACTCCATTGATCTCACGGGACTGGACTTCCTGGAGCTTTTAATACCTTGTGGGAGGGAGGAGAGAGATCCTATCAGTCTGGATTTGCTCCGGAATCAGTTGCTCCCAAACAATCTAAAGGGAGAATTCGTCCATTGGAAATAGCTGAAGGGGGAAAGGGAGGAGGTCTAAGCATCTCCTCTCAAAGTTATGTGACCTCTGGTTTCCCTGGCCCGAGAGCGATCACAAAAGGCCAATTCAAAGCCAAGCGCCGCTGATTAATCAGGGCTTTCGCTTCCAGCGCTGCCCCCCCCCACTTCGCCCCATGGCTGTGAGTGTCCCACCAGGATAAGCCTGGGCCGGCGCAAGGTTACCGTTCGGGGTCAGTAGGTCCTCTAAACTGCAACGTCCGAGGCGCAGCAGGGCTATTTGGAGAAGTAAATCAATTGATACATTATTAGCTCTAAGTAGTCACGAAAGAGAAGCAGAGGTTTGGGCTGGCCCGGACAGCTACCTCAGTGACTTGTGCTCTGCTTCTCTGTCCCTTCGACCGAGCAGGGTTCGAGCAGGGTTCATCTGCTTTCCGTCAAGCGTAGAAAGGACGGATTAGCAGCTGACAAAAATCATCCGGACAGTAAACTCTTGCTACAAGTTTCATGCGCGTTGACCTTCAGTGCAGGATTCCTTGAAAGGGAGCTCCGTCTGCGAAAATGAGCTAAGTATTGGGGCGTGGGGAAAGCCTTGCTCACACTATGGAGGAGAAGCCAGAACCAACTGGCTGCAAACGCATTATGAAACACCAGCTTATGCCATAATAATCACCAAGACTTGGGGGGTGGGGGGGAGATAGATGATGATGATCATCATCATCATGATGGTTTCACATAGCAACACCAAGCCCAAATATCAAGAGCAACTCCCTTGCCGAACTTGGCACCCTTCACGTGTGGTGGATTACAAGTCCTATCACTCCCCTCTCCACAAGACCATTTAGGCAACAGAAGTTGCAGTTCAACAGGAGACCACAGGATTAGTCCGAACATTCCCCAGTTTTTGTACCAAAGCCAGGCCTTGGGGTTTATTTCTAGGGAAATCCATTTCCCTGAGTTCCACGAGCTTTCTCCGGAGTCAGGCTGCAGCCTAATTCAAATGTGGCTCAGATCAGCTGCTAATCTTGGTCCATATTTCAAATCCAGCCCCAGAGGCAGCTTCAACCTTTACCTATATAAAATCCACATAAGACTGAGAATGGTATAGCAAAGAAATAACCCACATGCACACACAAAGGCCCTATACTAAATGGGCTCGACGGCCCCCTAAGGTGACCTCTCAAAGTTTCCAGTGAGGTTCCCAGCACCAGTTTCCTAAGCAGGGTTCATATTCTCCACCTCCATTCATTAAGAATAGGGAGGGCAGGCAGAATGGTCCTGACCGCTTTGTGCACATTGACTTGGAAGTAAGTTTCTGGAGAGCCAGAAATGCATCTTCTAAAGAAGGTATTTTGAGCTTAGGCTTAGGATCCACGCGAAAATGACAAGGCACCTCTCTGCCCACCAACTCAAAGTAAGGCCCTTGGAGCTCAAGTGGACTGAACCTTGATAAATATGGATGCTAGACTGGCAAGCTTTGGGGATCTGGCCCGGGTGCTGCAGGAGATTCTTCAGAACCCTCGTAAGACTCCAGGAACCAGATCGAAGCCAGGCAGCTGTTCTAAGACTGTCTAAGACGGGGCAGTGGGTAAATGGTTGGCTGCGCTCTTCACACGCACGTGCGTGTGCACACACACACACACACACCATCCTTCCTTCTTCCATCAATTTTCTGTTCCAGGCATTGAAGGCTTTGTTAGATATGATTATGCAGATGTTAACATAACATGAGTTCTTCAAACTGCATAAGGGAAAAGGTTTTCTCTGGTGCAAGATCAGCCCCTTCCCGTGTATTCCTTACACGGGAATAGGAAGCCCCATCCAAAACTGAAGGTGCGAGTGGGGGGGAAGAGGAGGACTTTGCTTTGGGGCATTTATAGCATGCCTCATTGTATACCATGTGCTGTATACAATGTCCACCATGCAGAAAGGGAAGCCTCGTTTCCTTTCCACTACCCTTGCATGACCACAGCCAGGTTACCCCAGACTGCATGCGCACCCCTATAGTCAGCTAGTTGCAGTTCACAATAGATGGGCCCGACTCAGCAACCTGTGGTCCTGCAAATCTACGCTCTCCCTGGCCATTGGCAATGCGGGGAGCAGCTGCTGAGATGCGAATCCGTCCAGCCACCCATAGGGGAGGCGCGGGTTTCTCTCTCCGTTAAGGGGTTTATATTGCAGCCTTTCCCAAAAGGGCCCTCTAAATGATAGGCCTCGTACACATCCGAAGGAGCCTTGGTTGGGGAAGGTCGCTCTTCAAGACCGCTGAAAGGTGTGGCAGAGCAGGTCAGCGGTCTGGTGAAGAACTTTGGGAAGCCGGTGTTAACTATGTAGCCGAGTACGGTGCAAGGCACACCGCAGCGCCTGTTTTACCTGGCAACAGCCTCTCCGGGGGTGCGTGAGCCATTTCTGTAATGTAGCAGCTGCATGCGGGCCACCCCCTTCCAGGGAGGGATTTTAAAAGGAAAAAAAAATAAACATTAGGGCGAGGGATAAGAGAAGAACGAAAGAAGGGGCGGGGAGGAGGCGTTGGCGCACGGTAGGAACAACCAAGCCGCAGCCCCGTTTCGTTCCGTCCGCCGGTCCTTCGCGGGCGGAAGGTGGCGTCGGAGTGCGGGAACACGAACGAGAGATCGGAGCCAGGGAGAAGGACGAGCGCTTTTGCTTTCTGGAACTCGGGAGCCCAGAAGGAAAGAGTTTCTGCCCCAGCATGTTGGTGAGGAGGAGCAGTGCCAACGCCCGGGCCTTGTCCTCTACCTGCTGCTCCCAAGCTCGCCCCCCGCGCCCTCTCTTCCCCCGCGCCTTTCAGCCTCGAGAAGGGGCCTGACCCGGCCGGGAGGAGACTTCTGCGGGGGCGCAAAATTCCAGCCTTCCAGCGCCGACCGTGCCAGCAGCAGCCTGCGTAATCCGGGCTGCTTTAAAAGAGATGAATTAATAAAGCAAACGAGGACTTAATAATTCCGAGCGTCCTGCTTTTTGGGAGGGGGGGAGGAGGAGGAGGAGGAAAAGAAGAAGAGAGCGAGAGACAGAAAGAGAGGGAGAGAGAGAGAGGGAGTGGAGAAAGTGCGCCCAAATTGTTTGCAGTGGATCAAGGCAAGCCGCCTTTTGCTTCACTTTCTTTATCTTAATTCCGACTTGAAAAGATATAATTATCTAGTTTGAACAGAGCTGCTATCAAATCCTTCTTTAGGCAGGGAAGGGGGAAGCTGGAGTGTTCTGAGCCGCTCGGTGGAGCCTGAGATAGCGAGTAATGAAGTTGTGGAGTCCTCAGATACAAAGGGCATTAACCTCATTAGCATGAAACCTTTTCTTCTAGCCATTGTGGGACTCTTTCAGACTCCTAATCCCCCCTATTTTCAAAGCTTGGTTTGTAATAAAGCTTTTAGAGTTTTTTTCCCCCAAAGCTAATAGCATTCTCTGAAGATTTTATTGCTGTTACGCTACATAGGGCGCTTAATTCCCCCCTTCTGTCTCCTTCTTTCTTTTTTCCCCTTCTTTGGGGTTTCAGAAAAGAGAGTTTGTGTTATATGGGAGGGTGGGTGTGTACACACACACACACACACACACACACACATACATATCCTTTAAAAATATCAAGATAGGAAAGAATTTCGAGTAATAAAGCCAGAGTCTAGGGAGAAGAGGTGTGGGTTTCATTTCATATCTTTAATAGGAATGAGAGAAAATTTAAAGACGCTAAAATGAATCTATTGCCTACATCGTCTATTTTCCAGGGAGGGAGGGAGGGAGGGAGGGAGGGAGGGAGGGAGGAAGAAAGAAAGAAAGAAAGAAAGAAAGAAAGAAAGAAAGAAAGAAAGAAAGAAAGAAAGAAAGAAAGAAAGAAAGAAAGAAAGAAAATTTACTGTAGGACTCTGTCCTTGAGTTCTGAAGTGGGAAGTGATAGGAAGGAAGGAAGGATTTTTTTCCCTTAACTATTCCCAACCGCTCTGAGTGAATAGTCATTCATTAAGATTGAAGGAAGAAACAGGGGGAGTATGTGTACACACACACACACACACACACACACACACACACACACACATATATATATATATATATATATATATATATATATATATATCCCGGATCAGATCTTTTGAACCCAATTTCTAGAGGGCCCTGTAGTAGTCAGCATGTGCATGGAATCTCTAATTTGAATTTTTCAAGGCAGGTTGTTGAACAAAGCTGGTATTTTCACAACGCATTGTAACTTCGCCTTATCACAGTGTAAAGGGTAGTCAGATTGTCCTAAATTATGTCCAACTAGCCCCCCTGGATCCACGGATTAAGAGATTAAAGGAGACCACTGGGCAATGGCTCCTCTTTCCCCTTCATATTCCTGGTATGATAATTGCCTAAACTGATTTGCACTTCCACAAAAAAGTCTTTGTAGCTGGAACACAGCAGACCGCGGTTTGCGCTGTCAATGGCAAGAAAACTGATTAATGCAGCCTATCGGACTAAAGAGCAAATGAACCATGAATTAAATTTTTTAAAAAATGGGGTACCCCAGAAAGCCAACTAGCTTCCTCCAGGATTAGGAGAAACTTTTTGCCCCTTCCCTATTAAAGTTGGCATCTCTCCCTGCCCCTTAGAAAGATTCTTCTTCAGAAGACATACACAATAATACTGAAATAAAAAGAAAATAATATGACTGAAAAGAAACTAATATGACTGTATTTTTGAGATTGCCGCTCAAATCCTCTGTCCCGCAATAACAAGTAATGAACAATTATTATACTACTGCATGTTATTGACATCCTCCAGGCACACCTATGAAGCAATCCTACACATGGACGTTTCGAAGACAGCCCACTGAGTTCAGTGAAACTGCCAGGTAAATTGTAGTTTGGATTGCAGCCTTACTTGGAAGTACATTAGGTTGGCACCAAAGGAGCTTTACTTCCAAGTAGCTGTTAAAATGAAGCTTCACAAGAACAGAAAGAAAAGGAGGGAAGGATTTAATTACACTGGGCCTTTTCAAACTATTTGCTTGATTGGATAGGTTCATGGGTTCAGATGGGACTTAAATCCAAATTAAGGCTCAGCAATGCCCAGATTTCAGCAGACCAATCAAAAGTCCAATTATACCACATCAGTATATACCAGCATTAAAATGACAGCCCCAAAATCCTAAGCAGGGACCTAGAGACCAATTGTAGTAATGTAATTCGGAGACACTTTTATATGGACACAAGCTTTATCCCCAGCATCAGGGGCCCACGCAAAGCTACACTTCCAGGAGTTCAAGTTTGTACACTCAGTAATCCTGACTTTCTTCTATGTGGACATGAATGCTATACGTAGACACCTCTCTTTCAAATGAACACTGCATCTTTCAAAATGGATACCTGAAAAGGGTATTTGTATCAGTACAAAAAGTCTAAATGAAAAGCCCTCCCTTTCTTTGAAAAAAAAATTCATCTTATTGTCAGTGTGATTTGATATCATAAATATTTTTGTCCTGTTGTTACAAAGTCACTTTCGGGATGACGGATACCAATAAACATTGGTCATGAAATGCAAAGACTATTAGCACCAGAAAGGGATGAAGGCATGGAAGGGAGAAGGTTAAACTTTAAAAAAAAATGCTTAAAATTGTTAAGCCATATTGATAAATCTTTATTGACAAAATATTGACATTGAGATACTTCTTGGAAGTATATAGTGTGTTAGAATTCTAACAAATTAAACACACAACACAAAAATATTTACATTCTGGTAAAGAAGACAATAAGGAAACATTTGTCATTTTAGTCAGGCCTTTCCCAGCCTGGTGCGCTTCAAAAGTGTCAGTTCAGTTCCCAGAATTCCAAAGGCCATGTTAGTTGGGAATTCTGCAAGTTGAAAACCAACACTTCTAAAAGGCACAGGGTTGGAGAGGCTTGTTTTAGTATCTGTATAATCTTGGAACAATTGACCTTATTTATTTCAGTGCTTGAAATCTGTCCCTGTGGAACAGGGTTGAAATGCCTTGTCTACATTGGTGCCCTCCAGCTATGTTGGACTACTATTCCCATCACCCCCAGATGCTGGGTATTATGGAAATTGCAGCCTTACACATTCAGAAGGCCCAGAATTAGAAAGGCTGAAATATCTTCAGATCCATCCATAATCCTGTTTTACCACAGCCTAAAGAGGGAAGGAAGAAAAAAATAACTGAAGTTTTAGAATGAGGACTATTTTCTTTAAATTTCTTTCTGTCTTGCAGCAAAATTATAAGGGCTCCCTTCCCCTCCACCCTTTACAACCTTTATCCTTTTCTTCAGAGGGTATCCATTTGGGGAAAAGCAAAACTTATTTTTTAAAAAATAGAATTTGTTACCGCTACTTCATTTAGTTTTCACAACCACGTTGACGCCAGAAGTTATCATAAAAAGATTTACAGACTGCACAGCTTCTCATAAAATAAACTTAAAAAGCACACTGAACCTGTCTCAGGAGGAGAAAAAAAGTACACTTCATATCCGCCCTTCTTTAGCAACCTTTTTTTTAAAGCCCTATGCCCTCCTTCATCCCCTTCCCACAAGGTCTTTTAACCAACCAACCAAAAAGAAAAAAGAAAAGAAAAGAAAAAAGCATGCAGTTCAAGTTTCTGGAACAGGTGTGTCGATTTTGGCTAGGTGGAATTTTCTCCCCCATAGACTGGGAGAAAATCAGAATTATTGTTAATAAGAACGAATCCCTCGTGAAGTGCAAGGTGTCCTATGCGGCTGTGTGAGTGTATGCATTTCCCTTTGAAATTTGAAGTGATTTCATTCCGAATGGCAAGAAACTGAATATTGGTCAATCATTTCGTCTCGGTGATTTGGCTTTGATTGACAGTCTCTCCCTTCCCCACCCTCCGATCTCTCGCGCTCTCTCCCTCCCTCCCTCGCTCTCTTTTTTGTACCGGTGCAGGACCAGCGCGGTCAACGCTCGGACTGGCTCTCGCCCCTGGCCGCTGCCTCTGTCTAAGCCAGAAGGGCCGTGCGATCAAGCCGGAATCTGTCCCTGGCCCGGCCACGACACTCACTTTCCTGGGCTTGTCCCGAGCCTTGAACACGTGCGGTGTTCCTGGAAAAGTCTGTTAAGCGCCAACATCGAGTTTCGCTTCTTTTTGCTGCTTCTTTTTCTACTTTTTAAAAGGGGTGGTTTAATCGTCGGACGTGACATCGATCTCCTCTGGGCTGGCTTGCTTGGTGGCGATCCTCCACCGGTTAATATGATGAGTTCCTTTTTTCTTCTGTTGGGAGTCCGACCCTTCTTCTTCCAACTTCTGCCGCTTGAACTTTGTCCGTCGATTCTGAAACCAAACTTTTACCTGGGGGAGCATAAGGAGAGAGGTGGAGAAAACAGAGGCGGCTATTAAGCTCGGGCAGGTACTCCCAGCTAGTTAGTCTAATTCATCATAATTAGCAAAAAGAAACAAGGAAAAGGATCCTTTTCTGCCCTTGCAATGCTGCAACTCTGCATCGCGGTGCTTCCTCGGATTCGAATATATACCACCGGAGCTTAAGGTGCGAAGCAGGCCAGGAAGCAATGCGTAACTCCAAAAAGAAACTACTCACTCCGAAAATGTTCCTAATCGTCGCACCCTTCTTTACCCTCAACATCTTACAGACGCTGGGTTTGGTTTCAATTCCAGAATCGACTTCCGTCCAGTCCTTCCATGCCAAAGGGCACTGGTGTCACCTCACACTTTCCCTTTCCAGCAAAATAGATGTATGAGTGAGTGTGTGCTGGCTCTTTCGTTCTTGCTACAATTACACATTTAGCAACAGCCCAGAGAACTAGCAGAAATCCCAAGAGCCACCTTCTGCCTACCTTTGATATCAAGAGCCAGGATCGCAGGTGGGCCCCAGCACACACATACACACTATACATACATTAGGGTATTTCCAGCCTAATAAATATCCACTGGAGTTGCAAACCTAAACTTACGACTGTTACACGGAATTCTGGTTTCAAGCCTCGGTAGGATTATTCAGAAGTTAATTCAAAGATGGGTTATTTGTGAGCAGCTGTGCAGAAGAGCAGGCTGGAATTGATGGTTTGGTAAAGGTTTTTAAAATTAAACCCTGAGAACTCCAGTCTTTATCCCTGCAAGAACCGTACCCAACCATCCAAGTGTATTTATAGGAAATTTATTGCCTCTAATGGGGCTTCCTCTAAAGTAAGTGCCGTGAATGACTGTGTTCTTTCTCCCTTATTTGCTCTGGCCAGGGCCTCACAGGGTCTTGGAGACTTAAAATATGGCATTTCATGCAAGTTGGTGCTTTAAGATCCTATGCACGCTTACTGGGGAATAAATGCCATAGAAATTAATGGGACTTCCCGTGGCTTCGGAAGACAATGCCAGGATCAAAGGCAATCTCATTGACTTCACAGGAACACTGACCTCCTGCCTCCCTGGAACTCAGTTAAGCCACAGTAATTGGGCTTTAAGATTAATCCCCCACTTTAGGCACAGTCCTTGGAAATATGCCCCCATTGATGTCAATTTAGGACTGCAGCTTTTCACCCTTGACTGGAACTCGTTTTTAACATTAGATTCCATCAGGAAATCAATAGGGCTCCTGGCCCAGGAAAATCATTTAGGATCATGATGCCAAGCGTTCAACACTCTTTACAAGTCCGCTTGGATCACATTAGAAGATCAGATTTTGAATGCAAATGGGTAACTGGGGCACCTGACTCCATTCGAGCTACAAATGTTTATTCTGAATTAGGACGCACTTCGGTCACAGAACGTGTTAAACTCTAGTTAACAAAGCATGATAATTCTATTAGCATAACCTGCTAAGCCAAATCATCTTATGGCTTAACCTGAAAGCTGGTTCACATAACAAATTAAAATCTATTGTGATTCGGTTTGCCTGAGCCTTGTGTGAACAGAGTCTCTATGCTGTACAGCGACTTCCTATTTTCTCCAGAATAGCTCTGTCGAGATCTTACTGGTCTGGGGGGGGGGGGGGGGGAAGTACCTTGTGGGCTCCACCTCCTCATATCTCAGTGGACTACTGGCAGAAGTCTTAAGCCTATTTACCTGGACACACCCAAGTGATTTTAAACATGTTTACTGATATTTGTTTCGTGTGGTAGCAGTGCCTTGCCATCCTAACCCATTTTGCTTAAAATCGAGCCTTGCTGATTCAACGAGTTTCCTTCCCTGAGAAAAGTAAACCAGAATTGGGATATGTGGCTGTTACCCAGACATTTGGATCTATGTACATTCACCTCCACATGTGCCTGTATGCATTCCTCCATGTTTGCCCATCTGAATCGATCCACGATACATACATATCATATGTATGCTATGTATGCTATATACACCTGACGTGTGTGTGTGTGTGTGTGTGTGTGTGTGTGTTTAAATGACTGGGAGGAAGAGGGGGTGCCTGCATGTTGTTTACTGCACGGTGGTGGCAGTCACATCTACATATTGTGGTGTAATATACATAAATCTGGAATAGAATGAAGGTGTTCTGTTCATGCAGAGAAGGGAATATTCACTTATTCAGCCTCCCTTCAGATGTGTTTATGTGTGTGTTATCACACCTGTACCCATTTCCTGAGTCTCCATGTCTCCCCTCTGTGGTGTGCATTTTTCATATTACAGTACACTTTACATAAGAAAATCTTTAGGGATGAAGACAGTTCTTAGGAATTCCTGAGTTCAGGTTTTTACTGTTAATCACCATGGCCTTATTGTTGATATTTAAAGACAACAATAACTAAGCCAGACTTCTTCTTTTAATTTCCCCTCCACCCACTTTCTGCCATCCTCCGTTTGATCTCTCCACTGAAAAGCAGTTCTTACCGTCGGACCTTAGAAACCGATTAACAGACAGGCCTACCAACATTTAGCCCAAACTCAGCTAGATTCCAGGTTAATTTAGGAGGGGGAAAAATCCCTTTAAAGGTGGAGGAAGGGATTATTCTACCGTAATTAAAAATTATCAAAGGGGGAAAGAGAGGGAGAGAGAGAGAAGAGAGAGACAGAGAGTAGTGAACGAGCTCAGTTAATTAAGGAGGAGGTTCGAATTCTGCCAACTTCAAATAGAAGCTCCTTTTGTATCAAGCGCCTCCATCTTATCAAAGGAGGGAAGGGAACACATTCCCCCTAAAAGCTCGGGTGACTGCGATTCGAGGTTAAAAACGGGGAAGTCCTTCAGGTTAGACACCTTAGGAAAGACGGGAGGAAGAAGTCCTCGTGAATTTGCGTTGGGTCGCCGAAATCCGAATCAAACACAACGTGCTGATGCTGACAGTCATTTAATAACAGATTATATTGATCCCGAAATTACCTCCAGAGCGAGTGGAATTGACTCCCTGTTGCGGCCAAAGGTAAACGCGGTTTTAAAAGAAGGAAAAGGAAAAGGAGCACTTTCTGTTCTGATTCAGCCTGGAAATGTCTGATAAAGACTTTGCACGGAAGGCGGGGGGAGGGAAAAATCCGAAAACGGGACCATTTTAATCAGCCACTTTAACCCGCTTCGCTGCCCTTTCTGAAGCCCTTCGCTGCCAGACGCCTTCTTTCCACACATCTCGGCTGCATTTTCATATTCTCTACCGAAGCCCCTTCTTTAAATAGTGAGCGGGGAACAAGGGGTGAGTTTAATTTGCTTTTCAGCGTGCTAATTGAAGGGGACGACGGTTCATTTCTCCACGCCGATCTCCAAAGGGGAGCTCATTTTGTCGGGGGCTGGGGGCCTGACACCACCACAATAGACCCCGACCAGCTTCGGAATCAAGCGGGACAAAGACCACCTTAAAGGCCGCTTTGCCCGTGGAAATCAGCTTGTCAGCAGCCCCTTGTTCGGCGAACCTCATCAAAGTGTCGATCCATTGACTGGGGTTTTGTTAAGAGAGGCATGTTTAAAACAAAAGATCCAACCTCTTCCATGCTCTCCTCCGCTCCGCTCCGCCCCAAGAAAGGCAGGGGGGGGGGAGGGAGGAGGAAAAAAGTGTTACAACTTAATCCGACCCAAGAACGTTACTGTTTACTGGGAACTTTGAACTAAGCTGGGTCTATTTTTTCCCTTCTTCTTCCCCTCCCGTTTCTCTCCGTTCCTTTAAACACAAGAACAACGTCGTAGAGGAAGCGTGCTTCTTTCGAAATGGCTTAGTGGGGAGAGAAAGGCTCCCGAACTTAAGGGATGGCACCATAATCAAGCTGAATGACAATCGGGAGCTCAGGCTGGGAAATCTTCTCAAAACCACCACCTTAAACCAACCCTCTAGTTTCAAAGGTGTAGGCACCCAGAAGGCAGCTGGGCATGCTAACAGGAAGCTTGAGCGATGAATTTGATCTGCTTTCCCCTCTTCTTCGTCACCCCACCCCCGCCTAAGGTTAATACAATAGATAATTATCCTAAGCACACTTTTCCAAGAATCTCCTACGGCCTCATCTGGGCAATTGTCAAACAACGCCATTCTCCCCATTGCATTGCCCGGCGCACCATCTTTTTGATGTGTCTATCCCCCTCCCCACGCACCCCCTAAAAGGTCATTAATCATTCCGCTGGGCTGGAGAACATCCACGCTTCTCAACGGTGGAACTTGCAAAGGGCCCGGAATTCCAGTCATCAGGAAAAACGCTAAGCAATCGACCCACAAAACCGTGGAGGAGGTTTTAAGAAAGTTCCGGTTTCACTGCAGTGTGGACAGACTTCTTTTAAAACCGCGTGGAAATCCGTGGGATTTAAAGTCCAGACCACTAGATCCAACAGCTCGATCTCCTATACTTTTGCTCGGAAATTGTTCCATCGCAATCGGATTCAGGGCTTCTAATTATCTATGCTCATGATCTGCCCAGGACTAAAATCCAGTTATTTAAATCTAATTGGGCAGTAAAACAAAACATATGTAAGAAAAAAACTAGAAATGCTTACTTCCAATTTCAAAAACAAACCGGGAACGGAAAAATATAGTTTTTTTCCCTCCTTGTGGACAAGTGTTCTAGAGTTTGAAATACATTTTTAAACATATAGATTTTATTTAAAAACAAAAAAAAATCCCAAAACAAGTCTACGCCCTAAATAAGAACACAATAACCACCCAAAAGACGACATCCTTTGTAGTCCAAGTTTCAAAACTGACACATAAATCTAGAGGTCCACCGAACAGTTTTCAGCCTCGTAAAGGTCCCTGTAATACTTAAAAACTCCTCAGAGATGAAGAAGCCCTAACATCGAACTCATGTTTTATTCCTCTGCCTTGAAATTTGGCCCCGGATAATCCTCACTGCATGAGCCAAAACCTGTTAAGCCGATCTGCCTTGATCAGCGGTGTAATCCTAGGCAGGTCTACTTAGAAGTCAGTCCCACTGAATTGAATGGACCTGCCTTCCAAGCAAGGCGTATAGGATTGCAGTCGGAAGATGATAAATTCCTTTTACTGTCACTCAGGCGAAAGATCTTATTTTACCTGGACCTCAAGGAGCACGCACGTAGCAAGATCTACAGCAACCACTGGCTTTAGGCATTGCATAGGTCTCTCTTTTTAAAGGCAGACACATTTGAGAAAATAAGCACGAGAGGACATTTCTTTCTTTCTTTCAAGAATGTTAACAGAAGGAAACATCTTCGGCTTCCCCCACCAACACCGCCCTTACATTTCACGCATTTTACACAGGAAGCAAATGTTTTGTTTTTTTTCCTCCTCCTCCTCCTTACCTGAGTTTCCGTAAGACTGAGGCTGTGAGCCAGTTGCTTTCTCTCTGCCCCGACGACGTAGTGGTTTTTTTCAAAAGCGTGCTCCAGCCTCAGTAACTGGGATGGGGAAAAAGCAGTGCGGATCCGTTTCGGTTTCCGGGCCAGTGCGTTGTGCAAGAGGAAACTCTCCGGACTGGTTTCATTACCTGGATAGTCACAAGAAAAAAGTAAAGGAATCAACAAAAAGCAGGAACCAACCAAGCCCAGCTAAATACCATTTTTGTACCTCTCGGCGAATAAAACCCCATCCCGTCTTTATCTGGCCCTTTTCTGACACACGGCTTGTTACTTCGCTACAGCTTCAGTTCTTCCTCGAAGGAGGACTGGAATTATCTGCCCTCCCTTTTCTAGTACTTATCTCCAGAAAGGAAATTGGGGCGGGGGGCGGGGAGAGAGAAGAAGGTAAGGGTATATTAATTGGCCAGTTTGCTATTCTTTTGCAGAAGGAAAGATGCGTTGTAAGTGTGCTTCGAAAGCACCTAACTTCAAATTAAGGGGAGTCAACAGTAACAAACCGACGAATTATTTCCCATATTAGTCAATCTCCTCCACATGCAGGGAGGTAATCCAGGAAAGGTGCAAAAAGAATCTTTCAGGTGACCCAGTTTTGTAAATAGATCCCCCACCCGGATCCACTTCAAACTCCCACTTTATTCTCTCGGTGTTTGCGAACCCGAGCTCTCTTCCTTCTTCTTCCTCCTCCCCTCCTTGCTGGCCGCTTCTGTTTTATTTTGAAAACCCTCTTTGTCAGTTCCCTAGCAAGGTAAGAAGTCAGAGTTACTGTACTGTCCTTGCCACTGTCCGTTTTGAAAAAATGGGGCCGGAGGAACTGCTCTTGCCAAAGTTGGTTTTACAAAATTCAGAGTCTTCCTCCGCTTCCTCCTCTTACACAGGATGCGAACAAACGGCGCAGTGCGGAGCATGCCTTAGAAATAAGTCGCACTGAATTCATTGGGCCTTTCTCCTATCCTAAAACAAAAAGGCGGGGGTGTTTTTCTCTCTCCGGCACACACACGAGCACGCTCACAGACCCACACACACACACACAGCGCTGCATTCGTCCATTGCAAAACATTTTTAGTAAAGGTTTGAAAATGCGACCCCAATCGCCTGTCTATTTTGTTCGATCGGCTTCCCCGCCTTGGTATTTCGCTCCTTTCCCGAAGAGGCCGATACCCCAGTCAGACGAGCGCCACAACCACAGCCAAGCCCTTCCTTTCCGCCGGCGCTCTTCAACAAGCGGAGCACAACGGAGCGGGGATTACGGAGTGAGCGAAACCCTTAATTTTCCACCCAGAGCTTAGTCGCACAATCATCACCCGCTCGCTGCTTTATCTCCCTTCTGGGGAGAAGCGCCTGTGCGGATTTGACCTTTCTTCTCCACACCCCAAATATGTATCCCATAGTGGATTTGGCGGAGAGCCTTTATTTATTTTGGAGGGGGGAGAGAGAGAAGGAAAGCTATATAAAATAACTGAAATGCGAACCCAAGACATTGACGTGCATTAGGACTGCAACTACACGCACACGCACAGAAGCACACATATAGCAGGACGATGCCTTACGGGCATAGGCGGCGGGTGGAGATCCCTCAGACTGATTGCTGTTCTCTCCCCCCTCCACCCCCCATATCAGCCTTCGAAAGTCTTAATCACTTGGCCTCCCAATTTCTCTCTCACCCAGCTGTCTTCTCTCTGTGGCCGTCTCACCTGCCACGGGTTCTTTCACCCTCTTTTCTGCTTAGTGGTAATTACATGTGAACCGAAGGGAAGGGAAAAGCTGCTGGTCCGGAATCTTTCCCAGGTCTTCGCGGCTTTACTTTGTGTTGTTCTGGAGATCCCCCTGGATCCATTTTCATTGGAAAATGACAGCGGAGGCGGAAAGAAGCCAAACCAAAACACGGAGATGCGACTGCAGGGCGACCTAAGTTGTTGTTGTTTTCCTGAGAAGTTAAGACCCGTGGAGACCCTGGGCTTCAAAGGAATTTATTCCCAGGAACTTCCCTTAGAAGCCGCACTTCGGAAATTGGTTACTGCAGCCCGATGGACTCACAAGAAATGGGGCTAAGGAGTGTGTGTGTGTGTATTTTAGTTAGATATAGATACACACACAATGCAAAGTCCTCCCTTGAAGCCGTTAGGGGAGTTTCTCGAAGAAGTAGCTTATATATTTGAGTTAATGAAGCAGCATTAATTCCAAATGCATGTCACCTTTGGTTTGTCTATTTAAAAATAAATTCAGTTGTGAGGTTTTAAATGTCGCTCTAACACTAACAAAAATTAGCTTCTGCCCCGCCCCTTTGTTCTCCTCCCGTTTTAATAAACTCTAGTGTCTTTTCAGAGGATTTTCCAGCGATAAGTTAATTTACTGGAAAAGTGCCCCCCCCCCCCGCCCGCCGAGCTAAATGGTTAGCTCAGTTTATTTCCGGGAAGCTTCAGACGAGCAGCAAAAAAGAAAAAAACCCTAAGCCGAAAGCCAGGAATTTCCACAAAGATTCCCTGTCTTCTCCGAGTGGGGAGGGGGCTCCTTTGAGCCAAATCGACTACGGGAATCCAGGGTCCCGAAGAGCCCTGCCTGCTCCATCCTCGTTTCCGCCCCCCACAGGACTGCTTGTCCAGGCGGGCAAAAGCCCCGCTGATCCACCAACAGAGACTGAGCAAGCGAGAAAGCGGGAGTTCCCTGAGGCCGCTTCTGGGCTAGTCCAAACAATTATTTCCCGTTGACGCAAGTGGCTTTTGGGGTGGCCGGGACAAAGAGCCGCGACCTCCTCCTCGCACACACCTGAACTCTGGCGTGGTGGACGTGGCCCACCTCCGTAATAATAGCAATCGTGACATCCTGTGCAGAAGGAGCCGGAGACGCGAGCGCCGGCCTTTCCTTGGAGCTTACCTTGGAACCGGTGGCCCAGATACCGGTATCTGTGTATGAGCCAGGGGTAGAAGGTGGACGGGTCCCTTTGCTGCGAGGCGAAGAGCGGGTGCGGCGAGGGCGAGGAAGGCAGCGGGTGGGCAGCCAAGGCGTGGGGCGGGGGCACGGGATGGACCGGGACGGCGGCGGGATTCGGCGGATGGGAGACAGCCTCGGCGAAGACCAAGTCCGGGTTGGAGTAGACTCCCCGGCCGCCAGAGTGGAAGCCGTTGAGGAAAGGATTCATGGGGCTGGAGTTGGCATAGCTGAGCGCCGCCGGCCGGATGGGGTCCTCGGCGCGGGAGGCGGGCAAGGCAGGGCTGTCTTTGGCCACCAGAGATTCGATGGTGAAGCAGCGTTTCGGGGTGGGCTGGAACATCCTGGCGACGAGCGGACGCTCCGGCTGGCCTCCCGCTTGCCGCCGCTTCTCCTGCTCGGGGTCCTGGCCGGAAGATCGGAGGGCTCGGCCCGCCTAGATCCAGAGTCTGGCCGCCGGACGGCCGCCAGAGACGGCAACAGGAGGGAAGCTGGCTGGCCGCATTAAGAGGCGAGCGCCCAAAAGGGAGACGCTCTCTGCAGCCGCTCCTCTCCGCTCGCTCGCTCCCTTCATCCACCAAGGGGGAAAAAGTTGCTGGGCGAAGTTCTGCCTTCTGTTTTTTTTTCTTCTTCGTCTCCCCCCTTTCTTCGCCCACCCCCCGCCCGTCCGCCCTCCCGCTCGCTTGCTCACTCCTTCCTTCGCGCAGCGCCCGAGGCGGCCCCTTTTAAGTCCAGCGGCAATCCATGAAGGAGAGCGATCGGGTCCCTTGCCCAAAGTGGCGCAAACGATTTGTTAGTTCATGAGCCTAATTAGTGCCGCGGATCACATAAACAGCTTCCTCTGAAGCCTGGTAAATGGCTTGATGATTGGTCGCTATTACTCGCCTTGAGGTTGAAGGGGGAAGACTCTTTAAAGTGCGTCAGAGGGGAGAGGCAAACTTCTGGCCGACGCGATCCTGGAGGGATGGATCCGGGCCCGCCTGGAATGGACTCCTCCGCCTGCCAGGCGAGACTGAAGGGGGCGAGGGAGGGAGGGAGGGAGGGAGGGAGAGGCGCAAAATCACCAGAGGAGGCAGGAAGAGACAGACGCAGCAGCAGCGGGCGGCGGTCCCGCGAGCGGAATCAAAGCCCGCCAGGAGTCAGGTAGGAACAGGGCGGTTTCACAGCTTTGAGGAGGGACGAGGAAGAGCTGGGGGCGGGAGGGGGGAGAAGGGAGTCCCTCTTCTGGCTTAAAACAAAACAAACGCCAAACGGGCATGCCGAACTCCTCTAACGCCGCGCTTCAATGGGAAGGAGGAGCTGAGTTTTCGGGAAAACCCATCTCCAACCTTTCTGGAGAAGATGTAGGCTCCTGGCCTCCGGGCTGAGTCGTGGGGGGACCCGGCGGTCTCCCTCGTTCTAGCTCCTTCTCGCGCTCCCTTTAAACCTTGGAGGCCTCTCTCGTCCGACCTGCAGCCCCCGGAGCGTCACTTTCCTCTTCGAAGGCTCCCCTCCGGGGACTTTTCCGGAACTCGTTTCGGGAGTCCTCACAAGTCTGGCGTTTTCTCCTCCGGAAAGAAGTTAGCGGGGAGGGCGCGCGCGTCGGGGAGAGGCCGTTCCACGCCTTCCCTGGCTCTTCTGGCAGGCGGCATCTTGGGTGAGACTCTTAGAACCGAGGTCGGGGGCAGGAGGACACAAAGCTGAGCTTGTGGTAAAGAGACGGGCGCGTCATCCGGGAATCCGGCTTCGTCCGGGTTTTCGAGATTGCCGTGGCGTTCGGGGACGATTTTTAGGGCCGAGTCCTCCTGCTCCCATTGGCTGCCGCGGTCGAATAATTATGATCACATCCTTACACTGCGGGCCGCTGCTTAGTGTTTATTGGTAGTTAAGGATCTATTATCTATTCATCAACCTCCTATTTTTACCAATTACACTCTCCTAAAGTGAGGTACCAGCAGGTATTTTTCACGTTTACCATTAATGATTTTAAAAAAAATCTGCGTATTTTAAATCTATTGGGCGATGTGATTTATTTTCTGAAAGGCGAGGAATTGTGCGTGGAGAAGCATATTTCTGCGGTACAAGAAAGAATGACAAACCCTGTTTCAGAACGCCCTAATTTTCTCTTGTTCTTCCTGTCTTCTTCCCAATCCTTTACCTAAAAGTAAATAATTCCAGATATTTGACAGGGTTGTTTAAACTGATCGGCACATTCATATAATTGGAAACGTATCTGCCTTTTTCATAACAGCTGTGAAAATCCCCACTCCCAACCCCCAATAAAACAAGACAAGGAAAAGTGTTGTTCCGGAAGCTACGATGACCAGGAATCTCTCGTGGGAACAGTAGTTAGAACTCCGTGTCTAAACGCTTGGGAGTTACCCTCACGCTGGGCATTTTGTGTGTGTCTAACACGAAATATATTTTTATCCATAGTCCACGTGCACTATTTTTATATTTCCTTCTATTCGGCATATAAAATGACATATAAAATATAAATATATTGGATATAAATATATGTGCTTATAAATGAATGCTGCTGAAATTAATACAATCATCAATATCATAGATAATAATTACATAAAAGCCAAATATTTTTGGCTTGGCTGTATGTAGGTGAAAGGGGAGAGCAGATTAGAGACGCTTTCGGCTGTGTACATCCGTGAAGGCAGAAGCGTATTGGTGTTCTTTAGCCTGCGCACATCGCTTGCGTTCACTCCTCTTATTCTTCCTCATATCCTGATGTGTTGGTGTGTGTTTTATATTTTTTCAGATGAATATTTAATTCAGTGAAGTATTAGAAAGAAAAGGGAAAGTTCCTATTTCTTTGCAGCTGAACTTGCTTTCACTTTTCTAACGGGCCGATTCCAAGCGTCTTTTCATTTCCCTGTAAGAGATTAACCTGCACTGTAAAACAGTCCATTCCCCCCCACCACCGCCCACCCCCTTCGTTTCACACGACTAAATATTTTGGCTACAGCCTTAGAAAAGAATAGCAACGAGGGAAGAGTGGCCTTGGAAAGGACATTTTGTATCTCTAGGCGAATATAGTAATAATTTTCTGTTAATCTGATGTAGAAGAATTCTCTTTATCTCAGTAATTTGGATTCATTAATAAAGAGTCTAAGGAATCACGGAATTCCTAAACGTGGAACTGCGAATCAACTCACTCCTGCCGGTGCACTTTTATTTCTGCCTAAGTGTGGATGCATAATATGGTAACAATAAATTGCTTTATCCCTGGTACACCCAGGAGAATTCTCCTGAAATCAGGGGACTTCACTAGTTCGGATAGATTGGCGTGCCAACAGATCTAAGTCCTCTTTACTCAAGATATCGCTATAGACAAACAGATACAGCAGAGTGATGGGAACAGGGGTGGGAAGCACGGTTTTGGAAGAGGAGGCTTCAAGGGCCACTTTAAAGCCATGTGTTTTAAAAGTTCCCAAACGGCGGTGATGGTGAAGGATCATTAGCCTGGGGAGTGGAAGAAGTAAAGGCACATCAACTTGCCTCTATCCCCAATTTTAACTTCCTCCAAGAAAGAAATCTCACTGTTTAAATCTCTTCAGCCTGGAGATTTGAGCCCGTTTGGTGTGTTATAGGGAGTCTCAGGCCTTTGGGGAGTTTCCTGTACGCTGGAGGATATTTCCAACCCTTAAGACTGAATAGCGACTCCGAAGGGAGGGGAAAGGCCGGCTGACTTTTTAGCCCCCTTCTCGGTCTAGCTTTGCGGGGAGTTGATTTGAATGGTCTCGGCATCACCTCCAACCAGATCTTGCCTGGCAAGGTCGTCCCCACTCTCCTTCCGCCCTCTTTGGACAGACAGCGCGGAAAGCGGCCTGTCCTGCGGGATCATGCTGCCAAAGGGCCCCAATCAGCGAGTTTTCCTTCTGGGTTTCAAAGGAAAAGTTTGTGGGGCTTTTCTGCCTAGGCCAGAATAAGCATCCCGCTTATTCAACATGCCCAGGAGCCGCTGGCCTTTCCAAAAGAGGCAGGCACTTTGTTGGGAAGGGAGAGGTTTTTAAACAGAACAGGAAGGAAAAGGGACCAGCTGTGGGGGGCTCCATGAAGCCAAACCCTTGTCTGTTACAAATCTTTACAAAAACCTGACAGCAGTCCTGATTCTTTTTTTTGGGGGGGGGGGTCCTATTTTTTTCCAAAGCTTTTCATCCAGTGTGTTGAATTCAGATCCCTTGACACACACACACACACACACACACACACGCCCTGCTCCTTTCCCAGATCAGTTCAAGGCAGAAAAATCAATCCCACACCACAACCACCACCTCAAAATTTCTGGGAAATAAGTAAGTCCACATACATGTGAAAGTCCTCTCTTCCTGCTCTCCTCAGGCACCCGTTGGCTTGGTGGATCAGGCTTCAGCTCACAGGAAGGTCCAGCGGTGGGGGGGGGGCAGAGAGATAATTAAGTGACTTCAGTGCAGACTCAGATTCATTCTCAGATAGGTTGAGGCTGCTCCGAGACCCCTTCCGAAGCATTTTAGTGCCTGGAGCCAGGCTGTCCTATGCAAACAGATCAGAGCCGGGTCTGCTAAGACACAGGAGGGCTTGACCCCTTGGGGAGTGCCTGCTTCTCTGGACAGTCAGGTGGCAGGTTCACTCAGGTGGAGGTGAGAGCAAGCCTTCTCCCATCCTAGCAGTAGCAGGAAAGAAAAAGGGCCCGAGCGGCCTGTGCTCTTCTCCTCACCTGATCCCTGGAGCAGCTTCCCCTTCGATCGGAAGAGGGGCCTTGCTACCCAGCCTGCTTCGGATGCAGCAAGGAATCCTGCATCACCGGCTCCTTGATGGCTTTTGCTGGGTGGGGGATGTTAGCTGCTAGATGGTCCCCAGATAGTCAAAGGAATCGCTCTTCCACAGGGGTATCTCAGGGGTATGCAGGAGGCAGGAGCCCTGGTCCCAGAGAGCCAGGCTTGAAGAATTAGAGCATCCAAGCAAGGGAAGTTCAAGATAAACATGAATGGGATCAGGCCCTGAATGAGATCTCTGGCCAGCGTATCCAGAAAGAAACTTCCAGAGGGTTGCCAAGATGACAACCTGGCAGTGCCCATGAATGACCAGGAGTCGACCTGACTGGGCGCATCTTTTTCTTTCCCTTATTGTCTTCCACTACTAAGAGACTACCTGGATGCAGGTTTGAACAGATCCCTGGATCCCCATCATGTTGTTCCCTTCTTCAGGCCAATTTAAGATCTGGAGCAGGCCAGCCACGTGCTGCCGAATGCTTGGAAGCAGAGGGGAGATTCGTTCATGGGTAGAAACCAGGAATGTGCCTGGTTGTGTGTAGCACTGTAAGTGTGCGTGTTGTGTGGGGATGGGGATGGGACAGACTCCAGAGGCTTGCTTACTTGCTTGTTATATAGGTTCTGGCACTCTGGTCTGGCTCTGCTGGGGTCTGCAGGTCAGGGCGGAATTCCCTCCAGAAAGCACTTCAGCCTGACAGGGGGAATTAAGCACCAGGGGACTCGGTGCACCATAAAGGGGTCAGGGATGGTCTCGGCAACATGACCTGAGTAGAAATGACCCTCTGGAGCCTGGCTGTAAATTAAAAACAAACAAACAAGAATGGCAAACAAAAGCAGAAATGGGGGGGAGGGAGGTCATCATATCTGGATGTTTGTGGATTCTGTCATTTGGGGAAGAGGGTTTGGATTTCAAAAGTTAGTCCCATGAGCTGAAAAGGGGACTGAGCCCAATACACCTTGTCCACGAAGCTGGCTGTGCATTATTCCGAGCACATTTATTTGGAAGTAAGACCTACTGATCTTCATGGAGCTTATTTACAGTGAAATAAGATGATCCTCATCTGATTAAGCTATCAAGATAATTACTCCCCCCCCCCTTTTTTTTTAAAAGCAACATCAGTAAAACTGCATCAAAATATATACCACCCCCAGGCATCTGCATTTGGAAGGCTTTAAGAAGCTAACTCTTTTAATTAGAATCATATTATTGGCCTTAATGCTTTTCCATTCTCTCTATTGCCCCATAAGACAACATATCGGGCCAAGCAGAGGGCCCATAAGGACGAAAGTCCAGCTGGCTAAACTGCAAACTCTTTAAGAATTTAATTAGCAATTTCTAAACCCTTCCTAGGATTACAGCTCCATTGACTGTAGTTAGACATCATCTGCCCCATTTATTAGATGTGTTTAAATCTGTTTTCTGAACTTCTTGTTGTTTTTTCAGTAGGATCAGACTCAGAATGTTCCAAAATGTGGTTCAAAAAAATTTTAGGAATAGAAGTTGCTGCTATTAATGAATCATTCCTCCCTCACACACACCCAGACATATACATTATGAATGGAAATAACACATTTCTATCTTTTTAAATACACAGTATCTATAACACACATTTTAACAGACTGGAAAAAGTAGTATTGCTTTGTAAAACAACAACACCACCAACCAAACCCATAGAGTTATATTTTGAATGACTTTAAAAATAGTTTCCAGGTATTTTTGCAAATGAACTTGGGCTTGCACTGTATCCAAAACGTGGATTCATTATTCAATGCTTTTCTTTAAGAATCCATTGCTGGGTAAAGACACTTTTTAAAACGTCTTTTCTTGCCCATTCATCTTTCATTTTTTAAATAAAATCCTAGGCATGCAGCTCCGCCTAGTGGACAACTTCTGAAAAACCTGAACATAAATCTTTTACATCACATAAATCGAAAACTGACTTCCTGTACTTTCCTCTCTGAAAATGAAGACACTTCTAAATATACTATGTTTTCCACTTCTGAGCTGTTCTTACTTCTAAAGTGTGATATAAACCTGGCATCAAAAATTCTGAATAGTGCAAGAGTTTTACATTTCTTGGTGTTTAATATTTCATCATAATGTGTAATTGTGACTCATTTTCAGTAAAAGATATTTCTAAATTAATAAGTTCATTAGGAAATTGGGTTGGGTACACAAGTAATCTGTCAGACACAGACGATTTCACAAAGTCATTGTGAGAATTTCCAGAATCTTGGCTGGAGAGAAATCATATTCAATATTTTGAATTCAGTTATGAATTCTTAAACCATATACAACTGCTCTCTTCATATTTGTTCCTCTCCTTCCCCATCTTCTTGTATTTCAGATAAGACAGTACCTCAGATTCCCTAATTTTACTGCATTCAAAAGGTATTTGTTTTTGTTTTGCTTTTTGAAAAAAAACCAAGGGAGCTCTAGTACTGATCAGATATCAGCTTTATGATTTGTAAATATTTTCAGTTACTGCAACAATGTATCTTCCACATTTTGACTTGGAAGTTAAAGCTCTGCTTGGATCTGAAATGGCACAAGCAAACAAATTCTCTTTAAAGTCTTTTTTTTAGGCCAAAGGGTTTATATTTGAGTTAGCTTGCTCCCATCCTACAAATGAAACTGGTTTCTTGTCTGGAGCTGTGACCGGTGGCTTTTCCGGTGATCTGTTGTGTTCTGGGATACAGTCTGTTCCTACTCCACAAGCTTGGCCCTTATCTCCTCGTACACTGGTGCTGGGCTCTGAAGGGACCATGTCCTGCATCGCACCCTAAGATTTTGTAGAAAATTGTGCTCCCGGTCTTGACTCAGATGGAATTCAGGGATGCTCTTCCAAAGTGTGTGACTTGCTGGGTAAGCATGTGGCAATGTTTCCTGCTCACTTCCTCAAGTCTGGGGTGCAGATATAGACTATTAAGACCTCATGAACTTGCAGTCAGGATTTTGCTCCTAGATTTTGGTCAGCTACTCCATCACACTCTTGGTTTGCCTCTTGTTTCAAGTTTCCAGTTTGTTTCCATACTGGTTTTGCCTTTGATTTTGCATTCCCATGGCCTGATTGTTTTTCTCACATCTCCCACTTTGCAGGCCCAGCTTTTCCACCCCTTCACTTCAGTTTTTCTTTTGCAAGGAAGCTCAACAACCCCCCTTCTTTCCAGGAGCACCAGCAGCTAGCTTTCTGGGCAAATGCATGAAATTGTTGCAATTAAAATTGTGAGCATTGACATTGCTTTCAAACTGAGATTAGCTCATTCCCATTTAAACATTCTCTTCAGTAAATTGATCTAATTAAGCATTTGGAAACTTATTTAAAAAGTTTCTAGTCCTTGTGGTTGAATGTTTTTGTTTGGGCTTTTCATTCTTTCTTTGCAGCAAGTGGCATAGGCTTGGAATAAGGGGAACTAGAGAGTTGTTTTGTCTTTTCCTTATCTTTACTGGATTATGGACTGACCCAGTGTCTTTTTACTAATGATTACAGCCTAGAGGTGCTGACCCTTTCCCCTGCTCAGAGACTGAGCCTATATACATTGCACCAAATCTTTCCCTTTTCTCTCCAGAAACCCTCATCATTATTCACAAAGAAGCCTATGTACAGTATTAGGAAAATGTATACAATTCTGTGTATGCAGGATTTAAAGTTTGCATTGTTCAGTTGTTTAGAGAAAACAGCACTCTCAAGTTGAGTTCCATTCCCATTGACTGCATTCATAAGAAATAGTCATAACATTCTGAAGCAGTCCCCCATCCAAATATTAAGTAGGACCACTTCTGCTCAGCTTCTGACATCTGCTAAGTTTGGCTGGGTGGGGTACCTACAAAGACACCCTCATGATCCTAACAAAGCCTCATTATGTTTCTCTCTCTCTCTCTCTCTCTCTCTCTCTCTCTCTCTCTCTCTCTCTCTCTCTCTCTCTCCTTACTCTGCTGCTATGTTCTGCAGCACAATAATATTGTCCCACCTTACCATATAGTTATAATGTTTTTTGCAATCATGGACACCATATGCTTATAATCCCCTCTGAAGCCTTTTTATCTGACCAGCTCTGATGATCCAAGGCACTGACAGTTCTGGATCAAGCAACTGCAAAGAGGTGAGGCCAATGCAAAGAGTTGAGGCCTCCTGCCTTCCTGCTGTTCATTCCATAAAGACTCCAGAAGAGGTTCTGCAGGTTCCATAAAGGCCCCAGAAGTGTTCTCCCAATTGAGTTCTCACTTGTATCTTCTTCTGGCCATAGGAGTGTCAAGCAACCATGGGCCCTCAGCTCAGGACTGACAGGTCCTATGGGTTTCTCTGCAGGAATATATCTCATCCTGGCTCATTTAGTAGTAGCCATACAATCTGATTACTTCCATGGCAATCTTGCCCCAAATCCATTCTGGTGCTCTATACCCACATTGACAAGCAGAAGGAGCTATTTGGATGGGATCTTCCAAGTTGATGTCTCTCTTCATCTTCCAAGAGTTTTGCTTCATTCCAGAAGCTTGATCAACCTAGAGGAGATTTGTGTTTACCTTTCCCCTCCCTCCCTCCCTCCCTCCCTCCCTCCCTCCCTCCAGTGTGGGAAACCCACATAGAGCCCGAGGGCCTTGTCTGCACAAGCCAACAAATGTGCAAGCCACCAAATGAGGAATGTCAGTTTGTAAGCTGAGGTCATACAATACCCTAGACTGAACTAAAACAGGCTGTATAGTTGGTGGTTCATCCCCCAGCCATTGCCTTTGCATGTTTTATGAACTAGGCCATCAAATTAAGCCATCATTTGGCATGGCATATGATGAATGCAGTGTGTGTTTTAACCCAGTTTGGGGTGTGCCAACTGGACCCACCAGTTCACTGAAGTGGCATTTCATCGATGGTTCTCAACCTCTGCACTGAATTTGGGGAGCTTCAGGCCTTCCAGAAAGCTGTTGTTCCCCCACGCGTCTCCAGCGTGAGTGAATGGCCTTGGATGTGACAGGTTACATATAGCAAGGGACCCCCCTGTGAAACTTGATTCAGTATTTAAAATGATAGGATGGATTAATTTATCCTTTGAGGCTGGAAAACTGATCAGTTCCAACGTCACCCGCAAAGATGTTTCAGCATTGCAGGGTCCCCAGAGGCTCTGTTGACCCATTTTGTCAATGGACAAAAAGAAGCAGAGAGAGATGATAGGGACAGAAAATTGCAATGAGAAGAAAGGGGGCGGGAGGCTTAAAGGAAACATTTCTCAGAGTTTTAAAGTGGGCCTGCTCCCCTTTCTACGGCGGCATTTTTATGCCTTCTCTTCTCCATTTCCAGTCACCTCCTACGCAAACTTTTGGGAGGAGACAGGCAGACGGAAGGAAGGAAGCCCCGACATATGCAGATGATATAAGTCAACCCAGCTTCTGAAGCAGAGGTTCAATATTAGCAAATTAAAGAGCCATTTAAGAAACTAACTAATATCTGGCTTTAAATCGTGCCTGGTTCAAAGGCTTCCACTGCCTCGCATGCCGTTACAACAGCCAGGCACTGAAGGAAACGCCGGACTCCCTCCCTCCTTCCCTCCACCCAGGACGCGGGGGTTTCCCAGGTGAGGAGGCCTGATGAGCCCCCGCGGGTGCAGCACATTCCTGCGAAGCAGCCCTTCCAGACCTCGGGAATGAGAAACTTGGCATAGGGGCCAGATAAACGCGGGAACCCAGCCCGTTCCTCACAGGTTAAAACTGCTGACCTTTTCAAGAGAGGGTGTCCAAGAAAAAGAAAAAAGACACACGGGTTGGGTTGAAGGTTGTTGAGGAACCAGTTTATAGCAAACCGAGGCGTCCAAGAAACAGCCCGCTTTGGTCTGAGTTGCCCCCCACCCCGACCTTTCCTGTCGGTTTTTAATGGAGAGGTTTACTCTATTTCTAAAGAAAAACGCGTGAACGAGGAAATAAAGAGACATAACGTTAGGATCAGGACCGAAAAAGCTGGGTGTGTTCTAGTCTGTCGATTTCTCTGGCCGTAAATTTAGATCGAGAGCCGCATTCCTGCTAGCCGCTATATTTATATGACTCCCTAACCCCGAGGTCCTTGAAGCAGGAGCGAAGCAGAGAGAGCAGAATCAGAATCCGGAGGTGGGCGGGGGGGGGATCCCATCTCAGGAAGAATGGATTGTGTGCCAGGATACAGAGGGCACTTGGCGTTTGCGTTGTGAATAGGCTGTATTGCCTGTGAAGGTCCCCCCAGCCTACTTTGCTAGATGGAAAGATGAACCGCTGCTGGTGTGTGTTGGCTTGTAGTGGCTGAACTGGCTGCGTGGATGGAATCACTCAAAGAGGCTGAAGACAACTCCAACTTTTCTGGGACTGTGGAAAGAAATACCTTCTAACCCAATTCCCTTTTTATTTGTCCCAGGCGAAATAAATAAATAAACAAATAAAACACAAGCAGAGAAACCCCTTTGCTTGTTTGCAAACTTTTTGCCCGCCACGGCCAAGTCAGGTTAACACGGAGAAAGTAAGTCTGCAGAACAATTTTCGAAGAAAGAGGGTTTAGGATTCAGCGCAGCCTAATTTGCCGTGACTTTCAAAAGAGATCTGACTCCTGAAACGGTGTTCATTTTTTCAGAATAATTTCCCAGAGCTTATTGCCCCAATCCTATTGTATCATTTCAAACTAATACAGTCTTACAACGTTTCCTTCTCCGTTCCTCAAATTCAAGCGCAAACCTCTTTATCGCGTAGAGCCTTTGAGGGTCGCCCCCCTCCCGGAGAAAAACCATTGGCGGAAATGTCAGTGTGTTTAGAACAGCCACACTTCTCGTTCCTCTGAATGGGGGAACAGTAAGATCAGCTGCTTCCTGGGTTGTCGATCTTACGCTTGCCCGCTGGTGTAAAGATTTCAATCCCACCCGGCGCCCGGTGCGTCCAGCTTCTCTTCGGGAACTCAGGAGCCGCTCCAATTGCAATATTTAGGTAGGAACCTTCTACCTGAACCTTAGTTTGGACTTAATTTCAGCCTGATGAATTCAGCCCCACGCTGGTGGGGCTTGTAGGAGGAGGAGTCCAAAACATCTGGGGCTCGCACCAGATTGTCTCGCTTAAGGTACGGGAAGCGGAGGGGAGGGGGCGGCCGAATCATCTTGGAATCTAAGGACGACGAACATTCCTAAATTCAGCTAAGATGAGGAGACGAAGCCTGGAGCCTCCAAGATAAGATTTCTCGTTTGTTCTCTGCAGGCTCAGTCAGTCTTCCGGGGGGACTGCTTAGCAGAAGGAGACCGCCGGCAACATTGACTGGTTGTCGCTTGGGATTCAGCAAACGCAACCAGCAAGTCTTTCTTGTTATTACTTTCTGAAGGCTTTTTTTTTTTTTTTTTTGCGTGTGGAGGGAGGGTGACCACTTTTCAAGTTGGGCAGCGATGTCTTGAAACTGTTCTGGTGTTAGTTTCGGAGTGTTTGTCACACCTTCCCAAAATGTCTGAAATAATCCGCTGTTGATTCAGTCCCCGCGGCCATGAACATGAGAAACCAAGGAGGGGGGGGAGACCCCAGGCGCTTCAGGCGATCCGGAATGCAGCCGGAGTCATGGGCCTTGCCTTCCTTGGCCTGGCTTGGCCTGGGTGGTTTTTAAACCCTTCTCCAAACCAGGGAAAGCGGGAGTCCGGGCGCTTTTTCTCAGACTAGCACCTGCCGTCAATCAGATGGACACCCGAGTGGCAGCAGTAGTTTCAACAAGGTTTTTTTTTTTTAGATTTTTTTATCCTGCCTTTATTATTTTTATAAATAACTCAAGGCGCCGAACATACCTAATACTCCTTTCTCCTCCAATTTTTCCCACAACAACCACCCTGTGAGGTGAGTTGGGCTGAGAGTGACTGGCTCAAAATCATTCAGCTGGCTTTCACGCCTCAAACTCACAGTCTCCTGGTTTCTAGCCTGGTGCCTTAACTACCAGACCAAACTCTGTTTGTTGCATCCATGTCCAGAAATCTGACACAGGCTGCTAACTGCGGAATAGACAGTGTGCTTCAAGTGGATGTGTTTGTTCTGTCAGTCCCCACATTTGCTGGAACAGGATATTTGGTTTTTGAGGGGCGAGGGAAGAGTTTAGGTGTGCAGGTGCACACGGACCTCAATTCACTTCCTTCCTTTGGCACAGACATACATGCCTATTGGGACCAGTTCTATTGTAAAGAGCTGAGAGAAAAGGAGGCCTTGTGGATAATATTCCATGTGCCTTCTGTGGCGACCTCTTAAAGTTAACATTTCAAAAGTCAAAATTAATATATAAACAAACTACTTTTTTAAAAAATAAGTGCTCTCTGGGTGTCTCTGTCATTCTTTGTAGACCGACAGATGCAAAAACACACAGTGAGGTTGATTGTACTAGTTTAAAAAAACAAGATGGTATAAGCCCATGTAGTCATTTGTTTTCAATTATAAAAGAGCATTTGCTGGAAATGGAATAGTTAATTTTGTCAGCATGTGGGGGGAGGGGCTGCTGGGCCATCCAAAAATGCTGAGTTGCGAGGCTCAAATTGGAGTCACTGAAATGAAGGACTTGCAATTCTTGGCCTTAACTCCTTGCAGGCAGCAATCGAGTCACACTGTTGGAACTAGAATACTAATACAATACTTGCATGGAGGGCCATTCCGCTTTTTAACCCAACATTGTTCTCTATATCTATCTGTCTGTCTGTCTATCTGTCTATCTGTCTGTCGTCTATGTTCATAAGAGACCTCCTTTGTTGGGAGTAAAACGATTTCATAATACTGGCGTCACATCCGGTACTAGAAATAAACAAAGCTGAGGGAGAAAAAATGTCAGGCAGAGATTTAATGAAGCAATTTTTGGATCCTTAAAAGTGTAATCAGTTAACCATAGCATAATGGTGTATGTTTAGTGGGTAGCTATATCAATCAAATAAAGTAAACAAATAAATAAATAAGCAAGTAAGCTCTTCATTGTTTTTACTGCAATGAATTAATGAGGCCATTGAAGCAGCAGTACTAAAGTTTCCTTAACTACATGGACACATCAATTTAATTTTCTTGGCAACAGTGCAGAAGTTTGCTATTGCCTCCCTCTGAAATTCTTTTTTTTTTTTTTAATTTCCTGTCTAGCATTCAGTCCTGCTATTTCAAAGTAGTCTCCCATCAGCTAAGAAAATGCAAAGATTTAATTGAGCAAGTTTTCAAAACAGTTTTTAGAAGGAAAAAAAACACAAGACAACATTTTGATTCCAAAGACAAGGTAGTGGAATAATAGGCATTCAAATGAGATGGACAGATTCATCATCACAATCACTGGGACTTACTTCCAAGGAAAGCACAGGGGAGAGGGGGAAGGTCAGGGAGAGGAAGAAGGAAAATGCAACGGGGAAGAAAAAAAATCAATATTTACACACTTTCCCCTTTGGAGAAGAGGGAGCCATGTGAGCCATCATACGGTAACAGTGTTATGTACACAAACCACACAGTCACAGACATAACTAACTCACTCTTCCCATGCATTACAAAAGATCCCTCACCGTACTCCCTTTCTGCTCCTCTAGTTCTGGCAACTCCCCAAAGACCTAAGACCTCCTTTCTTACTCACTTCTTTTCTATGCAAAATATTCACACAAAGATAAAGTGAGGAAGGGGGAAACACATTCAGACTTGCAAGATTCTGTTACTATGGCTGTTACCATAAAAGTAGTCCTCACCTATGTGGCATTTAGTCCGGTCTACCTTGTTGGGCTGGCACCTGGAAAGACTCTAAGTGGCACTTGATAGCTTTTCTCGAGATATTAAAACTGAGACTGGGTGGCCAACTGTGAGGTATGCTCTGGTTAATTTTTGTATTCCATGTCCTGCATAAAGCGGAGGATTAACTGGATGATCTCCGGTGTACCTTCTTCTATGGCTCTCTTGATCTATAAATGTACATTATCAAGTGCTGCAGAAAAAGTACTTGCAGGTAGAAGGGAACACATTACTTTTTTGTGGATTATGAGAGACTGCCTCTCATTAGGACTGGTTGGACAAGCTGTACGTTTATTGCTGACTGGAAACCCCTTATGGACTTTTTGCATGAAACAGAAAAAAAATGAACCGATGATTTACGGTTTTGATGATTAGACAGCATAGATTATAGAAAGAAGAGAGTTATGTTGTAACTACAAAATAAGAGGTAAATTTATAATTATACTTAAAACTGCTGTAAAGAAGGTCGGAAGCCATGTCTTTGTATCTTTTTTCTTTCTTTTCTATTTTTCTTCTTTCTATATTTTCTAAAGAGTCCCTCCTTGTGGGGGAGTTGGGTGGTGATATAAATTTGATTTATAAACAAACAAACAAACAAATAAATTTTTCTTTTGATTTTTTTTCTTTTCTTGTGCTTTTAGCTTTCTCTTTGATTTCTTTCTTTTTCTTTTTCTTTTCCTTACTTTATATTAGTTTGTATTAGTTTTTATCTCCCTTTTAAAAATCATACATGTATGTATGTATGTATGACTAGTTGGATAAGCTCAGCTTCATGTTCTATCAACATCTAAGTTATGCCTGACTGTACAACAGGATACAATCCTCTGACAACCCACAGTGGAACTCCCTTTGGAAGAAGGCCCGCTTTGCTCCCTTCCTGATAGCCGATGGCTGGCTTGCAAAGACTTGCCTTTTGGCAATCATTTTGGCTGTTAAGTTGCCGATGCGTTATGCTCTCCCTGGTTGAAATGTTGATCAGTTCTTGCCTTGTGGTTTCATACTTTGGGTTTATGCTGTTTAAGCTGTCTTGAGAGGTGAGATATAAATAATTATCTCTAAAGATAGCTTTAAAAAAGAGAGTTGGTTCAAAGCTTTGAAAAATAGCCTACTGACACAATATCTTCAGAATACAATACATGTCTGAATGCCACTTCACTTGAAAATGCCCAGTAGCATATCAGAGATGACCAGGTTACAATTTTTCCCCAGTGTTCTAGATTTTGATGAGCAGAGGCTTTTTTTGGGTAATTGTATGAAGAGCATTCAAACAGGTGACACGTCTGCTTGTATAAAGGACGTTTCACGTGGGTGGTGAATTAGAGTTCCATGAGGAATCACAGGCCAAATCATCTAGTTCCTGCACCGTGCAAAGATTTCCATAACCTTCAATCTTATTTCCCTCCCTTTTGAAAAGAACTATAAAAGGGGAACAATAATTTTAGAAAAATCAACTGTACCTGACAACTAGCAACATTTATCACAAGACTATCTGGGTCCAAAAATGATAGCCTATATTCTTTCTGAAAACTTTAAAAAAATGAAATGTACAAACTGTCGAAAATGAAAGGCAGCGTCGTATAACAAAACAAACTAGTTAAAAACAAAAAATTCCTCCCTCTCATTAGGTCTGGAAATACATATAAATACTTTTGTAGTACTAAGGAGGGATACAGCTTTTTAAACATCCCTATTCAATCCTTTTTTTCCAAAATGCATTTGTATAGATGAAGGAAATGTATTAGGAATTATTTTGCTGACTGAACTAAAAAAGGGAGATCAAATGTGAACAAGAAACTATTTATTTAAAGAATGCTTCTAGGCTGTTCGCTGTTAAGTTGGTTCTTTAGCCACTGCTATTCCCCACACTTTTACATTTTTAAATACCATTGATCCAAATTAAAATGTACTTTAGTTTTCCAGTGTTTTGTTTCTGGCAACAACAAAAATGGCTGAAATAAACAAAAATGGCTGAAACAAATTGAGATCTCTCATTCTCTCTCTCTCTCTCTCTGTATATGTATTTATGAAGTTATTACTGTGCTGAAGACATAGTGGTAACAACTGTGAATGGTAAAGCTGAAAGTAGCCATGATTGATGGCATATGTGCTGGGAGTTTCAGCAATGAAAGTCCAGATTGCATAACTGCATGGTGACATTATTTCTTAATTAGCCTGAACTGATCATGTCTGTGGCAAAAAGATGATGTGAATTGGCTTGTTAGGTGGTGGCTGTCCCTTAAAAAGTTCTGAGCTCACCACATTTCTGCTGCTGACTTTTGCTCTCATCTTCTTGAATTATAATTGGTTGCTAATTATTAGTCTGATGGGCAAATGTTAAAATAAAAATGGGGAGTTTTTCTCTTCTAAGAATTCTAAACTGAATTGCATGGGGTATATTCTCAGACTGGCCCCAGGGAATTCTGGTATGGGGGAGGGAGACATTAATGCAACTATTAAAATTTAGACTTTGGGCTTTGTGGTCTTATGGGAATCTTCCTTAGATGGCTTTGTGTTCAGCTGTGCCAGTCCACGTTTATACATTCATGACTTGTGTGTTTTCTTCCTCTTAATTGTTAAAAATTAAAATTCTGAACATGTGCAGTTTCATATTTTAGACAGCATTAGATAAAAGGACTATAACGACTACAGGAATAAAATACAGTGGTACCTCGGGATACGAACGCCTCTACTAACGAACATTTCGGGTTACGACCAGCTTCAGCAGGAAAATTTTACCTCGGGCTAAGAACTTGCCTCTACTTACGAACCGGATCCGTGGCCATTTTCCCTGCTGTCACGCAGTCGCGGCTTCCTGTGGGCGAGGTCGCGGTAGCAAGGAGATGTTCAGTGAGGCTCATGGTGTGTTTTGCGGTGTTTTGTGAAGGTTTTTGGTGTGCGTGTTAGCATGGCTCCAAAGAAAATGCAGAGCAGGCTTGGCGGGAGTCAGGCTCTGAAGAGGAAATTGCCTCGGGTTGCGACCAAATTCGGGCGGAGGGCGGAACGGATTAACCGGATTTACATTGAACCCTATGGGAAACTTTACCTCGACTTGAGACCAACTCGAGTTGCAACCAGAGTCACGGAACGGATTAAGTTCGTATCCCGAGGTACCACTGTAGTTGTTTCTGTTGTCCTCATTCTAAACACTGACGTGGGGATAAGTTCCATTTTGCTTCAGAAAAAGGGATAATATGTTTTACAGGTGATGTAAAAATGAGCATGAACAGAGAGCCACTCCCAGTAGGTGGAAGAATGGGAGGTATACACCTATTACTGGTCATTCAAGGGGCCCAGGGTAATAACGCCACTGAATTTTGGTGCCCAAATCCAGCCACAGCTGTACTATTGAAGAAGAGAAGAGGCAGCATTAACTTTACCAGCTGTCAAGAGAAATGGAATAATCTGTGCCAAGACTTCATGAGCATGTCTCCATGTTTCCTCAATGGAAGCCTCTGTGACAAATGTTGCTCGTATGTATATGTATAGTTGTGTTTTTTTTCTACAACAATTGTTCCTTTTTTATAGTTTTTTGGAAAGGAGGAAGATAGAAATAAAGAGTGTAAAAACTTAGGAAACTAAGCACTAACCCCAGAAAATGAAAGATAATGATAATTATTTGGAGATAATGATTTTTTTTTTAATTTGAGCAAGGTAGCATTCAACATAAAAAAAAAAGAAACTTCATAATCATAGTACTTAGTTGTATCTAATATCTGGAGGTCATATCACAGTAAAAAGTGCTCGCTTCTAGATCCTTTTTCCTTTCTTAGAATTTTGCTCTGACATATTCAATTTCAGTGCAACCATCTCTAATGCATTCCATATTTCTAGGTCCCCACTTACTATGTCTATTTTATTATTTCATACGATCAAGCATTGTCTTTGGCTTAAGCATCTGAGTACCCACAAATACAAAAAGGATTTGCTTGTGTATATCCAGGGGGTGGGGAGAAAGCACACAGCTGTAGGAGTTATTTGTAAAGATCAAACATTTTTCTCTAAAACTGATAGGGTGAACACAGAGTTAGGTCTGTGAAATGATCATCACTATAATTTTTGAGATTCTGTTCATTATAATTCAAATGTGTATTGATGTTTTAGCTTCAATGCAAACTCTCAATAACTGAACGGAATTCAAGTAAAAAAACTGGAACACCATATCCGACTAGTAATCCGTGGGAAAGAGGAGTGTTCAGATAATTCAGGTAGCATAGGATAGGTCTTGTGGTTTGTGTACATACCTTTATAATTACAAACCAAGTCTAATCCCTGGAAACAACAGCTTGGATTTGTAGCGGGATGAGAATAAAATGGGACAGGGATTGGTTGATTCAAATTATGGGTCAAGGAATGTTAATTGGTTTGTGGGAATGGCTTGGAATACACCAAACCATTGGATGCATTTTTGGACCAAACAATTAGTTACACATGGTTTACCTGTATGAATAGACAAACATGATTTGCAAGGATAGAAAGGCATGAATGATATTGGTTTCTTTTTCTTTTTTTCTTGTCTCATGCCTTTAATTTTCCTTGCTCACTTTTTTTTACTACTTTACTGCTCTTTGCATAAAGTTGCTTACCCTTAAAGGGACTAGCTCAGTGGGTATGTATTCATATCTATAAAATTAGGTGTCCAAGATGAATGTTATAGCATTGGTATTCATTCATTCATTCATTCATTCATTCATTCATTCATTCATTCATTCATTCATTCATTCAATGTATATGGCCCCCCATCTCAAATTCATGACTCTGGGTGGCTAACAACAGTTAAAAACACCATCAGAACATATAAAACAACAACATAATCAGCAACGAAGGTAAAGACAAAACCACCATCAACAAATCAACATTGCCATTGCACAGGTTCTGCCACACATCTGAATCCCCAAGTCCAGTGACAAAGCCATATCTTTGAGGACTTGTAAAAGGCCAGCAGGGTCGAGGCCAATCTATCCTCTTGGGGAATGATGTTCCAAAGGGCAGGTCAGAAAAGGCTCTCTTCCTGGGCCCTGCCAAATGGCTGTCTCTAACAGACAAGCCCAGGAGCATGGCTTCCCTGTCAGACCGGGGATGGGTAGACATAATCGGGGAGAGGCAGTACCTCAAATAACCTGGTCCCATGCCATGAAGGGTTTTATAGGTCACTACCAGCACCTGGAATTGGTAACTATACTGGCAACCAGTGCAGCTCACAGAGCAGAGGTGTAACATGTGCTGACTGAGGAGCACACATACCGTAACTTTCTGTGTGGCTGCATTCTGTATCAGCTGTAGCCTCCCAGTGTTCTTCAAGGGCAGCCCCATGTAAAGTGCATTGCCATAGCCCATGTTAAGAGACAGGTGTAAAATAGGCAGATAAGCTTGGAGCAGTATGAATTAAGTTAAGCAGAGAAGAGTATTTTCAGGGCAAAAAAAGCTCTATGATTTTGCATTTCAAGCTAGATATTGTACTGCTTGTTCATGACAAGTGGAGAAATGAATCCAATGTGAATATGCCAACAGTAATCTCTACCATTGGACATTGACTATAGCTATAATATCTCTCCAAGTTCTTTCTAAACATTAATGACTATCCATGCAAAATTTCTTTTCCACCTCCATTAGAAGCTTTGGGGCAAATCTGCCCATTACTATAAATCCCATGTTTTACGTTGTCCACTTTTTGCTTCAGAAAGAGCAAAAATCAGTTTAAGCCCTAAATATCTCTTTTATGTTCAGTGCTAAGACATCTGATTATTTGCTTATTTTGATGTGAGTCCAACAATCTTTTCATAGAGTTTTAATTGACATCATGAACTTATGTTTACATCTAAGCCAAAAGTCTTTCTAGACTTAAAAAAATCTATAAAAGATTCATCTTCCATTTTCTATCCTCAGTTTCAGAGATAGGGAGCCTTCAGCCCACAGCTGTAATCTGACCTACCAGGCTGGCTCATCCCACTGTGCAGGTGAAAACAAAGCTCCTCTTCATCCTCTGCCACTTTTCCCAGGTTTCATCTTCTCCAAGATCTCCAGAGCTGCACTGAAGGAAAAGATACCACATGGATGGGAGTGCCACAACCATAGTTGAAGATTGTGTTCCTAGAAAGAGGTTGCTGTTAAAATCCCTGTGTCCCTTTCTGATTACCTAACTCTTGAGATTATTTGAAAAATATAGGTTGCTTTGAGATATCGCTCTCAGTGGGGCTTGAGTTTTGATTTCCCCAAGCATAGAACACAGAGAGAATGAGCAGGAACATACTGAACAGTCCAACTATGAAACCATTAAAGCATTATACTTTAAATAATCTCTTTGTACATATAAACTCTCCTGGAAGTAGTAGTAGTAGTAGTAATTCATTGAGTAGTCTTACAACCATATCAAAGAAAAATAAAGGTAAAATACAGATGTGGTAAATACAAAGAATCATCAAATAAATACATCACTTTTACATGATACCTTGATCTGTTAAATATAATGGTTCTTAGCTGAACTGTCTTGTGTATAAACTTGGCAGTTCTGCTCACAATGTATGTATATGTTAGAGCCCAGGAGGAAATAGGACAATCTATGATTCAGGTCCCAGTGGGCTGTTCTTTTAAGTAGAGGGGTTAAATATCTAAGCCTAAAAGGGCATAGATTTGACCATCAAACAAAACATGAGCAATATCTTAGATGGCTAGGGCACTGAATATACAATGTCCTCTCATGATATGGCAGGTGATGGAAGTACCCATGTTTGGCCAGTGAGTCCAACAACTCAAATCTTGCTCTAGAATACGCCCTTCTTAGGAATTGTTTCAAATTCATTGACAGGTATTTTTTGAATTGGAACATAGTTTTGTTCTTAGCCAGCCAATTTAAAGATCTGGTTTTTGCCAATAATTCCATGTCTGTTTGGGGACTGATGTCTAGGACTTTCTGTTTAAAAATTTCCTTTGCCTGGGAGGCATTTCAGAGTAAATATTGGGTGGAAAACTCATGTTGTGAAATAACTTTGGTAAGTCGGCTTACCCAGGAGGTGGGTTGAGCCATACTTATCTGTTCAGCTAAACATGTTTTGGGTAGCCTATCAGGGTCCATTGAATGGATCCTCTGCCAATAGGTAAAGAATTTAATTATTGAGTGGCTGTGTATGAAGTGGATACCAGTTTCTGTTCTGACCGAGGGGCTGATGTGTTCTTGTCAGTTCCCAGTATGCTTCTTAAGAAATGTGTCTGGACTTGTTCAAGTGAGGTAACTTTTGTAAGGCCCCACAATTCCGCATCACAGGTCAGCATTGGGACTATTTTTGCCCTAAATACTTTCAATATGGGGGTCAAGGTACCTCGGTAATTATAATTAAATAGTTTATATAATCTTTTGGTACTTGCCTCAGCTCTCACCAAGCTTCTTTTAAAATGACCCACAACACTGTGTTGGTAAAACCCAGTCCTAAATAGGTAGAAGAATTCACTTGTTCAATAGGCTCCCCATTCAACTGCCAGTTATATTTCACACTTTTTTGATAAATACTATCACTTTAGATTTTGTTTTACTGATGGTTAAAGAATTGAGAATGCAGTAGGTATTTAGCTTTCTCAACAGTCTTCTCAGGCCTATTTGAGAATGTACCATTAGAACCATATCATCAGCATATAAAAGAATATTAATAAATGTATCATGGATATTTGGTATATGAATGTCTGAAGCATACAGGAATTCTGGACTATTGTTGACACAGAGGTTAAAAAGCATTGGGGTTAGAATACAAGCCTGTCTAAAACTTTTATAGGTAGGTATACTCTTAGTTAGAGAACCATTTACATCCATACAGACTTTCAAGTGGGTGTATCATACTTCCTGAGGAGGACTCTTCATCCAAAGAAGGAGAGGAAGAAGTAGAGAATCATATTCAAAAGATCACAATTTCCATATGAAGAAAGTTTGCAAACACCAACTAATACAGATGCTGTACCTTCAAGTTCTAAAGGAGAAAATGCTTGAAAATGTAGGCTGTGAAGTACTTACCACTACTAAGTTTTGAAGCAGAAGTTTTACAAGATCAGCTTATGTCCATATTATATAAAGACCTCATTTTCCTAAGAAGTCTATAATGGTGGAAAAGGTGGGGAGAAAGAGAAGAGGAAGACAACCAGTAGCAAGATAGATAGGTGCCAGGTTGGGGACAAACCACTGGGGACAAACCATCCTCATAATAATCAGTCAATCAATTATAAGGGTAGAGGCTGTCTTCTCTTAGATCTTACCACCTTAGTACACAGAGAATTGTTGCTTAGTTCTTCTTGTTTAAGTAATAATATTTTCTTAACAGACCTTAATATCATTGCATGGTTTAATTTGTTGATCATGTAGCATTTTCTCTAGTATCTCTATTCTTAGAAGTTCATGTGGGAAAGGTTCAGAGTCTTAAGACCAGCTCTTCTATTTCTCCCTCTTCTATTTCTGGGAATGTTATGGGAAAAACAGAAGGAGAGATGTGCATCTCAGAATTGGCCATTTATTTTATGAGCTAAAATGAAGTTGAGAGGGATTTTAAGTCAGTTCAGAACTCCCTCTTTTGTTTTGAATCCCTCTCTCAGTTCTGAAACTTGGTAATATATGTTCTACATGTAAGTAACAACTTGTACCTGAGGACTGAGCTTTAATTTATTTTTACAGTGTCGAGCCAACCCTCTTTTCAAAACAAGCTGCGTGTCTTTCACTGAATAAAAATACACAACCAGCAATGTATACAGTGAAAGTCTACTTCTCTCTCTCTCTCTACATCTAATTTGATACTCTGTATCCAAAAAGAAAAAAAATTCTCCCAAGAAATTTACTATTAAATGGATTGTGAATAATAGTAGGGAGGAAGGAAAGAAATATGCATCGAAGACCTATATGTTGATTCAAGTTTGATATCAAAAGTTGGCTCTTCCTCCTTTTTTCAGATATGCTTCTGATGGTTTCACTGTGTAAACCAGTCCTGAGACTGATAACATGTAATTTGCCAAAGGTCACCTAATGACCATACGGCTGGGCACTTCATTAAACTGAGATTAGAGTTCAGTTCCATCTACAGGTTATCATTGTTGCCCTTGTTATCCTTAGCCCAAACAATTACCCATATGTGTAGAAGTGGTTTTAAGATAATTCTAAATATTCTGTTTTCTTTTTCTTGGCAAACTAATTTGATAGAAAACTTATCCAATTGGTTGATTTGTGTTCTGGCAGAACACAAATATAAACATCCATTGCCTCCAAAAATGTTTTGGCCGTCTGAAGATATGAAATGTGTTACAGGTATGGGGAAAAAATTACAGACCAATTCCCCCAGGCTCTAACCCCTTAATTTCTGGAAGGATGAATAGCTCCACAGGTTTCAAAGGGATGGGACAGCAGGTAAGTTCTGTTTTAATTTATTTATTTGTCATTGCAATCAACTGGACTCTCAGTGGTTTACAGTAATTAAGAGCCTGAACAAGCAGTTCTAATTAAAACATTCACAGTAAACAAACTCCATAAAACCATAATAAATAGCATCAATCAGTCATGGGCATCTCATCAGTCTCCAAAAGACCTCAAAAAACAATTTGGTTTTTAATAATTTCTGGAATGCTAGTAATGTAGGGGCCAGCCTGATTTCTAAAGGGAAGCAATTCCACAGTACAGGTCCCACAACCAACAAACTACAAGCTTGGGGAGTCACCAGTACTTTTTTCCTGAGATCCTTTGGTTGGGCAGATCAATTCTGTTTGGAGAAAGTGGTCCTGCAAGTACTTGAGTGCCAAGCCATATAGGGCTTTAATGGTAATAATCAGTACTTTGAATTGCACCTGGAAGCTAAAAGGAAGCCAGTACAGGGCCCTGAACAATGTCTGGGCACCATATTCTGGTCTAGCTGGAACTTCCAGATGGTCTTCAAAGGCAACTCTAAGTACAGTGCACTGAAATACTCTGATCAAGTACTGATGAGGGCATGAATCACTATTGCAAGTTCCTCCTGCCCAACACAGGACCACAATCAGATCATTATAGTAGCCAGGTATTTAGTTCTAATATTTCCTGGTCTATTAAGGAAATATTAGAACTTGTTAAGACAATATATAGTCATTAGAGAAGTGTAGGTATTCAATCATCATAGAGTCAAACAATGAAATTTTAGTATGTAGTATGCCAATAGTTGGGTGGAAGACATTGGTGAGAGGTACAGTTGCATTTTTGCCTGATTTCAAAAGATTCCTAAGGGCATCTGGCTGGTCACTGTAGAAATAGGATGCTATAATAGCAAGAACTTTGGTCTGATTCAGCATAACTTTTCCTATATTCTTATTTCTTTAAAAAGTGTTTCTCTCTTTTTTTTAATTAATCATTTTTATATAAAAAAGGCAGAAAGAAAAAAATAAAAACAATATAAAGATATAATATCAGTAAGTGAACAAAGTATACCTTTGTAACATCAAAATAGTGTCATGATACTTGAGAAAAGCTACATAAACTGAATGTGAATTGTCAGAGGAAGAATTTCTACTATAGGGATGCTCCACTTGATTGAGAAAGGACAATTTTCAAAGGAAAATAGGCAGTCCCATTGGTGCATCTAGTCCTAGAACACCCATGAGCATTAAATTTTTAGTTTTTCAACTTTTAAGAGGATGTTGTTCATTCTACAGGTAGTCCTCATTTAGCGACTGCTTCATTTGGCAACTGTTTGCAGTTATGATGGTGATGAAAAAGTAACTTTGTGACCAATCCTCACATTTACAACCTTTGCAGGTCTGTAAAGCAAAGGAAAGCTGAAGTAAGTTCGTAAGCACAGTCATTGTGTCACTTAGCAACTGCTTCACTTAATGACCAAGTTGCTGGTCCCAATTGTGGTTGCTAAATGAGGACTACCTGTATATAAAAATTAAGGGAATGTAAGGTCTAAATATACTAGTATCCGAGTTATTATTTACTACTGTGCATAAGCCAATCTCCCATTATCCATGTATTTATTAAAAAAAAAAAGTCAGCATATGATATTCCATGTCTCCTCCTTCCTCTCCCTTCTTTGGAAATTTTGGGAGAAATACAGGCATGCTTGTGCACTCAATACTTCTAAAAGTTAAAGAGAAAAAGTGCCTGTATCACTTAGTAAGGGAGAGAAAAAATAACGTTGTTTCTTTGATGAGAAAAAGGGAGAGTGAGTAAGCAAGAGAGAGAATGAAAAACAAAATGAGAAAAACTGGTTGTTGGAAAACGTCAAAGTGTGGGTATGGGCCTCTAGAATGTTCCTTTCCAAGGATGTTCCTTTCCAAGGATGTTCTAAACCACTGACTGTAAGCATGCTAAACCGGATGGATGGATGGATGGATGGATGGATGGAAGGAAGGAAGGAAGGAAGGAAGGAAGGAAGGAAGGAAGGAAGGAAGGAAGGAAGGAAGGAAGGGGTTAGCTAAGTGTGTGTGCAGACACATGTGCTCATAGGTGCTTCTCATGATAGAAACTAAATTCTGTGTAATTTAGGGATGGCTTTGACATCAATTACCTTAACAATTAGCAGGCAAAAGTTGTCAGCAACATCAAAAATAAGAATAAAATTATTCAAATCTACTGAGAAACCACTTCCCCACCCATTTAGTTTGTGGAAAAGTGATGATAAAGAAATGTATTGGGTAAATGTAGAGAGAGTGTGCAAATAAGCATTCCATTTGCATCTAACTCAACAGAAAGTCTGAATTCCAATATCTTTATGAAAAAAAATTACAGTGTTAAAAAACAAAAGCATAGGTACATGTTACTGACTTGGAAAAAACACTGTTCCCTGATGTGAATGTTGTATTACTCTGCTGTCTTGTTATTATTTTATTTTTTACAAGTGTGGCACAGTATTGTTTTCTTAGTGATTTTACTGTTTCTTCATTGTTCAATGACCAAATAACTATGTCTAATTTCAACTATACAATTATCACACTGAAAAGAAAGAAAGATTGGTAACACATGGAGCTAATGATAAATCAGCCATAACATCCCCCACCCATTATAGAATAGTAGACACAATCTTGGCATTTCTTTTTAATGGCCAAAGGTTTCGGCAGTTGTTTACTCATTTTCTTCTGAAGACATTCTGAAAAAGAGTATTCCATTTTGCAGAGCATACAAGTATTCAGGACATAGTCACATCTTCCAAATTACATGGTTGGGATGGACTTGATCTCAAATTCCTTTTATCCAACTCCATCCTCATTTCCTCATAATAAGCCATCATATTTGGTTTCTCATCCACATTTCTTGTATACTTCAAGAATATGGCTATCTATTTCAGGTTTCCTATATTTATATGTTACAAAGTGGGTGGTGAGTTGCTCATTTTAGTCCACTATGATATTGCATTCAACAGAATATTTATAATGTTTCCAAGATCCTTTCCAACCTTATGATTCTATGAAATCCTGATAATATTTTTTATAATGCAATTGCATTTCATAATTAACCGGTACTACAAATCTTATTAATCAGTAAAACAAAGATACATAGGGAATGAGGTATAATCCCTTGTTATCCATCATTCATGAATAGGCCAAAAGGTTCAATGATATGTATTATAGAATGCACAGCTCTTATGAATGAAGTAGCTCAGCTTTCAAAATAATTATCATTATTAATGTTGATCATTATTTTTTACAAGGTGGCCAGAATAACCACATATATTTTATTAGAGTCCTCAGCTAGAAATTAGACTTCATTAAGAGTCTTAAAAAAGAAAAAGAATATATCCATTCTTTTAAAAAACTGAAAGATAATTTTTGACCAATTTTAGGAAAATCTCCTTATAAGCATCGGATCAATATTATATGAATTGCATAAAATGTAGCACAAAATATAGAAGAAAGTGGAAAGTTATGGCTTTCATATTTTTTTTTCTATTCAATTCATTCTATATATATATTCAGACGTACTTCTATTCCACTTTCTCCGCACACACAAACACACAGACACACACATATTATTTCAGGGTCACTGTGACTTCAAGGAACAAAGAGTAGGCATTGATCTGATCCTTGCAGTCCAGAAACTCTACAAATGACCACCAGATATTATGGTGATAGTATGCTGCTCTGCAGATCAACTGATTCAAAAATTATAGCACCACATGCTATTTAAATGAAGGGAAAAAACCCCTCCAAGTATAAGGATCAGGCAGCTGCATAAATCACAAGGTGCTTTTTGTGGGTGTGCAGTTCTTAAGAGCATTTGAACAGTTGCAGGCCTTCCCTGTTGCCATTCTAAAGGGTTCAGTACCTACTCGGGCAGCATCTGACTGAAATTTAAGTATTAAGCAGCAATACCAACTTTTTTTTCCATTTTAAACAGCCTCTGCACCTTGAGGACATGTTAGCCACCAAAAAGACACTGACAGCAGAGGAGGAAGAAGCTGTGGTGGAAGAGGAACTGCCACCAATACTGCCAAGTAGGAGCATGTGGAAGCCAGAGGGGGTTGTGTGAGAAAGCAGTTGAGGAATAGGCCCCTCAGAACCCTATAGCCAAGAGTCTTATCACTCCTCTTAGCATCCCAGCAGCCTACTACTAGTAGGAACACTGCTGGCAGTAGACTTATCCCACAGAACTCTTACCAGCCAATAGATTTGGGGCTCATTCCTCTAACCAGAGAATGCCCCTTGGCATGTAAAATGAAAACCTTGATAAACATGGAAAAAGTGTTCTGCATACCCTCCTGAAACTCTTTTAGAGTTCTGCCAACTTATATTAGTTATGATTTATTCTAAATACTATTCACATTCGTGTCTTATTTTAATCTCTACTAACTGAAATCTTCCATTTCATTGTTTTGAACAGAATCTTCAACTCAATCATTTTTGTAGTGTTTGCAAGGTGTTCCTTGGGCTTGATCCTAACTAAGAGCACAGTGATCAACCTGATAGGGAGTCATTCACATCTTCAGCCCTTGTAAGGATTTTTAAAAATTAAATATAGTTATCATAGATTTGGGTTAGATAGGCTTGTGCAGAGAAGACAGTTAGCTTACTTGCCCCACTATTTTCCTGTTTTGAATTGGGAGAGCTCAAACCAGATTACAGGTAGTCCTCTACTTACAACCACAATTGGGACCAGAACTTCCATCACTAAGTGATGTGGTCATTAAGTGAGTCATGCCCAATTTTACAACCTTTTTTGCCATGGTTGTTAAGCAAATCACCGCAGTCATTAAGCAAATCCGGCTTCCCCATTGACTTTGCTTGTTGGAAGCCCCCTGGGAACATCGCAAATAGCGATCATGTGACCCCGGGATGCTGCAACCATCCTAAATACATACCAGTTGCCAAGCACCCAAATTTTGATCATGTGACCACTGGGATACTGTGATGGTCATAAGTGTGAGGACTGGTTGTAAGTAATTTTTTTCAGTGCCATCATAATTTTGAATGGTCATTAAATGAATGGTCATAAGTCAACAACTACCTGTACCTCTTTCTGCAGATATGCAGTATGTGAGAGTCAGCTCAAATTAGAAAGTGATAGGTGCAAAGAGTTAACCATGTAGTCCATGTACTATAGTCCTTTCTGTCATACCTTCTCTTAAATTAGGCTGGCAATTAGAATAAGTCTAGAAAATGCTATTTTCTCAGTGGATATGGTCTTCCACAGTAACATGCAGAAAAATTGCATTTCCCATGTCTACTTGTATTTGCATACTTCAGACTCTGAAGTTTTGTTCTTGTTTTTTGTTTTAAAAAGCTGCCAGTTAAGGGAGTGGCTGAAGTGTAGCTTCATCAAGTGGGAGAATGGACATTTCTGGGTTATTCCAAGACCCAGATTTTAATTTCAGGCAGAAGAATTATGGAGTCCTAATGTTCATCTTATATCTGAAGTGAGTATTAGAAGTCCTTGAAGCTTGAATTTCAAAGCAGACAATATGTGTTTGAGATATCTATAGTTTTCATTAAGATAAAATGAGCAAGTACTGTATATATTAGGTCTTGGCTCAGTATGCCTATACCATGCTGAGATCTTGGGATACCTCTCATTTCCTGCTGCGAGAGATGTCTGCCATGTGAGAAATAATGCCTTGCACATCCAATCTGTTATAAAATACAGAGAAAGCATGAAGCATGAGGAAAAATGAGACTGGAAACCATATCTGGCCAACAGGCTAACATTTGGCCATCATTGATCCAAACCAATTACAGATGGGTTTCCATCTTCTAAAGGAAATCCCGTCTTCTGTGTATATATATGTATTTTATATTTGTGTGTGTATCTGTGCATGCATCCATGCAATGCAAACCAATAAGTGATTATGAAACATGATAATGAATTTCAGTTGGAGATTCTACAAAGCGCTGCCAATTTAACCTTGCTTGGGTCTTTTTTTTAAAAAAGGAAAGATCTGCAGCTTCTCCTAGGGCTGGATCCAGACTTAATTAAAATAGACTCAATGAAACCAATGGAACTTGTTATTCATGACTTTAATTGACTGAAATTAGAATTTGAATTGTTAACTCCTTTACATAAGCATCAGAAGGTGAAGGTGTACACGTTTACTAAAATAAATCCATGTTGTATAATTGGATACATAAATAAAAGGACTATGAAATCTAATTATTACAGTGAGTCTGCTCTAAGTACATATAGTCTAACTCATATGGAAAGCTGGCAGAGAACAAAACATACTGCTTCCTGCAGTCATTATTTTATATAGAGATTTGTAGAATTGTATAATTGAACTAGATTAGTGGCATTCTGTGCTAGGCAAAGTTGCCATGAAATGCCCTACAAATGTTGCACTGATAAAACTGAAAGTTAAGCTTAGAAACAACAAAGTTAAGGTTACTATCCAGTATAGTATCTAATTACAAGGATCACATATGTCTGATGAAAGGCATAGCACTGGGCAGTCAGGATGAATGAACGGCCATTCTGAAGAGCTCTGACTGATTAACTGCAGAGGATGGATGGTATGTAATATATGGAGTACATGGCTATCCATCTAACAAAGAGGATAAAAATAAATAGTGAACAGCTGCCTCTTTAGTTAAGCCTGGACCATCCTGCACACTCCAGAGCGTGGGATCTTGCTAGAAAATAGAGGATATGGTTTTGGAGGCAGATACAAGCAGAACACATTAATGGATCAGTGTGAGCTGATTTATATGGGAAGAATATAAGATCTCTTTTAAAAAGACTAAGAAGAAATTGCAATACATATTAGCCTGAATTAGATGTAATTGGTTAATCAAAGCATTTAGACTGCATTATGTGGTGCCTTTTACATATTATTTTCAAACTACATGGAAAAGTTTCTTAAGCCACTATGATAAAAGAAAATCCCACACCCCATTCTAAATGTCTATAGATGAGTACACAATGAGGGAAGTCAAATGCATTGCCCACATCAGTTCCTATAAGCACCTGTTCATTTTCTAATTTCCTTTAAAAGGCAGGACTTCATGGAAATCTCCATTACATTGATTCACAATGTCTCTTGATGTTTCAAAAAGTATCCAAGAAGCCATTTAAGGATCCATTACATATTAAACACCAAGGAGGAGGAGGAGAAGAGGAAGAGGAAGAGGAAGAGGAAGAGGAAGAAGAGGAAGAAGAGGAAGAGGAAGAGGAAGAAGAAGAAGAAGAAGAAGAAGAAGAAGAAGAAGAAGAAGAAGAAGAAGAAGAAGAAGAAGAAGAAGAAGAAGAAGAAGAAGAAGAAGAAGAAGAAGAAGAAGAAGAAGAATGTTCTTGACTACTGCAGTATGGCATCAGGCTAGAGCTGTAGCCAATAATTCTTTCAAAATTGAAAACTTTTAAGAGTTTTACAACATAGTACCTAGTAGTCCAAGATGTCAATATTATATATTTCCTTAAGAGTTTTATTCTAATAACCATTATGGAATGACATCTTTTGCACATTTCCAGCAAGATAACAATTATTCTAAACTCGTGTGCACAGTTCTCCCTGGAGTAATATGATTTAGAATAAATTGTTGCAAATACGGGATTGCTGAGGAATTTCAGTTATCCTGTTAGTAATGGGACTCACAGGCATGTAAGCTTGAGAATGTTGATTTAAGCCAAAATACTCCTGTGTTATTATTACAATAACAATTAAGGACACTTCAGGAACCAGTATGCCAAAATACCACATGAAAGGATGGTTTAAAAGATGATCACATTTGTTCTGGCTCGCAGTACACCAGTGGGAGGGGAAAGCCTTTCCAAGTTGGATATTTCTATGAACATGGACAGATGAAGAACATTGCTGGCTCCTTGCCATGCAGATGTTTATGAATGAATTGTTCAAAATGTGGGATTTGGCTTTAAACAGTAAATCTGTAAAATAAAATATTCTCAACTTGGTCTGTGTTGGAGAGATATTATGAAATAATAGAACAAGATTTTTCTTGTGTCTAGTTTCCATTGTAGCTGTGCCATGTTTTGTATAGTTTCAATTACTTGTACTTCTAGGGTTGAAACATTAGTCTTCTGCTCTTCCCTTAACTCTCTCCTGTACCTACTCCAGCTTTCTCCAACCTTGATGTGTTTAAGATTATGGAGTTTGCCTCCCAGAATTCTCAGCTATGGGTGTTGAAGTCCACACATCTGGAAGGCATCCCTGTGGGGAATGTGGCCAATAGTGCCTTCTATAGCTTTTTACCAACATTCCACTAGATCACTTGACAGCATTTGAAAATGCATGCATTGCCTCAAATCCAAATTAAACAGTTAACCTCTACTGTTTACATTTTGGAGTCTTTTGATAACAATGAATGTTTAAGAACTGAGTGGGAAATGGATATCAATATCTGCATTTAGAGATCTGTTGGCAGAGGCACTGGAGTCTACTTCAGCTTCAGTGTGCAAAATTTCTTAGAACATAGATTAATCTAATCCTTATCCACCGTCATAATTTTAAAAACTGTCTCCCTTATTCTGAAGGGAATGCAAGGCAAGGATGTTTCTGATTCATACACAGTGGATTTATTAAAACTGTCTGGGAATAGGTTTGAGTGAACACATCAAACATTGTTCTTCAGGTCATACCCTTTGATCTAACATCAGAATTTCGTTCAATAGGTGGAGGGGATTAAGAACAGCTTCTCCACAAAAAAAACTTCCTTGTAGCCTTTGCAGGTTAAATAGAAGAACCTGGATATATAGCTAGAATCAACCTAGAACTAGTTTGCAAGGATTTTTTGCTTTGCTCTGGCTGAGAAATTAATGATTCAAATGAGACTGGCAGGAATCCCAGCTAAACAAAATACTTTTTCGAAAAGTAAAGAAGTATGAAGGATTCAGCTTTTACCGTCATTTAAAAAAAAAATTTGGGAAACACATGCATTCCTGACTTACGATAATCATGTTGTAATGACAGTCTTTTGATTTAGGACTTCATTAATATTTGTTATATGCTTGCCATATTTATGTACATGTTGGAAAGGGAGGGAGGAAGCGAGAGCCCCAATTTTGCCAAATGCACTTTTAACAGTTCAAAGTGCAGAGAAGATTCTCACTATCTGCACATGGGGATTCCTATCCCCATTCCTTTTACAGCAAGGGTGAGGGGAAAACATTTGGGAAAGCAAATGATCTGTTTTATGATCCACTCCCTACACTAAATCAGGTTGGAAGAAAAATACAGCGAGCTTTTGCTCATAGAGAAAATGCAGGCAGGATTCAAGATTGTGTATGACTAACATGAACTGAGGTTGAGCAAGCACAGGGGTCAGTGAATGTCACAGTGCACGAACTGCTTTCATAACAATACCTGCCACTCAGCCCTGTCACCCATAACAGGTTGAACTTGATCTCTTTGGGTGATTCCTTCCAACTTTTGGATTCCAAAACACATGTGTTTATGCGACTGTGACCCATCTCTCCAATGCCTTTAGTTACAGAGCCAGCAAGTTTTCCTGCTGTTTATGACAGCAGTAATTAAGAGATGGATTATAATGAATGGAAATATATCATGTATGTCAGCTGTGCAGATGGCTTCTTGTTTGGTAAGCATTCCAAATGAATTAAGCATGATTCCCATAAACATATATGAAGGGGTTTATCCAACTCTTCTCCAGTCTGGTGCCTTCCAGATGTGTTGGAACAAGAACTCAGAGAATTCCATTGTCCTTGCTGGCCAGGAATTCTGCATTTTGCAGTCCCGGTTTATCTGAAGGGCATCCAGAAGTGGCTTGGAATTCAGACTCTAATTCTAAATTGAGGAAGGCTGACCTATTTTAATTCAGTCAATATAGTCTTTCAAAGTGTAAAGCAGAGTTCTTCCAGCTGTCTGAAATCTTTTCTAATGGGAGGTGCCATGGATTTCAAATTGAACCATGTGCATTTGAAGTGCATGATTTGCCATCTTAAAGGAAGAGCCATAATGTGAAGGAAGAATGGGGGAAATGATTCCCCAGGTGAATTGTGGAGGAATAAATCAGAGCAAAACAGGTGTTGCAAATATTCCAAAGCTTTCATTTTCAGTTCACTTGCTACTATGAACTCTAATAGCCAGACATTAGGCATGACTCTTGTTTGTTCTTTCTAGGCTGGGAAAGGACAGCATGAATGCTGTATTTGGCCCAAATTACTACTTTTCCTTCTCTTGCTTTGCTTTGCTGTCCAAGAATCTGCTGCAAAAATTCAGTGGTGAATGGCCAAAATTGCATGATTTTCTGCCATATTTTTTAGTGAAAAGGGTAACATAAAAACAGCAAACTCCAAAATGTAATAAATAGGCCAATAATTCTGCCTCTAGTTCTCTAAGGATTTGGTTGAGTGAATCCTTTGGCGATCAAAAGATACTGCAAATAATTTTCTCTTTTTTTGAAATACAGCTCCTGGCCACAAAAAAGTTGCCCACCTGTGTTAGTTCTTACTTTGCCAAGTGGAAAAACCAGTTCTGGTCTTCACTTTATACAAGTGAACGTTCATCCAGTAATACATTAGAAGGATTTGGGCACGCACTTTCGCTTTGGGCACTGCTTTCTGAAATAAAATGCATTTCAAAATCTTTTGAGGATTCATTGGGGTTCTGGAGTGCATGTCAAAAATCCTTCTGGATCCTGATCAAACCAGAAGCATGGCAGAAGAAATTCTGGTTTGTGCACAGGTGTTGTGAGAAATGGGAAAAAATAAGTAAGGATCTCTGCCTTCCCTCACCCCCAGAATTGAGTCTTTATTTTCCCAAAATTATTTTAAAAATCAGATTTCGCTCTTGATAAAAGAGATTTCACTCTTGATAGGTCTTATCCAGTCATTTCACATTAACTGATACACATATTCAATGAGGGGCTAGCATTGTCATAGAACAGTCTGGTATGGGACCATATGTCCCAATTATTATTATTAATAATAATAATAATAATGACATAGGCAACAGTTAAGGCAGGCTTTTATAGTGTGATTGCAGGTGCTAGCTTGTCTTTTTTCAGGGCTAAAACCCCCACCTTTTAAAAAAGTCACCAACATTGAAAAGATTATCAAGGGGGTAGAAGGTGAAGTCAGAGTAGTTCAAGCAAAGGCCAAGCTAGAAAAATCTACAGGCTAGGAATTTCTGCTTCCACAATAGCCTCTGGGCAAAACATAATAGCTTGTAGCAGGCACAATCTTTAGCATCCTCATAGAGCTATTGGTTCATCTAGACAAAACTGGCATGGACCCCCCCCCCCCCGGGCTTCTGATGGGTTTCCTTTCCAACTGTGCTTTTCATGAAGCTTAGGACTAAACTGGGAAGGTTTCATTCTACAGTAAGCTACACTCCCTTCTTCAAGCTTGACTTTATTTGCTTTCAGACTTCCAAAGGTTCTCAGCTTTGGACCAGTATACTGCCCTGTTCATGATGGGTGATGAGTAGAATTCTAATCTAATAAATATGCTTATAGCTATGTTAAGTGAAGCCTATATGAAGTCATGCATGAGCCAAATAATAGGCTTTAACAGATTCAATTTTGCTGAGTGGGCATGAAGACATTTGTGATTCAAAGTCACTGCTAAAATAGAATTTTAGTTTGTTCACTGATCATATATAAAAACCAAAGGCAAGACCACATCAATAACAATATAACATAAAAGCAAACTTTAAAATGCTATTAGTAACCCTTGTTTTGGGATGACAAGGGTTGAGCAGTTGAACATGACATGCACTCAGAGAAACTCGGTCAGAAGAAAGGTAAGTAAATAACAAAAACATGTCAGATTGGCCTTGATATTTTGTTGGAGAAGAAGGTAATACTCTAAACCAATATTTGCATAGCAATTGCTATATATAATATATGCTGCTGTTTCAGAGCCACTCTGAATAGCTTGTCTGAATATGCTAACTTTATATACCTTTCAAGGGAGACTGTCCAAAGCAGCACATGTGCTGATAAAATTCATCCTACAATATTTGGCACAGTAAATTGATTTATGGACCGAGTTGACTTTCACTGTAAATCTGGGCACCTAAACAGACTGAGTTTGTTATCCTGCTCTCATCAGTTTGACAATCTGTATCTAGGATCCTTTGACTAAGCTCCAGTTTAGCATGATCATAAGTCATTGTGCTCACAGAACCTAAAAAGAAGTCATACTGGAACAATTTCTTCTCCCACATGAACCTGTGAGATTATGAAAATTTACATTCCAAAATGAGAGGTGTTAAACTCTGCAGATAGAAATTTAACATTAGCCATAGGTTAAACATTCTTGCCTGGACTCAGTACAAATTCAACCCCACTGCAATGTGGAAAACTGCATTTGAGATGAAGCAAGGAACCTGGAAGAAAGATTATAAAATTCTGAACTAATTCTAAAAGGGTAACTTTATTATATGGACACAATACACAAGATCTGGCTGAGAAAATTGCCATGAGTTTCTATTAAGCTTCTCTATGCTGAAAAAAAATTGGATGGCAGCTGCAATCCTTTGGGCATTTAGTGCCACATAAGTCAAATGTCCATTGTGTGATACTGAAGATCAGAGAATAAGACCAAGATACTTGATTGGACTTGTTTCAGCCCTTGACCAATATTTGTAATTGCAGTTTCAATAGTGCTGACTTTTTCCATCTCACTGACCTTCAGCTGGACCCTTTATCTCTGTCTTCCACTGGCAATGTGTCCTTTCCCCTTCTTTATGTTTTGACTTGAAAACTTGCTTTAGAAACAGAGCTATTGCAAGACAAAAGACTCCATTTGCTTTTTAAAACGTATCCTCTAATCACCTCTGACATACCACAGTTTTTGATCAGCACAAAATATTGGATACACACGTGTCTAGACGTCTACCTGAGTAACAAGTTTTTTCATACTTGTTCTACTTGATGCTCATACTCTGCCTATGCCCAATCTCTTCCCTTTTTTCCAAGAGAGAGAAGTCATGTGATTCAGATACTATACCTATGGGCATCCATCTAATGTGTCTGTGTCATAGGTGATGGAAGTCTGAACGATGGAAGAGAGGACCAACCACATGGAGAATGTTGCTTCATTAGTAAATCTGATCAGGATGTGCATGATGTTAACTGTTTGGGAGAAGAGCAGACCCTCTGTTGCAGTACATGCTGACTCTTGAATCTGTATTATTATGTGCTGTGAGCTAACATGTCTGAAATGCTGGACCTTTTGAAGACTCTGTCTGGGTCAGATGGTCAGTGTAATTTTGTCCATTTTTTTTCTTAATGAAATCAATAGCTCAGTTAACAGGAAAGTGAAAGTGGAGAACCAAAGTAATGAAACATCTCTTGGGACAGTATTTTAGCTGATTATTTTTACTTCCTGGAATGAAAAGTATCAATCCACTTTATCATTTCAAACACTGAATCGAACTTCCATGTATGAATTGTAAAGCAATTGCCTCCCAACCCATGATCCTACTGTAATGGAAATATTTCATTGTTGAGGTATACTTATCTGTTGTCATCAGAAGAGCTTGGCATGGTATCAGTTAGACCAAACAGGAGTCATTGAGATCACAGATTTCTCACTTGTGTACTCTTAGGCAAATTTGTACAGGGACACAAATGACTTATATATGCAAAACCCTGCAATATTAAAACTGTTACTAGATTCTCTGTCTCTCATTCTCTATATCTCTCTTTCTGGCCATCCCATTCTACCAACCAAACTACCTCCATAAACACAGCTTGCATGTTATCAAGACAAATACTTTATTCCCTTCTTAGAGAAATGTGTATAGGCTTTAGATTCCTAGACAAATCTTCAGGGAGATTATATCTCAGAAACTTGTAAAAAAATAAAAATAAACCCAAGAGTAAACCTTGTCTATTCTAGCTACTTCTTTTAGGAAACTAAAAAAAAAAAAAAATCTCCAGCTGTAAAGTGTGTGGAGTTATAGTGACAGCCTGTGGCAAAACAGAAGAATTTCAGAACCTTAATCCTATTGATTTTCATTTGCTTTTGATCTTCCTCATTCTTCCTGCTTGTCAGGAAAGATGAAGATAGGGGAATTTCAACCTAACCCCATTTATCACTATATAGACAACCCTTCATAAGCAATGGCAGAGAGAAAGAGAGGGAGAGCTTTGTTTTCCACATACCACTTCTTCAGACTGAAGTTTGCAATGGATGGATCTTGCACCTGGAGGCTGACAAGCAGAGAATTAAATTGTGCACCTCCACAGGGTAATAGCTAATGGAAGGACCTACAACAATGCCAGGGAGATCCAAGCAATCTTTCTTAATAGTGCTAGTACTGTATTCTATTTAGCTGATTGCCGCTGTTTGCCACTGTAACCAGTAATTTTAGGTATTCTTCACAAAAACACACACACATTGTAACCCTTTCCTTACATTCTTAGAAAATCATAGCAGCTTTCAGTTCAGCATTTGGGATTCAGACTATGTTCCATCCTATCTACTTTTAATTTCTATGATTAGAACTTTTTGGATATTAGTAGCACAGGGTGGGCCATGCAGAAAGTTGGGATGTGAAAAGAATTTGGCCCTGATTTTCATGGGAGTAATTTTCAACCTTTTTCAAAACAGACTTTGTCCATAGCATGGAAGACAACACTGAATGGAGTCTTCTACCATCCCTCCTTTGGTTGAAAATGTATACATGGATATAACTTTATTTGTGAGTGATGCAGATAAAAGAGGTACCTTTTTCAACCGACCCATTATCCTACTTTGGGCCTTTTTCACCCAACCAGCTATTATGCATACATTCTCTCCCCATCTCTGCTTCTTAGCCAATGCAGGTGCTGGACCAGCCCTACTGGTCCATTGTCCATTCTCAACCTTTCCTCCCCCAACCACTGCTTCATTTATTACATGCTTGCCCTTTCTCCCTCATACACCATGCATGGATGCCTGCCTCTTGCACTGCTTGCATCCAACCTCTTCCCCTCCCTCCAAGTACACATTTCTAGGTCTTTCTATCACAAACTCTTCCACCAAATTACCAATTGTCTCAACCTCTTCTTCTGTTAGCCACCTGTCCTAGGCATCAGCAACTCAGTCATAATCCAATCATATATCCAATCAGGCTCTCTTCTCCCACCTGTTTGTAACATGAACACAGAGATTCTGACCAAAGAGAACATTTCCATCAACCTGCATTGAAAAGGAATTTATGCACTTACTTTTTCCATGTCTGTTATTTGGCTATTACATCTCACTGCACAAATCCTATAGATGCGTACAACACATACACATAATTTTTAAAAACTATTATTATTACAAAATAACCTGTGGGGAGGCAATTTACTTTAATTCTTGTTTTTAGTGAACATATTATGATTTTTTCAGACATGAGATCTACTCCAAAGATTTTAATCTGAAATAAAATGATAGGATTTTGCAAATGCTCTCTTGGATCCTCTACCAACTTAGGTCAATTGACCAGTAATCTACCCTACATTTTTGGGCCTTGCTTCTTTCCCATGGTGGTGGCATATGGCCTATTGAATATTAAATCCATTCTTGAACGGCGTTCTTCCAGTTGGCTAGGCAGCAATTCTCTATCTCACCACGAACGCAGCAAACTTTGTTCATATAATAATAACATGCTGACAATTTTTCATTCCTGAAATGTCTGTGCTAGGCTGGGTTTTCTTTTTTTCTCCCACTCCTGAGCAATAGAACTAAAAAGGAAAGGGGGATCGATATTCTCTCTAGATTCTGCCCAAATTAATCAAATAAATCTTCTTTAAAGCAATGCAAAATGAGTCACAGATGGACTTGCCCTTTTGCAGGTTGCAGAAATCACCCATTTACAGTTCTTTTAATTTATCAAAGGCGGGGAGAAGAATAAGGTGCCCTCTTGCTCTTTTGCAGTAATAATCAAAAACAGTCTATGTGGCCGTCTAATTTACTCTAAATACATAATGATAGTTGCAATGAGGAATATGCGACCTCTTTGAAAGTAACTAACAGAGGTGGAGAGTTTTTATAAAACTGGGTTTAATAAAAAAAAAAAAGAGTGTTACATTAAGTATGGTGGCTGGTATATTTAAGCATCTGGTTCTCATATCTGGAGCAAAGATGGCAAACATATGCTTTATCTTTTGACTAACCTTTCATAGAATCTGTGCTCCTTGTTATGGGGGAAGCTGTTTTCCAATTACATATTTTTAAATGTGAGAAAGGTACTTCTTAGAGGATGTTCAACATATGAAGGAAATGCTAAGTAGGCAAACAAATTTGAGGCTCACAAGATCATTATATCTTTTTTATTTTACTTATCAATGTTTCTTCCAATTCTCAAGGCAACATGCAACAAGAAAAATGCAGAGTATAACATGTAATAAAATTAATGCAATTAAAAGCAAACCAAAATTAAAATGTCATGAAATGTTTAACAATTAAATACTGGGAGAACAGGAACCAAACATATTTCATAACTCAGGAGCCATACAGAAGATGGCCTTGCCCATGTACCCAATAGTTGAGCTTCTGACAGTAGGAGCAGAAGGGCCTCTCCTGCTGATCTAAGTAACCAGGCAGGTTCATCATAGGAGAGGGGATTCTACAAATAATAAACTTGGACTCCAAGTGGAGGCAAAATTTGATCAACTTTATCTGCAGATAATGATGGAAAATGCTCACAGCAAGCTTCCAACTCTTTTGGCTCCCCTCCTCCAACATATTAATGAGGGAGGTGTTGCACAATACTGAAAAGGATCACTAGCCTGGTTGGTGGGGATGCAATCAAGGCACAGAAGTCATTCCCCTTTGCTGCACTCACAACTACAGAATAAGATTTCAAATGGGCCCCCAGTCCATTTTTTTATTCAATTCATCATAAGAAGTCCTCTACTCATGCTTCAATTCTCTACATATTTGCTTCACTAGTCTCAGCTCCCAAGGTGCTAACTGAGCTCTGTTGGAGGGAAGATAATATTTAGGTGCAATAGTATCAACCATGCAGGCCATCTCCTCATGCAAAACCAGCCACATATTCAACAGTATTTCTAATACACAAAGTGTGAAATTACCTACATGCATTCAGAAAAATATCCTGATCCATCAAGTGCCTGGTTCAAACCATTTCAACCAGTCCTCCACCCCTTCCAAAGATGTATAGAAGCCACCAGTGTAGTACTAACCAAAGGGTGATCTGTTCATAACACCAGAGTTACAGGAAGCGTCTCCACTGTTCAGTCTCCAACATCAACCAAACCAAAAAGAAAATCCAGCTTCATGTGTGAGGCCAGACACAACTGGAACCAGTCCATGGTTGTCATGGTAGACATTAAATTCTGAGCCTTTCTTCACTGGGCAATCTCATCATGGATGGTAGAATCCTGCAAGACAAGAAGTCTAATGTAATCCAGCACTATGCCAGAGATCACCTTGGCTAATTCAGGAAGAGAGACTGTTGTCCAGGGGAGTGGACATTACACTAAAAGGATCCCTAGATTGTCCCACTTACCCAAATTAAGTTACAGTGGCAAACACTCAAAATGGTCTAATGGAGCTTCTGGTAAGTGAGACAGAATCCCTACAGACAGACTACAGCTACATTATCTTCTTGCCTTCTCTCCCTATCCTGACACATCACAGAATATCCTGGCTGACAGAACTCTATGCCAATTCAATGCTTCCATCCAGTATTCAGTCCTAGAGAATCCTAGGAAGTGACCTGGCATTAAAAAGCAGGATCTTTAGGCTGGAGGGCCCACCTTCACTGTCACCTAGATTTTCTTGGTTAGGCAGACTTCTAAAAGAAAGTCAGGACACCCACCACCCTCCCTTCCCTGCAATGGCCAAGTTGCAGCCTTCTGTCATACCTCCCCTGCCTGTTATTATAGAGTAGCCAAACACTATTCCCCAATCTCTCACCGTCTTTCTCACACATCCCATGGTGCCAGGCAACACTTAATAAAAACCTCATTTTCCAATTATTCAAGGAGAGATATAATTGGAACAGGCTATAGCTTGATGAATTCTTCACACATTGCTGGTTGCCTGATTTGGCCCTCAGCCCAAAGTACAGAAAATAGATTCAGTTTTTAAGGTGGCGAAGTGCAAGTTTAGCTTCATAGAAGTCTCTCCTTTGGATTATAGTGACCTTATGTAGTACATGAATCTACATAGCCCTGAGGGTAAAGAATCAGGATCCTAACACTCCAAAATCTCTTCTTTGTAATTTTCTCCAAATTCCAAATATTCACCATGATTCTTCCCAGGTTGGTTAAAGCAAGAGTTTATGATTTGATGTGTTTCTATCACTACTTTGGTACTGTACACTCATGGTTGTATTAATTTGAAGGCATTTTCTTTAAGACTGAAATTTGTTTTTAGTATGGATACATGAATATATATGCATAATCATGTTCACTTTTCTGTACAAAATATAATAGATGTAATTGCATAGTATGCGTATTTACAAATTGTTGACATTCTGAGTCATCTTTCTTCAATGAAAAGCCAAATCCTATCTGTACCCTCCTTTTCCTGAGTTGTAATTGCTAACATTTGCTTTCTGATGACTATTTCATGTTTCTCAGAAGAAAACAAAAGAAGCATGCTTTAATACCTAGTTTATTCCCCATAGTTCTTGAATTATACATGTATCTACATGTGTGTGTGTGTAGGTGCATAGACGTATACATACAGGATAGAATGAGTTTCCCACCTTTATTTAGTAGCTGGAAATGGAATTTGGGTATATGTGAAGTTGATAAGTAATTTATACTTCCTTCCTGCTGCTTTTGAGGAATGTGTAAAAGTATGCAGAACCTCAACTACGTAGGATTTTGAACCCATTTTTTACCTAGGCTCAGTCAAGGTTTTGACACCAGATCCTGAAAATATTCCTCAGAATCTGAAAAAATCCTTGAAAAGTGATGGGAAAATGCTAGGAAGGAAGTTAATGAATTTTATAAAATCTGATGCAGATCTAGAATGTCTTCAGAAAGCCCTTTTCTTGGTCTCCCTAGGACTGTGAAGGCATCTAATGTGGTGCTGCCAGTCAGTGTCTGACATACAGGGTCTTTCTTCACTGCTGAGTTATAGTCCTGTCCACCCATCCTTGGGATCTTCCTCACAGGCATTTTAAGTCAGAAGAAAAGTATATCAATATAAGCTAGCCTGTCTCTATAGCTGAGCCTTACTATACTATATTTTACTGTATTGAACTTACAATTTTTCTTGTGAGATAGTTTCAGAGCTGTGACTGGTGGATTTCTTGTCATCTTTTTCCCTACTGAACATGCAGATAGAAGAATCAAGGGACTCCAGGTACACCTTCCTGCTTTGTTGTGCTTTCTAATGCTCCACCAAAGTGGGACTGGTTTGGGACAGATTGATTGATCTCTTTGGAGATCAATATTTCCATAGTAATCCCCCAACCAAAAAAAGAAAAATTATCCCACCAGTTATATCAATATATTTCCAAAGTACAGCAAATACATATGAAGACTGAGTCTTTCAGGGTATTAGCTTTTAAAAAGTTCAAATCATGGGAATACTGTATGGATGTCTTGAGAGGTTGATATTTCTATCGTAAATACATTTGAAATCAGTATCATTTATGCTGGGTCACCTATCTGCAATATACAGTGAAAGGTAGACAGCATGCTATATTTTTGCACTTAAAATCCATTGTGGCTATTTCAGGTGAACATTTGAGATTCACAACCTGCTCCATCAAGCCAATTTAGTACTACTGAAGTCCACAGGATTCATGTCTATAGCCTAACCATCTTTGCTACAAAGAATAAAGAGTCATTGTCTTAACACACTTGCTTAGATGTACAGATAGTCCTTGGATTATGACAGCAATAGGGACCAGAATTTCCATCACTAAGCAATGCGGTTGTAAACCACAATGTCTCATGACCACATTGCTTAGCGATGGCAATCCTGACAGTCCCAGTTGCTGTTGTAACCCCAGGACCCTGCGGGTCATTAAGTGAGGGCCTCGTGGCTGTGATGTGGGAAGAGGTGGGAGTGCCAGACATGCAAGTCAGCGGGGGAGAGCTGTGGGGGAGAGCTACAGGTGGGTGTGCAGGTGCTGTGGGTAGGTGCTACAGAGTGCGGGCAGTCAAAAAAGTTGTGGGAGTGGGAGTGACTTGCAACCTCCTGCTGGTTTCCCCATTGACTTTGCTTGCGGGAAGCAAGTAGGGAATGTTGGAGATCATGATCACATGACTGCAGGGATGCTACAATGACCAGGACTCCAAAGACCCTTCATAGGTCCCCCTCATGCAGCGCCATTGTAACTTTGAATGGTTGCTGAGTGAGTGGTCATAATCTGAGGACTACCTGTACCATCCTCTCCAGAGCACTTGTAAATTATGGAGATACAGGATTGTGAATATTAAGTCAGCAGTCACTGTTTAGTATTATAGTCCCTCTAAATCCAACTAGACTGGTTCCAACCAAATGTTCTGTGCTTAAAACCTGAATGCCAACAAAATACGTTTCACTTCCCCTGAAAGCAGTCATGCATGCAACTTATAATGCAAGCAGGCTCCAAATGGAAGCAGTCATCCATCCATATTTATCCAGGGAGAAAGTCATATGGAAATCAGTAAATGCTCATTGGCTCAGGCTTCATGGTCTTTTCCCACCATCTAAAGCAATCATAATGTAATCTTAATTGGAGCTGAAGTCCCACTGAATTTTTATTTATTCCTGATATTTATTATCCACTTTTCATTATAAATGCAAACATCCTAAAGTCTGGGATTTTCTTTAGTTCAGTTTGACTTATTTTCCAGGTAAGAACAGCTGCTCTGTGCTCTTTTTGCAATAAAAAAACCAAAATAGCCAAAGACTCAATAAGCCTTTAGAGCCAATGTAGTTACCATCATCACTGGGGAATGTCTCCCCGGTGCCCCTAATTTCACAAAGTGGCCTGACTCTGTGCTTTGTTTGGAAGGAAGATTGCATTCACTGAAGTGAGTGGGATTTCCCCCTAAGCATAGCAGCTTGGTGTGTGTGTGTGACATCAGACTTGACTCTGGTGACTGCCTGGACAAGTCTCTGTAGTTTTCTTGGCAGCATTTTCAGAAGTGGTTTGCCATTGCCTTCTTCCTATGGCTGAGAAAGAATGGCTGGTCCAAAGTTTCCCAGCTGGCTTCGTGCCTAAAGCAGCACTAGAACTCACAGTCTTCTGATTACTAATCTTGTGCTTTTAACTACTAGACCAAAGTAGCTTTGAGTCACCCATTAACTGAATCAGATGCTTTTTCCCAGGAGATTTTCCAGTGACTGTGCTTTCCCTGGTAACTCCTCCTCCAGAAGAGTTTCTAAGACTTACTACAAGCAAACTGCCAACTTTAGCAACTCCTCCTTGTTCCACCCCAGAATATTATATACAACAAACACATATCTAACAATTTCATAGAAGCAATAGTAATGGATCCACAATACATACATGCATACATACATATAAATAAAAATTACACACAAAAAAATATCCAGGAGATAGGCCAGCCCAAGCCAAAATGGCCACGGAGAGCACAGCTCATTATTAGAGGGGAGGGGCATGACCTCAGCAACTCAAAGTGGCCACTTCATGAAACATATCATCAATGAAACATGCCAGACGTTATCCATGGCAAAAATTATGTGGGAGAAGACATAATTTTAAAACTGTGATAGCTAAAAGCTACTTTAAGTTGCCTCAACTGTGAGATGAAGATGAAACAAAGAGATGAAATGTCATGAAGACATGTCAACTAAAAATGTTTGTGTTGAGGTTAGGTGATTGTGAAGAGCTCCAAAAGGATTTCTCCAAATGTCTATAAAGGCTTCAACATGGCAAATATTGCTCAGTGTTCAATGATGTATGTTGGAACAAACATACAAACATCCAGATTTGATATATGCATTAATAGCTCTGAATTGGCAGGGATTAACCAGAAAAGAGAACTTGGAGGACACCTCTATGAAAATGTCAATCTAATGTAAATAAAATAAAATTTAAAAAAAGCAAAATTCCATGCTTGGAACATTAAAAAAGAAATTGACTCTAGAACTTCAGATCATACTTGGAGTATTGGGTACACTAGTTGTGTTCTGGTCACTATACCTTAAAAAAGGATATTATCAAGCTAGAAAAGTTGCAAAGAACTTTAGGGGAGAGAGTGTGTGTAATGTGGGGAGAAGGCAGTTCTCCCTCTCTCACAATGTTAGAATTTGAGGTCATCCATTGAAATTAAATGTAGGGAAACTCAGCACCATCATAATTTTTTTTTCACATGGTAGAGTTTGTTGCCTGCAATTGTGGCAATGGTAGCCATTTTGGATGGTCTTAAAAAGGGAGTGGACATATTAATGTCAGATCAGGCAACTAATACTAATGGCTATTTACAACCTCATGAATCTTTGGGCCTTTCCCTATTTGTGCCTAACCATAGTGCAAACATGCGCTGGCAACTTCTTTTTCCTACTGAGCCCTCATGACTTTGCCTTCATCTTGTGTCCAGCCCATGAGTGAGACAGGCTTAAATCATTCTTAGCTGTGCCAATGTTAAAGTAGTATTTTCCCCTTAATTCAACAGCATTCAGAAAAAACATCATTCTTGTTTATTGTGTATTAGCAAAAGTGATTGACTAAAGCAAGTAAAGAATTTCACACACTCTACCGGGTAAAAACAGCTCTCTTTCTGTATCTAAACAAAGCTGTAGGAGGAGTGAGTGGAATGATAGGTCCAATTAGTTTTATCAAAGCCTGCTCTCAGTTTGCACTGATGCAAATCCAATTCTGTTGTCTGCTAGAATTTATCTGGGCAGGTTTTCTTAGAGAGGAAGAGATGGATTCAGATTTATTATACTGCTCTTTTTTGATCTGGCTTGTTCTTTCTATGTCATTCTCTTCCTTTCCCTATATCTTTCTCTTTTTATCCTTATGTTCTATGAATACCTAGCCTATTTGGCTGAATGCTTGGAATATTTGGTCTCTGTACCTGTCCATCTACAGCTTTTCAGTCCCTTCATTTTTTCCATTACCTCTTCTCCCCAAACTTGAAAACAAAGCCTCTTTCCCTGTTATTTATCTCTGCCTGATCTTTAATAAATGGGTCTTCTTCATTGCATGTGGGTCCTAAGGTGTGCGCTCGCTATTGCATTATTGGATATAATAACATATACATCTTTATTTCATGTTATTGTTCAGTTGTTAAGTCGTGTCCGACTCCTTGTAACCCCGTGAACCATATCGCGCCAGGCCTTCCTGTCCTTCACTGCCTCCCGGAGTTTGCTCAGTTTCATGCTCATTGCTTCAGTGATGCTATCTAACCATCTCATCCTCTGCCGTCCCCTTCTCCTTTTGCCTTCAATCTTTCCCAGCATCAGGGTCTTTTCCAAAGAGTTATTTCATAAAAGAATATATAGAGTAGCAATAATAGATTTCTCAGATATATATAAGAAACAGTGCATAATACCTCATTCCTAGAAGAAGTTAACCTTGCCACTAAGTCATGCCAATAAGCCTGCCAGGCCAGGAAAGCAAGTGTCATGGGGTTGGAGGACTCTTTGATCTTTAGTTAGAGCTTAACTTTTTAAACAGTTTTTGTTTTGTTGCTGTTGCTTTCTGTTTTTAAGCTGGAGTCGGATACTTTCTGTGCTGATTCAGTGCAACATTTTTTATCAGTCCTTTACTGCACAGCTTGGAGACTACACAGCTTGGGGGATTTTCTCATCCCTGATATTTCTGCTTTAAAAAAAGACCAGGAGAAATATTTCAAGTTTATTGTGGTGAAAGCCTTGAAGCTAACCAGTTGAATGTTTGCAACATTAGTGTCCTCTAAATGGTGAACTCTCTCTCATATTTTCATCCAGTTCAACCAAAGAAACAAAACAGCTACTATCTCCTATTACTCCACTGCTAACTGTATGGGTACTGACAACATATTCAAACGTCTCTGGTTAATGTGGAGTTATCATCAGTGCAAAAGAACTGTGGTTGCCAATATCACTGTGGAAGTGCCTGTGGGTGTTGCTACACTAGTCCTGTTTCCACTTGCAATTTGCAGGGCCCCGTAAGGCCCTGAAAACTTCAATCTTCCCCTGATCACATGATATTGGCTTTTTATCTTCCATGAGTTACGGCCTAATGACATCACTTTGTCTACTAGAATCAAAATAGTATTTTCCCATTTAAGTTAATACTGTCTCACCACAGCTTCAAGTGGTGTGTTACCCCTCGTTATCTTGGAGGTGAGATAAGGTGACCTGAAAAATATGACCAGTAATTTCAGGCATGTTGGATGATGTAAACATGCTCCTTCTCCGGCTACTGGCCTCCACCAGAGCTATTTCTCTTCCAGGGTTTGCCCTCTCAAATGGTGCTGTGTTTCTGTGTTACCTGCACACCTATTACCTTTCCCATTCCCTGTTTCTGAAACCAGCTTCTCTTCTTGCTTCAAACAAGGTAGAGGAGAAGAAAATAGACATTCACTATTTTATTTGAGGAAGAAGAGGCATATTTATGCAATTCCATCCTAGTGCTATTCCAACATGACATCTTATGTAATGTGCATTTTACCATTAAATGCAAAGTCCCATTTGTCCTCAATTCAGTGACCAGAAAATAATGAGGGATGTTGAATTGAGTCCTTGTTCCTTATCTGATAGTTTCCTTGTGTTTATCTGTTTCAACACTCCCCCTGCCCCCTTAAAGTAAAAGGAAGTTTCAATGATATAGGATCTAGGTAGCTGTAAAAGCTTGGTAGGTTCTGCTTCCCTCCTCTTTGGAGCTATTTTTGCTCTGATGTCTCTTAATGTACCTCTAATTATACTGGCCAGAGAAAAATCCATTTGGCCCTGACTTCTTTCAATTTCTTTTTGTAGAAACACTTTTATGCTTGGAAGCCATCTTCCCATGTGTTTCTTTACTTCACATCGTTTTGAACTTTTGAGTTGCCCAAATGGGGGCTGAGAGGAGAGACTGGCAAACCAGCCTAGAGAAACCCAGACAGAGTCCCAGAACTGAACAATAATGTCAGAACTGCTTCATTCCGGCTGCAGTACTCTGACTGGTAGATGTTTTCTTGCTTGTTGGGATATGCCGAAGGGGAATAACAGCAAAGCCAGGGTGGAAGACCAGTCAGCATGCTTATAACAATTGGCACATTCTCAAATGAAGACAATACAACTCAGCAGGAATACGTAACAGATGCCACAGAAGCAGGACAGTGATTGCCAATGCAGATGTCTCAGCTCTGACTTTACAGTCTTCATTGTATCTATGGCAGAGTATAAGTCTGATTTCCATTTTGACACTTTTTGTAAATCCCTATTCATACCAGTAAAAGAGCTAATCGTTTTATAGTCACAGTTTGGAAAATAAGCTAAGTGGGTTTGGAACATATTAAACAGTTACTATTCCCCATATTCTTCTCCAGCTCAGACTCAAAATGATGCTGGAGAGGCACTGAAGCCTCTTCTACCCAGTCACATATACTTCTCCAAGCCTTTCTTCTTTCTCCATCCAGTATAGGAAAGGGTTGGGAAAAGACCTCTTCCTTTTTTTCCCAGGACATTTGATCAAGGCTGTAGTGTTGGGTTAGCCATATTTTGCAGCATTCATTGCACCTTCTGTGCAACCAGGGCAGTGTGCCAGAATTAAAGGAGAAGGGGACTCCTTCTCTTTCCCTGCCATTGCTAGAAGAGCAACAGCACAAATTATGCAAATTGTGGGTGTGGGGTGGTGGTGGTGGTAGAGCAGATACAGATATCGCCAAAGATATTGATTCCTGCATCATCATGGACACCAAGAGTCCAAAATCGGCTCAACATTAGTCTGAAACAATAAAAAAAAATGTCAGAAACTTTTTCATGTGCTTTAAGAGGAAAGCCCAGGTCTCATTAGAATCAAAAGGCTCTCTGTCATGAGAATCAAAATAATTCAATTTATGGGGTTTTGTTTATGTTTTTCACTTCAGATCTGATCAGAATGGAACAGTAGAAGTTGCAGCATTCAGTTTCATTCTGTTTAATTTGCAGTCTAGAGATATGAGTTAATAATGCAGATTTAGCATGGTCATATGTGCTGATAAATTAGATAAAATATAGAAATGTAATGTTTTCTTGCTGCTCCATTATAAAATTGCACTGTTGACACTGATCAAGCAGTTCATGTAATGATGATGATTCAGAGGTATTACAAAGCAGATTTGATAACTGATAGAGTTCTTTTCATCTTATTTTTGTTGTGCTTGGATCCTTTGGTTATCAGCTTGCAAGCCGAACAGAGGGAGGCAATGAGTTCAGTGTGAACTGTACAGGAAGAATGAAAAATAAACATTGACACTTGTTATAGTCTTCTTGATGGTTGTTGGTTTGCAGCAGAGTTATAAATCTATTGGTCCCATCTCTTTTTCGTCACTTGACTGATCCTGTGCCGCTCTTTTTATGTGTAATAATTACTAACATCTGCTTTCTGATCTTGGACTGGGTAGAATTGCAGAAGCACTTTCTATTCAGAAGAATAGCAACAGCTGTTTTATTTAGCCCTGGGCAGCACTTCCTGTTCAGTCTACAGCTGTCTTCCTGTGTCCAATTTAGGTTTGAGACTTTCTTTCTTTCTTTCTTTCTTTCTTTCTTTCTTTCTTTCTTTCTTTCTTTCTTTCTTTCTTTCTTTCTTTCTTTCTTTCTTTCTTTCTTTCTTTCTTTCTTTCTATTACAACATGAAAGAAAACAAAATAATTAAGCCAGATTCCATTGAAGTGAATATCATTTGCAGCAGAAAATAGTAGTAATTAGTAATAGTCAAATATGCCTACTCAAAAGTGAGTTTCAGTCTTTTCAGTCTTGTTTCCTCTTGGATAAGTGTCTATAAGATTAGAATCTCAAGAATCAGGATACGATTGGTAAAAAAGTACTTGGCGTTTTTAGAACATGCCTCCAAGCATCAATGATACAGTATAATTTGTAACATGTTTTTCACACGTTACTTTCAAAGCCGTAGATTGTTAATGCTAGAGAATTTTGTTACATATATGTTGAGTTAAAACAACATGTTTGACCATCTTACTGGTAGGTGTAGGATATTGTGTCAACATGGTCAAAATGTTAGATTGGATCATTTCCAGATATCCTCCACTGTATCCCTTGGTTCATATGTAGTGGAACTACCTCCACAATTCATATACACACACATATCCTTTCTCCAGACACTTTCATGTACATACACACATACAAATGCAAGCACACACAGTCATATGTACTTCCCGCCAGTGATCTGAGATTTCATTTTTGTCTCTCCTTTCCTTGCTGCATTTTGATTGTGCTCCTCAGCTGTTTCAGCACTAATCAGCTGGACAACAGAAAGGAGGGAGATCTGTGTTGGGATATTCTTACAGAATCATAAAATCATAGAGTTGGAAGGGGGTAGTGAGGCCATGAAGTCAAATCCCCATCACTGTTCAGACCTGGTAATTGTTTTCATTGTTGAATTGTTCTTACTGTTCGAAGATTAATTTTTTAACATTCAACTGAAATCTTCATTTATGTAATTTAAGACCATTATTGTATATTCTGTACCACAGAATAACAAAGAAGAGACAAGCTACTTTTCTGTGGCATCTCTACTATCATATCCCCCACAGGAATATGACCAATTCCCATAGTCTCTCTTTGTAGGATTGTTTCCAGCCCCCAATCATCCTCATTCCCCTTTTATCTGAATTCTTCTTCAAATGTGGTATCCAGAAGTACACCATGTACTTTGGTGGAGTTTGACCAATGCAGAATATAGTGGAACCATTACTTTCCATTATTTGGAAACTGTACTTCCTTTGATGCAAATTAAAACTGTATTTGTGTTTTTGGCCAGCACCAACAGAGCCATGTTCAATATTTGCTTAACTACAATTACAATATCTTTTTTTGTGTGTCATATTCCTAAGCCAGGTATCCACCCCCATATACCTACATATTTGATTTATTTTTGTAAATGAAGCATGTTTCATTTGTCTTTATTAAATTTAATTCTGTTATTTTTAGTCCACTTTTCCAACTTCTCAGGCTTTATCAAATGCTGTTTCTATTGTCTATCCAAGTTTTGTCATCTGCACATTTAATACCATCCCCACTGACAGTATGATGCTGCCTAAGCCTTGAAATCATCTACAGAGGCCTGCTCCATGCTCCAAATCCCTACAGGAGGAAAACTGTACCTTTTTTCTGGTCCTATCAGAAGGAAGCTCTTGGCCTCTTACTTCTTGCCTTTGCTAAAAAGAAGAGCATCTTTCAACTTTTCAGGTGCTGCCTTTTAAAATCATGTCTTTCTTCTATTTAAAATATTTTTCAGGGCTGGATGCAGTAATAAATACCATAATAAACTATAGAATAGTAGAGTTGTAAGGGGTTCTTTAGATCTTAAGTCCAACTCATTGTTTAGCACAGAAATCTAAATGAAAGCAACTCCAGTCAATGGATGTCCAGCCTCTGGTTGAACATTTCATGGAAAGGAAAAGGAAGCTTATCACATTCTTTGATTAGAGTAATAATGAAATAAGAAATGTCATTCTAAAGAGACTTACATTTTTTAAATGTCAGGCATCAGTAGTCTGGTAAAACATATCCCCAGAGGTAATGACAGAAAATATGCAAGTCTGAGAACTGGAAAATTCAGTTAGTAAGATGTTCACAAGATGTGGAGCTACCACAGAAAACCACTACTCTCAGTCTTCTACTGCCTATCTTAAGAGCTGGCATGGATAAAGGAGATTTCTAATAATCCAACCCAAAAATCAGCTTTTTACATTTTGGTTAGAAATGTACCCCTGGCAATAGCACAATAAAGATACTACAGAAACTGACTGCTTGCTTCAAACCAGCACCATTTCTTGACAGCTGTGAAGTGTCTTGATTTTTAAGTGAGAGATTTTATTATATTTCATCTTCTAAGAAAACTTCTGTTCCCAAGTTTTTTAAAAAGTAGTTTTGCTATGATGTTTGTCAGGGGCTGCATACACATTCATTTTAATTTAACATTATTTAGCATACTATTCCTACAGTTGTCTCTTTGCTACACATTATTCCAAGACCTTATTTGAGCCAAAACCCATGAAGAGATTTACAGCAAAGTAGAAGAGAGGTATTTCCAAGTAGCATTCTGTATATCTTCTCCCTCTTCAGAGATAATCTATTGACACAGAGCTCTTGGGGAATAATTCAGAAGGCAAGATTGAACCCATTAAGTTTTCTGAATCTGAAATCATGCACATTTTTACATGGGGAAAAGAGGTTGGAGAAAAGTATTCTTTCCCTCCTCGTTGCACAGGCTGAAGGAGCTAATAAAAATGGCCTAAAGAATCAAGAAATATGATGCTAAGAACAGCTGAGAAGCACCCAACAATTCATTCTTTCAGCTGGGCAGCAAGAAAGGAGATGAATCAGCTGGAGAGAGGGCCCAAGCTTTCTATCTCTTCACAAATGCAAAAACTAGGAGAAAGGAAAAGGAACCTTATCTTTCCATTTCTGCAGCACTCAAGGTAGCTAATAGAAAATAATAAAATTTAGCCTATTAGCCAGCAGCTAACATCTAGTTAAAATGCATAAATAACAGCTAAATAATGATTAATCCAAATTTAAACCTGCCTGAAGAAGTCTTGGCTTCTTTCCCAAAAGTGGAGAGAGGAAGGCCTGTGTATAATTCCCAGCGAGCACATTTCATACCTGACAAGAGAAGGTGAGAGTCAAAAAATGTTTTACAGGTAAAGTCAGTTTACAAATATATCCTGATCTGTTCTGAATTTCTAAACACGAGCAGAACCCAGATAACCTTTCTGAATATTGGATTCAGATTAAAACAACATATATTCAGAGCAGAGCCCTAGAACTTTGAAAACTTTAAAAATGCCACCAGGTTTTTCACTGGTTTTAATGTTGTATGACTATATTTTAAGCTGATGCTGTTTTGTGGATTGTTTTCTATGATACTCATGTTCTAATTCCTATTCTGTAAATCTTTGAGAAGACCTCCCCCTAAAAGATTGAATTAAAATAACTTTTAAACTGAATGAAATTAATAAATCATATCATATTTCCTGAGGCTACAATTATATATCCACTGAACTGACAATATAATACACTGAACTCAGTGGCTATTGTCAAAAATCACAATAAACCATAACATAGTTTAATTAGTTGAAGCTTTGCTTGTTGAATGTCTAAATCTACCAATTTTGCCTGATTTAAAACTTAGTATTAGGAAAGAACCAGGCCACTATTCAACAATCCATAATTTAGTACATGAAATATTATATATGAACATAGAAATAAACCATCACTTAGTACAATATGTAAACTATGCCACAGAGATACTTTGATAGATATGTAAAGGATTGCACTGAATGTAATGGAAAATTCCCAGATCACATCTCTAGCAGAGATGCCATATGGTTGTAATAATCTGTTGGTGGTTTCTGAGATGTTTCTGATGTATGGCAGTGTGGGTTGTGTTGTAGTAGGTTGAGTGGTCAGGCACTTTTTGATAAAATTACATGGGTATCCATTTTGTTGGAAGATGTTGTATAGGTGGTCTTTTTCCTTTTTCTGCTGTTCTGGGTTGCTGCAATGTGTTTGAGCTCGCTTGAATAATGTTCTTACACAGCTCCTCTTGTGGGAGGTCGGGTTGTTGCTTTGGTAGTGGGGCACTTGATTGGTGTGGGTTGTCTTCCGATAAACTTGAGTTTCTAATTTCCTGTTGTTTCCTCTGCTGATGAGGATATCCAGGAAGGGTAGTGTGTTGTTGTTTTCTTCTTCTCTGGTGAATTTTATTCCTTTGAAGATGGCAATTGCAGACCTGTGACTTGGACAGATCATTGCAATCTCATGGAGAGGGCAATTGCTGTGGGTGATGGGTTCAAGTGTAATTCCAAATTAGTGGTACATGAAAATGAAATGCTTGGGAGAGGAATGAGTAAAAAATGGCAAAGCCAAAGAGCTGGGTTTTTTAATATAATTTTATTAAAAGTTTTAAAAACGAAGGTAAAAACCAATACAAACTAGTATAAAGTAAGGAATAAAAAAGAAAAAGAAAGAAATCAAAGAGAAAGCTAAAAGTGCAAGAAAGAAAGAAAAAAAAAGAAAAATAGGAAAAAAAGATACAAGGAAGTGGCTTCCAATCTTCTTTACAGCAGTTATAAGTACAATGATAAATTTACCTCTTTCTCTAAAGTTGCAGCATCTCTCTCTTCTTTCTATAGTCTATCCTGTCTAATTGTTAAAACCATAAATCATAAGTTCATTTTTTTCCTGTTTTACACAAAAAGTCCATAAGGGGTTTCCAGTCAGCAATAAACGTAGCTATTGTCTTTCCTCTAACTGGAAAACCAAAGAGTTGTTTGACAACTGGCCAACCCTCCCCAACGGAGAAAATATTGAGAAGGTTTGAAAAAGACAACTTAATGCAGACAAATAGAAGCAGTTTGCTTTGCTCTTTGAGCGGCAGATTGCAAGAAGCAGCTGGGAGTTTTCCCAAAGCACTGAATTTTTAAGGTTAATGACAAAAATTAGTTTCACTTCTTTAATGTCCTAATGTGTACTAAGCTGAAAAATCAGGGCTCCTTCTTACATTAATTCCTGCTGATGTTAATTCCTGTGGATCAGATTTTTCTTTGTCCTCTTAAAAGGCTTGCCGTCTAGTTAAGCCTTTCTTCTAGCTTTTCCTTAAGCCTGTACTGAGATGCAGTTTCCATGCTCCAAGCTTGCATTTGAATTCTGGAGGGAAAGAAAATAACAATCCCCATTCTCTTCCCACTCCTCGCAACCTGACTATATTTAGCTAGCATGATTCTTTAGAAAATTAAAAGAGATATAAAGTTAGCAATTCACGTACTGTAAATATACAGCCAGACTCAATGCCAGGAAATATTGATGTAGTTAAGTGAATATATTTCCGAGCAATCTTATGCATGCTGACTCAGAAATAAGCCCCCTCCTACTGTATTCCATGGTATCTGCTCCATGTAAGTGGGTACAGGCTTGCAAGTGTGCTGGTATGGCAGCAAATGAAGAGTACATGGCCTATATTTTTTTCCTCATGTTGCCAGATGTAAAAGAACAATTGGCTTTTCAAACAAAGATCTGGACATTATACATGGGAAAGACCTGAATTATTTCCAAAGGGAAAGGGACTAATCCTTGCACCCGCAGTCCCATGTAAAATGTTTCAAGAGTACATAGGAGACCTGAGTAATAGCTCTATTCAGCTGAATGAAAAGACAGCATGCCAAAAGAAACGGAAAGCAGAGAAGAGAATGCACATTAATTAAATAGCAGCAGAAGCAGTAGTAAAAAGCAGATGTTTCCATTTATCTTGCTTGTTCAAATATAAGAAATGTGCCCGTTGTGCTTTGGATACATGGCTCAACTCGGTCAGCCTCTAATGATCTAAAACAAGACAGAACCAAATCCATCCAACTAGAGAAATGTATTCCTCCTATATCTTGTGAAATCCAAGATATCCTGAGGACCCAAAACATTATCATGTGAAAGGATAGGAAAACAAGAACCCTTCAATACAATATCATGCAAAATAGGCCTATCATTTCCGACTGTTCATTGAACAGTCCTGCTTATCCTTGTTCACATCTTCCTCTTCACCTGGAGGCCTGTCATCTTTCCACCTATCAGGAAATGTGCATGCCTTTCTTTTGAATAAATGATGAACTGTTTCCATGATGTATATTTTGACCCTGAAGTCTTTAATACCTGTTTCTAATGGCTATTTAAAATATCAGCCCTAGGGTGATTTCTCCGGATAATCTTTTTCAGAAAATGTACATCCATACCCAGTTTATTATTGTTCTGTATTTTATATTTTATATTCTGATGTGGCCTAATGGCTGATCAATAAAGTATTACAGTGCTATCTTACTACTTTACAGTTTATTTGGAAGCATTTTTTTAAAAAAACCAAATCTAATTTGAGCCTAAACTAAGTTGCATTAACACTGAAATCATAGGCACATCTATCAAGAAATGTCCTTTTATATTCCCAGATAAATCAGTTTAGAATTTAGCTTTCATTCTCACTGATACAAAAAGAAAATAACTTACTTTATGCTGTATAGGGAAACATTTGAGCAATTGGAACACAATTCAGTGTCCTGGCCTATTGGACTGCCATAGCAGGCTCTCCAATGATGCCATGGGCTTGGAGACCAAGACAGGAATGCTACTGGGAGGCTTCCATTCCCACCCTTAAAACACACACTCCATCACAATTATTGCACAAAACTGGGAATGATGAAGAAACCACAAATGGAGATCTTGGGGGCCACATGCAATTTTACAGACCACCCATTGCTCACTCTTATTCTGTAGGATCAAGAATGACCACACTAATTTTGCTTACCCTAATATTATTCTTGCTGCTATGCACAATTAGAGGTTCCATGTGCAACAGGGAGCCTTCCCTGTTTATGAAGACTCCATGGATTTAGAACTCTGAAACATCAGAAACACCTCTATGTGTATTTGAGGAGATCAAAGACAATAAACGTGAAACCAGCATACTCATCTGTGCTCTCCCTCCTTTCCTTCAGCTCTAAAAATTGCTAATGTGGTACCATTATGCCACCATTATCTAAGAGTGCAGATGAGGCATAAATTATGTAAGAGTAACTTATACCTCATCTGCACTTTCAGCTATCAGTGGCATGAAGACACTCCACTAGCCATTTTTAGAGGACATGTCACCATGATGCAGCTTTGCCTCAACCACAGCCTACTGCAGAAGAAACCTAAATTTGTCTTTAGCTGTTCAGTTTTAAAGTAATTTTTCTATCATTTCCTGAAACAAATCTTGCGATGTGAATGACCTGCAATGCCTCATTCATGTTCCTGGTATCAAGGACTGGCTTCTTCCAAGGTCCTATTGGCTGGTTGAGACTGCTACAGGCATCTCCCTTCCCTCCCATCACTGGTTCCTGCTCTTCATAGCCATTTTGCCTTGGACTGCAGGAGAAACTGGACAATTGGTTTCCATAGAGGCATCTGCTCATATAATACCTGACCCACTCTTTCCAAAGCATGGAGTCATTACATGGATTCCTTATATAGACTGCCATACCAGTCTTCTGGAAGACCACTTGCCCTGTTATTATAAATACCTGTTCAATGGCCTTCAAAGAACCAGAAGGTGTGTCTATAAAAACTAGGCTTGCCTGCTGATTTTAACTGGGAAAGAGATGTATTGCCGATTCTGTCACAAATGACTGCATTAAGGTTTTCTGCTGCTTCTGTAATAAGGGATTTGCATGGCCAGGCTTTCTACTATTTTCATTCCTTTGGGAGGAAAGCAACATATTTAGCTTACTCTAACAGAATTGGGCATACTTGATGGAACATTTCTGAGTGCTACTGACTATAGCTAAACACCGCCCATACTGCCATTCCCTTGTAGCACTTAACCATTGTGGAATATTTGGAAGCTGGGGTGGAATTGACAAGAGTTATGCCAGTTTCCCCTTCTAGGCTATTTTTGGACATTGGTGTACCAGCCTTCTAGAAGAATGGTAAATGAGTTTGCTCTTTCTGTGACTTAGGCTTCCAGAAGACCAATAGACTCGAGTGACAGTTTACTGACATGGAACACTTCCTCACTGGTGACCTGTCAGTCAGGCAAAAGTCTCCTTCCAAGGCACCCACCCACACTTGTCCAAGCACACCCTGCCACACTTTAACAAAAGCAATTGGCAGCTGACATTGCATGGGATAGGGGAACAAAAGCAAGTGAATTTACCAACTATTGCTCTTAAACTGTACCACAGGAAAGTTGTACAGACTACTTTGAAGCCTCATTATTGAGGCAGATTACAGCTTGGACATCAGAGAAGCACAATTATGAGGTCATATTTCCTGCTGACTCAAGAACTGGAGGAGTGCACATTAATGTGGGCATCAGGTAAAATCACATAAAAACCATTCATACATCTTTCTACTAGCATCCTTGAAGTTCTTGAATTTTAAAGTAACTAAAGTTTCAAGGGGTTCTTCTCTAGGGTTTGTTTTTTTTCCTTGAAACATTCTGTGATCCTGAAATTTGGAAAGAATTTGGCTTGATGTGTGGCTATGATATCAACATGATTCTCTGACAGATGACCATGCAGCTAACTTTGGAAGAACTCTTTGAGCAATATTTTTATTTTCTGAGCTTCTCAGAACCCTCATTCAATCAATTTAAAAAAAAAAGGGCTTTGCACTGATTTTGTAACCAATTAAAATAAAAATTAACACAATAATACGAGATGTCCTGATATGTAATCCTTTTCAAAAAAGTTATTTTCTATTTTTAATCTTGCATAGATAGATCTCTAACTGGATAATGGGATAATTCTGAGTCCATTACAATAAATGAGAATAATTCCACATCAACCTCATTTTCACTTCCTAAACCATCAGAAACAATTTGAAGGCAATCCAAGATGCCTGACTGTCACTAGTCCTGCAGTAACAAAAGTCTCTACACACAAAATGGGGGGGGGGGGGAGAGGAAGCTAGCAACCATTGCTGTGATGAAAAGAAGGACAAAATTAACAAAAATACTTATCTGTTTCATCACTGTTTTTTTTCCTGGGCTACTGCAAAGCTATCAAGCCAATGTTTCTTTTACAGTATGTGAAGTTCAGGAGCCAGGGGGAGGGTTGAATGAAGCAAGAGGTTTTTCCAGTGGGGAACTAGCTTCACAGTGGTTCAACTAACTCACAATTGACCGAAAATGAATTGACTCAGCTTTCCAACACTTCTGACATCATAGGAACCCAGAAGTTTGGAATTTCAATTGATACAGAATCCTTGCATGAACATTCCATTAGCCTTACTTCTGGGTGAATGTTTCACAATGGAATCCAAGATTCCACTTTCTGAATTTGTGATTTAAAGAAGAAATAGACCACTAGGAATTATAAATATTTGCAGACAAGCCTTCCATAAGTGATATTCAGGAAAATCCAAGCAGCGTTTATGTATAAGTAATTGGATACAGAATTATATCCTTAATTCTTTTAGTCTCAGAAGACAATTGTTGTAATTAGAGTGGTCTTTTGACATTGCTGAATTGTTGAAACTGCTGAAGAAAGCTTGGATTCAAGTTTGGTGGGATATCTGACATAATAACAGAACAAACCAATTTTGGCAGGATAAATATGGCCATATTTTAAAAGGAGCAATTTAAAATGTATATTTTATATATTTGGATGTCAGTTACAGTTATGGAATGCAGAAAGAAAGATTCAAAACAGCTTCTTCTCCCATTGTCAGTCAACAGAGAATAGAAGCTAGAGAAAATGAATGGAAAGGAGGATGTAGTCAAAGTTGGCAGAAAAAGGTACGAGAGTAAGCAGATTTCTATATATACTAAAATAATATTTATAATAATATTAATGAAAAGGCACTGTATTATTGTCTACTTGTCTCAAAGAAACGTTTAGGGGAAAAAGTTCTCTATTTAAAACACTTTGTAAAAATATTGGCACATTGATGTATCAATTCTTGATTAACTAAAGGAAGTCTTTCCCACCCTGTCACATTCTAAATGTGTTTGTTTAAGTAACTTTTATGGCCATCTATCTCACATAGTAATTCTAGTCCATTTAAGAAGCTAGGCAGAAATCAGTAATTACTTTAAAATAGCTTTCTTTTGACCATAGATGACAGTATACAAATGAACAAAAATATGACAACAATTTCAGATAGAATATTTGTACAGTAATTCCTAGAGGTTATTGATGTGGGTTCCACTGAACTTTAAGTACTGCTTACCAAGTACCAGTATTCCACTGCTGTTGTTGTAAAATCAAGCACTATTAGCAACTAATGTATTTAAAAACTTCAGGGTGGGTGTGAATGTGGGTGCCTGCTGATTTCCAGTTTCTACATTATTAATCATATTCAGGAACCTTTTTAAAGCTTCAATTCTGGCATATTAAAACGGGTCAATCCCAAATTCTTGAGAGGAAAGACCTTATACGTAGTTACTGTGTGATCCATTAAGAGCCAAGAGTTCAGTTATATGCAGACCAGAACTCTTGCACAATTATTAAGCCTTCAATGAATTGTTCTCCTAGGCCAGTACTTTTTAGGAACATGACTAGCTTGTAAAGACTCTTCAATCAGTACTGTTTCCTTTCCACTGAATGGATCTATTATATCTCTTTCTGATTTTTCTGATTATTAACTCTAGTTTTCAGGCCATATGGCAAGCAAATCTGCTTTTTCATGTTAGCAGATGAGTCTACTAACCTAATACATGCAAAGGAAACCAAGCACGTCACTAGCAGCATTAAAAATCTATTAGCTGATTATGGAGAGCGTAATTCTGTAAGCTCTAAAGGTCTCTAAAACAGAACCAAAATACAACTGCTTACATATAAAACCACAATACATGGTCCATACAATACTTAGTGGCTCTGTTCACATAACAACTGGGTAACAAGGGCAGTCAGCATATTACAGGACTCTCTAAACTGCATACATGACCCACTTAATTAAGTTAGAGGTATTCAGATTTAGCTCCAAACTGACTCTCTCTTGTTTAAAGTTGAACTGGCTCTCTCTACATTGTGTGAACTACTGAGTAGTTGATTCTATCTCAAGACTATGGCATTTCTGCATGAACAAGTTGACCTGTTGCAAGTACAGGTCCTCGCTTAATGACCACAATAGGGACCAGAAAATTGGTCAAGTGGGGTGGCTGTTAAGCAAGTCACCACGTGACTGGACCCAATTTTACATCCATTTTTATGATGTTTGTAAAGCGAATCCCATGGATGTTAAAAGAATCACCATGGTTGTTAAGTGAATCACATGGTGGTTAAGCAAATCCAGCTTCCCCAATGGACTTCTTTGCCAGAATTTGCTTATCGCCATGTGATTCACTTAACAACCATGGTGATTCACTTTACAACCATTGTAAAAAAGGTCACAAATCATGAACACATGACCACAGGGGGTTGCAATGGTTTGCGATCGTTTGCGAGAATACAGGTTGTAAAGCACTTTTTCTGAGGCTGTCGTAACTTTGAACCATCATTAAATGAACAGTTGTTAAGTGAGAACTACCTGTATGGACCAACAACCATCTGGAGGGCAGGAAGAGATGATGTCATCTTCTACTCACCCTGAGCCAACTGCAATCATAATCTCTAATATATAACCCTATGCAAGTGAGAGATTCATGTAAGAGTAGATCCAGCAGACATTAATGAGCCAAATTTTGGAAAATGCAAAAAAAAGAAATTTTATTTTAAAGTGGTTGGTGTGCCTGTATGTATGTATGTATGTATGCATGTATGTATGTATGTATGTGTATATATATATAGTGTGTGTGTGTGTATACAGTGTATGTATGTATGTATGTGTATATATATATAGTGTGTGTGTGTGTATACAGTGTATGTATATGTATGTATGTGTATGTATGTGTGTGTGTGTGTGTGTATGTATGTATGTATGTATGTATGTATATGTGTGTGTGTGTGTGTGTATATATATATATATATATATATATATATATATATATGCATTTTGATGCTTTAACTTTGTATATATAAATTTAGCTTTTTGTGTTTATGTGTATTCTTGGCCTGCCCACAGGAAGAATGGTGATTGTACACAGAAAATTGGGAGGACTCAGCAGCCAGAGAATTGTCCAATGAGCAGTATACAGTGGTACCTCTAGTTACGAACTTAATCCGTTCCGTGACTCTGGTTGCAACTCGAGTTGGTTGCAACTCGAGGTAAATTTTCCCATAAGGTTCAATGTAAATACGGTTAATCCGTTCCGCCCTCCAATTTCGGTCACACCACGAGGCAAATTTCCCCATAAGGTTCAATGTAAATACGGCTAATCCGCCCTCCAAACCTGGTCGCACCCCGAGGTAAATTTCCCCCATAAGGTTCAATGTAAATACGGCTAAACAGTTCTGAAACATATGCATTTTATTTTTAAACCTCAAAAACCTTCCAAACGCCACAAAAACCTTTCAAACGCCACAAAACACACAAGCCTCACCGAATGTCTCCTTGCTACCGCGATCTCGCCCACAGGAAGCCGCGACCACGTGGCAGCAGGGAAAATGGCCGCGGATCTGGTTCGTAACTCGAGGCAGAGTTCACAAGTAGAGGTAAATTTTTGGGGCCGGAGCTGGTCGTATCTTGAAAAATTCGTAAGGAGGGGCGTTCGTAACTAGAGATACCACTGTAATTGTTGGTAATGGCAAGTTGCTGCTGAAGCATCCTAATCTGAACAGAAATTTTGTAAATTAGCTTAGAGTCCAACTGCCATCAGAATGGGACAGGAACAGCTTAATGGTGTGATGTGGATACGCCTTGAGAGGATGTTCTAGAGAGGCCTCACTTCATATAGGAATGGCATCTGTCTCCTTAGTAGTTTCCACATTTGTGGGAAGAGATATAAAAAATGGACACCAAGAGGTAGGATGCATACTTCCTCTTCAACCCTATCTGTAATTGTGCGAACACTTATTGTGATACCACAAGATTTTTTTTCCCCTTGGAGAAGAAGAAAAAAAAGGAAGTGGGGAGAAAACTGATAACCACCAGCTTCCTTTGCAGTCATTTGAATAGCAGATCCAACCTTTCTGAGTTGCACGTTGCTGGCTTACAGAGATTAGTAGACTTACCTAGGGAGAAGATGGCTATGTCATCTGTGTCTTGCAAATATCTCCATAATGCAATATCTTGCAGAGTAGACAAGTTTATGACATTCTTAAATTGAATTTTTGGTCCCATAACACAACATGTCCTGTCCTATTTTAGGGGGAAAAAAATCTCAAATTTCAATGATCTCCCAGAAATCTAGTCTGGGAAACTCAATTCATCTTGAGTATCTAAAGTTCATCACCATTAAGGTTTGGACTTCATGAAATGATAAATGCACAATCATATTCCTCTGTTATATTAAAATAAAGAAATAAATGATTCTATAGGATCTCAATCTAACCTAGATCCAAGAGATATAGAGAAGTAGTCAAGTGTTTTGTACATAATTATTTAACCCTCAATTATTTATTTTTGAGTTTGTGTGTGAAGGAAATTCCTGTGAATACAAATAAGTGGTTTGGAGTATGCTTCCCAGTGGATATATGCATAAAATATTCATTCTTCCCCTTCTTATCTGGATCAAAGCCTCCCACTGCTGCAATTGTAGTAGCAATGAATGAAAAAACATAGTTATGAATATAAATGTTCTAATTTGACCCTAAGAGTTAGCAGACTGTTGACTGGTTTCTTCTTAGATGTGCTAAAATATTTTCAGCTTATTTTTTTATCTTCCAAACTTGTCCCTACTCCCACCAAAAAAAAAAAAAAAAAGCCACCACCATCCTCAGGACTAGTTTTAGAGGTCCTCTACTCAACTTACCATGCTTCTTTGTTACATCAAATGATTAGAAGCTATTTTCACTATTAATTTAGCTTCTAGTCTTCTTCAAGATGGAAATTACCCCATTTCTATCTGTGGAGTTTTTCCTACCAAGAACTTATCTCTAGGAGTCTTCCTTCTTATCCCTGTTACAACATTTCTTGGTTGTTGTTGTTGTTTTTTGATTAGGTTTTTTTTTTAAATAACATTTGCAGTTCTGGAAGCAGGTTAGCCAAAAAGTTACTTTTTTCTATCCTGACCTTATAGGGAACAATTGCCAAACTCTATGGTGACTTAGCTGAACTCTGCTTGGGAATTTTCAAGTAACTAATTTTTGTTTTCACTGTGAATTCCATCACCAAGGGGGAGCTTCAGGAAAATTGAGGCTTCAGCCTATACTTTTGGAAGAAATTTCCCTACTGATGACACTATAGCACTTTTTTTCCCAAGCTAATTGTATCTTTTTCATGCTCTGAGCCAAATAAGCCATATCTCATTAGAAAGGGAGAGAGAAGATATAACATGAACTTAAAAGCTTCTTTTGAACATTAAAGAACAAGAATCTCTAATCAGCATGGTATATATTTTGTATAATTACATGTTGGCAATCCTTCTCTTGCTCATTAAGCAGAAAAATATAAATGGTGTGTTTCTACAAGGCAAGAAAACTCTGAGTCTATTATTGTTTATATCTACAAAGTATGCCTAGGATCTGTAGAATCATCTGGTTTCATATATATAACAACTAAAATATTATCATTAAAGCCTATCTGAAAGCAGGGAACTCAATTTTCAGCCAATGTAAACTGACCTAGCTGTTTTAAAGTTGTTACATTTCTTGTTGTTTTTGCATCTGGCCAAATCTATCTGCCAGTTTAGAATCTAGTCCTAAAACAGAAAGAAAATTAGGGTTTGTGCCTTTTGGCACTATGAAGATGAACTATACACCCAAAATTTGTCAAGATAAATCTTAAAAGATAAAAATAAGTACATACAGATGACCAAACTACTTTCAGCTGAGCTGTCTCATTGATAGTAGGTTAGTTTTTGGCAGCATCCTGCCAAATGGTAAAAAATATATGGTCACATGTTCAGACCAGATGAATCATGAAACAAATGATCAAGAAGTATTTCTCAGCCTGTTGTTTACTGAATACACTTGGACTGTAAATCTCATAATTTTTAGCCCATGTGCCCAATAGAACTTTTGCAAATTATAGTCACCACACATCTCATTGGTATCAGATTAAAAAGGTTGTGATGGATCAGTGATAAGCTTTATATGTTCTATAGTAATACATATTTGGTGACTCTTAATATTTAACTAGAGCTATATTGTTTCCTCTTCTAAAGATGGAATCTCTTCACTGATTCCAGGAATGGGATCCCTGTTGGGTATATTTAGAATATATAACCATAAAAATAAAAATATTTCAAAACCCTTAGATCAGCCCATTTCATTAAAGTGTTGTGACTGACCCAAAGAATTTTATGGTGGACTTGTGATTTCAAAATGTTCTTCATAAGAAAGCTAGCACCTGCATTTTGCATGATCTAGACTCTTAAGACCTTTCTATTTTTCTAAGCTTTTAGTAGTCTTATTGTAGTCCCAGTAGCATGGACAGCAGTTTTCATTTCAGTGTTGCCGGCTATGTGTATTCTGTATTAAATATTTTCTCTTTTAATATTGTTTATGTAGTGAAGACCAGTTAGGTTGGATTATATTTTTCAGATTTATCATTATTCCTTTTTTTAATATTATGTCTGAATCAATTTTATATGACACTTAAAACATTTAGATTTCTAAGAAACACTAATAAATAAATAATCAAATAACAGCATCCCCATTTATTTAGAAAATGTACAGTTATACTGTATTTAATTAGAGGATTTTTCCTAATTTGAAACAACAATAACGTTTCACTGAAAGATGACTGATAGATAGATATAGATATGTAGAATAGCATATTAGCTTGAACTGGGGAGATTCTATAAACTAAACTATTATTATTATTATTATTATTATTATTATTATTATTATTATATCAAAACCAATTGTAGAATACTCTTTCAACTGTCCTATTATTGCCCATTCTCTCTAGGATAGGAATCAGTTCATTTTTCACAGCAGCTATAATACTTAGAACTAATCTAATTAAAATATTTAACCAATGTCATAAACATATATCAATTCCACTTCAATATATTTATTCGCAACAGTTCTAAATACTTATGAACAAAACCTCTTGAATGATACATTATTGCTAGAATTCTAATCAAATCAAGGGTATTAGTTGATGGCAGACTAATGACTTTATTGAATGAAGAATTCATATAAGGCAACTAAAACCTTTCCATCATTTTTTCATTAGAACTGGATGTGCTCAAGTTATTTGAAGATCTCTGCTTTTCAAGGTTGGCATCTCACCTCCTTTGTCCCTGGAAAGAGGTACAGTTGGATCCAGAAACTTGTGCTTGTAGCTCCCCAAATTACACAAATAACATGGCCAGCAGATAATATGGTATTTTAGGAGTTGCAATCCCAACACTCCCAAAACTAGCTTTTCCCCAAACATTTGGCCAGGATGGTGTTGAGGCAGGGGGTCAATAGTATGGGTGGTCTGGCGCTTGCTGGGAAGGGGTTGTTCTCTTTTTATCTTGTTTTTATTGGTTGTTGTGAGATACCTAGAATCACTATGTGAGATAGATGGCTATAAAAGTTATTTAAACAAACACATTTAGAATGTGACAGGGTGGGAAAGACTTCCTTCAGTTAATCAAGAATTGATACATCAAATTCTGTTTAAAACAATATTCTGGTTGCCATCCTTTATTTTTCTCTCTCTTGAAGAGATCCTTGCATACCAGGCTTAATATTGCTTCCTTTTTTAGGCTAAAATGAATGGATAACATATTCTGACAGATCTGACCAGTACATGCACTTTGTTCAATTTCCAGCCTCTCCAATAAGAGATGACGTTTTTAAATGAGATTTTAACAAAATTATTACAGTATGTTATTCAGAGTAAATAGACCCTGTTTGCCCAGAATTCTGAAAGAAGTAGTATCAACCACATTTGGGTGGAAAATCAGGTCTAGCTAAATAAGAGTCTGCTTCAATAAAAGTCAGCTTTGTATGAGTGTCCTCATATGAAACTGAGATCATCATCATCATCTCATTGGTTAAAAGATTTATCATAGATCACTGCAGTGTAGTCTATGCCAAGTTGCCACTGAAGACTGTTCAAAGGATTCCATTGGCCCAAAATGATCATATAACTTCAAAATACTGATACCATATTTGGTTCTAGGAATAATAGAAAGTGCTCATTCAAGTGTTTAAAGCCCTAAATGTCTTAAGACCCACTTATTCTTATATATTTGCAATAGTAAGCCATAAGGAGGATTTGGAAGGAGAACAGCTGCCTCTGGGTTATTCTACTACTGCTATGATACCTACTGCAATATCACTGTAAAAAGCTAGTCTCCATCACAGTGGCTGATTTTTTAAAAAAAAGCTACATGGAAACAGTTATAGAAAACACCTCATTTATTCAATGTAGAAATAAATTCTCCTGTCTTCCTCTTTCCTCCACTTCAACCATCCTGCTTGCTTCAAGAATGGTTGTGCCTCTCAAATTTTCAAGGTTCATAACATTCAGATATTCTCAGATCATGGCCCATTCAAATTTTCAGAGCTGAAAAGTAAGTCTTTCAAATTAATTCTTGACAGCAAGGCTTCCTCTCCCTGTGATGTTGGGATTTGGGATAGAAAGGTTGGCAAAGGATCTGTCTTCCCACTAGCAACTTAGTCACTGGGTAATGCAAGTGAGATCTAGTGACAGATTTAGGTTTAGGGTAAGAAATGTGGCAAGGAAAGTTTTCCCCCATCTGTCTTCTGGCAAAAGGTTTACCTGATTCATTTCTTTCTGTGGTATGATAGAAAATGGTATAGGAGCCTTGGCCAAAGGCACCCACTAGCAATTTTATTTGTTGGTTCTACAAATGAGTCCTAACTGAAATAATCTGTTACCTATCATACTATCTAACCCATCTGTTTATCAGACTATCAAAGCTAGTGGAAAATAATGCCTGCTGTAGATATATCTCACTGTGATCTTAATGTTTGCAAGAGGTTGGCTTTCTATAAAAATTAGTTAAAGCTTCGTATTTACAAGTAAAGAAAATGAAGCAAGAGCTGAAAATGCAACTGAGCTGGATTTTCTTCCAAGTAAACATGTATATGATAGATGAAGAAAAGCTTTTCAAGAGAGTGGTTTTGTTGCAATACAGGCATTTTGACATGTGGACTTTATGCCAGGTTGGAACCATATCCAGACCTATGTGGTTTCGATTCACTCTGTTCTCTCACCTCTTTACTCAAGGCAACTGCTCTTCCCACAGAGTTTTAGAACACTGTTTTGAGGGAATCTCCCCATCTCTCTCACTTCAGCCACCGTAGCAGTATGTGGGAAAATGCCTACTGTACTGCATAAATGTACTTCTTGTCACTGCTCATAGGAGCTGTTAAATGCCGTGGAGGAAAGCTAGTTGGGTAGCTTTACAACTACTACTCATAGCAACAGTTCAGGGTTGTTACTGTTTTGCAGGCTTCTAGATAAATGCACAAAACATTATCTAAAATGTAGGTATGGGGTATACCAGCAATTTATTTATTTCCATTTTATGTAACAGGAGTGAGGGGACTCGGGTTACTCTGGAATGTAAGCTGGCTCAGAGGGTAACGTGCTAACTAAATTACTTTCTTTGCACTCACCAATTTGTCAATTGGAAAGGGCACTAACTGGCTGATAGTTTTTCCCCGTAACTACTCTGTGTTTCAAGAATGGTAGAAACAGAGATGATTCCAGTTGATTTGAACTGCTTTGGTGAGATGGGGGGGGGAGGGTTAGAAATAGTGGAAGTGACTTGTGTTTTAATAAGCTGATATCCGATCTTGATCTATAATAGCTCACATATAAATCCTGGTGTATGGTTGTTGGAGATATATCAGAAAACTAGCACTAGAATCTAAAGTTGCCATTTTGTAATTAATTAAATCACTGTCTGTCACTTGGTCCTCAGAAATCAGTCCAACTCGATTAAGGCTGTAGTCCTATTCTCCTCTTGCTTGAAAGCAAGCTCCTGTTGAAAATGGGACATTATTTTGAGTAGACATGTATAAACATTTACTCACAGGCAAATCTTGCAGAGTTCAAGCTACCATTTTGTTTCTAGCTCCAACCTGATGTCTATTTACCCATTACTCTAATAATAAAAGAGAGAGCTTTGTAACTTCCTGAATATTGTTCTTTATGACTGTAATCATTGTCATGAAAACATACTTAGTTTATTTGCTCATATGGTCATTGCTGTCTAGTTTGGTAATTTCATATGTTTTATTAGCCTATCTATTCATCCTTTTATCCTGTCAGACCCAAGTATGATTATTCTGCTCCAAATGTGTTCCATATTTCAAACTGACTCTTTTATTTTTCAGCCCATAGCAATAGTTGGCCTTTTGTGTTCATTCACTGCCATCTACTGCAAGTCAAAGAAATTACAAGCAAAATTACTCCCAAATAATATTTTTTGAAGGCCCAGAAAGGCACTCTACATTGAAGACAAGCAGGCCTGGCCATGTAATCTACCATGGTAGGAGACCACTGAAAAGGATCTGAAAGCGTCTTTGAAATCTGTAGAGAACAAGGTGGGGGATGGAGATCTATCAAAGAAATGGCAAAGTCAATCCAATCCTCTCAAGTTCAGTTTTTCACACTTTCCCTTGACTTAGGTAGCCTTTTCATGTGTTAAATTTGCAGTATTATGGTTACCTGATAATTGAGTTTCTGCATATACCTGCTTGCCTTCCATTTTCAGAAGCATAGGACCATAAATAATGTGTGTCTTGGAAAAGCTTCTGAAACCAGACAGGTCTAAATCAGTGGGAATATTGAAATTTATATATACATGTGTATATCTAAATCTAAATCTAAATCAGAAGAGCTAAATAAAAATGGATTTCATCATATAGATACCTCTGTTATTGTATGAAATACACTTTATGAAGCAGCTACCTTAGCTATAATTTTTGCAATCCTGCAAATACATCCTCAAACATTTTAAAAATCAAAAACTTTTAACAGTATGATTTTTATCTCCCAACATAGTGTAACTATATATCAGGAGTGGCATGTCCAGTGCACAGAGTATAGTTCCTGCCCAACAAAACAACACTATTTAAAGAGACTTACCATTTATTACCAGTGGATTTGAGATGTGCTGTTTTTCAATGGATATCTTTGTGTAATTTTGTTAGTGATTATTATTAAAAATGGTCTAAGGAAGCTGGAATACAGTATGCTCAAAACTTATTTTAACAAGGCCGAAATGTCCCTTTGCAGCCTGAATTCTGTTTCCCCTGGCCTTTGGAATACAAAATCTTTAGCAAGGGGAAAGAGGGAAATGCAGGGTTTTTGCAACCTTCAGTTTGCATTCAGAAAGACCAGGGGAAAGGGCCCGGGCCTGCAAATTTAGCCATAGGAGGCAGATGCTTCTGTGTTTATAAAGAAAACAAATGTTGCATAGATACCACTTTGTTTCCCAAAGTTCTGTTGTCCAAAAAAAATTAATCATGTATACTTTTCAGGAAAGTGGGGAGCAGCACTGCCTGCAGACAAAAATGATTTGAGAGATTAAAGGACTATACTCTGCAACCCAATGGCACTTAATGAGAAGGAGAGTTCTGGATCTGTAGGGAATGAAAGTTTATTTCTGCTTCTGGAGAATTATTCCTAACTGACAGGGGCTTCCTGTTGTACCTCTGTTCAGCTGAGTATGAAGTTGTGGCTTCAAATTCTCAGCAGATGTCTGAGAAACACCTAGCAGTTTATGGCTACATCAGGATGAATCTCTTAATAGCCCTTCCTTTACTTTTGTCCTCAGATTCTGTAAGCTGAGTCACAGCAGCAGGTAACACATGAATATAATCGGTTATGATCATGGTCTTTCCCCCTTGCATTCAGAAAGACGCTTCTGCAGTGGAATCTTCTGCCACAAGGGTTATTATCTGTCAAACATTTTTTGTCTTCTTCCTCTTCCCCTTCCCCTTCTCCCCCAACCAGATACCCTCCAGATGGCCACACTAGTTGAAAATGTCCAACATCTCAGAAAAGAATCAGGTTGGGAAAGGTTGGTTTGTATGAATATATATGATATTTTTCATCATAAGCAAAAAACAAATCCATGAAATATTAACATAGATATCAAAGTAGCATACATGATGGAGGCATCTATTCTTATTAATCTGAGTTTTATGACTATCTGAGCCCAAGTGGCTACAGATCCTAAATTCCTATCTAAAGCCAAACTGTTGAAATTCTGCAAGATGATTAATTCAGATGCCCTCAGACCACAAGCTGGAGAGGGATGGGCAACTTGCAGCCTGTGGGTGATATGTAGCCCTCAGTTTCTTTTCAGGCCCAGAATCCCTTAAGGTCATGCTGCCAATATTTGGTAACAAAACATTGCAAATACCCAGCATGTGTGTGTTGATTTTTTTTTTTTTTAAGACAAAGTAGAACAGGTGCATTAAGCCTCTGATAGGAATAGCACATCTTTTTACTTTCAAAAAGCCACCCTAAACCTCTCTAAACTTTATTAGCTTTTTAAAAATCTGAAGTGGAAAAAGCTACCCTACCTCCTCTTGTGACATCATCATGTCACCACCACATTTCCTGCAACCACCGTTGCAAAAAAAATCTCAGTTTAGAAAACCTATCTTAGTTACATATTGACTTGCTATATGTTGGCTTTTTTTTTGATTCTACACTTTTTGAACTCATAACACAAGTAAATGATGAGTTATTACATTGGATGAGACAATTAGTTGCAACAATTCACAACAATATCATGGCAACTATGAGCTTTCTCATTTGGATGAAGGAAGTAGGAAAAATAAGTACAAACTTTTGAGCAATAAATCAAGTATTTGTACTAATGCTGTGCTGAAATGTATCTTGGAATTTCTCAAAGTTTTCTCCTGCTAAAGAAACTTCTAATTTTGTACCTTATTCTCAGCCTGCTGAGAATTTCTTCTGAACCTCCCTTGACATTGTTTCCAACTTACTTTATTATTAAAGATTGCAACCTGCTGGTTTTATTGTTTTTCTGTAACACATATTTCCAGCACTCTAAAACTCCCTGGCTGCCCACACTACCCATTGTGAAAAAGCTCAATAGAGGAGTTCATCATTATCTCTTTCCTTGGGACTTAAGTGTGGGAAACAAGGGAGTCTGCAAACTGCTGGCAAAATGATAGCACAAGAGCAAACACATATATTCTTCCACCACTTTGAACCTAAGTAAGACAAAAAACATCACTCATCGTCCCATAAAAATTTCACTGGAATCATCCTGTCTTGAAAGAAATTTTGAAAGAACATTATCTTTCACCAAGTTCAGTGACAACTGTTAGAGCAATGCAGAAGATTGTTTTCTGTATAACATTAATCTGGGTGGTAGATACATACAAGTGGAACCTGATGGACATTACACTTCCTCTGCTGAGACTCTACTGCTACAGGGAGGTTCACATGATTGAAGTGCTGAAAGAACACATGGGAAGGTATGGTTAAACAGTCTTCCAGTTACACTTCCAGCAGTCATACAGTTGTTCTTCCTTGGCAACAAACTGTCCAACCTTTGGACTTGGGAAAGGGCTCCATTGTATCCCTGAGCACCTACAAATAAGGGAGAACTTATCTAAATTCGATCCTAACAATAGCATGAAAGAGTTCTATATTTATATATCATAGTATGTAGGGCCTTTGCATTTCATGCTGGTAAAATGCATGGAAGGAAGGGTAGTGATTTTGCTACCCAAAGTGTGCCTTGACTACAAAAACAGTGAGGCCAATGTTAGCCCATGTTAACACAGAGCCCCTCCCCCACCAGTACCCTTTGAATGCATAGAGGAGGTTGTCTGAATAAAGCTTCAAATGTTGATGGCACAGCTAGTCTTGCATTAAAATTTTTTTAATCTGATGAATAATACTTTATTGTACTTTGTTGATGCCGCAGCAAAACAGACCCCAGGTGTCACAAACTGCCAGATGCTTTTCCTTAATAATCTGCCACTCCTGTTTAATACAGTCCCAGAAGACCCATCTAACAGCATGATGAAGTATTATGTATTAGGCCAAACACAAGGTTTCTACTCTAAGGAGCCTCTGATCCAAATTATACCGATAACCTAATGAGACCATACACAACAGCATCATAAAAGAGTGTGAGAGACAGAAGGGAGAATATCACACAAAATGAGAAATGGGCTCTTGAGGAAACATAAATTATAGAGAACAGAGGCAGTATAATTAGGTGTATTGCATTCTTAGGTGTAAGAAAGAAAGCAAAGACACGATGCTGATCAGAGCCAAAGCATATACTGCAAAAACAGGGGGAAACTAGATAGGCCATGATGATCAGGTCAGCCTTTCCCAACCTGGAACCCCCCAAATGAATTCTCATAACCCCCTAGCCAGCAACAGATGTTGGAAACTCAGCTTATCTGGAAGGCACCAGGTTAAGGAAAGCTGATTTAGGCCAGGAAAACCTGCCTCTTCTTGAGACTAGTGGAGATGCATTCTGTACTGGACAAGACACAGGGAGGGCCATTTGGCCTAAACCTGAGTTCAAGGAGTCCACACATTTCAATACTTGCAAATAGTTTATTTTTTAAAAAAAGATTTAAACTAAATTTCACTCAAGGTGGTATGCATGTGTGCCTTATTTTGTTTTTACATGTTTTCATTTTAGTTTTTATTATGGCGGGCCCTCAACAGCTGGAAATGGCCTGGGCCTTTCTAATCCTGGAGAGAGTCTGATGTGAAGAAGTATTTGAAAGAAAAATATGAAATGTCTATACTTGTTAGGGGAACTAGGGCAAAAACCAGTTGTCATATAGATTTCGGTGACATTTTAAAGAAAATTAGAAGAAGGAACAAGGTGAGAATAGAACTCATGAGGTTGAAAGCATGAGATAATTTAATCACAGCAGAAGTTTTACTTCTGACAGGAGTTGAACCCCAGACTATAACTTAGGGTGAGCAATGCTTTATCCAGCTTTATCTAGTACAGGAAAATTACTGTAAAATATATATTTTATTGCAGGATCCTTGTCTTTCTTTCAAATACTCTGTTGAAATTACCAGGATTCTTGAGAACAGCCTTAAAAAGCTTCTTAGGTATTAGAGTTTTTTAAAAACATGTTTCTCTGTCAAGTCTTTGCTTGGGAAAAAGTATGACTATTACATTTTCTTTCCCTCCTGTTTCTTCCACCATGAATAGTTCCACTTAGCCCACTCAGCAAGTCTTTTGGAAAATAGCTAAGAGGATTTTCCTCTTCAGATTAAATGATCTCCAGTGATCTTACCCTCAGCAAATCAGCAGGAAGTTGGAACAGAAAAGAATTTACTATGGTTTTAATTCAGGGCAAGATGGGTGCACTTATTTCAACATCACTGGATAAATTAACAAAGAAAGATGTGAGCTTGTATTGCTGAGGTTCAACTGATTTAGTTTCAGGAAGGCTGTTCTCTAAATCTGAATTTAGTTGATACTTTTCTTTCAGTGTATTATTTCTGCTTAATGTGTATTTATATTTACTGTATACATTAGCGTTTGGTATATCTACTACAAAAATAAAATGAAATGTAATTGTGGAAGGATAACTAACATTGAAAATATTATAGATTGGATCTTGATTAAATAACAACATAATTTTATCCATGTCTGCTCTATGTAATCCACTAGAACTTACTTCCTAGTTTAAGACTGCATCCATTGCCATATTTAATGTCCATTGAAATCAACTGAACAAGTCATTATATTATCAAGATTATATAGAACTAATTTAATATGGAGCTAATACTATGGGTAAAATCCAATTTGAAAAAACAGGTTTTTGTCATGCCAATGGGACCTTCTCCTTCTTGATACCTTCCACAAATTACCAGAATTCTCAGAATCCACCAATTGCTTGGTGCAGAACCTAAAATCATTTGCTGTAGGATAGGAACTCCCTTTTCTGTATTCTGCTGATAGAAACAGTTCTGTTCCAATCTGATTCAGAAAATCAGTTTTCTGTTCATGCATAGTGAACCTTTTCTGTTATCCAAGTGATTGGATCAACTGATCTGATTTGACAAATCAAACTGCCAAAGCCTTGTCAAATCAGTTTCCTGCAACAAACCTTTGCATAGCTCTGGGTGGAAACATAGCACCCATGCCATCGCTAAGTAATGCCCATGAAACTGCAAAGATAAATAAATAAATAAATAAATAAAAATAATAAATGCCATGAAATGTTACAAAATTATGGGAGATCATCTGAGACCTCAGTGATTGCCAAGATTCCATAAGAGTTCAGCCACTTTTAATTCGTCTTTTAATTTAATGTTTAAATTATCTGCAATTTGCATAAAATAGTTTAATGATGTCTAACATCTGCAAAGAATGCCACCTGTTCTATTATTAATAACACTAGCGGAGGACTTTCATCATAAGTTTGCCCAGACTAAAAATGGTTATATACATCCTCCCACTTTCTCTTTAGCTCTGTTGTCTCAAATTCTTTCTGTAGAAAAAAGTCTGAACTGATCATTATGCTTTAGCTCTCATTTTTTAAAGCTAATGAGCTTCTTTGTGTTTCTTCCCTTTTTTGCTTTGAAAAAAGTTTTTTTTTAAGTCTAATGGTTGGCAAAGTACTTCAAATTGTAATCTAAATCCTTTAATGAAGTTCAACCATTAATGGAATTATTATAATATTAGCTTCATGCCCATTCTTTTTTTTCCCATCCACATAATCTTTTAATAAAATTGGGATATGTGCAAAGGTAATACTGAAAGCTGCATTTTTCTCATATGTAACATGTCTTCCCTTTTCTTTATACTTTGACGCATATGGTGTCTTTCACCAAATACCTACTAGGATCACTCTTATTCACATCACTCCCTCTGACTTTTATTCTTCTGTACTATTAGATCTAGCTTTGATCTTTTCTTTCTGCCTCTACTCTACTACATTCAGCTGCAAAAAGCAGGAAGGTTTTTTTTTAACCAAAGTGTGCTGACTTGGTCTTTCTATCACCAGATTTCACTTCTTTCTACTTTTGCTCTGTGGATATTTCTTTTTGATCTACATTTAATAGGCTGTGTTCTGCTTTACTGAAAAATATTTTTTTCCCAGCCATTCCATAGTAGCTGTGAACAACAACAAATTGATAAGCCAAAGGGAAACCCCCTAGAATTTAAATTCTACTCTTTACCACAGATTCCCACCACTACAAATTCTTTCTATCTGTGATGATAACTCCAGATTTTATCAGCTTGACTGGTTTGCATTAACTTTTACAGCACAAAAACATTTTAAAAAACATAGGATTGTCATTGGCACTTTACTGGCAGAATTTGCTTATTTTTATATTTTTACTATTTAAGTAGCAGATTACATTTCTACTCAATTGATGGTCAAACTATGCTCCAATAGAATTGCAAGACTTGCAAGAAATGAATAAAATGAATGAAAACTTAAATATTACAGATGGTATTTTGTTCTGGCAATAAGTGGTAGCCTTCATTTACTAAACAATTTTTTTTAAAATCCTTCTATATCTTAAAAAAGGAATCTAGTTTGGAAGTTTGGTGGTCTACAAATGTATTAAAATATGGGTCAGAAATAACTTTAAATTCTCTAATCAGTTGTCAGCTATCAGGTTAAATCTCTAGTTAACAATTTCATTAGAAAACAAAATAATACAAACACTAGATTGATAAAATAAGAAAATACAGTTACAAAACAGTAATGTACAAGTGATAATTCAAAAAAACATCAGGAATCTACCAATTTCTTTTTCCAAACTGCAATTTCAATATTGAATATATAGAATGATTTAAAAGGTACTGATTGCTACCCATGTACATGTAGTAGCAAGTGACATTTTTGTAAGGTGGGAAGATGGCATGGTGGGGATTGCATAATAGAATTTCCCTCAAGCCTTGGTCCTGATATCAGTCAGGGTCCTTTCAACGGCTTTCTGTTAGGAAAGAGTTGTGGCCAGTAGAGCCATGTGTGTTTCAGAAAAGATATGGAAGTGTTTTGAACCTCTTATAAGCACAAGAATGAGCACTGCACCTCTCCAGTGTTCATTAAAACAGTCGATCTTTTTTCAGATTCACCTGAAAGAACAACAGTGATGTTATAGGCCTGGCAGCATGCTGAATGAACTTCAGTTATGGATCAGACACAGAGATGCGCCTCACAAAGATCTGAGGAGGTGAGCAGAATCATGAATTGCTTCATCTTCTCAAAACATGGATCTCTGAATCTGAAACAGGTGGGAATTTGTTTTGAAAGCATTGGCATTCTTGGTTTCCCAATCACTGTATCCATTACATCTATCAGATGCCAGTGTAAGAGCTTTTTACAACCGCTTTCGATATTCACAATCCAGTGGTTTCACTCTTTGTTAAGCTTTCCATAAAATGGACATTAAAATACAAACTCTTCCTCACTTTTTTCTGTGGGGAAGAGGTATTTTTTCTTGAAAATATTTCTGAAAAGGCTTATTGATTATCATGAAAGAAGAAAGGTATGTTCTTTGATATAATTTGCCTACACCAGACTAAAGTTCATATTGATATATGAATATTAAACTTCTGAATTAGGAAAAGAATGAGATATGGGGATGGGAGGGGATCATTTCCTGTTATCTGAAAAATGTGAGAAAATCAGAAAGGATAACTAATAAGCATGCACACAGACACATACACACACATACTAAACTTGTTCAGTTGCTTGCTTTCAACTCTTCATGACATAATTTCACTAGGATTGCCTGTAACTGTTTCTTTGAGTTGCCAAACTCCCCCCCCCCTCGCCACACACTAAAATCTGCACTTTCCCAAATTTTGTGATGCAGATTGTTATTCCAAATGTGAGTAAAACATAATGGAAAAGTTTGAATGAAAATGTACACAAAATACATTGGTTTAGCAAAAAATGGATTGCAGAGGGTGCATATATGAGAATATGTGTGTATTACAGTATATTGCATTGTACAAGAATGCATATTAGGAGAAATTGAAACACATACATCCTCTTGCAGAGGGTTTTCTTTTCTTTTTAGTTGCAAACTGATGTATTAATAGAATGGAATGATGCTAGGCTGAAAAATGAGAAGGAATTGAATCAAATTTGACAAACATGCCTGCTTGTAGGTGAGAGAGGGGCTTTCCAGACTAAGGGATTGTGCCTTTCAGAAACAAAAGACTTCCGTATTTGGAAAGGTTGGATAATCAATTGGATCACCCTTGCATCAGAAGTCTTTAAGTAGTGTAGATTCTCAGAGCTATACTCAGTGGATCCTTTGAAGTCCAGCGCCAGATTTGGGGACTGAATCATTCAGTCATCCCAAGTAGAATTATATGGTGCCTGTTATTCTCAGGTGTCCAAATTTCATCCTCCCTCCCCCCCTCCCACTGCCTACCCTGCTGATGCCCATTTCTATCAGTAGTGTAGAATTCAGTAGAATTCAGCGCAAAACAAAAAATTTTGTGTGTATAAACAAACAATATATTACAATCCTCATACTATGCTTTAGATTTTTCATCACAACCAAATGGGATGTATAACTTTACTATTATTGATAATTTTACTTTATTTTATAAAATAGAACCAAAAAAAACAAACAAAAAACAAAAAGAGAAAGGAAAAGCAGAAACTATCCCTTTTTCATTGTAAAATACGTAAAATTAGATTGCATGAATGTAAATCTTGCTGACATTGATTCAACCCATTCATATATGGATATATTTTCAAAGAATTCAGCAAGTACATATATGCAATTTGCTATGCTCACATTCTCAGGAGTAAACAATAACAAATAATTTTAAAAGCCTATCCAAAGTTGTTTGGATAAAGTGTTATAAAATAAAAATAAGTGTTCTGTGTGAACTTAAAAAGATTGCTATTGATTGCTAGCACAGAGTAGAAACCACCCCCCGGTGGTTGTACAAAAAGGGAAGAAAACTATGCAACAAGAGGGATGAAATGGAAAGTAACATGGATCCACATGCCAGCACTGTAGAAGCAAGCTTTAGGTTCCCAACTGAGGATCAGGTTGTTGTCGACCTAAATGCTTTCACGGTCTCTTTAAGATCTTCTATAAAAGAATCTGGTCATCTGGGGAAGTTGAGGAAATAATTTACCTGTATCTCCATACTTTTATTTGATTTTAGCTCTAAATTTATTACAAGTCAGGGTCTATATAAACCTACTGGAAGCTGTTCACTGAAAAATAGATAAACAAGAATAGAAAAGAATATGAAACATATAAGCAGCACAATAACCATCATTTGTTATCTAACAGGAACTAACAAACCTGGAACTGTGGTTTATTCAGAACCGATAGTTCTCTCACTAAAACTTCCTCCAAAGTCATGAGTACTGCACAAAGGTGGCTATTAAAATCATAGAATTGTAGAATGTGAAGGCTGTTGAGTCCAAGGCCCTGCTCAGTGCAAGGATCCAGATTAAATTATTCCTGATAGATAAATGTCTAACCTCCTCTTGAGTATATCCAGCAAAGGTAAATTTATTACTACTTTCTTTGGAGATGGGAAGAGAGGGAGGAACTAGCATTTCCTGTTATGTTGTTTGTGAGTAGGGGTGCACACTGTTGATGTAAGCCAAATTCTATGGGGAAAAGAGTACGAAAGGCAAATGTGCCTATTTGTCAGGTTCAGCCCAAAGAACTCCACGAGACAATGCAAATACAGTTCTGTTGCGTTTATTAGCTTCCACCTCAAGACTGAACCCAAGTTCCCAAGCCAGCCAGCCACAACACCGTGAATTCCTTAGGGAGGTGCCAGCCTCATCTTCTTGAACTTCCCACGCTCCTGTTGGGGGCTAAGAACACACTTATCTCCCTGAGCATGGCCTTCATAAGTCCATTCCATCACACTATGCCTACAATTTTAAAAAATGGTATTACTAGAGATTCTGCATGGTGGAGGATTACACAGGAGTCAGACCTATTTCTTTTAAAATTCTTCCACTTATTTCAAAGTGGGAGGAAGTCATGTTCTGAACATGCTTTCCAACACTGGCGTAACACGATGGAAGCTACACTGAAACACTCCTAGGGTTCAATTTCTGCAAGATTCCAATATATCTGCATTAGTGAGCACACATGATGCTAATTATGACTTTGACACTTTTGAAGTCAGCTGCTGCTTATTGATCTAGATCTAGATAGGAGCTGAGATCTTTGGTTCAAGTTGAGAAGGAACATCTTGAACCTGTTTTTGGGCATATGAAAAATTAATTGAATCTCTCTGGACTAAGCTTTCCCAAATGCTAAACTATCAAATTGTTTGCAGTATCTTGCATGAAAAGGGATAATCTGCTCAGCCTTTATAATCTGTAGGGTTACTGAAAGATATGTAATGAAAAGCTGCCACAATCATGGAACTTTGACCTGAAGGGAGTTCGTTTAGAGATGATATCCAAAATATCGCTGGCTTTCTTTCCTTTGCTAAGGGCTGAAATGCAAAGTTACATTACATTACTAAGGGCAGATGAACAACAAATCTAAACCCTTTTTTACAGCTCTTGCTAATGTTTCCAAATTCCAGACCTTGGGCTCTATCATTGAGTTCTGGATAATACTAGCAAGTGAATCTCTAACATATTCTTTTATCTCAAGGTCAGGAAATGATGTTGGAAAGATCAGCAATGAAAAGGAAGTTTGCTTCTGGGTCCAATTCAAGGTGCTGGTTTTAACCTTTAAAGCCCTTCATGGCATGGGACTGGCTTATCTGAAGGACAGCCTCTCCTCAATTACATCAGGCCACCCTATTAGATCTGGCAGAGAAGGCATGCTACGGGTACCATCAGCTAGGGACATACATTTGGTGGGTCTCAGGTGATGGGTCTTTTGGGCCATGGCACCCGCCTTATGGAACATTATCCCCCCCCCCGAAATTAGATTAGGTCCATCCCTTCTGTCATTCTGGAAGTCCCTCAAGACCTGGTGATATCACCAGGCCTGGGTCTCCCAGGGAACTGGAGACATGCTTAGATGACTCCATTGCTGAGGTGGCTATTCATATTCTCTCTTTGCCTAGGGTTTGTATATATTTATTATTTATATTTTAATATTTGTATTCTTTATTTATTTATTTTCAAATTTATATATGCCGCCCATCTCACTATACAAGTGACTCTAGGCAGTGTAACAGATAAAAAACTAGAAAATCCTAGAAAAAAAAATAAGTTAAAAACTGGAAAAGGTTAAAATTAAACTAAAAAGTTAAAACTACAATGCCAACTAAAAAAGTGGAGACAGCATCCTCAGGCTACCAGCCACGCCCAGTGCCGCGAACCCCCACTGGGTCCCCATGCAAGTCTTAACATCCTTTCGGAAGGCCAACAGAGCGGGGGCCAATCTCACCTCAGGGGGCAGGCTATTCCAGAGGGCAGGAGCCACAGATATTGATTATTGATTCTTATATTTTTATACTGATTGTTTTATATATGCATTGTTTTATTGGACTGTTGTACGCTGCCCAGAGTTGCTTTTTGTGAGATGGTCAGCCATACCAATTTGATTAATAAATAAATAAAGTGTTTTGTTGAGACTCTGTGCTGATATCTACCTTTGGCTCCATCATTCTCCAGTATGGCCCTTCTTCTAACTGTTGTTCTGCTTTCCTGACAGCACCAGCCAGATGGTTGGCTAGCTTGATGTGATGGGTAATGTAGCTGGAAGATGCTAGGGTGGGGAAGACTTATCTAAAACCTGCATTAGGGATGATGTGATACATAATATCAATAAGCTTTTTCCTACTAAGAAAATTAACGGTTATTAAAAAATATTAAAATAGGTTAACTGCTAGATGTCAGCTTCTTGGCCGTACTGTAAGACTTTCTAAGAAATCGGCATGTATCTGCATAAGATATGGGCATAAATGGCATGTCTTTGTGTAATCATTTCTCCAGTGGTCTGCAGCCTCCCTAGCTTCTGCTTCAATTAAATCCTAGGGGAGATAGCATGATTAGGAAGTGTGAGCAGCTAGGGCTTCAAAGTGATGGAAAGATACATATTGTTGAATATTCTAGGATTTCCTCTGGAATGGACTTGACAACTTCAAACGAGCTGAAATACAGTATGTCCATTTTGGAAGGAATGTCTTTAAGGAATGTCTTTAAACAAAATTTCAAGCACTTAGCATTTTTGTTAGTTCATTTGATCATAGTTCTATTCTGTTCATTCTGGCACAGCAGGGAAACTGGAAATAATAGAAACAAGGGGCCGTCAAACCTGGGAAGACAGCTGATGGCTTGCATGAGTTCCAGATGTACCATGAGGGTGAATAATAGAGAGAAATAATGGCAGAAGAAGACAACAGTAGAGGAAGAAAGGGGCTGGAACACAGAGTAAGAAGACCAGAAAAATTCAGAAGTTTTTTTCCTCTGTGAAATAGACTTCTGTTTTTTCTACTTTTTTCTAATGTTTGAGAATTTATCTCAATTTTCTCCTGGGGGCAGTTAGAACTTATTGGAGTTTATTGGAGGTTTCAAAGGATTCTATTGATGTCATTTGATTCATTTGGTTCCTGTTCTGCTGTTAGATAGAATTGGGCTGGAAAATCCACAGTTCATGAATTCTTCTGGTTCCCCAAACCCTCTTTTTTGGCTCCTAGAGCCTCCCAGTGTTGATCTGGTAAAATTCAATTACAAACTGCCAAGAAATTGACCTGTGATCTTATGCTGATTTTCAGCGGAATAACTATTAAAATAGTTTTGTCAAGCCTCTACAACAGTTAATGTATCCATTAAAATTTAATATCCCTAATCACAAAAGCGTGGGGAAAGGCCAAAAACATCCATTCATGCCCTGTGATTTTATTGCATCAGTCCCAGATTATCTCTGACCCTCATCCACAGAAAAGTATAGTTTGGAAAAAAAAGACCTCCCACACAGTAAAGACACTCTAGTGAGGTAGGTAAAGGTCAAGGGTCCTGCAATTTTTGGTAACTACATTGACACATCTATGTTATTTTCTTGGCAAAAAAAGATAATTTTTTCAGGATTTTTTTTCAAGTTTTCAGTTTAGCTGAGAGTTCTGAGATTTTTTGATCATCTCCCATTCAAACATTAACTTGGTATCAGCCCTGTTTAACTTTCTGAGGTCAGCCAAGATCAGCTAGGCATTGCCACACACTGTGACAATTGTTGCAAAAGGGCGGCAAATTGTTCTTTTAATTTATTAATTTATTTTTATAGCTTGGGACAGGAACAGGTGCTTTTCTGCATCAGATGCCAAAATAATTTGATGGGCTTTGGATATTAAGTAATTTCTGAACTGAGAGAGAAACATCACTCTTTGCTACTCCACTTCCAGAGTAAATTGAAGACCATGCAGCCCTGAATTCAACTTTTTATGTTCCCATTCAAAGTAATCTGTTCTTTAGATAGTTTCACTTAACTGGGCTGAGCAAGATCTCTAAGTCAAGCTATTCTTCTTATCTATTCTCAGCTCATCTCTACCATCTATCTGTCAAGGGTATCTGGTTGGCTTAACTAAACAGAATCCTATATTCTTTGTTTTTCTATGTTTGGGTCTCAGCAGGTAGCAGCACCTGAGTTTGTAAGCTAGCCAGCATTGGACTGGGTTAGTGGTTGGAGACCAACAGGGAATATCAGAGTAGTAAGCTTAACTGGGAAGTTAAAAACTATCCCAGAAGAAGGAAATTACAAGCCATTTCCATACTATTGCCAGAAAACCTGCATGATTGTGTCAAAGTAGACACCAGGTATGTCTCAATTCCAAGATGTCTTTATTATTTTACCTGTGGCTGCAAGCAGCCACTTTGCATAAGATGGCCTAAAAGGGAATCTTAACAAGGGCTACATCTGCTGAAATTCCATTTTCCACAAAATTTTCAAAGATTTAGAAGCCCTATCTGGAGAGGGAAGGATTGTTTTGTTCTGTTCTGTTTTTTTGGCAACTGGGTATCCTAATTTTCCTCATGTTGAGAAGAAGACTTCCATGGACAATCTCCCTGCCTGCCATTTCAGAGTTTGGTTTGTTCTTTAAGCATAAACATTCCTTATTACTACTGTAAGTGGCTCATAGTGAAAGACACCAAATGGTTTCATGAACATGGTGGGATTTCAGTTGCATTAAGGTTTTCTAACCATTGATTATTCTATCTCTGGAGAATAGAAGTTAGTTTAACAATCTCTGGATGTACATCATTTCCTCAACTCCTGAACAGTTCATTCCAAAAAGTATAATCCTATGGATTTGTACTCACAAATAAATCAAACTGAATTCAGTGGGACTTACTCCCTTGCTTGTTTCACTTGCAGGAATTAAACCACAGGAAAGAGAAACAATCACTGTGACCCTGGATTTGAAATTGGATTCCTCCAAAGATCTTGGGACTGCTGAGAAGTACAGCAGGGACTGATTATTCAGCATCATGCATTGATGTTACTGCTGGCAAGGCAAAATAAAAGAAGAGGCAAACAAAAAATAGGTGTCCTTAGCGCATTAATGCTACTGCATGCTTCCAGTGAGAGAAAGATAAAATAAAAGGAGAGAAGGTTAGAGAGGATCTTGCTGGAAGCTTGACTGATGATTATGTGCCATCAAACCAGCATCAACTCTTAGCAACCACATAGATTTTCTCCATAATGATCTGCCTCTAACCTTTCCTTCAGGTCTTCTAATGTGCACCCATTGTTATTGTAGCTGGGTCCATCCATCTTGCTGCTGGTCATCCTCTTCTTCTCTTTTCTTCCTCCTTTAGAGCCTTCTCTTTTCTTTCAGAATTAGAGCCTTCTCTAGAGAGCTAGATCTTCACATAATGTGTCTGAAGTAGGATAATTTGAACCTGGTCATTTGTGCCTCAGGTGAGAACTCTAGGTTGGTTGGTTTGATGATCCATTTGTTTTCTTGGCTGTCCATGATATTCTCAGGAGTATTCTTCAACAACAACAACATCAACAACAACACACACACTACAAGAAATGATCATGAAAAACCTATATCAGTGAGACCAGTGGGGTTTGTTTTTCAGTAGACCTTTCCAGGCTGTTGAAGTGTTAAAGTGGCAGATTTTTGGATGTTCATCAAATAATTGATGCAGACAGGACAACAGTGCAATATGTAAGCCATGTTTCTTTGCTCTTGGCTTAATGTTGACAGTCTATCTACTTCAAACTACAGTCTCACTATTCTGTCCTTGTGACTGTTGCCTTCCATAAAATAATATTCCTGATTTTATGAATAATAAATAAAATAATCACTCTTTTATAAAAAGCAAGAATCATTCATTCATTCATTCATTCATTCATTCATTCATTCATTCATTCATTCATTCATTCATTCGATATGGCTGCCCACCACAAATTCATGACTCTGGGTAGCTAACAATAATTAAAAACAGCATAAAAACATAAAACAATAAAGGAACAACAGCATACACAAATTAGGTGCTCCATCGTATTGAGCTAGGTAGATTCTGGAAAGAAAAGAGCCAAATTGGTGCCCTGGTTATGGTGTTGGAGGAGGGCATGGACTCCCACCTTCAGGTTCACTCTCTGCCATGGAATCTCTCTGGCAACTTTAAGCTAGTCACATTCTCTCACAGCCCTGGGTACCTCATAGGGTCATTGTTTGGGGCATAGAATGAATGGGAGTTTCTCATATAAACTGACTTGAGCTCCTCAAGGAAAGACAGGATGTAAAACTAATAAACTTGACATGAGACTTAACACTTTCATAGGAGCATCTATCTCTCAGATACAGGGGTTAAATATTTCTCACTATGTACTTCAGTGGCAAATGAAAGTGCTTGGAACAAGAACCAGAGAAACCTAATAAACAATATTAGTAATAAAGGAGCCATGCAGGTTTCATTTGTAATTTTCCCCATTTTCTTTTTTGTTTGGAAAATTGACAGAAAAATGGATCAGTATTGCCACCTTGTGGCACAAAATGGAAAGCGACTACTTTTTACAAAGAACCATTGGGCTGGATTTAGGAAGATTTTATCATACAGCAATATTCTCCCTTTTTAAAAAGGCTCTCAGCTTATGCTTTGGATTAGTTACAGGGCATTTTCCAATGTAAAGTATTTAAATTAAAATTAGAATTCATCTGTCATTACAATAATAACTAACAAATTGGAAATGTAATCATCCATTACTTCAACAAAAGGTTGAAATGAGACAAAATGTACAGGAAATATTATTTAGCCACAGTGAAAAAACACGAACTTTTTAAACAGGAAGAAAAGGGGAAAAAAGAAGAAAAGGAAGAAGAGGGGAGGAAAACATGCGGACAAAGAGTAAGAGAAGGTAGAAGATGTAAAGAGAGGAGCATCTTGTAGTTTTATCTTACACAGAGGGGCAGATAGGAAAGGTACATACAGGTAGTCCTCGCGTTATGACCATTTGTTCAGTGGCCGTTCAAAGTTATGACAGTGCTGAATGAGGGGGACTTACAGTGTGGGGTCCTCAAAGTTCTGGCCATCACAGCATCCCCACCGTCATGTGATTGCGATCTGGGTGCTCAGTGCACAGCTTGTGATCACAACGTTGCAGCAAGCTGCAGTCACGTGATCATGATTTCCAATGTTCCCTACCAGCTTCCAATATGCAAAGTGAATGGGAAAGCCAGTAGGAAGTCAGAAGTTGGTATCTCATGAGGTCTTTGCTTAACAACCCACACAGTTCTCGTTTAATGATGGCAACCGGCATTGCTGGAATTGCTGTTGCTAAGCAATATGGTCACCTGATGTTGCACTTTATGACCATGTCACTTAGTGACAGAGTTCCCAGTCCCAACTGCCATCATAACCCGAGGACTACCTATAATAGCACCAAAAAGATATTATGATTTATAAATGATAATAAACTAGGACATCAGTTAACAATATATGACAAGGCTTTCCTACAAACGCTATTTCCTGATAAAGAACAGAGGAAGTATTATCTGGAAAATATAAAGTATTTGACCTCGAGTGCCTTGTGGCTCCTGGAGTACTTACTTCAGTCCACGGGCTGCAACATTTATTTCAAAGGACAGAGCAACACGGCACAAATAAATGTGTATGCATCAGCATTAAACTAAATCAGCAAACCATCTCAGAGGAAATGGAATAGTGCAGAGGTGAACGATTAATTTAATTTTAATTGAATTTCAGGGACATTGTCTTAATTCTGATTTTCCTAAATCTTGTTTAAAAAAAAACCAGACACATTTAATACATGTGTACATTTAACAGCATGTCTTATTGGCCCTTATTCTAACATTGTTATGCATGACATTTTAACTAGGACTACTCATCTTGGCATGAAATACTTCTTGTTTTAACAAAACTACAAGACTTACACATTATGCGTAGAAAGCATAAGACACTATTATCCTATATATTCTTGCTTCTTTTCAGTTAAATATATTGCCAAATTCAGTGCATGCTTACCAACAAATAAACCCCAGCATGGGGACAGCATGATCACATTAGTGTTCACTAAGTATTTGTCAGCTCTGCCCCTCTGGATCCAACAAACAGAGAATTGACTAACACACCTTACTTATGAATCAGGAGCAGGACAAGCCAAATCAACTCCCCTCTCAATCTGATGCCCCCCAGGGGTGTTTGGACCATAATTCCCATCATTCCAGACCAACAGTGTCATTGCTGTGGTGGTGATCAGTCTTAATACAGCACACTAAAAGGTATCAGTTTTCATATACTCATTAATGTAAGTGTCGCAGCTCCTTTCTGCAGATGACAGACAGCCCTCTCCCCATTTTATTTCCACAAATCTAAATGATTTGAGAGAGCCAGTTTGGTGTAGTGGTTAAGGCACCAGGCTAGAAATGGGACACCGTGAGTTCTAGTCCCGCCTTAGGCGTAAAGCCAGCTGGGTGATCTTGGGCCGGTCACTCTCTCTCAGTCCGAGGAAGGAGGCAATGGCAAACCACTTCTGAAATCTTGTCAAGAAAACTGCAGGGACTAGTCCAGGCAGTCACCAGGAGCCAAGACTGACTCGAAGGCACAAAAGAAAAGAAAACAGCACTAGATGGCAGCAAACAGATATAGAAAACTAACTCTTTCAGTTAGGAGCTAGCTGAACTCTATCAGTGACATCTGGTAGCCCTAAAGCAGTGTTTCCCATCCTCAGCAACTTTAAGATGTGTGGACTTCAACTCCCAGAATTCCCCAGCCAGCAATTCTGGGAGTTGAAGTCCACACATCTTAAAGTTGCCAAGATTGAGAAACATTGTTCTAAACAATAGCCTTATCAGAAAGGACTATTCATGTCCACCTTGTTGGGCCAATGCTATGTGATGAATGAATGAAAGAACGATAGATAACTTGTTCATACTACCAAATAAATAAATAAAAATCACAGGATAATGCTACACCACTAAAAAGAGAAATGGGATCCCGTCATCATTACTAAAAGACCTATTTGCTCTTTTTTCCCACTTCAGTCTTTGCCTCCCCCCCCCTTTTTTCTTTTTTGCCTTTTCATTTATAAGTTTGTTGGTAGCGACTGTCTTGTTTTTATTGATTGTATATAAGCTTCTTTGTGAGCCTTGCTTTATGACAAAGCAAATCACCAAATCAATCATGGCAGCACTTGGATTTTAGTGGTGTTTGCATGACAGGGCATATGCAGAATACTACGCATACCAAAAGTGCACACATTTTTGAAATAATGGTATTTGCTAATCTATGTCACTTTAAATTTAAACTCTACTATACTTTCATCTTTGAATACACAGGTGCTGTTAATCTTTTTGCTCATTTCAGATAGCACCTTTTTGCTCTTTTTATTTTATAACCCTATGATTATATGCATTGATAATTACTATGATCAAGTTTGGTGCAAACTTTCTTGAGAGTTGTGAGCCCTTTAGATGGCACAGGAATGAACAAGCACTGTTTGTCAATGTGATTTTTACATGAGGAGCCAAGTATTTTTGGTCTTCCACATTTTCTCAAAGTCCTTGAGGGCCATGACCTTTTTCTAGATTCATTCATATGAATGAATGTACTCACTATAGTCTTCTGGCAAAGTTAATCAAGTCAGACATTTTGCCTGGCCCATGTGATTGAGTTAACAACAGGTTGCCTTTTTCATATGCCCTTATCTCCTGTTCATCTCTGACATTTTACACCAGGCTAGAGTTCATTTGCATTTGTACAGCCAAGGATTCATAGTCTGAAACTATTAACCTAACTTCCTGATCCTTTGATAAATATTTGCAGAGTTTTATGGTTCTAGTAATAAAACTGTTCACCTCTTGATCCTCTTGTTCCCAGGGATTGAGATAAAAGGAGTTCATACTTAGAAGGAATTAAACTGTGAATGGTTAGGCAAAGACATGCTTTAAACCAGTGTTTCTCAACCTCAGCAACTTTAAGATGGATGGACTTCAACTCCCAGAAGTCCCTGGCTGGCTAGGGAATTCTGGGAGTTGAAGTCTGCCCATCTTAAAGTTGCCGAGGTTGAGAAACACTGGTTTATACTCTCTCAATGTTCCTTTATTGAAAGAAATGTCATAGGAAGCTGCCAATAGAAATTAAATAGCTCTCTTCCACCTGCCCATGTATGGCAACTTCCCATTCTCTATCTCTGCTACCTTTTCTAGAACAAATGGGCGGTACGTGAACAGCAAGCCCACATGTCTAAATTTTCTAATAAATGCTATATTTACCTTTCTCCACCGAGGAAAAAGTTCACACCCAGGAAGCCAGGCTGAATGTGTATTTATCACAATGTACTGTCATAGAATACCAAGATATTTTCTTTCTGTTTATTGTACAAATTTCCCAGAGACACTGAAACATTAGCCAAGGTTATGTTATATATATATTTTTATCCCAGTTCACAGAGGTTTCTTTGGCCTGATTAAAAACTGAAACAGAAAATAAAACAAGTATTTCCCTGTAGACTTTAGAAACTAAAAAACTGGTGGATGCTCCTAAAAATAAGAGCAAAGAGTAGTAATTCCTAACTTTTTCTAAACTGGGATTTTACATCAATACTCATACACTGTGTTTGCACAGTGTGCTAATTATGATTAAATGTAGAGCCCATGGCGTTCTCTGAGCTTGGTTGTTTTCTTGCAGACGCTTGGTTTCCCAACTAGGTAGCATCTTCAGTGCTAGAAGGGAGTGGGGTTTGCTCTCTGTTTATATGCAGGATTAAATGATCTAATCCAATTTCCTGGATCTACACATCACAATGAATCACAAACCAGCTAACTGCATCTTAACACAACCCATGATGAGATTTTATACTAACTTGCCTAGTTCACAGAAATTATAACATAATTTATTTGGTTTTGTTTAGTAAACTCTACAGCTCATCCTTACATTGTGATTTAGAAACCATTTTTGGCTTAGCACATTGTACAAACTCAGCCAACTGTAACTTATCTGGTAAACCAGGGTTAAAGAAATCATAGTGGAATGTGTGAATCTAGTCATTTCATCCTAGGCACATCCTTGTCTAACATTTAAGTGGTATACTGGAGGATTTAAAACAACAACAAAAAGAACAACAACCCTGGAGTCTTTATCCATAGCTAGACTTGTGGAAAGACATTAGAGAAGAATGGGAAGAAGAAAAATAAAAGGCTGCTGCAGATTGAATACATCTGCAAAGTATACCGTGCTTCAGCACCATGTTAATTAATGGTGTCTAGCTCAGATGTCACTTAGTGGTAGCCTATAGGCAAATGTGGGACATGATTAACAGCGCAGACACCTAAGTGATCTAATCAGCAAGTCTTCACTTAGCCAAAAGCTTTAACTAGGATACTAAGGGGTATCCAAGTGTTTTTGATTTCTAAAAAAAAAAGTGTGAATTAGCTTAAGGGCCCACATGCCCCACTGCAGCTCTGCAGCTCTTCAACAGATTTTTGGAAATGAATATCAGCCACAGGAGACTGCTACTGTGAAAGGGGGGATGATAATTGAGGAGAAGCAAGGCTGTTCCCCTCCTTCCTTTTTTCACCAAAAAATCCCCTCCCCTAATGCGCACCCCCTCAAACACACACATCTTGGACAAAGAAAGAAATATTTAATTAAGACAAGCAGGTCTTGCAGCAAAATAAACGTACTTATTTTTAACATATGCTGCCCAGTTCCAATTTGCTCTACTCAGCATACAAAAATAAAATTTCGTGCAATAAGAGCATCCACCAATTAAAACCACAAGATATGCAGAAGAAACATAAAAAAACCAAGATATTTTGATAAGCTACCAGATCCGGGCTGCTTGAGTCTGAAAGGCCGCTAGCAAACAGTTGCATTTTTCTACATGTCTTTGCTGCCACCTAGTGGGTGTCTAAGTTTTGCAGCCCAAATTTGAGCCCCTCCTAACTTGTGGTAAGGAGGGGGCTGCCTGATCTCTAATATGGAAAAAATAAAACTGAGCCCTTGGAGATTAGAAGGATATATACATTTAATAAATAAGTGACCCTCTCTGTTCAGGACTCCAGCTATTTTCTTCAGGCAGGATATTCGACCTTTTCCTTCTCCAACCCCCATTTTCCTTCCCACTAGCTATGACCTGTAGTGTATTCCTGAGAGCGGTTAGCCATTATGGAGCTCCTGGGATTGTTTTTCAAGAGAGGGGGGTTCTGTTTCCAGATCCCACTAAGCAGCTGATACTGCCTCTTGCTTCTTTGTGACCTGTTCTGTCTTAGTGACTTAGTCCTGTCCACAGTCCCCACCCTGCTTTGCTATTAGAAGGAATGATTGTCTAATTATTTGGAGCAAGGTCTTATTGTCTTAGGCTATTCATCTACTAAAGCAGTATTTCTCAACCTTGGCTGCTTTAAGCTGTCTGGACTTCAACTCCCAGAATACCCTAGCCAGCATGGCTGGCTGGGGAATTCTGGGAGTTGAAGTCCACAGCTTAAAGCAGCCAAGGTTGAGAAACACTGTACTAGAGTATAGATAGGTGGATTAGTCTTTCTTGAGGTTGGCAGAGCTTGGAACATAGATGGCCTGATATCAGTTGATATGCTGGCTGGCCTTTAATTGCTGTCAAGCATGATAGCTAATGAACAGCAGCTAGAAAAGTCTGTAACTCTTGGCAGGCCATGCTAACCATTACCAAATGTTTTATTAACTTTCAGACTTAGAGAGGGTATAATATGTTCTCATTTATTTTTATGTTGCTTTTCAACCAAAGGACCCCAAAACTGGCACTGGAGTTAAAGATAAAATGTACAGGTAAACACCCATTTAAAAAATAACCACATATTCAATGAAGAGAAGAGAAGAGAGGAGAGGAGAGGAGAGGAGAGGAGAGGAGAGGAGAGGAGAGGAGAGGGAAGGGAAGGGAAGGGAAGGGAAGGGAAGGGAAGGGAAGGAATATTTCCATAATATAATCAGATGTTACATTCCAGCTGTAAAGGGCATAGTGTGGTTTACTTTGCTCCCATGTAAAGTTCTGGGAATATATAACCCATCACCTTGCTTAGTTCAGGGCTCTTTTGTACTCTCATGGCAGACAGCCCAGTGATCACTGTAGTTGCGCATGCCAATAAAAAAAAATATTCTGTTGCATCTATTTCCAATTGCTTTGGTTCCTTTTCTAAAGTGGGCATTTTTCCCACAACAGTCTGGCATAGTTGGCAGGAGCAGAGGTCAAGAACCGCAGCAGTCTGCCACTTTGAGCCCCCCTGGTTCATGGCTTCTGCCCATGCCTTTCTTCTTCCTTGATCCAGAACCTGTTTGGAGTTACCAGGTTAGGGTGAGATTGTGGGGAAGTGTTTTGGGGACTCTGCAGGAGCAAGGCCAGGTGAGTTGTGACTCTGAAAGGCTAGTTGCCAGTTTTTGCCATCTGACTCTGCAGGACTAACAGGCAGTGGAACATTTGGATGTCCAGCTTGCGTGAGTGTTAGTGCACAAAGGAATGGGGAGATATCAAAGGGTTGTTGCTTGCTGTCTGTGGCCTGGCTACCCTTAATCCTCATTGATTGTGGTGTGTTGTGTCTCTGAATATATTCCTGCCTGCACATCAGGACTGGGTGTCTCTTCCCCCCACCCCATGATCTCCGCACCATGAAAAGCAAGGGGGAGGAAAGAGGGTTCCCCTGTCCCTACAGGGCAATGAGCAGCTGCGCAAATGCATGTGAGGAGGCACTTTTGTTTTTTGACGTGTATGTTAGTACCTAAATAAACTTGTGGCTGGTGACCAGAGCTGCCACTAAGATTTTCCACCAACCCCTCTGTTTGGAAAGCAAGGGGGGATGACAACCCCAGTAGACTGTGTTTATTGTTGCTCATGTATGTGGAGGGTGGATCATAGTGACTAACGTGAGGGACGCCTTGTACAGGTTAGTATTGAAAGGAGAAGATAAATAGGAGAATGGACAGGAGATTCCTTGTCCTTGTTGCAGTTTCCACAAAGTGGGGAAGTCATAGCCCAAGGACCCGGATCTAAAATGAAGGAGGATCAGGCCCCACCAGGTGCTGCACCCACCAATTCATCAGTAGCAGGCCTTTTGTCTCACCACCAAAGCTTTTTCAGTCCCTTCCTCAGCCAGCACTGAAGCCTCTCTAGCCAACTTAGGAACCAGGAAGTGGGGGAGACTCTGAGCTCCATGAAAATGAACACCTCACAAGTAAGCAGCAGGCTGCCAACTCTTCAAGCAAGCCAAGTGCCTCCTTATTGACAACCGCTGGGCAAGGGAAGCTTCAGCTGTGCATGTCCCACAAGGAAAAGATTTACACCACACAGAAACTGCCTTCCATGGCTGGAAACAACTTTGGCATCTGGCGCAGTGTTTCCTTGCTCCTGACTCTTGCTATGTTTTTGACCTTGGCATGTTCTTGTCCAAGTCTCTGGCTCTTCCTCTGGCACTGCAGTGCCATGATTGGTGATATTTTCCCTACATGTTGAAGGGGGAGGGCAGCAAAACCAAAAGACAGAACTTGCCATAAGTAGGTTGCAAAATCCTGAATGACCTCTAGAAGGCAGCAAACAATCCCATTTTTCTCTATCCCTCTGCTGTATCTAGTTGTCATTTGGATTTTTGCATTCCAGATATAATAGCACTATCAGAGGACCCAGCCAATTGTTTTGCCTATCATGTGCTGCACTTTCATTGCCAGAAGAGTATCATCTGGCAGTCATTTGGAACAGGTGTAATAGAGGAAGAGCAGCAGTCAACAATGGAGATAGCAAATTTCATGCTGGGATAGTTTTCTGCCAACTCAAGAATGGGTAGATATCACGTTAACCCAGCAGTGGGAAAAGGCCCAGATACATTATGTAGGAGAAATAATGTGGCTATAAGAGGCTGTTGAAGAAGTCAGAAGGAAGTGGATGATCATTCAAATCAAAAAGAAAAGAAAAAGTCAGGCTAAATGAGAGGAAGTTGCTTCTTTCTGGTTGCTAGAGTTATTGGAGCTAATATTCTGGCAACTCTTTTTTTGCTACAATTTTACTTCCAAGTTCTTCTTGGAAAAGTTTGAATTATGAACTAGTACATTGTATCTTAAAAGCAGAGTTCCATTCAGTTGATGAACAATGGCCATTGTGATCCCTTATTGTGAGAAGAGCAGAGAAGAGAAGAGCAGAGCAGAGCAGAGCAGAGCAATTGGTGGCTTATATTGTGAACTTCAAGGTCTGTTCACAAAGGGCAAAACAAAAAGTGTGGCTACTGAGACTATGGCATGGGTGGGTATGCACATCTGAAAAGGGTAGATCTTTGTCCAGTCTGAGGACAAAGATTTCAGATGAACATGAATATTGGCTTAAAAATAGCCAATAATTAGAGGCATTTAAGTATTTCCTTTGGTATGAGAAAGTGAACATGGATGGATGGATGAACAGATGGATAGGGTAGAGGGTTTCCTCCCTATCACAAGGGAGACAGTTATCATTTACAAATGCCAAGCAATTGTTTAATGCAACTGTTTATAGGAAACAACATTTCTTGTGCACATATGGAGTAGATCAAGAATCTAAATTAATCTACTGTAATCATAGGGTCTTGAAATATTATGGGCATTGGGTATTCAGTAGAGATAACATACTTGTTGAATTCAGACATTGCACAAAGCCATAATGTAACTCACTGGGTTTTGGCTGAATGTGATATGTGAACTCAGCTATTATAATTTGGTAAAGCATAGATTACACTGACAGCCCGACCACTATGACTTGTTCAACAAACCATGGCTAAAACAAACCAAGGATTATCATATACATAAACTCAGCAGAATTTACCAGTTACCCCTGCTCTCAAAAACTGAGTAGACAGAATAGATTCATGGAAACAGACCGGATGATTGCTAAATATAGGGTTATGGTAGGTTTAATGCTTCCCTTTATTGTCAAAGGAAACTACGCTAGTAGAGCTGCTTTGAATGATTGCCTTACTAGGGCTACTCTATCTGGGCTGCAAAGATCCAGTCAACCGCTAGATGGCAGAAAAGTGTAGAGAAAAGGGCTTCTAGACAGTGTCTCTCTGCTGCCATCTAGCGGTTGTCTGGATTTTTACAGCCCAGATAGGGTAGCCTTAGTCTTATATATTAATAGCAAGATCAGAATGCAGATCCTTGATCCTTCTACCAATGCATGATGAACTTACTGAGGTTTATTTCTGAAAAAAAAAACATATATAAGATTGCACTGTAAGTATCCAAAATGGCACCGTCCATATGTAAGAAGGAGATGTACTGTGAAGCTTGAAAGAACTCAAGTTGCAGAAATAAAAGAATCCTAACACAGTGGTGGCAGAACATTACAAAATAATTAGACATGGAATGAACATGGTAAGCAGGCATGGAATGCTGACTCTGAAAGGGAGAAACATTGAATGAAAGGGAATATTCTGCAAAACGGCACATCTGACTTACTGGCAGGACCAATGAATGCAAGCATTTGTTTATATTTTGAACTCAGCTAAGCCACTATGCTAACACCAATTCAGTTGATACCAAACAAACCAATCTTAAATCTTGACCTGATTCAAGAATTGAGTATTGTTTAGAGGAATAGTGTGCCTTTCTTCATTCTATCCATTTTGCAGTTAAAAGTTAACTCGTACAAAGAAGATAAATCACCCAGGGGATATTTTGCTGAGACACTGTTTACTCTAGCAGAGAATTCTTTCAACTTCTGCATTTTTAGAATTCTAAGAACACAAGAGGAATTGCAGAGGTGAACATTCTGACCTTTTGTTGTTGTGAGTTGCTATACCTGCTTAAATCTTAAGAGCAGCAAAAAAGGCTGCTCAGCTCCTTTTGCATTTTTTGTCCTACCAGAATATAATCTCTGTATAGAACAAGTGTCAAACTTTATATATCATTTTTTTGTGGGGAAAAATGTTTGAGTATTTATTTTAATGCTGGTCCCTGTGTTAAGCACACTGCACACACTACAGTCCCCAAATAATGCAAATGCAAAAAATAAAATAAACATGCACATGTCCTATATTTTTGAGGGTATGAAACAGGATGCTGCACTACATACGTGGGTCTGATATGGGTTCTCCTTACTTTTTTATGAGTTGTGATTTTATGCAACCATAGTTGGCAATACTTTTAGAAGGGCCAACCAATGTGGCTTGAAAAATAATTCAAGTTTTCAAGTATTTCTAGGCATTTTTGTTGGGCAAGATGTTATAAAAAATAAGGATTAGGATGAAGCAAGAAAAAATTAGGCCATATTAGGTGTTTTAGCCATGAGGCCTGTCAGCCCCAGGATAGAGGTTTTGGGCTGAACACATAGTTGTTCTTGGCATCAGTAACACCTAGCATCTCTGGGCAAAAGAAAATATTACTCCAAGCGTTGAAAACACCATTTCCCTTATGTCTCTTGTCACAATTGAAAAACGGACGCTCTCACCTGGCATAGAGCAGACATAACAGAAAACCAGAATCTTTATTTAAGCCAAACTGGACATTAATTTGGCCACGAATGAACATGGCTATGATTGCTTTTTATATAATTCATGTTTCTCCATAAAAAGAAAATATTGCTTAGAAGAAAAATGCCATATGTGAATTGGTTTTTAGAAGTAATATCCATCTTATTTACATCCTCAGCTTTCCACTCTGGTGAGTACTCAAGGATCCTAACAATTAAAAAAAAGGGGGGGGGATATAAAATGTTAAAACAAATTAAAACTAAAATAAGCATTAAAGACTAGAAGCAACACAGAGGAATGATCTCTGTCCTGGGCCAGCATTATGGGCCTCTTAACAGCAGAAACATCCCCAAAGGAGCTTTTGCTGCAGACCTTAACAGCTGAAGAAATTCATAATGGGAGAGGTGATACAATGTCTGTCCGTAAACCATTCAGGGCTTTAAAACTCAACACCTTACATTGTGCCCAACGAGCAATTAGCAATCAGTACAGATTTTTCAGTACTGGGATCACAGAATCCTTGAGTTCAACTTCTTGCTCAGTGTAGGAATTCAGTTTGAAGCATCTTCAACAGATTGCTGTTCAGCCTCCATTTGAACACATCCAAATTAGTGGAGTTATCACCAGTTGGATAATTGGTTCCGTTGTCAAACTCTTCTAATTATCAGGAAGTTTTTGCTAACATTCAACTGCAGTCTGTCATCTGATAACTTAAATGCATTATTTGGTGTCCTGCACTGCAGAAGAAGATAAAATAGATCTTGATCTTCCTTTGTTTGACATTTCAGATTTTTTGAGACAGTTGTCACTGCAAAGTGCTATTCAACACCCCCTCTCCCTCCCCACTAATCTTTTCTTCTGAAGACTAAAATTTAACCATATCCTTCAATCTCTTTTTCTAGGATTTTGTTTTTAGTTCCCTGAACATCCTTGTTGTCTTTCTCTGAGCCTGTTCCTGTTTCTCTGAATCCTTCTTAAAATGAAGTAAATAGAATTCACCACACTGCTTCAGGTATTCTCTGAACCAAACAGAATAAAATGGTACAATTACTTCTCACAATCTGAACATTACGTAACTGTCGATGCAGCTTAGAATTATATTTGTCTTTTTTTTAATCACACTGCTGACTCATATTTAGTTTGTGATTAATAGCTGTTCCAAGAACTTTTTCACAAGTGCCATTTCCAAGTATTCCCCCTACCCTATTTTTAATTCCAAACTGAAGAAGTTTATATCTGTCTCCCTTCAGTTTTGATCAGCTACCTTCAACACATTTCTCTGACTTACCAATATCATTTTGAATTTTATTTCTATCTTCTAAAATATTAACTATCTCATGCAATGTTGTGTCGTCAGCAAATTTGATCAGCATTTTTTCCCTCCACCTCACCATGGATTTAGGCAGACCAAGGATATCTATGACAGCAATATCCTGGAAGCACATGACTTTCATACAGGTATTTGTTCAGTCCATGTCTGATTTTATTCAGGAAAGGAATTTCCTTCAGATGGGGCTTTCCATTTGGACTGAATAGTTTATCTGTGCCATTATTGAAAATAGTAGTGATCCTGTCCAGAACAATAAGCACAAATATATTTACAGCAGTGTACGTATATAAATGGAATACCTTAGTTGGTTTGTGAAAGTGTGCAAAACATTTCAAGATCAAAGTATTCCATCTTGTTCTGACTTTGAAAGAACTTTTGATCTTGAAATGTTATGTTCGCACCTCTTGGATTGTTCTTTCAACTTTATAGTGAAAAATCACTTACAGTCTCAGGAGGGAAGATATTCCAATGTGTGGGGGCAGCAATCAGGGAGACACAATCAGGGAGATAAATGCTCACTTTACTCCACTCCCTTTACTTTGCATGTGGTGGGGATCCTCAGCAGGTCCTCTCCAAAAGTATGCCCAGGGAAGACCAAATCTATTTGGGAGAGACAATCCTGGAACTATTTTTTGCACAACCTAAAACACTTGGTTCCCAACAATTTTCCACAACACAATGATAGCTGATTTTGCACATTATCAGGCACTCCTGGAATACATGGAAGTGCTTGATAATTCAAGCTGATTTTACAATGTCTTCAATTAGCTTTTACCAGTACTTTGGGGTCTTTTAGGCTATATAATGAGATCCATACAGAGGGAGGGAGGGAAAATAAATTCCTGATTCACTCTGTAATGTCTGTGTGGATTCTCATGTGTCCCAAATTAATTTCAAATGAGTTTGAAGTGATTCTATTGATACTCTAATTAGATTATATATAGCATTATATTCAGAACAAAGCAGCTTCATCATAGCAGCAGCCAAATGATAGACAATGAGAGCTAATCATTCCCTATTTCCACATCATAATCTATCTGCGCCACTTATCTGCAATATTTAGAGAGCGTGTATAATATAGCGCAATGTTATCAAGTCTACCCGTTTTAGCACAATCGCTTCTGCCTATATGAAAGTATTCTTATACTTTCATTGAGTCTCACAGGATGTAAAAAGGAATCATCTATATTTTTATTGGCATTGTTAGCTTCTGGTTATTAATGCTATTGACACTGTAAGAGCAGGAAATTGTGTACTGGAGCAACATCATCTTGTGGTTAAATCTGGAGGCACTTTGTAATGCCTTAGAGTATTTTTCCAGAATTACATGAAATCTGAAGACAGATTGTATCACCACAATCAATGAAACATTTATTTTAAGATTGGAGGAAATGCTCCCCCCCACCGCCACTCCTGGAGTGAAATGCATATCCTTTATTATTCATCCATATATCTTTCTTTTCCCAGTAATCAATCCAGGATGTGTGAATACATTTTACAGTATATTTATTTTAAAACACTCTCTTTTCCACTCTTGTGTTGGCATGTGATGCCATTAATACACTTGCTCATGATCTGTTGCCAAGTGAAGAAAAGAGCTTTTTGGCTTGATGCTTCTAAACCAGAGAATGTGCTATGATAACACTATATTTTACTTATTATTAACCGCTGTTGGGTAACTGACAATCTTATAAACAAATTCCAAACGTTATAGTGTGTATTGAAAAATTAATATTGTGTTGCTTTTATACCTCATTGAAACATACCAGTCACCTTCACTGCAGAAAATGCCTTATAGAGGTGAATCAAAACTGCCTCATGTAAACTGACTGCAATACAACCCTGAAAGGATAGATTGACATCTGATGTGCAGCAATATACTGTTGCTATGTGTTGTTTGTAGTAGTATTTTTTTTTCAAGGAATTGGCAATTAGAAATTAGTTGTTCAAACACTTTGTGTTGTTTGGTTTATAATTTTCCATCCTTTTTTTTTCTCCTTTAATTTTAGTGTTATAATAGATCATATTGTTAGACAATTAGTCAGTTGTGTGTATTTCTTCCCTATCTTCTTCTGTTGATTTCTTATATTTCAATTGAAAGCTAAATGCAGTCTCAACCTAGAAAAAAGTATCCATCTCCAAAAGTGGCTTCTTCAAGCAACCACAAAACAGTATGAGAGACTTACCCAACATATGAATGAAACATATAAGAGTAGAGAAAGCTTCAGATACTGTACTTGCTATGATCCCATTGAAAATATGGATATTATGACAAGAGAATTTACAGAGGATTCCCCAGTTCTGCCAAAAATCTGGTTCTCCAAGCATTGTAATTGGAATGAACTTAAAAGTGCCAGTAAATCAACTGATAGTTTGTCAGTCTCATCTCTCTTAGGTTTAAAAGGGTCTATTCTGCCTATATGCCTATTCTGTTTCACATTTATTTATGTTTTGATTGAAAATATTTTAATAGAAAAATAGAACTGCTCAGTTCTGAGATCTATCTGCATCTATCTTTGGATGCAGTATAATAGATGCACCACTGTTATACTGGACAACTTGTAAACCTTGTCTTAATTCAAAAAGCCCTGAGGAAGAGATCAGTTTGAGCTGTTGTTTCCCTGCAGCCTACCATGTGGTGGGGAGAAAAGAAAGTGTCAGAAAGTAGAAGAGAAAGAAAGAGGATTTTCAGAAATATAAAACTGAGACGTTGAGAAACTAGGCATCCCTGGCCATTTTGGACTCAGATCCCACTTTTAGTTGGCTTCAGTCCCATTTCCATGCAATCCCCATGTGGTTCCTAAGAGAAAAAGACTGCCCGCCTCTGCATTAAAGAGAACTTCTAATGGTGATTCTACCATTCTAAAAATATCTGTTTTTAATCTTAAACAAGGTTGACCTTGTAGTCTGTTGGACACAATAAAAAAAGCTTATAAACTAGTAGATTATGCTTCTAATGCTTAGAAAGGGACTGCAAGCTCAACAACAGCTTATTTCTTTCCATCATTTTAGCCTAGTGTTTCTCAACCTTGGTGACTTTAAGATGTGTGAGATTCTGAGAGTTGAAGTCCACACGTCTTAAAGTCGCTAAGGTTGAGAAACCCTGTTTTAGCCTGGCCTTTAACCAAAACAATTCCCAGAATGGTTCACTAAGAATAGTAGTATGAGAGACACAGTCCTTGAGTTTACAAGTTAAAAGTTACTATGCATAATGGGGGGAAAAAAAAAGGATGGGAAAGGGGTGATGGAAAAGTAAGCTCAGGAATCTATTTTGTAACTTGCTGTTCTTACAATGACCAACTGGAAGAAACAGGTTAGGAAGACAGACAGAATGGCTGGTGCTAGATGTCCACTACATACTGGCCAGAGGAGGTAGATAATCTCTTAGAAGAAGCAACAGAATACCTGTAATTCTGTTGTAATTAACAACAGAGCTGTGTGTTTATTTTGAACATATTGATAGGCAATGCTCTGCTTCAGTCAAAGCCTCAAAATGACTCTGGGCAATTAAGCACCAGTTTTTACTTACCTGAAACAGGATGCTACTCATCCTGTCCCGGCTCAATATTCTCAGCCCTGCGATCCTGATTTGAGTGGTGCCACAACAGCCAAACCAAAAAGAACAAGGACATTAAAAATATTGGGAGTTTGCTTGTGTAAAATACCTTGGTTGGATTTGGGAAATGACAAATTTGGCCTCACATCAGAGTGATCACAGAAATGCTCACATCGGAAAAGGAGCTCCTCCCAAATTGAACTAGCAAGAAATCAAGGTAGACTATACCCTGGCAAAGGTGAGATAGGGAGATATACATATGGAATATCAGTTCCCGACTGCAGAATAAACTGAGTGGTCTTTGCATAGCCTTAATATAAATTGTACACAAATGACAGAGCTTCTTCTACAGCAGCACTTAGATTTTCACAATGCAAAATGTTGGTATTTGTATCCAACCAATGTCCAGCCTTTGCTATTTGCCTAAAAACATATCCAAAACAAAATACCCCCCTGCAGTGAGTCAAACATTGATTATAGTAACTCTATGCTTGTGAACTCAGAGTGAATATTTAACAGAGGTGACTGAGATTGTCCTTTGATAGCACCCCCACCACCAAGCTTAGATGGCATGATGGTATAAAACAAAAAAGACATTTTGTTGTCACTTTTGAAGATTTGCAGAGAAAAGCAAGTCTCACTCAAGACTCTGTCAAACCAGTCATGCATGCTAATGTACTTCAGGACTACGGTTGCTGGATCCCCAATTTTACCCTGCAAATCTGAAGATTCTATTACTGAAGTCAGTGGAAATGTATTCATTTCGCATTCTCTAAAGAAAACAAATTAACTGTTTGGATTCTTTTTTTTTTTTCCCCTGTCTTCTGTCAGTCTTTTTCTCAATTCCCCTCTGATAGAAATAAAGTGATCAGGAGATGATTGGGACAATAAAGTTCAATTTTATTCAAAACAGTTTGTCCTGCTAATCCCACAGTTCTGGTTGAATAGCAGATGTGACCACAGTAGTTGAGGGGACTATTTTTTTCTTTTTAAGCTCTCTTATTTAGAACAGGAAATGCTACATACTGCAAGGATGGTGAATATGTGGTTAACAGGCTACATGCAGCTCCCCCGCCCCATTTTTGATTCCCTCAGAACACTCCAAGATTATCCTGCCAAAATTCAGCAAAATGACAGCCAATTCTGGGCAACGTTATTTTTGTAGACTCTTTTTAAAGAAAATATTAAGGGCAAAATATGCTTAATATGCTTGTTAAGAACTTATAAAAAGTAAGCTGAAATTAAAAAAAAAAAAAAAGGCTTCCAGTTGAAGTTGATTCTTGATTACTTACATGGAATCCATGCAGGTTAGTAGTAAGAGTGTACTCTTACTACTCAGGTTTCTTCACATTATTTGGAAATGGTTTTCCTTTGTCTTTTCCCAAAATAGTAAAAAAAAAAAAAAAATGTCTACCTTTTTGACTCCTAAACGTTTAACAATAATGTATTCAGTTTATTCTGGGTTCACACTGCACTTTAAATAAACGATTTGTCTAACATGCAAAGTTAAAATGTGATTGGCCAAGTTGTGGTTCACTGGTGTCTCACCTGTAGTCTGTCTAAGCCAGCTATCAATATCAAGTAGCCAAAATTCTCCAGAGGTTCAGCAAAGATTTTTTTTCCAATCTGACCTGGAGATGCCAGGAATGAAAGCTGGGGGGTTTTGCTTGCAAAACCTGTACACACCAACTGTGGTCCTTCCTTCTTCCAGTATGAATGTTTTTAAAAGGTTATGAAGAAATATAGAAATTGAGTAATAAGACCACAAAAGAAGGAAACATACAGATGAGCACAGCAGCTTTCCCTTGCACTCACTCCCTGTATTATGTAAGTAGGCAGGTCTGTATTTGCTAAGGCATTCTCGTGGGATCTTACGGATCACCATACATAGAGTTAAAAATATCAAATCCCATAGGAAACTTCGTATTAACCAAAACATCATGAATGTACAGTACCACCCATGGGGTGGGGCATGGGTGAGTAGGCTAATCTTTCTTATGTTCCAATGCTTCCTAAAGAGCCAAGACTGTACAGCCCTTCAGAAGGCCAGTAAGATAAAGAAGGACTGGAAATCTGGGCATCAGGTTGGGGAAGACCAATATAACAGCATAGGACCATAGGATAAAATCTGGGTGGCCACTGGATCCCAATCCCACCTCCATAATGTTGACTTTAGTTAGGTCTTAATCAATAACTTACTTTTTCCAGCCACAACTCCTTAAATTGCAATATGGAGATAATATCTTCTTCATGGACGGTATATGAGGCTAACTGAGATTTGGCATGCAGTACCAACATGAAAGACTGAGAAGAATAAGGTTTTTTTTAAGATACATAATTATCACTGGACTTGTAGAATAATAGATATTTCTGGGATTATACATATTTTTAAGATTGAATCCCATACATTACTCACTCCTGCTTTAGGTCCAGCAAACTGGGGAAATAAAATGAAAGAACACATTCCTGTTCAAGTTCTGTCTCTGACATCATCCTTCTGTTTCAAGGTTTGTATCTAGCTTCCCTGAATGTCATTTAGTATAAGTATACAATTTTATCCCACCTTTCTGCTAGAAACTTAGGACAGCGCAGATCCCCATTTATTTAATCCTCCCAATAATTGGGCTGAGAAATATTAACAGAGCAAATATTACTAAGTGAGCTTGGCAGTCATCTGGGATCTAAACATCTATCTCACCAGTCCCAGGACAAAACATTAAGCTTTACATCACGCGGTATCTTAAGCAAGTTCCTCCGAGCTAGCTTTGTACTGATGTTTACGAAAAGTGTGGAAACAATTGCACAAAATTATTCTGCTACTTCTTGTACTAGTATCAGGAAAAGGAACCTGCATAAGGAGTCCATTGTATTCTCTTGACACAGGGGTCTTAATGAAAAAGATGGATATTGCCCATTTCAGTGATGATAATGTTTTTATACACAGCTTTCCCATTTAAAATATGGAAGGCGCTAAACCAAACAAATGAGGCCCCCACTTTTGTATAGTAAAAATGGATGTCTGAAACCTTGCTATTACACTTGCAAACACACACATGTAGACACATACACACAACTCCTTAGCATCTACTAGGATGCGCTTCCAATTTACAGCTCATGTCCTCTTTTTGAATCCTTAAAATGGCCAATCTTTCTTCAGGTTTTCATAGCTGATTTAAGAGAAGAGGCTGAAGCTTACAAGTATTCCATTTTATTGCTTATCCATGCTTTAGAGGGAACCTTTATGCCATATTAAAAACTAGGGGGTTGTCACAGAAATATAGTAGAAGACTACTTTGAACTATTTTCAAGTTTTATTTCAGAGTATTTTGTTTTTTCTAAATATGTTAAAAACATTAACTTAAAAACTTATCAGGGTTGTGGTTTGTTTGTTTTTAGTTATAAAGAAATGAATGACAAGAATCTGGCTATTCTTTGATTTGGTTTGTTACGTCATGGACGTTTTGGAATGTGGAAGACTGAGTTTTTAAATTGTTCTATGGTATTACATATACTGTTTCAATTTTGTAGTATTTGCTTATACAGAACTACCTTAACTACTTATAGAAATTTGATACAGAGAATAAATACATGCATTAAAAAGCAATTCTAAAGTTTGCAAATTGATCCTCAATGTGATATTGTTCCATCAGTATAAGGGCTAATCTTTTGATGATCTGCTTATTAAAAATTCTTGTGGCGAGATTCAGAATGGGGCGGGGGGTATGTATTAGACAATAAGGCTTGGAGTTGATGATGTGGTAGTTATTGGCTATAACTGTCACAATATTTATTGGTTGTTATTTCTTGTGTTAGAAATTTACAGTGCTAAGATTTCATTCATTGGAAAGCTAACTATAGTATGTTTTTGGTGGTGTAACTAAAATAGAGTTTGGCTTCTAAGTTTGCCTAGTTGTATTTCTTCAAAGGGAACTATACTGGCTGCCTATGGAGTTTTGAGTCTAATTCACATGCTTCTGCTTAAAGTAAGCATTTTAAGTTTAAGGCACACATTTCTAAACAAGCATCTTCTCATGTATATTGTCATAGTGAGGAGCATCAATTATTCCTCTATACCTCTATGCAAAATCCTTTTTAGCTCTTTAGACTAGTTTATAGCAATTGGATATTCTCTATTTTCTTGTTAGCTATCTATGTAGTTACCTTCTATTTTTCATGCATGTTTTAAGACATACTTCAAGGCCATGGAGGGAAGGGGAAAGTGTGAATGTATGAAGTGAGCACCAGAAAAAAGAAACATCTACATTGCTTCAAAGAGATAAGGTGTCATTGGCTGGAAAAGAGTTGGGAGTGGTCACACTGGAAAGGCAGAGAACATACAAAGCTGGTCAGCATCAGAGGAGATAGGAAATAATACATATAAAGTGTATAATATAAATGCAAAGCACTTTGAGATGCACGTCAACTGGTAGCCTAGGTTTGGGGTTGTAAACCTCTACATGCCTTATTTCACTTCCAATAATGGGTAGAAATAGTTAGATGTCATATGAAGAATTTTCTCCACATGGCAGCTAAAATGGCAAAGCTAGATGCTATACTGATTCTTCCTTCCAATGTTTCTTAACCGTTTTTGGACCGTGTAAAATTGAGCAATATTTTTTATGAGACCTATGATTGTTCCTTTTAAAAAAAGATTTAAAAAATAAAAAATATTGAAATAAAACTTGCTTTAAAAAACACATTTATTTTCCTTTATATTTAATGCATCAATTAAAAATCTCAATGGGATGTATGTACTTAGGATGGTATATTTCTTCAATGTCTGACATGAGTTTTCTTTCTTAAAAATGTCTTGGAATAGCGTAACATTTAGTCTATTTCAAAATTCACTTTTGGATGAGCGCTGAAAATTTACTTTCACAAAGATAAATTGAAAGTTATATTCTCTCTGAACTTTCATCCAAATGTCTTCTAGTGATTTGCTTTTTCCAACTATTTCAATGTGATGACTACAGAGAAATCTGTCAACAACTTTCCTTTACTTACAGACAAGATACTCATTTAGCTAGTACATTTGAATAGATCCAAGATCCACCCTAAACCCTAATTTTGATCTTGGCCCAAGATGCTGAGCGAACACTGTTTCATTCCATCTGCAACAAATGTTTGATTTATTTTTTCTTAATGGAAGAACATAACATGTAATTATGCCATCTACCCCTCCCTCTCTATGACAAAATAGTCCAGATGCCAATTTACCACTACAGAGAGAACTGGAGCACAGGAAAGTCTTTACAATTCCTCCCAGAACTCCTGACCATTGACAATATCAAGTGCCTATCCTTGGCTTATACATTTTATACTACAGCCACAGTGTACAATTTTAGACACGAGTTCTTAATGTGTATTTTGTGCCTGCTCTTTCTTATCCCTCTCCATTTGCCCCAGCCTTTTATTAGGCATGTTTATCTGCAGGCCTCTCTTCCTTTGCCTTTAATCATCAGGCTTTCTCAAACTCTCTAGAGAACAACAGAGGGGTGTGTTTATTTATAAACTGAATAATAGATGAACAGCATGATGCATTTACTCTGCTGTGTTCCCTGCTAAAGTACATTATTTTTACATGGCACAATATCACAATACCTATGTTTAAAGCCAATAAGCCACAAATTAACATCTCAGAAAGCTGATTAAGAGAATTGTCTTTCTCCTCTTTCATTAACTTACATTTATGTATTAATGCAGAGAAACACACGGGTTCCTTCTATAGTACACATATCAGCGCTACTTGTAGCAGTGTATAAACACAATTCATGTAAATGATCATGAATGTTAATCTTGTAAGTGTGGCAACTCTGAAACCAAAAAACTGTAGGTAAGTAATGAAATAGCACCTGCAATAGCAAACATGTTAGTTTACCTAGGTTCTATGCACTTTACTCAACATCTTGCCTTTCTACTGATCACATATGAAGAATGAGGGTAATTGGTCATCTATTTTCTCTTGCTAGCAATGGAAGAATATAAAAAAGACAGTCAAGATATTCATAACTGAGAAGTGTGTGCATGTGTGTGTGTAGCAAGAGGAAGCAATACGCTCTTGAAATAAAACACAACAGAAATATAACAATACTGTATAGAATTAAAGTTGCCAGTAGTCAAATATATCCTATTAAAAAACACAGGGAACAACAGCATACTAAAGATAATCAGCGCTCCCTCCCTCCCTCTCCTTTCAGCATTATCTGACTGAATGTATCTATTCATATCCCTGAAGGTCAATTTTGGTGCCATATTCCATGATGGCAATTGCATCCAGGTATGTCATATGACTTTGGAAGAATAACAGCTGCACCTGTCAGCACCATTAGATTTGCTTCCATGAAGTAGTTAGGGAAAAGAGCATTGTCACATCCAGCTTCAGATATAAAAAGCATTGCAGAAACGTGTCTGAAATAAAGAACATACCTTATCAGATGCACAAGGTTGGATACCCACTACTGCTACTCGCTAAAAAAAAATAAAAAATGAATATGATTGTAGCAGTAACATTTTATGATTTTATTTTAAACAACTTTCAGCTTTTCTGTGGGATGAAAAGCAGGAAGATGTCTCTGTATAGATACCTATTAAGTATTCTAAGAGAATAATTTAGGAGGTATGGAATCCTTTTGTTACTATTATTAAACAATAAATCCAGAACCCTTTGATGATCTATTGCAAATCATCAACCAGTAGAACCTCCTTTACCTTCTATCCACACCCAGCAAAGCCTTGAAGTGTTTTTAACTGGGAAAAAATATCTTCATGAGCAATTAAACAGCAAGGCCCTTGAGTATCTATAACACTAATGCACTTTTTAATTTAAAAAAATTGAGTTACATAACAATAGATTACAATGCAGTATCACTCAACCTTCCTTGTTGAAATCAATTATTGGTATTAAGCAACTATTTTAAAGCATGCTCCCATGTACAGATTTCTGCAAGTAACCTAACAAAAGAAAGTGTGATAAACAATATGCAAACTAACAGAAGAGAATATATGTAGCTTAGGATTGAACTGCAGAGTCCTGGGTTCTCTGAGCTTGGTTGTTGCAAACTCTATTTTTGTTATTTAATCATGCTTGTTTGGTAAGCAGACTACTTAGCAAATACAGTGATTATTAAATGATAGGAATATAGAGAGGAGTAAGTAATAATGGCACAAATGATATGGATTGTTAAATTATTGAGATTTAATGTTTCACACTGTTTTTATGTTTTTTAATTTTGTACACCGTTCAGAGTCCACTGGAGTTGGGTGGCGAATAAATTCAAATAAACAAATAAATGTCACAGGATATGTTGAAGGATCTGAGTGAAGGAGACAGAACAACATTCTAATCCTCCCTTTAATTCAGACTACAGATAAAATACATAGCAATCATGTTTGCAAAGCTTAGCTGGAAATGGAAAAGTTTTGTTTCCAGCTAAGCTTTACAGACATGATTTACAGTGAACACTTGTTCTTCCCTTGCTCATAAGAGTGTTTCAAAAGTGAAAACATTTTTTTCTGAACTCCAACTTTGAGTTCTAGTAAATTCTAAGCATCTATATGCGCACAGATTATGATCTAAGCTCAACATATACATCCCCTATTCTAATTTTGTCTCTTCTAATTAAAATTCTACCTCTAGAGTTCTTAAGTCTAATTCTAGAGTTAAGGAAGGACTTACAGGTATTAGTGGCAAGATTTCTCTAGTTCAGTCAGATGAACTGGCAACTGGCCTTGATTTAGCTTTGACAGGCAACAAGATGCTTTGATTTTATCTCTTTGGTCATCTTCAAACCTACCAAGGGTCCTCTGCAAATTAGTACATTACGATTTCACCCTCTTCATCTTCAACACTCCTTTTCTGGCTTGTGCCCTTGAATACTCATGGATTTCAGACCAGCCATGAGCTAACAAGCTTTCAACAGTACAAACTGTTACAACAATTTTAAAAAATCTTTTAAGATACCTTAAAAAATCTAACTGGCCCTTTGGTTTTTGTGAGTGGGATGAGTCCTTGCAGTTTTCAAGGCAAGGTGTCTCGGAAGTGGTTTGCCAGAGCCTCCTTCCTAGAGCAGAGCCCAGCTGGCGAGCGCAGGAGGTGGAGTTTCCGTTGCTTTGCGCCCTTTTCAGGCGAGCGCGGTTTCACGCTTACTGGCAACTGCTCCTGACTCCTTTTGCAAGGCGCTGCCAGCATTTTTCCTCCCACCGGAGTGAGAGTCCCCATTTATCTACTCACATGAGTTTTTGAACTGTTGGGTTGACAGGAACTGGGGAGGAAACAGGAGCTCACCCTGTTAACGCGAAGGCTGGACTCGAACCGCTGAAGCGTCGACCATTTCTGGCCGGCAACTTTCAGCGTCATTAAGCCACTGCACCACCGCTTCCCCCATTAAAATAATAAATACATATAAAATTACAAAAGACGTAAAAACTCTACAAACATTACCAAAAAAGAAAAAGTCCCAGAGGGTGATGGTTTCCTGAGCTGTAGATGAAAGGCTTCTAAGGGACTAGAATCTTCTAAGGGACTAGGGATTTAATCTTTAGTTGTACAATTTCCCCCTAATTTAATTTAGAAATTATAAGTAGATTGTTTTGTAACTCAGATCTTTAATTTTCTGAACTATTTGAACATCTATGGTAACATCTATCATTATTAATAAGCATATGAACAAAATATTTGTAAAACAGAGTCACTTTTTGTGAGATGGGCAGTATCTAAATTTGAAATATAAATAAATAAATAAATATAAAATAAAACAGATAATTAAAATGTTTCTAAATAAAAAAATATTAACTATGAATAACTTAATGCATCACTAAATAACCCCCCCCCCGCCCGCTACTTCCAATTTTACTGTATTGGGCTTAGATTAGTTACAATTTTAGAGGGGAAAATAGGAGACTGAAATGTATCTAGAGACTTTAAGAAGCTATTGCAGATCCAGGAAAAATATATCATGTTCCTTTTGTGACCCATTCAATTCATACGAGCTATGGCTGGATATCCAGTGTGATGGCACCAATGTGGCTGCACACACCTACCTTGGTCCTTGCCAGGCTCTCTGCCCCATGTGCCTTTTTTACATTTTAAAAATGTAATTCCAAAAGTGGGACACTGACATGTTATAAAGCTAACCCCCAGCCTCTAGCATTGTCTTTATTTCCAATAACACCTCTAGGCTCCAATAAGCTATATACGCTTGGAAAACAGAAATGTTGGGTGACTGCACCCTTGTGCTTTATTTGGAAATGTATACCTCCAAAAAAGAAACGTATGTAAGCAGAAATTGTAAGAACCTCTGGGAGAGGGGGCGTGAAGTGATGGCTGGATTGATAAATCACTTTTGTAAACTGATTATGTTACAACTACCTACGGCTGACATTGGGCAAGCCTAATGTTCCAAGCAATTTTAGGAAAATAGCCATAACATATTCTCAAAATTCCAGATATATCCTCCAGCCCCAAAAGGCTGGCCCACTACTTCTTCAATTTCTACTTCAACTTCAGTGTCTTCACTGGCGGCCCTTTCAAGAGAACGTTTTTATTATTCTAATTTGGGGAAGCCACTCTGCAAATATCGTGGTCATCGTAATCTTGAGGGCACTGAATCTGTTGTAAATCCTAAAATTCATTGTGTGGCTTACAGCTGTGCATTTCATATAACCTGCACCTGTTCAACTTAGCCTTTTTTTATAGCTTTAAGAATGGCTTTTATCAAATTATTATTGCTGTTTAAATTATGTTATTTTATCTGCATTTTTAATCAGAATGTTCCTTTTCTTACTGTGGTTGGACCACTTTCATCACCACTTTTCCCTAGTCAGGAACAGGTACTGCCCTATTTCTAAGTATCATCATCAGTATTTTGTCTCAAAATTCCCCATGTGCAGGAAACAGTTGGAGACGCGACCCGCTTCTGCTGAAAAGAAACAGGGCGGGAAGTCATACCTCCTTCGGGACTCAGTAGCCAGAGAGTGACCAACGGCCAGAAAAACTCGTAACAAGATGCCTTCCCTAAACCGTTCGTTTTCACCCTTCTTTTTCATTTTACGTTGAAAAGGGAATCCCCCTTCCGTGCAGGATGAGGAATTGTACGTAAGACATACTTCATCAGATTTATTGGCCTGCAAAATGAGATCACTCTTTCCGAGGCGCCCGCGTTTCTCCTCACCTACGAGCCGAACGCTCTCCGACTTGCTTTGAAGCACCGCGCTAGGGAGGGAATGGAAGGACGGAGTACGCACGCGTACATTCTACCGTTGGCTTTTTTTTCTTTTATTCTTTTTTGTTGTTGTTTCCTCCCTCCGCAGTATTATGAGGTCAGCGAGAAGGGACGGCGTGCCCTATGACGTAACCCTCCGGTCCTCTCGGATTCCTCCAATCCAGACCTAAGGAAATAGCGGAGCAAAGGGAGAGAAGTAGCAGTTGGTTTCTTCATTTCCGAAAGGAGGGTGGCGGAAGGGAAGGGAGAAAAGACCCGGATGCCGCTGCCGCCGCCGGCGCGAGGGGCTGAGCGGGCCGGGGAAGGAGGGAGTCGTGCGGGCGGCAGCAGCGGATTCTCGCCTTATTGTCTGGGACGGACCAGGGAGACGGCCGCGAGTTTCGCGTCCTGACAGAGCGCGGGGCCCGTTTTCCGCAGGTCGTTGTCCGCAAGATGGAGGAGGCGGGGATGGCTGCGCCGCTACCGGATGCGGCGTAAGGTGCGAAGGGCCCCTCGGCTCTCAGGGATCGGCGCGTTTGCTTGGGGCGGCGAAGGGCTCTGAGGCGAGGCGATGCTGTCGGTCTATGGAATACTGCTGTCAGCTCTGCTGGGCTCCTGCCTCACGCTGCTCGCCCAGATCCTGTTCTTTTATCGGAGGAAGCCCGAAGTCGCGGCCGGGCCGTCCCGGGCTCGCACCTCCAACATCTTTGTTACGAGAGTAATGCCCGACTCGACCCTCAAGGAGTACTTCACCGGCTTCCTCGGGATCGGGCAGGAGGCGCTTTTCGCCGGAGCTTTTTTCAACCAGTCGCCCTCCAAAAGCGAGCAGAGCTTAAAGCAGGCGCTGCCCTCGAGCCAGGAATCGCCCCCCTCGGTGGAGTGTACGGAGGAGACCCTCTACTGGCTCAATGCCGTCTGCCTCTTTCTCTTCAGGGAGCTCAAGGACACCTCCTTGATCCGGCACTGGGTCACCAGGAAGATCAAGGTAGAATTTGAGGAGCTTCTGCAGACAAAAGTGACTGGCAAGGTGCTGGAGGGGCTCAGCTTGCGGGATGTCTCCTTTGGGAACGTCGTGCCCCTTTTTAAAAATATCAAGATATTGCGGCCAGTGACTTGTAATGAGGAAGGCTGCCCGGAGGAGCTGGACTTTGAGGTTGACGTGGAGTATGATGGTGGCTTCCACTTGGCCATTGATGCAGACCTTGTTTTTGGCAAGTCAGCATATCTGTTTGCCAAAATCTCTAGAATTGTGGGTCGGCTGAGGCTGGTCTTCACCCGTATACCCTTCACACACTGGTCCTTTGCTTTTGTTGATGAACCTGTGATCGACCTTGAAGTCAAGTCGCAATTCGAAGGAAGGCCCTTGCCACAACTCACTTCCATCATTGTCAATCAGTTCAAGAAAGTTATTAAGCGCAAGCATACATTACCTCACTATAAAATCAGGTAAGTTGTTTTGGATTAAGAAGATACAGTTACATTGCATGCTTGCGTAAGATGAGTGGGAATGGAAGAAGAATACTTCACTGGGTTACTCTGAAGAAGTTTGGTAAGGGCAGTTTAAGTGTGACACAAATGTCTTTTGGACATGGTAATAAATGGGGAAGATGAATAAACTTGGCTTTCAACGTATAATTCTACAACATTTAGGCTTATTAGAAGCCATGCTGGATTTCTGAAGAAAGCTCAAACCTCACATCATAGTGGGCTTTGATAATGAATTGGATGTTTTATTTTTATACCCACATGCATACTCATCACACTATTCCCGTTTTTGGGAAACAGCATTATGCTGAGCACATAAAAGGGGTAAGAAGCAATAAGCCAAAGGAATTAATACATGAATTAAGAAAAAGAAGAGGGAATATATCTAAGTTTTCACCAAACTAATAATTAGGCTTTTCTGTATATTTCTGTTCTTGCAAACCAGCCTCATTTCCTCCCCATCCATCCTTGCATTTTGTTCTTTAAATTTCTCAGTTGTTTTTCAGAATTTCATCAGTTCCATACAACCACAACTTTCATAGTCTTTCTCTTGACCCATTCACTCTGCCTTCATAGATTTGTTTTGAAATGTGGTCCTTATTCATTTCCTCCACATCAACAAAACACCTCAAAGTACTCCTTTCATATTGGTCACTCAGTTCTATATTCATTCCACATTTATTCATCATCCATTCAGCTGGGAATGACAGCATTGATTTCATTTAATTTATGACCTTTGGCAGAGTCAGGATAGGGCTTGTGTGACCATCCTGGTTCTCCTTGATATTGATCATGGTATTCTTCTGGACTGTTAGGGGGCTTGGGGGTGGGAGGCACAGTGTTGCAATGGTTTTCCTCTTTTCTACATGACTGGTTCCACTCAGTGTTAACAGGTGGGAAAAGGTACAGCCTTTGTGGGATGCCTCAGGGCTTGACACTCTCATCTCTCCTGTTTAATATCTACATGAAGCTGCTGGGTGAGGTCATCTGTTGACACAAGGTCAGTTGTCATCAGTATGATGATACTCAGTTATATATCTTGATCCCTGGTTGACCAAGTGATGACGTTGAGGTTTGTTCCAGTGCCTAGGGGGTATTGGAGTCTAGATGGGAAGGAACCCTGACAAGACCAAGTAGCCATGGGTTCATGGTTCTTCCAGTGCCAGAGATTCTCCATTTTTGGTTCTGAATAGTGTTGCACTTCCCCAGACAGAACTGGTACACAATTTGGGGAACTTCCTGGGCTTATAGCAGGAAGAGCAGGTGGCAGTGTGACTTGGAAGTTAATCTAGTGTGCCAATTCCACCTTTTCCTGGACCGAGTCTCTTCTCACAGTTATTTATGCCTTGGTCATCTTACCTGTGGATTGTTGCAATGCACTCTACATGGGCCTGCCCTGGAAGACCACTCAGAAGCTACAATTGGTCCAGAATGCAGCAGCACAAGCAGTTATGGGCATCCCTCAGTATACCTATGCAACACTGCTGGTACCTAATGAGCTTGCAGGTAAAATTCAAAGTGTTGGTTATCACCTGTAAAGTCTTAATGGCATAGGGCCTGGTTTTCCAAGGAACCACCTCTTTCCCATTCTCTTTGCCTGTCCTATAAGATCTGACAGAGTGGGTGGCTTCATTTCCCATCCATTAAGCATTGTCATCTGATGAGACCGGAGAAGTGTGCCTTCTCTGTTATGGTCTTTGGAATAGCATCCCTTGGAGGTTTGAACTGTTCCAGCCCTGTAATTCTTTAAACAACTTTTGAAAAACACTTTTTCTCCAAGCTTTGGGATAGGTTAGGAATCCTTGTGTTTTTTTCTTTTTCAGTTATGAGGTATGCTTATTCCCCTGTTACGTTTATTATCTTTTGCTTGGTTTTAGATTGTGTGCTTGTTTTTTTATTTCTACACCATCCACAGTCAGTGTTGAATTGGGCGGCCTTATAAATTAAATTATAAATAAACAAAACAAATCAGTATATAAAATAGGCAGCTCTCTCACATGATGGAATTATAGATTTGAAGTATTGCTTTTAGATCTTTATGCTAATATTAAGAAAGTAAAGGTTCAGATTGGAAGCAGTATTCAGTATAAAGTCAGATTCTCAATGTCACAGTAGCTACCTTAAACTTTTTTCTCTCAGGACTCCTTCCCACTTTTAAAAATTACGGAGAATCCCCAAAGAGCTTTTGTTTATATGGGTTATATTTATTGATATTAAAAATTAAAATGTATGCATTTGCTGCCACTCCCACTTCTCACAATTGTTTGATGGGATTTTAATATTGTATTATTTTTCAACATAAGCTGGCAAATAATTTTGATTTTGCGGATCCTTGAGAGGGTCTTGGGGGATCCCCAGGCACCCTAGGACCACACTTTAAGAAGCATTACTGTAAGCTATTAAAAGTTGAGCTTTTTCAGAAAGGCTTGTTTGTCCTTGTTTTATTACTTTGTATTGATAGATGTTGCAAGCTAACAGTCTCTGATGGGAGGTGGGGGGATAAATCCAATAAATACATACATCTCTGAAAAAGTGTAGAACTCATGGGTTACCTGATATGCATATGCATTTGACAAAAGCAAAGCTTACTTTTCACTCATCTATTGGTGGGAGTTCTTTTCTGGGTGCAGTTACAGATTGCAACACAACTTAAAAAGCGCTTGTAACTCCCTTGAGCAGGAAAAGAATTTAGAATATTACATTTTTGTTGCAGTTCACATTATTGGCCCCAGTGTGAAATTTTCTATTTTTGAACCAGAAGTAATATAACAAAGTTAGCATTCATCTTTTTAATATGTTTGAACATGTCTTGTGAATTCTTTTCATTGTATTAAAAGCATTCCTGCACTTTGTCTTGTAAATATTGATGTTTTAGCCCAGAACCAGATATGTTCAAACATGATTGGTTCTCAGTTACTTGAATAACATCTGTGGGGATTGCCCAATTTAAATAAATACAAGGAAACCCTCTTCTAATATAGTGTTTACATTTTGTAGGTTTTACAAGCATGTATTGTGTGTATATGTAAAAGAGGGAGAAAACCTGCTGCTTAATTAGGGACACTTTTGTAGCCAGTCAAGTTGGCTCTTCAACTAGGTATTACCAAATGTTGAAGTAAGCTTGCCCTGCATGTTCTAACTGGGAAGGTATGCTCCTAATTTTTTTCCCTCAGAAGAACAGACAGGCAGGCAGGCATAGAAGCAGGATGGTTTCATGGATGCCCTAATCCTATGGAACAGATCCCCCCCCCCCGGATTAAGATGGCTCCCTCCCTAATATCTTTCAGAAAAGAGATGAAGACTATCCACTGGGCATTTGGTGTCTAGGGGATTGGTTATGAAGGCTGTTATACGTATTGTTGGTTGACTGCATTTTATTCTATGGTTTTATTTGAATACTTGGTTTTAAGTTTTTATGATTCATTATTTGAGCTGCCATATTCTGTTTTTGGAGTGGCATACAAATGTTGCTAAATAAATAAGTGGGGCTGGATAACATCTAGCTTTTCTGTGTAGAAGATTTTTACAATATTTTTGCAGTACAATATCAACTGAACACTAGAATACATTAAAGTGGGGAACTTGTCATATTCCAGGTGTTGAATTACAACTTTCAAGAGCTCTTGCTAGCATGAGTGATGATGAGAGGGATACTAGAAGCTGTAGTTTAGTAACATCTGGAGAACCACATGTTCTGCATCTCTGGATTTAAGAACAATATTTGTGATAAATGCATGAAGAGAGGGAATAGGTAGCCTCCTTACAAATTAATAAATAGAAGAAAATTGGGGGTTACTTCATTTTAACTAAGATATTTCCCTAAAGCTTATTTATTTAACAACTTATGTGCCACCTCCGTCATCAGAGTAATTCTCAGCAGCTTACATATTAGGGTTAAAATAACAGCATAGAAATAATAATAACAGCAACCCACCAGACATAAGTACAGTGCAGCAGGGAAGAAAACTCTATCTTAGTCAAATACTAAAGTATGCTATCAAAGAGCAAATCACCCCACAGTATCTCAAGAATAGTTTTTCACAGCTTTGCAAAAGTTCAGCAGAGTTGGGGCCATAAAGACTTCAGGGAAAATGTTATTCCATAGGGCATAACAGCTACAGTGATGGTACCTCTCTTAGGTCTCGCAAGATTGCAACGTTTTACAGCTGGGACCTAAAGCATGCCAACTATACCAAATCTTACTGTTTTGGAAGAAGCAATAGGGAAAAGGTGGTCCTGAAGTTAACTTCAGGTAGCTTCTGCAGCTTGCAGAGTAGAGATATTACATAGGTGAAATAGGAAATGCCTATAACTGCTCATGCAACTGTGTTCTAGACCAATTGTAACGTCTGAGTGGTCTTCAAGGTTACCCCGTTCAGCTCCAATGAAACTCTCGTGACACACAGGTTCAGCAAAGAAGTTTACTAGAGTGTAACATAGGTAGGTACAGACAAAGCCAGGGTTGGCTTGGCATAACTTACATGGTGTTTTATAGTTTCCCCATTCCCGTGCTTTACCCCGTTGCCTAGTTACCGATTACCTGCAGTAATCCCCCCTTGCCCAAATGGCAGATTCAATCCGGTTCTTTTGTCTTCTTACTTGCCGTCTATTGTTTGTGTGGTTGTTGCATTTGTTGGGTTTTCCTGTTGCACATAAAGCTGGGAGTTCTTAATCACGCACTGATTGCTGTGCTTCCAAGCCGCTGAGTTTCCCTTTGTCTGCAGTGCTTGAGGGAAGCTGACGGTGATACAATGTATCTGCTCTCCACACCGCCATCTGCAATTAGTTCAAGGTTTGGCTAACTTCCCCTTTTCTGCTGCTAGCACCTGGGGCGGTGAAATTGACTAGGTGAAACTGAGCGGCAGCGGTCGCTGTGCTGTGCTGGCTGAATCTGACAATCCCCTTGTTAGGATCCTTGCAGACTAAGTTATAAGTGATTTTGAGAAGTGCTACCTGATATAGGAAAGGTCATAATTGGCACTCAAGGTAGATTGTGCACAGTTGTCACTTGCTCAGGAGCCAAGAGCCCTGGAAAGTTCCACCTAGGGAAGTGCAAACCCATTATATCCACATCTTGTTTAGCGACTACCTCAGTTAGTGTCAGGTTCAGCCCAAAGAACTCCATGAGACAGTGCAGATACAATTCTGTTGCATTTATTAGCTTCCACCTCAAGACAGAAATCTCTCCAGACTGAATCTAACTTCCTAAGCCAGCAAGCCAAAACACTGTGAATTCCTTAGGGTGGTGCCAATCTCATCTTCTTAAACTTCCCACGCTACTGTTGGGGGCTAAGGGAATGCTTATCTCCCTGAGCGCAGCCTTCATCCAACCATTCCTTCACAGTTAGCAACCATTCTCAAGTACAACAGTAATAAACAGTAATAAAAAATTCATGTTCCAACCAATGCACACATTTATGGCCAAATTTCATGCACCTGACAACAACGCATGCCAGAGTGAAAGTTGATGTAGCTGTACTAGAGAACTTTATCTGAATGAGACAGCAGCATCTCTCTCTCTCTCAGTCACATGTTCACTTAGCAACCATTTCACTTAATGACCTGCTTTTTGGAATGGAACTTGGTCACTAAATGAGGAGTGGGAGTAAGAACCAAGAATGGTAAATTTCTGTGATCAGAAGGACCTTGAAACATGTTTATGAGAATTGGGAATTTCAGAGTGGGTTAAATGTACAGTATTTAGTATATGTATTCATAAAGTCATTTGAAGAATTGTGATGTAAGCAACAAGGGATTGTTATAATTGGAATATGCATGTATGGTTCTGCAAGTGATAATAATATAACACTAATATAAAAGCTGCAGAAAATACATATATATCATGCTTTTTGATTAAGAAATCTGTTTGAAAGAAAAGCTACAATAGAATAGAAGTATTCCAGGGATCACTTAATTTTTGTTTGACATACAGGTAGTCCTCACTTACCTACCACAACTAGGACTGGCAACTCCATAGCTAAGTGATATGGTTGTAAAGTGAAATGTCGTGTGGCTGCGCCTGACTTATGCAAATCACCATGGGTTGTTAAGCATAACATCACATGACCATGACTTGCAATTTCCTGCCTGCTTCCCCATTGACTTTGCTCGTTGGAAGCCAACTGTGAAGGTCGCAAGTGGTGATCACATGACCGTGGGATGCGACAACCATTGTAAATGCACGCCAGTTGCCAAGTGCCCAAATCAGGATCATGTGACTGGGGGATGCTGCAACGGCCGCAACTTCAAGTACCCGTCACAAGTCTCCTTTTTCAGTGGCTTGGTAACTTCAAATGGTCACTGAATGGGTGGTCAGTAAGCAAGGACTACCTGTACTTAAAGTCAAAATGTTGCACATAGACTGATTATAAGCAGTTTATAAATATAAAATAGATAGTGAATTTAATAGTTTTGTACTCCAAAAGAAATTAATGATTAATTTTAAAATCAGTCTTAAAATTGCCACTGAGCATGTTATGTGTACATTTTGACTTTAATTTGAAAAGGACTGAAGAAAATGTTCACTAATTTGCCTAAGGAAATGCTAATTAATTCTTAAGCATTTGCAATTGTTGGACTTCTGGAGGAAGAAATGGTGGACTGAAGCATTTCCTGAAGCACAAAAAGCAGAACTGATGACTGCAGCGAAGAATGAAGAACCGGTGAGTAGACCAGCTCTTTGGAACCTCTCCGAACAAGCAGAGGACAGGAGATCACCCACATGTGCTCCAAACAGTTGCTCCTTGTGAGGAGACTGCAAGACAGTGGTCCCTGCCAGGTTTTGAGCACTGGGAGATGACGGGAATAGCCATCTTGCTCGCAACCACGGTCAGCACCTTTTAAAGGACACTCAGTTCGCAAACTTCCTTTTCTAATCATATTTGGAAATTGCTTGTTAACTACTTTTAAGCTATTAGAGACCTTTGGATTGACAAGTCTGAAAGCACCAGGTGAGTTTGACTTCAATCCTTAGTGAAAGAAAAATTTAATCTTTGGCTTAAGAATTTAAAAAATTTAAAATAAACAGCAAAAAGCTAAATAAGACTTTGATCCTAGAAAGTTATAAATGGACTAAGGATCCAGATAAATTTGGAATGAGATTTTGGAATTAATTATAAAGAATCCTTCCCGTGGGAAATAGATTTGTTTAGACTTTTTGCAAGACACAGTAAAGATAAGCAATTTTAAAAATTGGACACTAGAGGGAACTAAAGATTTTAGTTAAAGGAGAAAAATACACAAGCCTGATTAACAGCTAATGAACTGGGACTTATAAAATGATGCAAAACATTTTAACATTGAAAATACTGAAGGACACTTTTGAAAAATAGAATCAGAAGTTAGTATTAACAATGACAATAGTGATGTTTGCTTCTATGGATAGACTGTGTCCAAAAGATGTTATGGAAGAAATGACAGATGAGGAACAAGTTTTATTTGATAAGACAGAGATGGCATCAAAAGTGGATCTACAAATGACAGGCTATGAGAATGACATGGAAAAGGATATACAAAAGAAACCAGCTGATGTTTAAAAAAACAAAAGGAAAATATAAATAATAAACCAAAAGAGTGACCTGGATAATTTTTTTTTTTATATTGGATTTACAAAAGACGCTTGTTAAAGCTTTGAAGAATCTTGTGAGAAGGGACAAAGAAGAAATGAAATCAAATTCTACAACATTATTTGAATGGACTAAAGATTAAGACTGTTAGAAGTCTTAATAGAAGTAAAAGGAAGGAATATAACGCTGGTTTATTTGGTCAAGGTTAAAATATGTTATTATTTCTGGTAAATCTTAATGGACTTACTGCTGACACCAGGACTGAAAAGATGATGCTTTATGGATTTGTCTATAGATAAAAGATGGGATATGGGATGAAGAAATCATTGGTTGTAAACTAAGAGGGGATGAAGAGTTACTAAAATTGTTTGTACTTGTGATGAAGGTTGGAAGTCACTTCTTTATACAGTATATTTCTTTTTTTCTTTCTTTACTATAGTCTTACTTTTTTTTCTTTTTTCTTTCTATTTTCTACTTTTTTATTTTCCTTTGCTGCTTTCACTCTTTCTTTCTATACCTTTTTCTTTCTTTTAGTTTGTATTAGATTTTACTATTGCAATTAAAATCCTTAATAAAATTATATTTTAAAAAGTTTGCAATTGTTATACAGGCTGTGATTCCTCACTATATACCAAGTTATACATACATTTTTGTATGCAGTTGAAGCTGTTACTAATAATTTATGCTTTTTGTATGTAATTACTCTTTTTTTCTATGTAACTTCCTTATAAATGCTACTTCCTTATGAATGCTACTTTCCCAACATTGAATGACAGATGACATTGGGTTCTGCTACCATCTATGCAGATTTCTTTTACATTCCTAAAACTTGGCAGTACTTCTGTATATTGTTTAGAAGGAAAAGTCACTACATGGATTTAGCAGGATTTATAATCTCAATGTGAGACTTAGATCTTGTGGCCCTCATAAATATATGCTCAGAACAGTTTATTTTTGATTATCTGTTACATTTTAAAACAGATGTTAATATACCTGGTAATCTGACGTGGGTGCACAATTGGCAATCCCATTTATTATTCAGATGACATTATTTGAATATGCATGTTCCTTGGTGGATACTGGTGTATCCTTGAGTTTTGTCTGTAAAATTCTATTTTTCTTTTCAGTGTGCATGTAAATTTTCTAGGAAGAGCATGGAGAGTTGTGGAGTTGTGGTGCTGAGTTTTTAAAACAAATCTTCATTTAAAAAACAAATAACTATTTTGAGAATTACTTGGAATTCTGTTTTACAGTCTCAGTAAGATTAAGTATATATTAACAAACAGGAAGCAAATTGGGAAGGTTTCTTGATAGCACAATAAACACCTAGAATATAATTGTCTATATACACAATTTATTTCATCTATAATATACTACAGATAAGGAATTGATTACCTTCTACTTAATTCACAACAAGGATGTTAACTGTAATCACATCTCTTTCTAAGACTTTAATAAAATCTTATTTGCTACACCAACATTTATTATATAACTATAATAACTCAGGGTATTTTAGGATATTTTGCCAATTATTTTCTTTTTTCTCTATTGTTTTCTATGATATGTTTTGCCCAGGCAGAACAGGACCAAGTTCTCACAGGGCTCTGGTTTTGAGTGGGTAAGACTCAAAACCAGGGAATACTGGCACATATGCCTGTTCCTTACCCAGGTCAGTGTGCAGGAATTGTGTGGGAAATGGTTGACTAGTGACCATTAAGCACATCCCATTGGCTTGGTGAGATGTTATGTAGAGCAGCATTGTGGTAAATATGTAATCTACGTATTCTCTCATACATGGGGAAATATATGTCTTGGACTGCATGAGGTATTGGCATTGTGTTGCAAGGCAGTGGTAATGTCAGTGGGTTAAGTTAGCACAGCGGCATGTGACATTCTTATTGTTAAGCAACTAAGAACTCTGTTCTCCACTGGGCAAATTCTGTTTTCTGTATACTTAAAGTATAGTTGAGTGACCAAATATTCCCTTATTCAAGAGAAATTTTGCACAGTAAATTAGCATAGTTAGCTTTGTCATCTTTACAATCTGGAAACTTATCTTCACAGATTCTATAAGAGTAAAATGTACTTTGTAACTACTAAGCTCTACATAGGACAAACTGGCCAGTCCTTATGCAAAAGAATAATGGAACACAATAACAAAAATGGAAATATCTTAACCCAATAGGGGAACATTTTGATTTTTCAGTACATTGCATAATAACAGATCATCCTTGAGTAAATGAATTGCAAAGACTGATTTCATCATGACATAGCTGTGCTAATTTTGGTTCAGAAATGGCATATTATTTCTGATAGGTTGATCAGAGACAATTGGTTCTTTTTATATGATGTGTTAACCAACTACTAGTCCAGATAACTACACAGTGATTATGACATCTGGGAACTGTTTTGTGAATGACCACTATCACAAAGGTAATTGTAGTTGACCTTACCAGGGCTCAGAAATTTGTGACTGATATAAGGATGATAGGCTGAATTACAATGCCTAGCGTTCTTATATTGACTATGCTGACTAGGGTGCTGGGATTCAGCAACAATCAGATGGTCACTGGTTTTCCATCCTAGTTTGTGCTGCTGCATTTTAATTCCCCCTGACCTTACAATTTGTTTATTTCCCCCCCCTGCAAATCATTAGTTTATGTAATACAGTGGGGCAAAAAAGTATTTAGTCAGCCACCAATTGTGCAAGTTCTCCCACTTAAAAAGATGAGAGAGGCCTGTAATTTTCATCATAGCTTTACCTCAACTATGAGAGACAAAATGGGGGGAAAAATCCAGAAAATCACATTGTCTGATTTTTAAAGAATTTATTTGCAAATCATGGTGGAAAATAAGTATTTGGTCAATATCAAAAGTTCATCTCAATACTTTGTTATATATCCTTTGTTGGCAATGACAGAGGTCAAACGTTTTCTGTAAGTCTTCACAAGGTTTTCACACACTGTTGCTGGTATTTTGGCCCATTCCTCCATGCAGATCTCCTCTAGAGCAGTGATGTTTTGGGGCTGTCGCTGGGCAACACGGACTTTCAACTCCCTCCAAAGGTTTTCCGTGGGCTTGAGATCTGGAGACTGGCTAGGCCACTCCAGGACCTTGAAATGCTTCTTACGAAGCCACTCCTTCGTTGCCCAGGCGGTGTGTTTGGGATCATTGTCATGCTGAAAGACCCAGCCACGTTTCATCTTCAATGCCCTTGCTGATGGAAGGAGGTGTTCACTCAAAATCTCACGATACGTGGCCGCATTCATTCTTTCCTTTACACGGATCAGTCGTCCTGGTCCCTTTGCAGAAAAACAGCCCCAAAGCATGATGTTTCCACCCCCATGCTTCACGGTAGGTATGGTGTTCTTTGGATGCAACTCAGCATTCTCTCTCCTCCAAACACGATGAGTTGAGTTTAGACCAAAACGTTCTACTTTGATTTCATCTGACCATATGACATTCTCCCAATCCTCTTCTGGATCATCCAAATGCTCTCTAGCAAACTTCAGACGGGCCCGGACATGTACTGGCTTAAGCAGGGGGACACGTCTGGCACTGCAGGATTTGATTCCCTGGCGGCATAGTGTGTTACTGATAGTAGCCTTTGTTACTTTGGTCCCAGCTCTCTGCAGGTCATTCACTAGGTCCCCCCGTGTGGTTCTGGGATTTTTGCTCACCATTCTTGTGATCATTTTGACCCCACAGGGTGAGATCTTGCATGGAGCTCCAGATCAAGGGAGATTATCAGTGGTCTTGTATGTCTTCCATTTTCTAATTATTGTTCCCACAGTTGATTTCTTCACACCAAGCTGCTTGCCTATTGCAGATTCAATCTTCCCAGCCTGGTGCAGGTCTACAATTTTGTTTCTGGTGTCCTTCGACAGCTCTTTGGTCTTGGCCATAGTGGAGTTTGGAGTGTGACTGTTTGAGGTTGTGGACAGGTGTCTTTTATACTGATAACAAGGTCAAACAGGTACCATTCCGTTCAGGTAACGAGTGGAGGACAGAGGAGCCTCTTAAAGAAGTAGTTACAGATCTGTGAGAGCCAGACATCTTGCTTGTTTGTAGGTGACCAAATACTTCTTTTCCACCATGATTTGCAAATAAATTCTTTAAAAATCAGACAATGTGATTTTCTGGATTTTTTTTTCTCATTTTGTCTCTCATAGTTGAGGTATACCTATGATGAAAATTACAGGCCTCTCTCATCTTTTTAAGTGGGAGAACTTGCACAATTGGTGGCTGACTAAATACTTTTTTGCCCCACTGTACTTTGTCTGAATATTACTCCCTGAATCAATACAGTGGATTTAGTCCACTAAAGCTTATGGAACAATGTAGCTGTTAACCTTAAAGAACCCCAAGAAACCATATCTGTTGCAGCAAACTACTTGGCAACTCATCTGGAATTTATGGCAACAGGTTGGAATAGATTTAGTTAGGATCTAAGTTCTGTATCCAGTTACATTGTAGTTCTACTGATTCTCGGCTCTTCTTTTTTCATAAAACCCAGGTGAAGCAGTCAGTGGCCTTTAGAGGATTCTGAGTCAAGGTTAGTTGGATGAGTGCTACAAAACTGAAGCTGAAACCAGTTATGGTAATGGTGTAGTTGCAAAATGGAGTTAAACTATGAAGTTGTATTGTGGCCAATTCTAGGTGGAGTTATATTTGTATTGAGTTGATTAATAATTCTTGGGATAGGGAAAATGTTCTTAGTCTCAAAGTGACTTCTGTGAATTGAAATACTTGCTACCAATTTTTACTGGTATGAACTCTATCCCTGGGGAGAAAATACAAATAGCATCTGATTCAGAACACTTTGGACAATTTATTAGCTAGGACTTACCATGTTGATTGTATTTTGGCCATGTTGAAAAGTTCCCACTTCTTGACACCATTCACACTGTGTATAATTGGAGAAATTGAAGGACCACATATTCTCATATCATTCTGCCCAAATGCTAAGGCTGTCAACTGAAGCCATTTCCTAAAAAGGTTTTCCTCTGTGCAGGATAGATAGGTAGCTATTGGAAAACATCCTTGTATGGTTTCTAGAGACATAATTGCCTATCATAGACTTTATTATCCAGTTAGAGAGTAAAACAGTTAAATGTCCCATATTTTTGTTGAAATAATCTGTACTATTAAAGGTTTTGTGTATAGTTTTGTATAGATCCAAAGGATCCTGAGTAAGGTTGGCTGACATGAGGGCCGATTAACACTTTTGTAGACTGTCCTCTGCCAGTGCCCTCTTCATACTTTGGTTAAGCTGCAAGGTCCATTTGGCACGACATCTTGCTTGACCTACTGGAGAAATTGAAGGAATGAAGAAGTGAGTCTCCAGGTGTGTCTGCTGAGTGGGAGGCTTCCAATATAGACAGAGTGAGAAACGATCACTGTCCAGATGGGGTAGCACTTTGAAATCCTCCATGTAGGGTAGCAGGTTCGATGTAATTAACATATAATCAATGGTACTTGTTCTGATCCCTGCCATAAATGTTCACCTGGATAATTTCCTGCAAAAGAACCATTTAGTATAAGGTGATTAAGCCTATTTGCCATTTTTGCGAGGCAGAATCCAGCATAATTTGATCTTTTATCTTTGGAGAGACACAAAAAGGAGATGCAAGCTGAATTGAAGTCCTGAGTTGGTGGGTACTGGTGAAATTTACTATAAAGTATATAATCATCAGGGCCCAATCTAGCATTAAAGTCAGTAGCACCATAGCATTTGGGTATTCCAAAAGAACATACCGTTCTAGCTCCATTCATACTACATTGATTTCAGCTTTTCCTGTGGAAGGTAAACATTGATAATTAACAATGAGCCAGTACCCATTGAGAAGTAGAGCCATAGCCATTTGTTTTAATGGAGGGATGGTTGTAGATGGTACTCTCAAAGAGGTAGAGCTGAGGATGCTGAAACCGCCTTGCAGCCGCCCTGGCCCTCTGCCTGGAGTTACTTCCATTTTATATGAGTAGTACCCATTAAGCAGGAGATCATCAACTGTCCATGTTTCTTGCACCAGAATTATATCGTTGGTATGCAGGTGGTCGGAAAAATTGGAGCCTCTATTGCAATACCAGCCAGCTAAATTCCACGTTAGGATTTTTAAAATATTTGCCTTATGCCGGCCTACATGCTGTTGTGCCTACTGTTCTGTGAGCCCTCACTTGTCAATACCCACTTTATGGTCCTGATGGGTCCCACCAATAAACCTAGCTTGTGGAGATTCAGACCTGAAATTATCAGAAGCTTGCACAGAAAGCTGAGCAACTGTAGAAGTTTTAAAATTTGGTCGTTTCAGAGGACTATTAGAACATGAATTAGAAATAGAGAGTCCTCTACATCAAGCTCAGCATTGAAGTTTTGCAGATCTGAATTCTTCATGGCAGCTGTGAGAATGCACATAGGTTGCTCCTCCTCAGCAACACAATCACATTGTTTCTCAAAGTGAGAGTTATTTGCCTGGGTAGTTAGTAAAGCTAAATTTGTTAGTGGCTTAGCTGTTTTACACGTCATTAAAGATTCTCTCAGGTCATCTAGCCTTTTAATTATGTCAGCCTGGTATGTATCCAACAAAGCATTAAAACAGTTAATCAGACTTTCTTCTAGTGGTTCATTAGACAACTGTGTTACTGTGGATTGTACAAGTTGTTTGCTTAAAGTTCTCCCTCACAGAGACTCTGTTGATAAGATGTCCTTGAAGTTGTCTGAGTGGGGAATTTTACTTTTGTGTATTAAAGTGCCAGTACCCTCTTGGCTGCACTGAGTTAAAAGTGGGCTGATTTCCTCAAAATGGAAAACATGAATTGGGAAGATTGAAAAAGTACTCAGAAAAGGTTTCATTTTAAAGAGCATGCTGGGGACTACAGGCTGTCCAAATGTCAGCAAGATCCAACTGCAACTGCCTCTAGGTGGAAGCCATTCTACCTTTTGTAAGTCCATCAGTTGTCTTTCACTGCGTAATAGCTGGCTTAGGAACTGGGTGATGGCTTTTTTAGATCCCCATCTACCTCTTTATTTTGTTGTTTAGGATTTGCAAAGTTATCTTACTGGTTTGTAAGAGACATTTGTCTTTTACAAACGTTTCACCCTTCTCGCCTTTCTCTGTAGAGTTGCTTATCCTTTTCTTTTCTTCTTTATCATTTCCCCTTGTTAGGCTGAATTCAGGGATGAGGTCTTCCTTTCCTCTGCCTGCTGTTTGTAGGGCACAATTTAGACACAAATTGTTTGCTTTGGCAGGGTGAGCAATTTTATCTGATTGACTTTCAATACATTTTGCAAAAGATTCCTTTAGAGAGTCTACTTTATTTTTGACTAGTCAGCAAGTCAAAGATTGAAAGAACGATCTGTACTGTCAGTAGACTATTTCTGGTTATAAAGTCTAGTGTATTTTGTTCTTTCAAGGATTTAAGATTAGAGACCTCATCTCCCTCCTGTATAAGCCATTCCACAGGTGAGCAAACAGCAGCCACCTGTGGGGAGGCGGCATTCTCTATCAGAGAGGAGGAAAGCTCTAGAAATTGCTGATTCTCTGTCAGCCTGTAGGTCCCAATCCGGGGGGTCATACCTGTCGGATAGATGAAGCGGTGTGATATTATTTACGGGAGAGGCTTGCTTGTTTGTGACATATCTGTCAACTTTCTGTTGTTTTAGAGGCTTAGATGAAGGCTATGTTGCAGAAGATGTCCACTGTCTCTTCTTTTTACCCATGACAGCAATGCAAACGTACTTTCTATAAAAAAGACTGGTCCAATAATAGCAATAATACTAAAAAAGACATAAAATAGTAAAAATTAACCTTTAAGAAAAAGTCAAGTGATCTAAAAATAAACAGTGAACTAAAATATAGGTAAAATGAAAGGTTTTTAGGAGCAGTCTGTTATAAGGATTGTGACCATGTCGTCATCTTAATTCCCTCCCCACATCTAATCAGTAGTTGGAAATCAGTAGTTCTTCAGGGTTGGCTGAAGTTGTTTGGCATTGTAGTTCTGCAATATTTGGAGGGCTACAGATGCTGCAACCTTGAACCTAGGTCAGTACTGTATTACAAATAGCTGATGAACCTGCTGTATGTTGCCTAATAGACTATAAATGATAGGGGTTCCGATTATTATTACTATGACTCACTGAAGTATATTATCATACAGTAAAGTTGCTGGTGCTTTTCATAGTGGTGGAATATTACCCATGAAACAAGATAAATTAGTGTGTGTTGAAGTACACTAATTTTAGTTGCACCAGTAGAGAAGTGACATGTGGCAAAGAAGCAGGCTAGTATTCCAGGAAAAAAAAACAAATAGAAAAAACTTCTAGTAACTGAAGTAGGCTGAAGAGATATGCTAGTGAAAGGAGAAACAATGCTTTCTTAGAACAAATCTATATGATGTTCATATATTGCTATAATTGAGCTGAATTTAGTTTTATATTAAGCTCTGCATTTCTCTGTCTTTCTGAGTAGGAAATGGATTCGATAAAAGCAGAAAATCTCTTCTGAAACAATTCATTTATGTAAAGCTTGGAATTATTGAAAATTGAATTCACAGTCTGCTTCTTAGGACTGAGAATTCCTCTTAGACACTCCATATTGAAAAATGTGTCAAATTACACTCTGCTGTCAGTGATTAAATAAGAATAATACATACAGGGAAGTTTCTGTGAAAAATTCATGACAATGAATTATAATTTCTACAGTTCGAATTAAATCAAACAGCTGCAATTCTATAATTTTGTGTCATTTATTCCTGGCATCTCACACCCATCAACTCTACAACAATGGGCTGCTTAAACAGTTTTCAAATCCAACCTCATACAAAATGCACTGCTATAGCTGCATCTTATATGAGGGGGACATTGTAGAAACATTTATTTTGAATTCATTGCCTGACACTATGTTATTAACAAGATTTTTAATATACTGGGAGGAATCAGGTATTTACAAAACAATTTGTTTTGAAAAAAACATAGTTCCATATGAAGGGGATGAGCTTATTCCAAATCTCATTTTATGTTGCTCTATCACTGTAATGAAGATTGATTAATCATCATGACTAATCTTGTATGGGCTGGAAAGCTAAGCAGGGCTTTAGACTTGATAGTTGAAAAAGACAGAGTTGAAAAAACATCCAAGAAGAAAGCAACAGCAAATCACTACAAAACTACATGATCTTGAAGGAGGCTTACTTTTGGCACAGAGTTCAGTGAAAGTGCCTGAACAAGAGGACAATTTGATTGCTATAACAAATTCATCTGAAGTTAGAAAATATTAATGATTTCATCAGAAAAGTTTATGCTACAGTTGAACAGCAGTTATTTTAATATTAGCATGGTATATAGTCGTTAGACCTGAAATGTAATAAATCTGCATGTGTTAACATTTAATACAACTCATATTTGCAAATGTGATCAAATTGGAATGTCATATAAGAGTTTAAAAGAAAAGAACAGTATATAGTAATCACATTTTATACCTGGACTCTTACTATCCATATTTTTTCTGGCCCTGCACTCAATAGGGCTGCGGAAAGGATTCAGGCAACACTTTCTGCACTTCTACCCTATAGTGCTCAATGCAGGGAGTGGGGAGGCGTGTAGAAGAGCTCATTGGAAAATCCTTGACAACCTTCCAGAAATACCTTAAATAATGGCTGTGTCAGCAGGCCTGGGGATCTCAAGGAAATGGCTACATTGTTTTACTATCAATTCTCTCCCATATCTTGTTATTAATAACATTGTTTATGTCTTTTAATTGTAGTTTTTAACATTTGGATTTTATTATTGCTTTTATTGTAAGCTGTCTAGAGTCATTTTTTTGTGAGATGGGTGGCTGTACTATATAAATGTAATAAATAAATATATAAATCAAGTTTATATGCCGCCCATCTCTCTATCAGTGACTGTAGGCAGCTCACAAGTAAAAATATAAAATCATTTAAAAACTACAAAAGACATGAAAAGACTACAGACAAAGTTAAAAGATGGAGAGAGCATCCTCAAGGCGCCAGCCACCCCCAGTTTTGGGAGCTCCCATTGGATCCCCAAGCTAGGCGGCAGAGCCAGGTCTTAAGGCTCTTCCGGAAGGCCAGAAGAGTTGGGGCCAACCTCACTTCAGGGGGCAAGATATTCCACAGGGTGGGGGCGATGGCAGAAAAGGCTCTCCTCCTAGACCCCGCCAGTCAAAATTCTCTGACAGGGTCCGCAACATGCCCTTCCTGCTGGACCAGGTGGGACAGGCTGATGTAACCAGGACAAGGTGGGTCCTCAGGCTGGGCCCATGCCATGAAGGGCTTTAAAGATCATAACCAACACCTTGAATTGGACTCAGAAGCAAACTGGCATCCAAACCAGCTCACACAGCAGAGGTGTTACATGTGCAACCCTAGGGGCACCCAAAATTGCCCACACCGCCACATTCTGTGCCAGCTGCAGCTTCTGGATACTTTTCAAGGGTAGCCCCATGTAGAGCGCATTGCAATAGCCCATAAATAAATAAGGTATGACAATCCCTTCCTGAATATGGTAGAAAAGAACATTTGGGTTGAGAAGGAAGTATAAGTGATTAACCTGCTGATCTTTTCCATTTATTCCTACAGAATGTGGTGCTATGGAAATGATGCATAGTATGCTGTAAACCTGTGAATTAAGCTAACATCTAGAATAGGTAGTAGGTAAGCTGTGTGAATAAGTAAAAGACCTGTCATATAATTGATCAGGATGGGAAACTGGTGATAAGAAGGCATAGCTGAGTTGAACAGTTATTAGGAAGGTGGTGGAGAGAGGAATAGAAATTATAGACTGCTCTACTGGCCTTTAGGATGTACAGTATGGAAAATATTTCTATTGTCTGATACTTCTTTTTATCTATTAACATTTGTGTATATGCTATTACATCTTGCCATGCTATGCATGATGACAGTTTATTTATATACTGCCAATGTAAAAGTCCCTTCCAAAAATGTACCAAGAAAACTGCAGGCAGTCACCAGAGTCAAGACTGGTTTGAAGAGACCCTCCCCCCAAAAAACTCACATAAAATCACCCAGGTAGTGGCAGCATCTAACCATCCTTGATCATCACAAAAAGCAAGGTTGGACCTGGGTACTACTTGGCTGAGATCGTGGAGGAGAAATTTCTCCATAGAGTTCTTTAATAACTGGGATTAGCCATATATACCCTCTTCAGATGAAACACAAATTGTTTATTATGGCATCAGAGGCAGCAGGAGCAAACCTAAAAAAGAGGGGGAATGCAACCCGTCTGTATAGAGTTAAGAACATTAGAATATACATATGATTGTATACAGTAAAGTAATTGATTGGATATACCGAGACACGTGTGTTTAGGGAAGTCAAATGGAGGTGGTATCTATGAGGTAGAATGATAAAAACAGCGGTATGTTAAAAGAACAAAGACAGTATTCTCATGAACATGGTTTCTTTCAAGACAGTTACTTTTATAGGGTTATCTATACTGGCTTTGCTTCCTAGCACCTATGCTCATGTCCTTATATCTTATGCTGACAGGGTTTATTGTTTCCCAAGTCTCTGGGAAGTTAACCTAGGGAGTGGGGTGTTATGTTTGTCCTAACCAACACTATATTTTCTCCTACAATAGCACCAGCAACATCCTGGAAGAATGCAGTGGTGAACCATTTCCATGTCCATTAAGTCATCAGGAGGAACATTTGACTCAAAGGAGACTTTACCTTAACATGAAAATTGATACTATAAGTGGCAGAAATCAGGCACCCTGTAGCATTCTAAATTAGTGTGTCTCCTGAGATAATCTGGCCTTCAGAAACTAGTATATGAAGTGAAATGCAATCAGTTATTTATACAGTTCTTAATAAATTACTGTTCATTCCAATTCAGTGGTGTTTACAAGATCTTGCTCCTTTCATCAGAATGAAGAAAGTCTGTTGTGCCATCATGCAGCAATCTCTATCCTTTTGAGCATGTATGATGTATTTAGAAAAGGGGTGGAACTTGCATCACAACACAGCAACGGTGCTTTTGTTGTCTGACACACACATCCTGCCTGCTCCTGTGGAGGCTGGCAATTTAGTTTTTACATATGTTTCTAGAATGGATTTTCCATAAGTGTTATAGATTATATATTTTTGAATAAATGCATATAGCTTTTTATCGTAACAAATACTGTAAGCACACTGATTTTTTTTTCAAGTCTTCTCTTGGGAAATAAAGCTCTAAGTGTAATCACAAATAGTATTACTGGGAAATGTAAAATGTTTCTTGATTTGTATGTTTAACTTCTTCATAGATTGCAAGGTATATGAACTTCTTGCCATGGCCCACTATGCTACAGGATATCCTGGGAGGAGTAACCCTAATGTACAAAAACTTCTGAATGCAACAATGACTGCCATACTCTGTCCCCAACCATGATGATGATGATGATGATTCCATTTCTAGGGTTATAGATTTCTATCAGAGTCCTGTATCAACAGAATGAATTGCTAAAATCACAATTCTAAATAAATAATGTGTGCATATCTTTTGATTAGGTTCAAACCGTTTTTTCCATTTCAAGTGGTGCCACCTGAAGAATATAGAGACCGGAACCTCAGTATACAAGGTTTCTCACTAACAGAAGGAAGACTGAAAGTTTCCTTAATAGAATGTTCAAGGTATGTTCTTGATGATCCCTATCATATTGGTTTTGTTTGTGCCTTAAAATCAGGTGATTGGGTAAACAGGATTAGGAACAGGTTACAGTTAGTGTTACGGTTCTTCAAGTTAAGGATTTGTGTCCAATTAACTTATTCTTCTGACAGAAAGTTCTCATCAGCAAAACAGAACAGAGTTCAAGACAGTTGAAATGACTGAAATGTGCACTCTAGAACTAAGACGTCTCCCAAAGAATCAACTCCCAAAACATATTTTTGTTGGTCTTTTTCCCCTTTGAGTGGTAGAGGTTGTCAATTTTTATTTTACAGATTTTATGACGGAACTACCCAACTTTGCTGATTTCAAAAACATGAACAGTGTCAGACTTGGTTAGTACTTGGACAGGAGACTACCAATAAATACCAGAAGCCCCTAAGAGAAGAAGTAAGCAGTAACCTATTTGTAACCTATTTGGCTATAGGTTCACTGTGACAGCTAAACTCATAGATAGTGTGGCTCTTTTGGAAGAAGCCAAATAATGGTGACAAAAGCCGTCACTGGGTACCCTAGCCAAGCAAAATTTATCATTTCCTAGGAGAGTCGGCTTAAATGGACTTAGAGTTGGCCGAACAATCACACTCAAAAAGTGCTCATTAATGGCTCTACTTTAGCTTGGAAGTATCAGTGTGCACAGGACTCTATCATGTGCCCTAAGCTGTTCAACAGTGTTATCAGTGACTTCTATGAGGAAGTTGTGGAAACACTTATCAAGTTTGCAGATGACACAAAAGCTGGGTGAGGTAGCTAATACTTTAGATAAAAGAGACTGGGCTTGAGCAGTGGGCTGAAATAAACAGAATGAAATTTAACGAGTAATGTGAAGTTCAGCTTCTGGATAGCAAAAATGTACAAGTATAGAATGGTGAGGCCTGGTTTGGCAGTAGTACATGTGAAAAGGAACTTGGAGTCTTTCTCAGCCACTCGTTGAACATAAGCCAGCAGCATGATGCAGTTGCGGAAAAGACGGATGCTCTCTTGGGTGCATTAACACCAAAGCATAGAGCTCATTTCACAGTCGTAATTGCTCCACTCATCTCTACCCTGATCAAACCCCATTTGAAGTACTATGTCCAGTTCTGGGCACCACAGTTCAAAAAGCATTAGTGACAAATCAGAGCAAGTTCAAGAAGGGCTACCAAGATGGTGATGGGTTTGGAAACCAAGCTGTATGAGAAATTTTTAAAGGGATCTGGGTATAAAGCTGGGAGATATGATAGCAGTGTCAAATATCTGAACAGTTGTCATATAGAAGAGGGTATGGATGTATTATCTGTTGCCCAGAGAACAAACCAAAACCAGAGGGTTAAAAGTACAAGGAAGTTCCCTGTAGTCATCAGGAGGAATTTCCTGATAGTACAGACTGTCAACCAGTGAAATAGGCTGCCACATGATGTAGTGAGTTCTTCACTAGAAGACTTGAAACAGGCTGAATGGTTATCTGTTAGGGATTCTATAGTGAATCAACTATAGAATTGATAGACTTCATAGTGGATATAATGTTATGACCTGGGTCTTAGCTAAGGACTGATGCTGATTTGTATGAATCTCTTTGCTCATTTCTCTTCTATTAGAAATGGTCATTTTAGTCATTTTATGCTTAATTGACTAGGACCAGAGAGAGCCAGGTTCATGTCCACCCTCTGCTGTGGAAGCTTGCTGGGTGACTTTGGACCATTCACTATCTCTTAGCTCAACTTACCTCTCAAGGTTGTTGTAGAGAAAAAAAAGGAGGAAAAGTGTAATGTGCACCACCTAAGCTCCTGAAAAAAAGATGGGATATCAATTTAGCAAATAAATAAATTTAACAGTTTAACAACTAAGACATTAGTTATCTCTCCTTTAGCCAGAAAGATTCTCAGAGTGGCCTGCAAAGCAAAAAGTCACAACTAAAAATCAAAAATAAAAGGAAAGAATGAAGAGCAAGAAAAAGGAAAACAAGAATGTCTGGGAACTAATTTGTAATGTATTACTAATCTTAAAATGACCAGCTGTAATGCAGAAATAATTCAGTAATAATTATAAAGTAACCAGAAGTTGCTGATCTTTTCAAAACTAGCTGGCATGGAAATGGCCAAGAGAGAGAATTTTCACATTTCTGGTCCCTTTAGTAGCTGAGCAAGGGGTATAGTTCTGCTTCCTGTTTTTCCCTCTGATATAACTTGGTGGAATGACTGCTGAATCATCATTGGTGGAGAGGTAACAGTTGATAATGATAGTAAACAGTCCCGTTTATGTAGGGTATGAGGGTGATGGGCAAGAGAAAGAGTGTTCTCTATCAAAAAGATATATCTTGGGCTATGTTATCAGCAAGATAAAAAGTTCAGGAAACTAAAGTATAACTGCATATATATTGGGTAATGATAGCTGAAAATGCAAATGGTTTGCAAGCTCTAGTAATGAAAGTCAAGGAACACAGTGGAAAAAATGGGACTAAAATTCAACATAAAGAAGACCTAATTAAAGAAAACAGGTGCAACAACCAGCCTCAGAACTGACAGTGAAGATGTTGAAATAATGGATAGCTTCTGCCTTTTAGGATCAACCATCAGCAGTAAAGGAACTAATAATTAAAAATATGCTGCAGACTAGCACTTGGTAAAGTAGCAATGAAGGCCTTGGAAGAGATATTCAGATACCATGATGTGTCTATACCTACAAAGATTAGAATCATGCAGCCAATAGTTTTCCCTGTGACACTCCACAGAAGTGAAAGTTGGACTTTAAAGAAGCAGGATAAAGTATTGACACTTTTGAACTTTGTTGTTCAAAATCTTGAGAATACCTTGGATAGCCAAGATAACAAACAGGGATCATCAAACAAATCAACTCAGAGTTCTTACTTGAGGCACCAATGACCAGGTTCAAATTGTCCTACTTTGAACACATTATGTGAAGTGTTAGAGAAGTGTCTAACACTAGGAAAGGTGGAAGGAAAGAGAAGAAAAGGACAACCGGAAGCAAGGTGGATGGACTCAGTTGCAGTGGTCATAGGTGTTCCATTGGAAGACCTGTAGGACCAGATTAGAAATAGATCATCTTGGAAACTATCTATCTTTGTGGTCACTAAGAATCAACACTGACTTGATGGCACATAAATAATCAAATGTATTGGATAACGCAGAAAATCTAGCCAACATAGACATGTTTTAAAATGTATTTCTCATAGATTATTCAGATAAAATGTAGTAGAAGGGACCAGTAAGTCTTCCTTGATCTTTAATCTAACCTGATTTTCTTATTTTATTGACAGTTAAGCTATTAAATAGCAGTTGAGAAGCTTGAATAGAATTACATAATATTCCTATAAAATGCAGAATCTTCACACACGCAGCTATACTGAGTCTCAGATTTTAAAAATATTGGTTAAAAGGCTACCCCAATTAGGTGGCAGGTATATTTCATAATGAACACGTTTTCAGAAGTACTTAAAAGTTATAGGTGACAGTTACCTGTTTGTCTTGTAAGAAAAGAATTATATTTTTCCCTTTAGAATTATTTCACTGATATGCATTTAATTAAAATTAGTACATTCAGTTGTTTTTAGTCAGTTTTTATCACTGTTACTTACTTTGCAATAATGCACAGTTTTACTTGTTACCTATTTCAGTTGCATATATTACCTATATGAAAAATGTTGAAATTCTGGATTTGCTTTCATTTGCTGCCTGTTTCCACTAGAGGGTGCAAATTCTTTTTTAAACTTCTGATATCCTGAATTGTAGGAGTATGGGTGCAGCTGAAATAGTGTAATACAAATCATTTTTTAAAGGTAATGTAGCAGCTGTAAGCAATTAATGGTAATTTAATAATTAATTTAAACAGTAATTATATGTTTGGATTTCAGATTATTTATTTTTGGATCCTATGAGAGAGAAGTAAATATTCACTGCACAATTGAATTGAGTGATAAAGTTTGGGAAGAAAAAGAAAGGACTTTTATCAAGACGGTAAACCATATTTTCCATAATTTCAGTCTAATGCAGCAGTAATATATGGTATATGTAATATAATATACTATATGATATATAACATACTATATGTGATATATAATATTATGAACTTAAAATGCATGATCTATTCCTGATATTATAGAGATACATCTTTTGCAAAGAATCAACATATTTTTCAGTGGAAACTTGTCCATCATCTCTTGGACCAGCCACTGCCTGGAAAGAAAATTCCATACATTCTTTCTGTACATTTATACACCCATTGCTTTCCCCTTGGGATCAGAACCAACTATTCTCCCTCAGCCCAATCCACCTCACAGGATTGTTGTGGGGAAAGTAGGAGGAGAGAGCATTATGTATGCTGCCTTGGGCTGTAAAAAATAAAGGTAGGATATAAATAAAATTAAAATAAATTACTTGAATAATGGGCAGTAGTCCCTGGAGGAAAAAGCAGTGGTTTGGTGGGAAGATTAAAAAAAAAAATGTGCCTAGTTTCTGCTACTAATGGCATAACATTGGCAATACATGACACTGTTTCTTTTAGAGAACCAAAACTTGGTCTAGTATTTTCTTTTGTGAATTTCTCAGCCCATGTAATAGTTGCAAACATTTTAACAGTAGGTGGCAGTATTACTATTTAATATATCTTCCACAATATCTCTGTACTTGACAGAAAGCATCAATTGGATCCCCTATTTGTATCCCCTCACTTAACTGAGCTTTCTGTTCATACATTTAAGCAAGATAAGGTATGTAAGCTGAATAAGACAGCTATTGTTTGACAAGCAAGCTTTTTAGCAGAGGAAGTCTTAATGTTTCCATCACTCTCACTGGGGCAAGAACTATTAAATTGGTCAGCAGTTGTAAAGCCAGTCATATTAAAGAAGTCTATTCTTGACGTTTCTCCCCATTTTTGATTGCAGGAGTAATGAACTTTCAGGTGATTCCCAGTTAATCTCAGAAAGGCCTGTTTGGAGCAAGGCTCCTGAACTATTTTCATCAGAGCAAGAAAGGCTTTTTTTTCATAATCTTTTTGATGTGCTCCCCACATAAAATTTTGATACTTATGCAAATAAGCCTTCAGAGGGAATGATTCTCTTATCCTAAAGAGCATTCAGAAGTTTTTCCTACATGGCCCAGATTAAACTGGAATTCCTTTTTTGGAAACCTTTATTTGACTATTCTAAAAAAAACAAGCAACCTCTCATCATGTTAAAAAATAATACAAAAATCAAATACAGCTTTCAGAATTTTAAACTTGCCCAAAGCATTTCTTTCTCTTTCCAAGGCGAATGCTCCTATAATCACATTTCTTCAATTAGAAAATTTATTGTGTAATGAATCATGTAGGGATCATAATGACTGCCACCTGGAATCTACTTTAAAACACCATTTTATACTGCTGCCAAAGCTTATATCACTTTCTTCATCCTTGCAAAGATGGCATATTAGTGTCCAGCTGTACAACATCCAAAGTAGTCACTGGAAATTATTTCTTGCATGGGGCTTTGATGGTCAATGCAAGATTTAAAAATAATCCAATTGATATATACAGTAGGATTGAAAGCTATGAGACTGCAAAGCTTTTAAGATCCAAATTTTGGAAAAGATAAATTTAATTTTCCATACTTTCAGGTTTATCACTGGGTATTTATCCTAGCTTTGGCCACTAGCTGGAATCAGGAATTTCAGAATCCAGTTTTTCTTTACACTCAACTTGGTAGTTATTATTAAACCCATTGAAATTGTAGTAGGAGGTATTTCCCTTAAAGGGATTAATTAATTTTAAACCGGAGACCAGGACACATTACATTGAAGCATAAATTGGTTTATTGACAGTGCAGGAGGCCTAAAGAGGGGAAGGGTTACAGTCCCTCTTTATAGACTTACAGGCAATAGAATGTACATGTGATTGGACAGAGCAGCCAAGCATTTCATTGGATATAATACATCATGTGCCTTGTGAGGTCAGTGAGGCCATTAGGGTATAACTATGAGGCAATGGGGCAGGACTTCCAAGACAATGGGGTTTTTACAAAACAAAGAGGCAGTTATTCCATGAACAGAGTTTCTTTCTAGGGGATACTTTCTTTTGCTTCGCCAGAGCTCTGCTGCCTCCCAGTATCTTTTCCCAGCTCGACAGCATTCCTTGGCCTTCTGAATGTTCTGTGGCTAAGCTAACAATGTAGTTTTCTTGGGAAAGTGTTTTGCAATGAGGTGGTTGCCCAGTTTGACACCATATAGCTGAGCCTGTGCTTCGTTTTCCCTGGGAAGAAGTTTTTAGGGGCTTTTAACTTGGCCCCAAGAATCCTCCTTCAAAATCTTATCAAGCATTGGGCCCTGTTTGTGTGAGCGCTTGCTCCAAGATATATATGGAAAATAATTGGGTTGTAAATATAACTTTGACCCTTTTACTTATGGAAATCTTACATTATGGCATAATCCCATTAGTTAAAAATAGTGGGTAAATCTATTTATTGGGTAAACTGGGCCTTTCATAATATTACTTTGGATCAACTCAGTCCTGAGGTTTCTGATTTAAAACATTTTGCAGAATTAAAAAATGAATTCAGTTTACTTCAATAATGGTTCTTGGCAGTTTATTTAATGCAAGCATTTCTTATTTGTTCTATTTGATCCATAGTCTATTGTTGCTTCTGAAGTTCTACAATGACTGGATATTTTAGTGGAATTAATTGTGGCTCCTATGCAAGTAATTTTTTGTTAAAGGAAGTTGAAGGGCATTAATATTAACTGTGTTTTTTTACTTGACCTCTGGAATAATGAGTTTGAATGTCTTGTCCTGATAAAGGAATGGAGGGTTGCTTTAAATAATGTGAAATTATTTCCTATGGTCTGAAAATGAGATTAAACAAAAACATGTTTCATGTATTTTGGGTACCTTTGAGAATGTTTAATAATATTCATTGTTATCACTTTTGTGTTGGAGATGCAGCTGGAACATTAATTCATGGTTTGGACATGTCCTATTATTGCCACATTTGGGGTTGATATCAGTAGGTTTGTTAATAAGACTGTGGATGTATATGATCTTCTTGGCTATCTCTCTAGTATTTGGACTCCATCAAGAACTCTGGATTTTTCAGACATGAGGTCTGGCTAAAGGAGTAATATAATATAGAAATCTCCACTAATTTACAGTGATGGATTGTTAATGTATATCATTGTTTGAATTAGCTTTGTTTGTTTACAGAGGAGTGAAATTTTTAAAAAAAGAACCTATACAATATGGTCAGGTTTCTTTATTTATTCTGTTTATAGCATAATTTTTTAGGCCTTTTTTTTTCTCATTTCTTCCTTCTCTTCTCATGCTTAATTTGAGGTTACATTATATTGTTATTATTGTTATATTTTAATTATGTTAATTAGTTTGGTATAATAATTTTTTAAAAAATCCAAATTAAGGAAAAAAAAGTCCTAAGAAAGAAAATGGTAGAGGAGAGTAATTCTGGAAATTAAGTTAGAACTTACTCTTCAGAAATAATCTTATATAAAGATGCTTCTTTCAGTAGAGCAATTTTCAGTTTCAGTCTAGAAAACCCCCTCCAAAGTCACGGAACCATCCTCCACCCTTAGACAAATTCACAAGTTTGCCAAAGCACCATCTCTACATATTCTGGTAATCCTTTTACAATATCTTTTTACAAACTCTGCTGTAAGCTAATGGATCCTTGAAATAATAGAGAAAAGCAAAATGTCACTTCCTACATAAAGATTCCAAGAACAAAAGACCCACTTTGAGCATTTGGATGCAGTGAAAGCCATTGATTACTCATTTACTTCTTTACTTACTTCTAGTTCAAGCTACAGAAAAAAATCCAATAAAGGGACATCATATTTTTTGTTCTACAAACAATGGACTATATGTTTTGAACAATTCTTGGATCTCAGATAACTGAAGAACTGCTAGAAGAACAGATGCCAATGGGATTTTTACCCTTCAAATTTGCTAATAGTTTAATCCAAAAGTTGTAGACGACAATAAAATGCTCCTAAATCATTTCAATAATCATTATTACTAAGCTGAATTTTATATTTCATGCTGATCAGGGAGGCATCATTACGATGCTCTTCATTTTAATCATTCAGTTCCTTGGTTCTTCATTTGACCCTATATTATAAATTTTCCAGTATATGCCACAGAGAGATTTTGAAGTACAATTGCATTGGCCCCCCAACTGATTTGATAGAGAGTAAAAGTGGAAGTCTGTAGTTTGGGAACATCTGATGAATATAATATTGAGAAAAAAAAGACCTAGATTGGGTCACCAGGTCTTTCAGCATTGTTAAACTTTAAGTTGAATATCTAAAGTACTGGTGTATTGTTTAGTTACACTTAAATCAATACATTGTAGTCAATTAAGATGATATTAATGGCAAAATGTAGAAATACATTTTGTCAGATAGCACTTATTTAAGAATGTCTGGATCTGTTCTGCAATTTCATGCGGAGATTTAAATGTGTTTACAGATAGAGAGAGACACAACTTTTATCTTGTGCATTCAAGTTCTTTATTTGAGAAAAATACTACCCATCTTGAGTTGGCATTTTCATTTTTTATTCTGCTAGCAATGAAGATAAGTTAGACAGCTTAGTCACAGCAATGAACAGTAGTGACACTTTAATCTGATCACATCACCTACAGAATATTGGTACATAATTGATTGTAAAAGAAGATTCAGGGTTATTAAACCTGCCCAGTATATTGCTTAAAATGTCAGTTGCAATGAGGACATATCTGTTTCAAGCAAATTTGTAATTTTGTGTCCCTGGTTCAATACGATAAATTTAAGATAATTTTGCATATAACATGCCTGCTATATAACCTCAGTAGGCTTTTTTTGTTTTGTTTTTTTTGGCTTCATGGCTCTTTTGTGCTAGATTAGGAGCTACACTGTCCCATTATTACAAGGATTCTACATTCCTTTCCCTCCAATATTCTTGTTCAATGTAACTGTATTGTCACTACTGTTAGTAACAGAGTCCCTGGGAAGGAGGACAAAGCCTCATTGTTTTCCTCTCCTGTCAGGAATTAGGAGGGTCTTCCATAAGGCTCTCAATTTTAAACATAAAATCAAAGGACTGTCCATGAGCACTGTGTTGGGGAACTTAATCTACATTTGTTGGCAACAATTCTCCAGATTTCAGACTAGAGTATTTCCCAAACCTTCTTCTATATACAAAGCAAATGAGGTGGGGCAGAAGGAATTTAGCAGGAAGTAATGGGGATGCTCCCTACCTCTGTTTTAGACATTCCATTTCTATTTTTTTATTTGCATTTTTACACAGTAATGGATTTAGAAGTAACAACATGAACTTAATAAACTAGGGTTGTTAAACTGCAAATAAGTCTAGTACCTGCATGCTGCCATTTACCTTTATTTCATGTTGGATTTGAAGACTTAGGGATTGTATCCAAATATGCAAAAATATAGTTAATTTTTAATAATTAGATAAACTACAGTTTGGAATATTTTTGCAACTTTATTAGAATTGTAGCTGTGAGCTCTAGTTTGGACTGCTTTCCAGTTTTAAATCAGTGTTCCAACTTTAATGCATATTTGCAACCGAGACAGGTGCTTGTTTATGAGATTTATATACCATCTTTCTACTTTTGTTAACACTCAAGGATATTATCTTTAAAACTCAGCATGGCTTGAGTCCAAAGTACTTGAAATAGTGCATCTTTCTATTAGGACTGTGGAGTTATCCATATTGAAATGGGAAAAGATGTTTGAGAGTTCACATATAACACCTGTCATCACTTTCTTAAATACGTGTTTTCCAGGGACTGTACAAGACTAAGAAAAGACACAGCTTCTTTAAGAAAATGTGGCAGGTGCTGTGTGAGCATGTCCGAATCACCTTTTCTTTGAATCCAGATCCACAGTAGAGTTCTACTTTCTTTTTGAATTCTCCTCTCCATGTGCATTGAGATCATTTCAAAAAGTTTGCCTCCAGTTGTTGTGGGCTCATTCTGAAGTGAATTTAGGTTATCATTTTCTGTGACTGCACAGTTCTTTGGAACGCATCCTTTGCTGACTGGAGATAAGCACCCTCTTTGTTGGCATTAAATAAGCATCTTAGGTACACCTTTGTAACCTAATTCTTTCATTGTTGATCTTAATTGTTCACTTTGAATTTTTAATTGAAGTTTTAATTTTTTAATATTTTTAATAATAAAATATTATTTTATATCTTATTGTAAACCATTAAGAGAACTCAGTTACTTGTATATAAGAAGTTGATGAAGTAAGAAAACACCAAGGAGAACTAGAGTCAAATTATATGTGAACTTGTTTGCTTAAATCAGTCTTTGCATTTTTTAAAAAAATAAATGCCTATGTATAAGCCCCTGAACCAGATAACAGTATTGTAGTTTTAATGGCGTGCTGCCTACTGTGATCTTGATCTAGACCTGGTGTAGAATTATAGCTGCAGTTTGCATTGCAATGAATAAATGAGTCCCATTTAGGTGAGTGGCAAAGGATTAAATCTAATTGCAATGCTAGAGCCAATGTACGGTAGTGATTAAGGCAGTGTTTCTCAACCTTGGCCACTTTAGGATGTGTGGACTTCAACTCCCAGAATTCCCCAGCCAGCATATTCTGCTGGTTGGGGAATTTTGGCTGGGGAATTCTGGGAGTTGAAGTCCACACATCTTAAAGTGGTTAAGGTTGAAAAACCCTGGATTAAGGTGTTAGAATAAGGTGCTTGACAGGTTCAATTCCTTCTCATCCATAGCTTACTTTGGGTCAATCAGTATCTCTTAGCCCAATAGATTTCACAAATTTATTTTGAAAATAAAATAATGTCACATTTGAAGTAATGGTGAATTAATAATGTGTGAGCCTTGCTTAAATGCCTCATATGGTTAGCAATTTACTGAGCTTACTAAAGTCTGCCATTTTAGTCTTTAATCCTGTCAAACGAGAACTGAGATTAAGGAAGAGAAACCGCCTTTTTGAAAATGTCACTTTTTATGAAAAAGAATCTTGTAAAAGCCAATATTTGTAAGTACTATGGGGAATAGTTCTAAGACTTGAGGATTGTTTAACATTATATAATCTATCTTCTGTATAAATTTGAAGGTGATCTCCTTTCTACTCAATAAGCTTGAGTATTAAATGTTTAACTTCTTTTGTCATCTTGACTCCAGTGATTGAAGTAGTTTTGTTCTACTGACATGTATATTTTCTGCCACAACAGCAGTATATATTGAGCTGTAACTGCCACTTTGTATATATTAGTATAATCTTCATATGTATATTTATGTGGTGTATTCTCTTCTGTCCTTAAGGTCCTGCAATACTAGAAAGCTCTGGCTACAGTGTTGTATGTATTAACGATGTATTGAATATACCCCTATTTCAAATGTTTAAGCATGTATAGATAGTCCACACTTAATTTGTTTAAATTCATCATTAAGCGGGGAAAATCCATCATTAAGCAGGGTGGTTGTTAAGTGAAACATCACGTGACCACACCTAATTTTACAACTTTTTTTGCAGTGGTTGCTAAACAAATCACTGTGGTTGTTAAGGAATCACATGTTCCTTAAGTAAATCATGCAGTCGTTAAGTGAATCACATGGTCATTAAGTGAATCATTTGGTTCCCCATTCATTTTGCTTGCCAGAAGCCAACTAGGAAGGTCACAAATAGTGATCATGTGACTCAGGGAAGATGCATCCATCATAAATGTGAGTTGGTTGCCAAGTGCCTGGATCATGATCACATGACTGCAGGGGCACTGCAACAGTTGTAAGTGTGAGGACCGGTTATAAGTTACTTTTTAGTGCTGTTGTAACTTCAAATGGTCACTAAATGAATGGTCGTTAAGTGAGGACTACCTGTAGCTCTTTATTCTACCTACATTATTTCCCAAGACAGTTAGGTATCAGGTGACTATGATAACTTCTTGCATTTGTATGGCCAAATCTGACTCACTGCTGTTGTTGCATCAGCATCTAATAAAAGTATGCATTGAATAAATGCTCAGAAGATCTCAAGGGTATCACTATTTAAAAATATCAGATAGCAAATATAAAGTCCTATAGAGTCATTGGTAAAGATTTTATTTTTTCAGTTGTGTGGGGCTTAAATAGGCTTATATTTTTGTAAACAACATTTGAATAACTTGCTCCCAAGCTATTAAAATCACTCAAGTCTGGAAATAATAATCAGGCTAGTTGAAGCAAGATTGGTGTAATATAAAAGAGTAGTTAGCTCCGCTATATTCTTATGACTGTACTTTATAAGAATTGCCATTCTTCTGCTCTTTGGTCTCTCAGAGGTCTCCAATACCATTGACTATGGCATTCTTCTGAACTGACTTCAGGAATTAGGAATTGGAGACACCCTATTATAGTGGTTCTCTTCCTTCCTTCGTAGTCAGTTTTAGTCAGTGTTGATGCTTCCCCAGTCAGAAGCAGTGTATAACCTGGGGGTTCTCTTGGACTTACACCTCCTGCTTGAAGAACAGATGGCAGCTATGGCCAAGAGTGCCTTTAACAGCTCCATCTGGTGCACCAGTTGTAGCCTTTCCTGTTTCAGTTGGCAGTCACTCCAGATAGTCACTCATTCCCTTGTCACCTTATGGTCTGACTATTGTAATGTGCTTTACATGGGTTTGTCACTGAAGACCACTTGGAAGCTTCCACTGGTCCAGAATGCAGTGACATGAGCAGTGATGGGCATGTCTCTGTATGCCCATGTGACACCTCTACTCCATGAGTTGCACTGGTTGATAATGTGCTTCTGAGTGTGATTCAAGGTGCTGGTTATTACCTGTAAACTCCTACATGGCATAGAGTGCAACTATTTGAGGGACCGCCTGTCTTCCACAGTTTCTGCCTGTCTGGTACAATCCAGCAGAATGGGTGCACTCTGGGTCCCCTTGATTAAACAGTGTCACATTTTAGAATCCAGGAAGTATGCCTTCTCTGTAGCGGCGCCTGCACTCTGGAATGAGGTTCCCCCCAAGATCCATACAGCTTCCACCCTGATGACATTCTGGAAGGCCTTGAAAGCATTAGTGTAGGGTAGATGTCTTGTCTTGTCTGGTCCTGTCTTGTGTTGTCTTGTGTTTTTTTGTTGTTGTTGTTTTTTGCTGCAAGTCATGTGGTCTGCCACTGAGCTACAGCCTTTTCCTATGTTTTGCGTAGGATTTTTTTATCTAGACAACTCTATTTGTCTAAGGGGGGGATGTAAAGCATTGAAGAATTTATTGGAAGATGGTTTTGTCAGCATAGGAATATCATCTGATCTCTAGATGATTCTAGTGACTTAAGAAGGTGTATACATATGTCAGAGCTGAGTGGAATAAAGCTGGATAACTAGTACTTCATATGAAGCTAGTTGTTCAATTAAGCAATAATTAAACTAGGCTTGAACTATCGTCATAATGTAATTGATGGTTCACTTTGCATGGTATGACTGACAGCCTGATTACAAAAGTCAGGAGCTACAATCGTAGATGATTTTTTTGAGAATTGCTGCTTTAGACAATTACAGACACAAATTTAGCTTTAAAAAGATCATCTGTATTTGGAATAAAACAGATTTATTCATTCTGACCTGAGAACAGGAATTGATATTTTTATCATTCTGGGTTACAAAAAAGTGGAGATTAATCTGTAAGGAACTGCATGAAGTGAAGCCAAAGCCACCCCATGAGTCTGGTGACAATTTAATTTAAAATTCCATCTAATGCATACACCTGCATGTGTACACTTTCCCATAATATGAACCACAACCCTGGGCAGCTCACAGAACAATAAAAAACATTTAAAAAAAAAAAAATCACAATAAAAACTCCTTGGGGCAACACTCTCCTTCCCATCAGTGTTCCGCCTTGCTGAGCCCCAGCCCCATTCTACCCCAACATGTGCAGGAAGAGCCAGGAAGAAACTGCAGCTTTCCCACGTTGTCAATCTAAAGTTCCAAACTCTAGCTGAAACTAATCCTAGAGAAACCTCCCAACTCATCCAATAAATGTGTTACATATGCCATACTTGTGTAGGTATTTTCATATATGGATGTATTCTGTGTACCTGCCAGAAGCCACATCTTCCTCAAAACAGACAGGGCAAAGAAAAGACATACATGCATACATACTTCTGTTTCACTGAATTGTGGAAGTGGAAATTGACTTTTGTTTTTATGTGTGAAAGTCATTGGCATGTGAGAGATGATTGGTATATGCAGATGGAAATGAATAACTATTGGAAATAGGGCATTATTTTAGATAGTAATTTTAACTAATTGGGGAGGTGTTTATACATTGCTTCTTTGGTAAGCAGTATTACACCAATTGCAGAAAGAGTGTAAGAAACAAAAGCAAAATAAATGATTTAAGAAGAAAGAAAATGAAATACGGCTTAATCTAGTTTATATCAAAACCTTTCACTCTATCTCTCTGTATCATTATATCCTTGGATATCATCCATGTTTCTACCATGTCCATGTATCAATTCATACACTGCCTTTTATTCACAACACACACAAAATAATTATTAGGTAAAACTAATTACCCTCTAAAAGGATACTTTATTTCGAAAAGCCATTGATTCTCATTGCATATACTACTTATTCTCTCTCTTACAACCATCACTCTCACGTGCATAAACACAAAAGTCAACTACTTCCTTATTTCAGCAAGATAGGTAAAGGAAAAAAAAATCAGGATAGAGGTGGGGTGAGAAGGAAAAAGAAAGTTAGAGAAAGGATGAAATAAAACAATAGGAAGATGAGAGGGAATGCAGTAGCTGGGGAAGAAAAAAAAAGAGAAGCCCCGAGTAGGGTAGGGTACAGAAAGGTAAATTTACCAGGTAAGCAGCCTTTCCCAACAACTATTCTTCAGGCTTTCAAATGCATCCATGCTCTGCAGTAGCAGGGTCTACACCCATTGATGCCTATTGTCCACTCCTGTATTTTCAACAGCTTCTTCAAATAAGACCTAACAAATAATAAATTTTGCTTTTTGCCTCTAGTTTGTTTCCTTAAAAAAATCTAAAACATGGAGCGCATGTACTTTTATATATTTCTAGAAGTAAACAATTAAAAACACATGCAGTAAATAGCTACATCTCCCCTACATATTATCAACTAATTTCCTCAGCTCATTAAATTAACTGGTTATCATTCAGGAGAGAATGCAAAAGCTGAATAAAGCATGAAGCCAAAATTTGAACTGGGTATAAAAAGGAAGATGAGCCACAAGGATATTTGCGGGAGAGGGGTCTTTATATGAAAAGAACCCAAAACTTTAAGATAAACTCTGTACTGAGACCAGTAATTCATTGTTTCATTCATCATAAGCCATAAAATGTGAACCTGCAATTCATAAATTGGGAGGGGCATTCCCCCTCATATTGGTTTGTATATCAATTTAAGCAAAGCAAACTACATAATGGATTAACACAATGTGTAAACAAGGCCAAAGAACCTCACTTTCCATTCTATATTGATTTCTGTCTAAAGGTTTTTGAAGTATCTGGCACACTGATTTAGTGTGCCTAGGATAAGTAATGGGGAGATTTGTTTTGTTCCTGTCAAATGGCAGGCTATCAGCTAGTAGGATTAGTGCCGGTGTTTAAAATCCCCAATTCTTTAACACTGTCTTTTCATTTCCAATTCTCTGCTATAATGCTTAACCATCCTTGAAGAAAATTTATCATATAAACAAATCCATAAATTAAAGTTGTTTTATAAAATAAATCTCTAATCCACATTGCCTGATTTTAATAGCACAGAAACCCAGTTCAATCTCTTTTTCTTTGTCAAATAATTTAAATGCCAGCATATTGTAGAATCTTTTCACTTTTAATTATTTTACCACTCTGCTGTTTAGAGGATATTAAAATATATAGGTCAGAGGATATGAACAGCAAGAGTTCAGTGATGAAAACAGAGGTTTATTTTTCATGATTTTCTGCTGACATTTGAAGACTAACAAATTTCCTCAGTAGGAAATAAGTTTCTTATAAATACAGTGTAACTGACCAAACTGACTGATCTTGAAAAGATAGTTTTTCAGTTTGTAAGCAAGAAATAAAGTAGGCCCACTTTTCCAAATATTAACAATGACCTTAATCCTTGCAGCTTTTTCTGTGATCTTGGGAAAGCTCACATGAAAGATAAATTACTATAAAAGCAAAAGCAAATCTTTCCTACCATATTTAAATATGTCGGGTTCTTTACCTATATTGCAACAAACTCTCTAACTTCTATCAGTGAAATGGCCACAGTTGGGAGACTGAATTCTTCTCCCTTGTACTCTGCGGAATCTGTTCCAAAAAGGTTTGGAATCATCCAGAACAGATTTTAGGGATACATATAAAGGAGGAATAGCAGGAAATGCTTCTGTAACAACTTTAGAACCTTGATGTAAGACAACAGCTTTGGAGGTTTTAAAGTAGTTGGTGGGGAGAGGGTTTCAGCATCAGATTTCCCCCTCTAAGAGTAGACCCTCCACTATTGGAAGAAAGTACCTAAACATCCTATAATTCCTAGGGTATCCTCAAACCAACTGTAGGAGTACATCTTTAATGTTTCTGTTCATTTCTAATGTTTGGAAGGGATCATCAAATTGATCTTCCAGATCACTGCAGAAATCCAAATCAAAGCATCTTCAGCAGATGGTTTTCTAATGTAGAAATGCTCTTGTAAAAACACACACACATACTGTACCCTAACATGCCTTCCCTTAACTTGACTCCACTATTTCATGTCCTTACTATGGAATGATGAAGACAGATCATGACTTTCTTCTATATGATATCCTTTTAAATATTTGAAAAGTGATATTTCCCTTCCCCACCCCATCTTCTTTTCTTAAGGTTAAACAACAGCACCTCCTTCAGTCACTCTTCAGAGGACTTGTAGTCCCCTAATCATACTTAACTAGTGTTTTCTGAACTTGTTCAGTTTTTTTGCATTCTTAAAATGTGCCCTGAGAAAGGCTGTGATTCAAGCAAAATAAGGTAGAAATTCCCTTATCCAATCAATAAAGCCAAATCTCCAGATAAAAACAGTTTATTGAGAAAAGGGAAAGACAAGGGGAGGCAAAGAATTCCAAATAAGATCAGTACAATCAGCCTGGTTAAACTAGTTGCCTATTTCCTCCTTGAATGAGCTCTTAGGATTCCACATGTATTCAGAGTTCACTGGAGAAAGTCTGGTTGGAGAGAAATTGTCTCAGTAAATGCCAGTCAGTGTACAAACTTCCCAAATATTTATCAACTACATCCTAGACACCAGCCTCAGCCTGTGCCGCTCTGTTCTATCTCATTGATCATATGCGTAGGTAAAAGAAATATTCTGTTTCCTTATAGTTCCCTATGTCATTTCATTGAATTGTTGTAGTACAGGTGGCCCTTCTTGTTGAATGCCTCATTGTCTGTGGTTTTGCATATCCACAGTTGGAATAGATTATACTTATTATCCAAGTAAATGGTAAATGGATTTTTGCTCATGCATAAAATATATTCTCTCATGTTATGTGTTATATATTTTATATATATATATATTTGTTATGTGCAGTTGTTTACCTGGAATAGAATCCCCACAAAGAATAACGGATAGCTGACCTTTCTGCAGTACAAATAGATGTAGTGAGATATATGGATACAGTTCTACAGACAAAAATATGTTTTTACATCAACTAGCAGTGAAAATTCTGTTTTGGTAACTCTTCCTGCTAGCAAAGTGTATGCCCTTAACATGCATGAACTTGGTCCCCAAAATAGACATACTGTTAAGAAAACACTGACTGATGATAGATGAGAGAGAATTAATTCTCATCCATGGCAATTGCAATTAAATCTGGGACTTTGTGGTGAAAATGTCATATTGTTAAAGAAGGGAGAAAAAAGAAGCAGTTATTGGCTTTATGGAATATATGTAGGAAAGCTGTGCAAAAATGCAAGGAAAGGGAACATTATACAAGGATTGAATAAAAGTAATGCCTCCATCTCCATAACTTTAGTTTAAATAGAAATATTTTGATAAATGAAATAAAAAAAATTCTTGAAATGAGTTCTTTTGTTATCTGCATTTACTTCTCCAGATAATCACACCATTCACTACACACTTCTGCCAATGACGGACAAGCTTCTTAAAGCTTTGCCATCTTCTTTGCCATGCAAAGAAGTCCTGATAGTCCTTTCCACTTTTTCATTTGAGTCAAACAGATGCCCACAGTGGAATTCCTTCCATTTTGAGTGGGGGGAAATATTGTGGTGAAGTTGGGTCAAAAATTAGGAAATAATTATTGAAAGTGTACCAAAAGTGAAAGTAGTTGTATAATTTCTTATTTTTTTAAAAAAAAAGTTAATTATTTGCGGCTTTGGAGGAGAAAGCACTTGCTACTGACTGAACCAGAGATCAATTTTCAGAACAATGGGCAAGGAATTCATTAAAGAGATATAATAGGTAACAGCGTGTAGCAACAAAAACTGAAAAAGATTAAAAATCAGTGGGGCGGGGAAGAAATGAAAGTTAGGCTCTTTAGAAAACCATAAATAGTGTGATTGAAAAATGGTCTTCCATATATTAAACATTTCTTTTACTCATAAAAGGTCTGCCTTACATCATAGACTCTAGCAGCTACAGTAGGGCAACCAAGTTTTTTTGCCATATCCTGAACTTAATTACTATTTTTAAAAGGCCTTTGGGAGTTACAGGGCGTGCCCAGAGACAGTGTGTGGGATAACATCTTTTAGCCCCTTTTGTCTTTTGGGTGAGATATAAGGAGTTATATGGGCAAAATCTGTGTGCTGAGTTAGTTTATTGCTTGTTATTTTATTGTATGGTTGCCCACTGAAAATCAGCAGTATGTTTTGGTGACTGCACTAGCCTGCAGGCCAAGGGTCCACCCATTACCCAACCTGGAACTTCACAATTAGCAATTTATACTTTCCTGCTGTGGGTGATAGGAGTTATTATCTAACAAACTCTGATAGTGCCTAGGTTAATGAAGACTATGCTAGATATCAAAGAAGAAAAATGAAATGAAATCCATAAAGTTACAGGTGGACATAGAACTACTGTAGATCTTACCTTTCTACTTCTAAACAAATTATTCTGCAAGCCCATGCAGAAGCATTTGTGAAACAGCATAAACTAGTTTTTTTTTTCCCCTGCACATGTTTAGGTAAATATGAATTGCAATCTGAAGGTAGACATTTTCTTAAACAAGACAATATTTAATAGAAAACCAAATGCTTAAAAAGAAATCCTGTTGGAAGAAAACTATTAATAGTTGTACCTATGCTGAAGAAAAGAGTATAGTTCAAGAGAATTGGCAGAATAAACTGCATTAAAAATACAGTTCTTAGTAAAATGAATATATTTATATAATAGTTTAAATAAAATATTACAAATATTTAAATATGTAAACAATGCACCCAATGAGCAATGATAGTTTAATAACAAAAAGGTGACAGATTTGATATATTCTGAAAGCCGGTAGTATGATGGAGCAGAAAAAAAGATGGTGAAACAAAATATACAAAATTATTTTCCACTCATAATACTTTAGTAATTTCTCTGTAAAATGCCTTGAATGGTCAGAGGGCCAGAATACAAGTATTAACATAAATATTTAACTGTGTCACTGAAACTCTACCATTAAATGAAGATAAGTATCATTTAATTCCATGTTAACTATGCTTATCATTTCCTGAAAGTTTATGGACTTTCCACAGGTCTAGATGAGGTGTCCAAGCCTTGTAGAGTGATCTGGAGCAGGTTTAATCCTGTGACTCCCAAGGAAGTGGACAGGGTCCTCCAGTCTGTGAGCTTGGCCACCTATTTCTCAGATTTAGGCCCCTTCTAGATGGCTAAAGCTGCCCAGGAGTTGACCTGTGGCTGGGCCCATGCAGTGGTGTCTGCTTCTCTGCAAGAGGGGCTGGTCACCTCAGCCTTGAAGAAGCTGTGGTGGACCCTCTTCTTAAGAGACCACTGCTGGACCCAACCATCCTGGACAATTTCCATCCAGTCTCCACATTTCCTTTTTAGGAAAGCTAGTGGAGAGGGTGGTCTAGCTTCAGCTCCAAGAGATCCTGGAGAAAATAGATTATCTGGACTTATTCCAGTCAGCTTCAGGCTCAGGTTCAGTATGGAAACAACATTAGTCACACTTGCTGATGATCTGTGGCAGAGCAGGGATGGAGTGGTGTGTCCATCTTGGTACTCCTTGATCTCTCAGCAACATTCATTATTGTCAACCGTGATATCCTTTGGGGTTGGCTTCAGGGGTTGGGGTGGAAGGCACTGTTTTGTGGTGGTTCTTTCTCTGTGGCCAGTTTCTGTCGGTTGACAGGGTGAGGGAGCATGTCTGCCCCCTTCTCACCCCTTCTGTTTAACAACCATTTGAAACCACTAGGTGAGGTCATCTGTTAGTTTGGTATCCAGTATCATCAGAATACTGATGATACCCAATTATACTTCTCAATCCTGGGCTGACTAGGTGACACTGTCAAAGTCCTGGAGACTATATGGGACTGGATGGGGAGGAACAGACTCAAGCCTCCCCACTCTGGTTCCAGGGACATTCCATCTTTAGTGTTTACTTCCCCCTGCAAGACCGGTATGCAATCTGGGGATCCTCCTGGACTCACGGCTCCTACTGTGCATGTGAGCTGAACTTGTTATCAGTTGGCTTCAGGGTGCTGGTTATCACCTATAAAGGCCTCTATGGCTTGGGCTTGGCTATGGGATCTCCTATATCTATATCTTTTGGTCTGTCTAGTGAGGTCAGCTAGAGTGGGCACACTCCGGGGCCCATTGATCTAGCATTTTGTGGGACCCAGGAAATGTACCTTTTCAATGATGGCTAGGGTTGTTTTTTGTTTTTGTTTTGTATTTCACGTTATGGGTTGGTCTTCCGGTCAGCCATATCTTCTTTTCTTTGATAGGTTATTTTTTAATTTAACTTCATTGTAAGCTGCCCACAATCCTTGCGGAATCAGATGGCCTCAAAATTGGAATATGGCTAGGTCTCAATTAGTGTGGATAATGAATCCCACAAAGTAAATTCATTGAATTCACACTATTCAAAGTGATATTTCTATGGATAATATGGTAATAGATGGAAATAGACAATGAAAATTTTTAAACATAATTTTTATATGTTTATAAATGAAATATTGCAGGAAATGATAAAAAGAATGAACTTATAATTTAACTGTATTGCTAACAAAGTCAGAGTAATTATAGAAAGCAAAATAAAAATTCTAAATATCACTCCTAAAGGTATGCTTACTCGATCTTTAAATCAATCAAAACAACCAACGCTTGCATTAAACGTTTCCTCTACTTCATTATTTTTTTCTTTCACTCTCTTAAACAAATTTAAAACTTTTGTCTGAATGGCTACTCTGCTAAGGAGAATTGCAATCTTGCAATCTTCAATCCATACAGTTAAAAGATGCTCTGTTTCTATCATTGTAACACTATTCCTTGTAGGTGTTTGCAAACCACAAAAAGCTGATGCAACCTTTTTTCTTTTATTTCCCCTGCGTATTTTATAATATTGTGTCCCATAGATTCAGGCATTCCGACACCTCGTTCTATTTTCATGTCGTTCAGTCACATCAAAGTTTTGCTTTAATGTAATAACGAGCCTCTTCTTTTTTAACTTGTAGTGCTTTCATCTGAAGGGGTCCCTCTTTTGTCCATTTTGCATACACAAGTAGCAGCATCTAAAACTCCAGTGGTAACCCACTTACCTCAACTGCACACATGCTATTTCGCATTAAACAGGACCTGGTATCAATTTACAATTAGCACTAAATTGAGTATTGCATTACTGATGATACCCAATTATACTTCTCAATCCTGGGCTGACTATAATAATGTATATTGCATTATTCGAACTCACATTAATCATGACCTTCAATTAAATTATAATTAAATACTCTTTAGAATGAAATAGGTTCTTTGAGCAATATTATAAAATAACCAAATGTTGATACATTCATTATCACAATAATCCCAAAAGGATTTCTTTGTTTTTCCTCAACGACCGTATCGAGTTAATATCTACTATATGAGAGATCAGTCAGTTTAGTTTTCAGAATTTTCTGTGCTCAGATGCCAAATTAGAGAAGTTTTTCTGTCACTGTACATTAAGGTGGGTGAAAATCATAAAAATAATGATTTTCTTTCAGGTTTGAGAAAGCATCCCAACTCCAATTAGTAAAGATTAAAAGTCAGAGAATAAGAAATGTTCAGCAGAAATCACATTGGCTAAATTGTTTTCTTCGATGGAACAGCTGCAGGACTGTGTAAAAAGCTCGTGGCCTTTAAAAAAAGCCAGCTTAATACATACAGCCTCTTAAATTGCTTTTGCAGTTGTTTGTATCTTCTCTTTTCTGGTTTGGTAATTGCCACTTACTTGAAATACCTGGGCAATTTGTGCTAACTGCTGATAAGTTTACTTGCTAGTCACAGAAACTGATTATTTCCAAGTGTTTTGAAAAAATTATTACTTTGCAGTTCAAGCGGATGCTATTACAAGCATGCTGAAATAATTAGGAGAAAATCAGGGCCATTTGTTAAAATATAAATCAGATTCTGACACTGGAATTTTACATAAATATTTCCTAAAATGTTAGACAAGTATAAAATGTACATACTGTTTTCCAGCTGGAAAAGATTCTTTAAGTTCTCAGAGGAAAGATTTTTCCAACTCTAGATTACCATTGATTGAGATTCCAGCGTTGAATTTAAGATCACCTATATAGAATACATGTGTTCAATCACTTTGCTCTTTCAAGACAATTTATAAAACTTGCTTGGAATAATAAGAAAAGAAGGCTCTCCCTTTGAATGTAAAATGTGGGGAAATACATCAGGAGTAAATCCTGGAGTATATCACTTTTAAACTGTATGCATTTAGTTCAGCCTCTAATTACTTGGCTAGTTGTTTTTCTTAAAAAATAAGTTTCCAAGAACATTAGTTTTACCTTTCCTTTATTTTTAAAACAAAATACGTATATAAAAATAATGAAATATAAAAACTGATAATTTGAATCCTATCCTGAATTTTTTCATTACAAAGGTATCAAAATAATGGCCATTTAAGTATAAACTTTTTACTGTTGACAAGTGAATTGCTAACCAAAAAAACTTGATTTTACAAGCAGTATTAATCTCCATATTTTCTATATCAGTTGATAGCACTTCTGCTGCTTTCTGTTATTATGTATTTTAGCTGCTATTAGTAAAGTTAATAATCTGTGTTCTACAATTTATTTTAACAACATATGAGGATAATGTTACTATTCACTGTTGACTTGAATCAACCTTCTGTAATTTGTTTAAAATTACAGAATTCATCATTTGAGAATAATTTAATATGTATACATGAACAGAAATTATTAAGCCCTGTCTTAGATGCTTCTTTGTAATAATATTTATCATCAGAGTATACATTGTATACTTATTCTGTCTCAAGCTTAAAACAGCTGGTCTGAGCAAGTAGTTATCAATAAAAAGTGGTGTGTTGTGAAGATTCGTAAAGAGACTTTGGTTCACCCCCTCCTCAAGAAGCCATCACTGAACCCCATGATACTGGACCACTTTCATCCAGTATCCAACCTCCCCTTTTGGGGAAAGGTGTTTGAGAAGGTGGTTGCTCAGCAACTTCAGAGGACCTTGGATGAAGCAGATTATCTGAATCCTTTCCCATCAGGGTTCAGATCTGGGTATGGTACAGAAATGGCATTGGTCGCGCTTTTGGATGATCTCTGGTGTGGGCAGGATGGTGGTTATGTGTCTATCCTTGCCTTACTTGACCTCTCGGCAGCTTTCGATACCATCGACCAAGGTATCCTTCTGGACCAACTCAGAAAATTGGGGGTGGACACCACAGTATCCTTCCTCCAGGGTCAGTTCCAGTCAGTGGTGATTGGGGAAGAGAGATCCTGCCCTGCTATGCGGGGTGCCACCGGGGTCAGTGCTCTCACCTCTCCTATTCAACATCTACATGAGACCACTGGGTGAGCTCATCTGTTGCCATGGAATGAGGTATCATGATACTCAATTGTACATCTCTGCCCTGGCGACTTAAGCAGTGCTGTGGACCTCCTATCTCGGTATCTGGAGGCTGTGAGGATCTGGATGGGGAACAACAGGCTTCAACTGAACCCTGGCAAGACTGAGTGGCTTGGGGTTTTGAGCCCTTCTGGTTCTAGGATTTTACCATCTTTGGTACTGGATGGGGTCGCATTGCCCCAAACAGACCCTATGCGCAGTCTGGGGATCCTCCTGGACTCATGACTCCTGCTTGAAGAGCAGGTGGCAGTCGTGGCTAGGAGAACCTTTGCACAACTTTGTATTGTGCGCAAATAGTACCCATTCCTAGATCAGAGGGACCTACTCACAGACACTCAGGCCCTTGTCATCTCTACATGGGGCTGCCCTTGAGGAATATCCAGAAACTTCAGCTGGTGCAAAATGCAGTGGCACAAGCAGTTATGTGTGTTTCTAGTAGAACACACATTACACCTCTGCTTCGCGAGCTGCATTGGTTACCAGTTTGTTTCCGGGTCCAGTTCAAGATGCTGGTGTTGACCTTTAAAGCTCTTCATTGCATGGGGCCGGGCCATCTGAGAGATTGCCTTTCCGTGATTTCATCTGCCCGTCCTATCAGATCCAGCAGAGAGGGTATGTTATGGGTTCCATCGCCTACGTAGCTGCATTTGGTGGCCCTAGGCAGCAGGCCTTTTCTGCTGTGGCGCCTGCACTGTGGAATCTTCTCCCCCCTGAGCTGAGGTTGAGCTTGTCATTGTTGAGCTTCCGGAGGTCCCTTAAGACCTGGTTGTGCCAGCAGGCCTGGGGACCCCAGGGGATGGGGGTGGCTCCGTTATTTTTAATATACTTTTATTCTCTGTTCTATTTTGATTTTTATATTTTTAATGTATTTATTTATTGTTTTTAGCTTTGTTGTATGCCGCCCAAAGTTGCCTGTGGTGAGATGGGCGGCTATATAAATTGGTTAAATACATACATACATACATACAGTACATATATCTGTATTATTGTCTCTGAAAGAACTCTAGTTTCAAATGAAACTTGGTTTTAGGTAGGGCAGTCCCAGAAAAAAATATGGTCATATCTGAAGAAAAGAGATGGCATCATCATTAAGTGAGATAAATCCAAATCTCTTATTAGTAGAAATGTGAACATCTAAGATAGGCATCTTGATACTCAGAATTTCTGGATTTTGATTCAGATGAAATGAGCGGATTTAATGATGATTCCATTGTTGGACTCAAAGTGCAAGACTGAATTAATGTTTCATTTTATAATTAGGATATCAGAAGTGCAATTACGAGAAAATATTTCCAAAGATTTGAGAATTCTAAAATTATCATTACATTGTGTGTATCTTACAATTACTGGAGCATGGGCAACAGTTTGTCGGTTCACAAGGTTGTCTCCAGAGTAGAGTTTCTTGTTTACATAGAATAGTGTGAGGGTGTTTGGGACAAAAGTGGATTTTAATTGTGCTTGTGGCATACTGACTAAAATGTTCCAGAACTGACCAATACTATATTTACTGTTAATGAGGAATAATGTCTGTGGCATGGATACAGCTAAGGTTGATAAGCTAATGTGTTCCTTCTCTGTTGTGATCTGTTGTGAGGAATAACCTTTGTTGAAACAACTAAAATGACTATGAGAGCAGAACAAAGAGTTTACTTTGTTACATGAAAGTGAGAGTTGGGTATGTCTGGAGAAAGATAATGTTTTATATCACACAGTGGGGTCCTTAGGAGTATGTGTGGTAAAAGAAGATAAAGAATAAAAAATGAATAGATACCGAATGAATTTGGATTGAATACAAAAGCAAATGTCCAGAATTAAATAAAATGAGATAGGTTAATCATAAAGAGAGAATAAATGAGGACTGGATTGCAGAACAGCTATATGAAGGAAAAGGGAATGGCTTGAGGGGAAAGGGAAGACTAAGAAGGTTGTGGTTGGATGGAGTTGATGAGATCCACTGAAAGGAAGAAATGAGATTTTTTTTAAAAAAAAGAGTTTGAATCTATATGTAGATGTGGTGGAAGCAAGGATTGTTTGGAAGGACAGAAAGTTAGGAAGAGGTATAGTAAAATGGTGTTTGCATAAACTATAGTTAGCTGTATTTCCTTTCTTTTTCTTTTATCTCATACCTTTTCTTTCTCTTGGCATTTCTTATTACTTTGTTTTGCAGTGTTGCTTGTCTTGAAGGGGAATCACATGATAGGTATCTTTTATATGTATGCGAAATTTGATTGACCAGCACTTTTCCTCTCATTGTCTAATCAATCATCCTGTATTTCAAATTCACAGACTATGTTATACAGTACTGAGGATTAAATATACTGAAATGAATAATTGGATACATTTACTGGCTCTCCAGATATCTCTGTGATAAACTGTGCCATCTAATTTAATCGGAGTTTTAAAAATGTTGCAGTTTAGCAGTTCTTAATAAAAGTAGTAGCACAATAACTTCAGAAATGATCAGTGTATTTCACACAGATATTTAAGCACCTAGCATATATGTCTACAACAACCCTTTAAGAAAGGGTAGTATTTTTATCCAATCTTACTCATAAGCAAGCTACTATCCTAGCCTTCCAATCTTGCCAAGTGAATTCATGGTTCAAACTGAAAAATTGACTAGAATCTCCAGGATACCAAACACAGTTGTGCTACATCTTATACTTTAATCTATGATCCTTAAGATTTATGTATTCATAAATTCAGTTCAGGTTCAAGAGCTGACTTTCCTAGAAATTTGCAACTAAGAATCTCTTAACAGTTCCTAGAGAATTTATGCTTACGAAGCCTGCTGCCAACCCTTCCTCCACCAGGGGGAGCTGTAACGGGTGCCTTTGCACTGTGTGGCACCATGCAATATGTAAAAGAATATTCCACCTCTTTTTACTTCTGAACTTCTTACTTTTACTTACATCACTGGGAAACAACATGCAACACGTGAGCAGTATGGATACCAGCATGATAGGAACTTTATCCTAAATTAGTAAACAAACAGTCCAGAAACCAAACAACTCTCATCCCTCACCCTTCCTAAATGTGCTCGCTCTAATTGTTTCTGCCAATGTCTCATGTAGCTGATTGGTTGCTGCGGATATTCAGTCCCACTTTTTTTTTTTTGCTTTGCATCCTAGCATCTTTCTTCTCTTGGGTCAGATCACCAAGCTGCTTCTCAGCTCCTCCCAAGAACCAAACCCTAGCTCTTCACACCACATTGACTCAGGTGCCTGTCACAGCTCTGATATTCCTTGCCCAAAGCTTTGACCCTTCTCCATCTTTTATTCATGAATGGTCTTTCTGCCAGTAGAGAGGAAGGGCTCCCTGCTAATTCCAAATGCTCTTCTTTTCCTTTCTCCTTTCTCATCTTCCCTATCTCTTCCTCATCACACCCCAAGTTGGGATCTTAGGGAGCTGGGTTTCTCTTTGCCCTCTTTCAAACAATCTTCCTTTCCTCCAATTGCTTCTCCTCCCATTGCTGACTTTTAGGACCAGTCAAACTATAACCTGGCATCTGCATCCTTTGCAGGAAAATGTTCATCTTGCTTGTCAAAATCTGTGCCTCCATTTATTTACCTTAGAATATGGGTGGCCACATACATCTTTTTGAACAAAGAAATAAGTTAATAATATAAAGTTATCCTGTTTCCTGCATCCTACAGACTAATTAGCTGACAACATTAACTTTTTTCCCAATTTTGGGTTGCATTTATAAACTGCATTCACATATTAAAAATACTTAATTTTATACAGAACTATGTATAAAATATATACTATCAGGCAAGGTGAATAATTTTGGGGTAAGCAAACAGTTTGACTTTGAATAAAAAATATAAAGCTGTAGAGCTGTTCTTAATTCTGGTTTCCTTTGTTATGAATTAGTTTGGTTGACATCATGAACCACATAGCTTCCTGCTAAGTTGGTGTATGCTGTAAATTACACAGATTCTTCAAATAACTTCAAAAACTATTTTATTAGTGGTGTCTTTGTGACAAGGATGGAAAAGATCATTTTAAGTACTATTTGGGTAGTGAGATATAACTTGTAATAAATATCATTCTGTTTGAAATAACCAGTATTGACCTGTAAAACATACCATGTTTTGTAAAATATATTTCTCCTTAAAAACATAGTAATTATATGAAATATATATTTATCTGTATCAAATACAAATTCTGCATGAGATATCAGCAGAAAAACATTTAATTTTTGAATTATAAAACATAATGTTAACTTAATGTTAACAATGAAAATCATTTTTCATTTTTTTCCCCCACAGGCAGAACTCATAAAAGGAAATTCACCAAGTATTGGACTGACTCTCCGTCAAGTGCAGGCTAAGGAAGGAGAAACAGGTCACGTTGTCATTGAGACTGTAACACCAAACTCTGCTGCTGCTGCTGCTGATCTTCAGAGGGGGGACAGATTATTATCTATTGGAGGTATGCAGTGAAACTACATGGACTATACTTAATAAGGTTTACTAAGCTGTATGCAATTTGGAAACTGCTTAGAAGGTATAAAAATGAAATGACACTATGGAGAAATGTATAAAAAAGAGCTTCAGCCATCCTTCATCACTCATCACTCAGCAGGATCATAAAACATTGTATTGTATTGAGGACAATAGTGCCTTAATGAAGAGAATGTCATAACTTGTCTTCAGATGCATAAGTCCATAATGATATTTTAGTGTAGTTTTTACTGTAAAATTACTGGTTATCCTTATAGGTATATTTTCCTCCTTAACACTGAAGGGACCTTATTATTGGAGAATAAAAAATACATAAATATTTCAGGAAAACTCACATCAATATTTGGTACCAACCTTGGCAGCTGTTGAGGAAATATTTTTCACTTCAGTACAAGAGAGACAAACAATTAAGTGTCTAGGTAACTATTTCTATAAGATTCTTTGTTGTACAGAAGAGTTTCCTGTATGTGATGTTTATGTAGAGAGTAGCAAATTTGATTTAGTTTTAACTCTCTAAACCTTTATTATCTGTTGAATTGTATTATTTTGTGTTGATACTGTACATGTTTTCTTAAAGAATGATAAATTTTATTTGTATTGTATTTTTATTTCTCCTTTTCTCTGAGACCTCAGAGAATATATATTTTATCTTTACAATACCTTGTAAAGGTATTGTATTATTTTGTGTTGATACTGTACATGTTTTCTTAAAGAATGATAAATTTTATTTGTATTGTATTTTTATTTCTCCTTTTCTCTGAAACCTCAGGCATATATATTTTATCTTTACAATACCTTGTGAGATAGACTGGGCTGAGGGAGAGTGACTGTCCCAGGGTCAGTCTGTGAGCTCTGGGGTTGGTTGGAGACTTGAACCTGGATCTCCCTACTCCTTCCTTTACCACTACACTGCACCTGTTGTAGCCTTGGGAATATGATTATTATGATGATGATTATTTACCCCTCCATCACCTGGTTGGTTGGTTTTGTGCCTTCCTGTCAGTGCTGACTCCTGGCGACTGCCTGGACTAATCCCTGCAGTTTTCTTGGCAACGCTTTTGGAAGTGGTTTGCCATTACCTCCTTCCTGGGGCTGAGATAGAGTGACTGGCCCAAAGTCACCCAGTTGTCTTTGTGCCTAAGGTGGGACTAGAATTCACGGTCTCCCAGTTTCTAGCCTGATGCCTTAACCACTACACTGAACTGGCTCTCCCTCCGTCAGCAGTCTTAGTCTAAATAGGATTTTTGTTATAATGCAAATGATAATTGCTCTACTTCCTATTTACATCTATAGTAATAACATTGATAAGGAATTAATTCATAGGACAGTCCCAATTATTTTCTGTATGGGAGGGAAACAGACTGCATGGCTTCTCCTCTGGGCAGCACCCTCAGATTAGGTGTTTGTCAATTACTTACAGCAAATATTAATTATAATTATTTCTCTTTTTTTTTAACAGGAGTCAGAATTACATCAACAATACAAGTGTTAAAACTTATCAAACAGGCTGGTGAAAGAGTCACCATATTTTATGAGAGACCAGTTGGCTATTGTCAGCAGACTCCACTAGCCCAGGATAATCTTTCACAATTGGAAGAGTCAACATTTTCAGATGAATATTTGCTGAATGAGATAGATAGCAAAGAATTAGATATAGAATTTGAGGACTTGGCAAATGCAATAAAGTCAAGTGAATTCAAAGATGATTCTTCAACCAGTCCCAAGCATATACCAGTTTCACTTGCTGTTAAACCAGCTGGAACTGTATCTCCAGTATTAAATCGCAAGTTACATCTAGGAAGTCATCAGACATCTTCAAGGGCACTTTTCAAAGAGGCAGCCAGACAAGCGATGCTCAAAAATCCTGAGAACCTGGATACAAGTCAGCAGACAAACAAACAGCCACAGATAAATGTAACCAAACCACCTGTACCACCCCGGCCACAGCTTAAAGTGTCAACAGTTTCTAATGAAGTTCAAAATAAATTAGAAACTGGTGACTTATCTTCTGAGAAAGTAGACAAGCTCCCTCCTCCTGCAAGTAATGGAGATAAGAGTTCAGAAAAGGTCATCAGAGTTATTGATGTAGGAGAAGAATCTACAGGATCCAAACCAGTTGCAAACAAACCAGAAATAACTAAGGAGCCTTCAGAAATTTCACAGAGTCCTAGAACAGCTATAAATAAATCAGAAATATTGAAGGAAACTACAGAATCTCAACAGAATATTAAAGCACCTATCAATAAACCTATTGCAAACAAATTAGAGCTATATAAAGACATTTCAGATTCTTCACATTCTTCACTGAATTCTAAGGCAGTAGAAAACCATAATTCATGGGAATCACCAGAAATTCCTTATCGTAATCGAGCAGGTAAATGGGCAAGGACAAAGGGCTCTTCCTACATATTTGAAGTAGGAAAAGAACATACCTACCTAAATATTGGTATTTGGTGTAGAGACCCTTTCAAACTAGGTGGGCTGGTTTGTTTAGGATATGAAAGCATAAAACTTGAAGACATAGCTTTAGATTGTATAGCTACATCTTCTATGGAATTCTTTAGGCTATTTCGATTAAATCCTCCTGCACCTAAAGCCGCAGTAACTAGAACAGCATTGCGTACTTTGATTTCACACAAAGGTTTCAATGAAAAGTTTTGTTATGGTGATGTCACTATACATTTTAAATATTTAAGAGAGGGTGAACCTGAAGACTCAAGTTTTTTGTTGGAAAAAGAGAAAGAAAATATTTCAGAAGAAGCAGCAGCTCCTGTTCTTTCAAAAGATGATCCTTACTTTGGACAAATTACTTACACTGAAAATAGGCATAATTTCCAAGATACTCAGTTTCAGAATCCAACTTGGTGCGACTACTGTAAAAAGAAAGTTTGGACAAAAGCTGCATCACAGTGTGTGGTTTGTGCATATGTTTGCCACAAGAAATGTCAAGAAAAGTGTCTAACTGATGCTCCCTTCTGTTTAGGAGCCACAAGACGGCTTGAGCGAGCTCTACACCCTTTTAAGTTTGAAAACCAAGATTCTCAGTCCACACAAGGAACTCGTGTTGATTCAGAATTGAAAACTACAAATAAAGCAACAGGTCTAACAAGACACATCATCAATACAAGCAGCCGATTCTTAAACCTCCGTCAAGTTCCTAAAGTTCGTATTAATGAACAAGGACCTGACGTGATAGAACCTTCACCAAAGCAGACACCACATCCTTCAGATAATGAAGGCAGTGATACAGAAACTGGTGCCCCTAGTAGTCCTTCCAAGCAAATACCCACTCCAGGAATTAAGTTACCAAGGAAGGAAGGAGGACTTGATGATAGTGTTTTCATTGCAGTGAAAGAAATTGGCCGGGATCTTTATAGAAGTTTACCTACAGAAGAAAGAATCCAGAAATTAGAAATTATGTTGGAAAAACTTCAGTACGAAATAGACCAGGAACTGGAAAACAACAATTCTTTAATTAGAGAAAAGAAAGAAACAACAGATACAAGGAAAAAAATACTATTGGCTGCTGCATTGGCTAAATCAGGTGAAAGATTGCAAGCCCTGACACTTCTTATGATTCATTATAAAGCTGGCATTGAAGATATAGAAGCTTTAGAAAATACAGCTTTAGAACTTGGATCTAGAAAAGAGGATAAAGATGAAGAAGACAACAACTTAGTGGAAGAAACAGATAATGAAGATGAGGCCGCTTTAGTAATGGCGCCAGTGCTTGAAACCTTACTAAAAGAAGAAGAAAGACTTGAATCCCAGAATGTGTCCGTAGACTGATATTGCACATTTGGCCTTGCATATTATACACTGGGAAACACTTTGCACTTAATCAAACTACATCAGATACTTCAAAATGTAATTAAACACTGATATAATATGTACAAGCTGCTTCTCCATTATTTTCAAACCCATGTAAGGAAATGGCTTTTATTTCCAGGTACAATACGATTTTGTTTTGTTGAGCCATGTTACATTTAAATAACATTTTGGGGCTTTATGCTAGATGATTTTTAATTTATTTGAACTTTTTTTTCTAAAATGTATTTCTGAAATGTATTAGGGTAAGTTGTAAACCTGTACAAAGCATTCAGAGGGATGCTTCACAAAGTGGGTTGGCATGCTTCAAGGCAGCCACCTCCTCCATAAGGTTCAGCATCACCGTTCTGAGGGCTTTCTCAAGTCGTCTCCGCAGACACGTTCACCCATAGCCCGTTTCCTGGCAATCTCAATGGAAATGTTGTCTTCTGAAGGGCATGGCTGCCTCCGTGTTTCAAGAAAGAGCCCTTTGCTCACACCAACATGCTTTCTGAATTGCCTTTGAAATGCTTTATACGGTTTCTGTTCTCATTTCTGTTCTTTTCATTATTCAGTTTTAAAGCTTCGCATTTTTACTTTGCACTCAGATTAGAACTACTGTAGCGGCTGCTAAGGGGTCAGTTTTGAAGACTTTTGTTACGCTTTGCCATTTGCTTATTCAGTATTTGGAAAGGGGATTGGGAGTTTCAGGGGTTTTTTTGTTTTGCCAATGATGCATTATAGATAACATGCCTTTATTTTCCATTATTTGGTAACATTAGTATTATTTCAATGTTTGATTTCTATGATTTTCTTTCACAGAGAAGACTGAATTTTTTGAAAAGGCAATTTATGCCTCACTCTTTCCTTCTGTGGATTTATTAGAATCTTTAGCTGGGAAGGACCTTTAAAGCACATATCATTGAAACAACCCTCAGCAGATTCTCATTTCCCTGATCAAAAATGTCCGTAGGCATTAGGTTTTGCCTATACATATACTATACCAATGTTTTATAGAAATGTATTGAAAACGTGCCAGCAGGTTTTTGTTTGTTCATGTAAACTGTAGATGGAAGCTTCACAGAATATACCCCTTCTATAATGTAATAATGTTAAGCACCTGTGAGAAAATTTAAAATTTAATGGTAGCCTTACCAGTTTATTTTTGCTAGAGAATTTATGATTTAAGAATTAATGTTTTAAAGGATAAAAAAATTAACACTAAAATGAGTTACTCTCCAGTGGCTGTGGTGATATCTTGCACAAAAAAATGACAGATGCTCAGCAATTTAAGATGTTTTCCCTCCACTGGATCCTGAGCCCAACTAAACTAAAATAAACTTTTCCACCTTGTTCTGGAAAAAAAAATATCAGTTGACCTGACATGAGGATTGTTCGTTAGGGTCATTTAGGTGTTTCAGACCCATATTTCTTAATGTTTTGTGTTTATGTACTTACTCATTATTTTTGGCACTGCTATAAAAATCACTTTTTATAAAGTTAGCATTCTAAATCACACCTACCTTGACTAACAAGCAACCGCTCGAGCTACTGCACAGAAATTGTTTTACTGTTACGATGAGAGTGAACAGCCTCCCGACATGTTTAACCTTACAACTTGTTCTTACAATTAAAAAGCAAACCGTTGAACTGAATAGCTGCCAAATTAACATAATCCATATTTTTTTAAAAAGGCAAACATTTTTAAGTATTTGCCCAAATGAACCAATAATGTTCAATCAACGCTGTATTTAAAGGATATTATCTTTCAAAATTCATCAGCTTAACAGAAGTTTGCATAAACTAGGACATTTTCCCTTTAGCTTCTGTCCAGGTACTAATTTGCTAATGACAGTACAGTTACAGGAATACTACAGTTATGAGGTTTACTGAACTAACATCGTATAGTTAGTTACCAGTTAATGAAAGGGCATGAAAAGGTGGGTATTAGTTCTCCACTAGGACGATTGTATAATGTAAGTTCAATACAGTACAATATTCTAACTGTTGTGTGAGAATGGCAGCAACATACTAGTATGGTAGCATCAAGGAAAACATAAAGAATAGAATTATAATAAATACTGTTTTTAAGGAGCAACTATTAATACATTCCTTTTATATCCTTTGCTTCTCTGCTTTACTCTACAGAGCTGAAAATAATAAATACCACTGGAACAAGAATATCTTGATGTGGTGGTATGTTATTACTTGACCCTTGCATATATTTATGGAAATCTGCCTGAGATGATTGTCAGATGATTTTATCATGAGAACAAGCTTTAATAAAAGTTTTTAAATAAATTCTGTTTCTTTGTTACAAGCTGTTAATATTTAAAGAATATTTTAGCACATAACTGATGCTTTTTTTTTTTTTACTCCAGCCTATTTTCTAGAACAATAGCTTCCAACATATTCAGTGAAACTTTTCAATTTTGTGGAAGGGTTGTAGATGAAAGATAAAAAGCTTGTTTATCTGTGAATGATAGTAGGCTTATTCCTTGATAGGCCTCGGTAGAGTTAGGAAAGCCCGCTCAATAAAATCTTTTATGGACCCTTTCCCATCCTGGTTTCTGCCTGATGTTTTTCACTTCAGTTCTCATCAGACCCAGCCAGGCTTGTCTGTAATCAGAGGGCTCCAGATTGGGAAAGGCTAGTGGAGAAACAGAGAACTAGGTGGCCCAGTTACATACGATAAGTACTTGCCCTTCTTTCTAGTAACACATTTTCTAAGAAGCTTCTCTACATTTGCAATACTGTATGCTACAGAGGATTTAAGGTTGTGAAATACTTATTCCTTGATTGAGAAATTATTGATAAATCTGAGGAACTTAATTAAAAATCATAAATTAAAACATCGCCTTGGGGTGATTAAACAAGTTTATCTACAAAGTAAGTGCAATGGGGTTGTTTGTTTTCATAATGATGTTCCTATTAGACTTTTAATGACAGAATTCTTAAACATACTGTGTAATGCAACTCCTTAGTTGTAGCAAACTAATACCAAATATTACAGTACTAAGGGATATGTTTAATATCACCATCTCATAGAAGCAGTTCTGAATGCTTAAATATGAAAACTTGTGTTATTCTCCAGTAGGGTTATCACTACTGTGACAGTATGACTTTTGACAGATACCATTATCTGAAAACCTGTTACTTCCAAACACACCTATTGGAGTGAAAAAGCTCATATTTTTAAAAAGAAGACTTTTTAAGACTGTATTAAGAAGAAGACTTATCAAAAACAAACAATTATGTGTTTTGAAAAATGTACAAGGAAAACCAGAATATCAGTAAGTAGATAAATATAAATAAAAGTTATATTTTGTAGAAGAATTGTTAAATTCAGCATAATGTGTTTAGATATGCAAGGCAACTATATTTCAAATAATACACTGCATAGAAACCAAATACAGATTAAGATAAATACTGTTCTCTGTAATAAAGGTACCACTGAAATAAATGTTAGTTATAAAAGTTATACAAGAAAGATTTGATTATTAATGCCAGGTGCCAAAAGTAAAATGGATTAGAATTAAATTGGTTAATTGCAATAGCACCTAAGGCGTACCTGAGGTTTACTCTCAAGTGGCAATGTTTATAGTAAGAGGCACTTCAAATATTTAGGAAAAAAATGAGTAATTCGAATCTCTGTCTCAGAATGTTCTGACCCAGGAATCTCTAGCACCACTTATTGTCTACTGTGCTAACACAAGAAGGGCAACTGTGAGGGAAGAATGATGTTTGAAACTCTCCTAATCTTTCACAGTGGTGTTTTGTTTTGTTGTTCAAAACTTCCTATCCATAATTTAGGGAGTCTTTCCAAGAGTTGTGGATTCAGAGTATTTCTTTATCTGCCCAACATTTGAGTTTAGGGGGACAACTCTGCAAGTTGGTGAGAAATTAGAGGAATCATCAAGTGCCTTTCTTTCTATACACTTCTCTCACTTGCATATACACATACATACATAGAGACACCTATTTAATTGTCTTCATCTAAGATAAGGTTTCGTAAGTTTATGTGAAGGGAGCTGTTGACTCTTCAACATATGGAATGATTACAAAAAAAAAAATGTTTTCCCTGCCCCAAAATCCACATGTGCAAACAACTGTGGATTTAAAGCACTTTCTCTGAAATTCAGCACAGTCATTTTGAGAACTGTCATAGCAATGGGGCAAGGGGACCAAGACTTGGTGTCTTGCCTTTCTGTACTAATTGGCACATAAACAGTAGTGAAACATCACATTGTACCTTTTATTTATTTCACAAAATAACATTCAATTCTTATTTTCTGTATAACAGAACAATAACAATTCATCTAAAGTATTTCCAAAACTTGACCAAAATATATGTTTTATGCACGGAAATGACACGCACAAACACACACTTTACAAAACTATATAAAGTTTCTGCTTTAAATACAAACCATCTGTTGATACATTAGAAAAGGCACAGCAATCAAGTTTACAAACGGTGTTATGTATACAACACTACATAAATATTTGATACTTACATGGTCTTACATTTGTTGGACTTTTATTTTCACAACTAAGGCCATAATCCATGGGCTCATCTCAACACTGAGAGAACACTGCCACAGGACTCAATAGATTGCAATATAGACCATTATGTATTAAGAACCAGAACGTTTTCTGCCTCCCATTTATCAAACCACCCAGTCTTCAAATCTGTTGAACCCTGTTTTGCATATTTTCTTCAAAAGCACACTATGATGCAGACTCTCATTCAAGGAAAGGTGTTAATCCACTTCCATCTGCTGATGTCCAAAAGATAGTTAGAAACAAAGGAGTCACTCTGTGAATAGACTTTGCATGAATTTCATTTCATGCAGACACCTAAACGTCTGACAATGTTAAAAGGCAGGTATGTCCTATAACTTTTTAATTTGCAAAAACAAAACAAACTTTAGAAAAATAAAATTTTATAGTACAAATCTACTAGGGAATATAACTGCCTGGCCTTCCTTTTGATAATCAGGTAGCATTTTTAAAAAACAGATCTCATATACGGGAGTTCAAATGCTGGCAGTTTTGTTTCTAGTTTAAATAGGCACGTATTAGAACAGTTTTAGCAAGGAGTATGCAGAGACTAATGGTGCAGCTTGAGGATTAATCTTAAGCTCCAGAAACAGACTGATCTGGTATAGCCATTCCATTTTGACCTTTGGATCGGAAACAAGATTTGGGTGGGTGGGGAACAGAACTGCAGCCTAACATGGGGAAAACTGAACTTGTGATCAGTTTGTTTCTTCATTAAATGGGATAACGGCAGAAAAACTAAAGCTTCGTGAGATGAAGCATGCCAAACTATAGAAATTGCTACAAAAGTTTTGGGGCTATATTCCTTTAAAATTTAATTTCTTATTTTAAAATGTCTCAGTGTCAGATGTTATTTTGTGATATAGCATGTTCAATTTTGTAGCATCAGTAGCTCCCTTGAAGGGAATCATCCAAACTGAATTTTGAATAGATGGGGAATATAAATTGAAGAGATCCTTGTAAAGAATTTTCCTTGTCTATGGAGAGGTTCATTGCTTGGGGCCAGGTCAGGTACCTGACACAGCTCGAAAGCATAAACCATGCAGCAGCTAAGGATGAAAGACTGAATTAAAGTGAGCCACAGCTCATAGAGGACATGATATAATTAAAGGTGCTTCTTCAGTTCCTTCCATGTAAATGACAGAAAGGGTTGCTGCATTATCACTGTTGCAGCAGGTTAAAGCTCCAGATAAAAAATCAAGGCTTGCCTATCCATCCCAGGGAAATAAAAACCTATTCTGAATTATCATGTTTCAACTTGGAATCTGGGGCTTGTCTGAATCTGGTGCACACTCTAGTTCACGCCTACATAAAAAGAGTATAAGCAGAAATCGTATATCTCAACTTTCTTTCTGTATAATTTTGGATGTAATTAATGGCATGCCACCATAGTAACAGTTATTTGAAATTTACATATTCAAATAATGCACTAGACATCAATGTTTAAATGAGGATAAGACACCAGATTTGGACAAGTTAGAATGAAATGAAAGAAATACAACAATTTTCAGTATAATATCTTATTATTTATCAGTACCAATGCCAAATTAAGATGAACCAATTAATTACTTATATCAAATTTCTCTTTCCCAAACGTTCCCATAGTTTGCAATGAAATTGATTCTCTATTAGCTACATAAGTTTTGTTCACTTTACATCATTTTTAATTAGGGTAAGTGTAAAGGAAAGTTTATAGTTTCAAGCAAAGCTAATTTGAAAAGTGCAAAGTATTATAACTTTTTTTTAAAATATACAATCTGATAATTTATAATTGATAGTTTCAGGCACTCATTGCTGCAATGAATTAAATGAAAATGTATCATAGGGAAATGTTTGTGAACTAATATTTTAAAGGCATGGATCTAGATTGAGATGTATACATTTACAACAAAATGCCTAATGTTAAACACAAAGTTTTAACGTTATAACAAAATCTTCTAAAATCTTTTTTTATAAGGCAGTGGGTACTCTTGATCAAGGGCAACAAATAATTATACCTTTGGTTTCGTTTTGTTTTACAAGTTCACAATTAAAAGTACAGTACAACTAAAACTTTCTGATGAGATGTTTCACAGGAAAAGTCTGCTGTATCATTGAACTACCAGTACCGGCTTTTAAACATTATTCATCACTCTCCGAATCTTCATCATCACCACCTAACTGATGTGACTGGATGCTGTTCTGTGTGTACATTTTGGTTTTAAAATGACAGTTATGATCCATAAGTATTGCCTATAAAAGAATAGAGCTATGATTATAATATTACTATGATAATATTACCAAAGTATTATTGTATTGCTCTGCAAAACAACAGAAGACTTCAAGGCCAGTGTCACTTAAGCATATACAGCATAGGATTAATTTTCAGAAGTTAAACATATTTGCCTGTTTTGTACTAGCCTAATTAGTGTTTAGCTTTTAATATAAAACACTTGATGTAGGTATCCTGCTCACTAAATATAATAATACAAAACAGTTTAACCTAATTCCTTGTGAATTAATCTGAAGGAAAGCTAGAACTGCAGGCATTAGTTATCTACAATAAAAAATGCATCTTACTTAGATATATACTATTTCAGCTATGTGGACATGCTGTTTCCTAGATGTCAGTCCAAGCAAATATAGGGGTCTTGGTCAGCTACCAAGGAGCAGCAGTTAAGAATGTAAAGGTCAGCTGTCCCTAGTGTGAAATTATCCAGATAATTGGCAGAATATCTATTCTTCAATCATTCTGTTCCGTGTATATGCTAGATGGTTAAAGATATATTTTACAGAAAAGTAAATGACATAACACCCTTGTAATGTATTTAAAAGCAGTCATGATGATTATTTTGTTGCAGAAAATATAGACACAGAAGACATGCTACAAAAGATGTTCTGTATTGAGTCCAGAGAAGAAATAGCTCTGTGCTTACCATCTTTTCTTCCTTGGCAGGTGGACTACGCAGAAACAAACACAGGGGAGCAAAGAGAATATCAATAATTCCTATAATTGTCATGAGCCATGGAAACCCAATTGACTTTGCAATAGCACCACCAACAGATGGACCTTTGGAAATACAAGTTGTTTAACAAAAAGAAAAAAGAAAAAGCTGAGGACCGTCAAATAAGGAAAAAATAAGACCTGATCTAAAACATTGGGCCACTTCATGCCTAACACTAAGTCAGAGATCAGACCAGTATGCCAATTCAAACTGCCTGATTGCTTTCAATTGGCCCCTCCTACAAAAATGAGAAAGCAGTTACCTATGTTTATCTTTAATTAGCATTACATAAAAACCTGGATGACAGATTTCATCTAACATGCTGCAAATTGAAGCCAGGTTTCTTTAGGAATGCCAAGGGATCCCATTTGGCATACAAAGATAAATATGCCATAGACTAAGACTTATTTGTTTAGCCACACTCCTAATAGAAAGGGGACCTAAACAGGAATGATTGACAATGTGCACCAACGCATTTGCTCATAAGATGTTCTGTTATGCAGGAAACCAGAATACTCTGAAAGTATAATCAGATCTTTAAAATGTGAGCAAACATAGCTTTCTGATTGCTGCCTACTGAAATGCTTAGTATAATGTCCTCGCTTCATTACCATAGTTCTCATAATTTCATGAATTGAAGAGTGGGGAAAAAAACTCAGTTAATTCTCGCCCTAACTCATCCTTTTTGCCATCATCAGGCTATTTTTCTGTAGCTTGCTTTCAGAAAGTTTCAACAGCAAAGTGGAGACCCTAAGTCCCCAGGGTGCCCCTCCTGATTTTCATTCATGCCTTGGGACTCCTCCCAGTTACTAAAAATAGGTAGCATGGCTTCCTAGTATTCTGGGGCAGGAAAGGCAAGAAAGGTTTAATGGAAGCCCTAGAACAGTATTTCTCAACCTTAGCAACTTGAAGATGTCTGGCTGGGGGGGAATTCTGGGAGTTGAAGTCCAGACATCTTCCAAGTTGCTAAGGTTGAGAAATACTGCCCTAGAATAAGCTTTAAATAGTTCTTCAGCATGAAACAAAACAGCCTTCAATGGTAACCCCCCCCCCCAAAAAAATCCTGGCCTTCTCAAACAGTATTTGAAGCTTTATATATAAATTTTGGTAGTAATTCAGTATATTTTTAAATAGTAACCATAGATTTGTGGGGGTGGGGATGGGTTAATACAAAACAGTGCAAAGATCTAAACGCTACAAACAGCTATTTTGATGTTAAGTGCATTTCAGATAAAACCCTTACCTAAAGCAAAACCCATGCAAAATGCAACATCTGCGATTGCATAAACACTCCCATAGACTGAAACATGACGCAGATCAACAAGGTAACCCATAATAGGCATCAATGAAGAATCCACCATCCCTGATTATAACACAGAAAAAAGAATATTTTAAGCAGGATCTCCAATTTTTCTCCAAAGTATATACCTGCAAAATAAAATTGCCACAAATTTTTGAAGGAAATATGTATGTGAATAGTGCCCAGTTTTATTGAATTTATTACAGAATTTTTAAACCAAAAGGTATTCTAGCAGTAGCAAAATCTTTTCCTTTCAACACAACACACTCAAAATTTGAAATAGGCTGTGCTTTGTTTACCAGAACTGGAACAATGACCTCAAAAGGTTTTGTAAGATCTTAAGAAGAAATGTTGCTTCAAATGTCCAATTTGTTTTATTCTAATAAGCCTGAGTTTGCCCCTCCAAAATGTGACTGTCTTTCCCAGAGAGGAACAGCCCAATCCTGCCTATTCTATAAAACTACCATACCACTCTCATAAACTTTGTCCTGGTAACAGGTGTAAAATCAGTGGGTTATGATAATCAGTACCAGATCTGAAATATAAAGCAAAAACCTTTAATAATTAACATCATGAATCCACCATCTAGTTTATTAATTCAATATCAAAGTTCTTCAACAATATATGTTTCCCAAAGTTTAGTTTCATATAATTAATTTTGTATCCCACTATGGTGCAAAATTCAAATAAAAAGTTGTCTTAAGACAAGTATATTATCTTCAACTGAGTGATTTTACACACCATTTAAAGTCAATGAATACTAATGTTTTCTACTAATGTTTGGTTCTATCTTGCCATAAACTGTCCTTAAGTCTCCTTATATTTGTGCCTGGATAGGCAGACAGATACATCAAGCCAGTAGAAGAGATATTGAACTCTAGCAGTTGCACCTGTGTTGCTGGACCATTTTTCAAGCCTTCTGCCATAGTACAGGAATACAGCATTTCAAAATAGAACTGTCTTGCTCTTGATAAAGCTGGTGCTACTGTAACTAACGCTCACCTTCATCTGCAAAAGCCTATGTATGAAAGGCAATGACATCTTTCTGTGAAGGATTCATCAAAAATGTTTAGCCTTTTCTGTTTACCCTATGTCCCGCTGCTTTGTACTAATGTGCAAGAGGATGAAAGCTTCTACTAAATTTAAAACCAATAATTATATACTAGAGTCAGTTATCCGTGAGCTACTTTTGCTATAATTAAAGATAATTTATTAGAATATAATCAATCCAATATTATTCACTAATGTCAAGATATCATTATACAAATTCTCTACCCCGTAAAGACTCTTTATATTCTACAGAATGACATATGTATATCTAATTATTGCACCATCTGTCACATCTGTTATGATACAATAAAAATGTGTTTAATTTTCCTGCTGGCAGCACAGTCTAACATCATTACGCAGAAACAGAATAGGATTCCTTATGTCTCTTATGTACCGATAGTCACTGCTGTATTTACTTCTTTTGTAGATTCCAAATGATGCAAAATACTGCTTTTTGAAAGGAAGCAGCAGTAAAGCATTATGTTTCGTTAACGTGAACACTAATTAGCTCTATCTGCAATGTTTTTAAGGTTTTGTATACTTTCAGAAACCATGGCCAAGCCACAGGTTTCCATATATTACAATGGTTAATGCATATTGCTGCATGCAATCTTCTTAGAACATTGGAATCTTAACTGTGCTGAGCACTTGTAAGTAATAACAATGAGGTAGGTTCCTTATGTTAAAGCCATCATATTTCACAAATATACATGCATCTCTTGTATTCAGAATCCAGTCAGGAAGGAGATCCAAATTACTAGATGGTACCACGTTGCAACTTAATTAAAATCTGAAATATAAAGTAATGTATCTGGGATTGCAAAGCAATCCCATAATCCAGTTCAGCTGTTTTCTATGTTACCTCTTCTATCACTGTCCAACCTAAACATGAGGTGTATCTCATGTATCTCCCCTTATTTCACAGAATCATACATACAAATAGTCTGGATGCATCTGTACACAGGAAGATAATGTCCTCTTTCAAATTCATTTAATGTAATTGTGATAGAAATCAAAACCTATATATCACTCTACTGATATCTACTGTATGTAAAAGTAAAGATTCTGCGTAACACATTAAACAACAGAATGTAACTTTGCATACTCTTTAACCAAATTTCCACCCTTTTTTTTCCCCTTACCAATGGCAAAGCCAACTCCAAAATTTGGTGCTATGAGTCCGTATATGTTTTTAGCAAACGGTACCTGGAAGTAAAAGAAACAAAATGAAGTATCAACGTATCGATACTGGATGTGTTTTTCATTAGATGAGCAGAAAACCTCTATCAGCTTGAGGGCTCTGCTAGGTTTTGCGTGGCACATGAGGAACCACAGTAAATGAGGCATCAATGTTGCCCCTTAAAGTTTCCAAACCAAAATTTTTGGCACCACCAACTTGGGGCGGAGACACCAAAAGGCAAGGCGGTGAGGCATACCTTCTAGACACCTGCATTAAACTTATTAAGGTCATGCAGCGTATCATTCCTATGTTTGGTATAAGATTCAAATAGTATTTACATAATGTTTTAGTTTAAAGTCAGTGTACAGGTTTTAATAACATCAGTTACACATACAAAGTCTTCAGCTGTGGGGATTGGAGCACTCTGGTGGGTATGTTTTCATACTACAGTTTCTAACAGTGTGGGAACTTGGTGCTAATGGTTTTTGTTTCATGTGAGTTCTGCAGAACCATATTTTTTTAGAATTATGTTCCTAGAATTTTGTCCATTTGGAATAATAAAGAATCTTTATTGTACATAAAACTTAATTTTACATAAAGTTTAAAAACCTAGATTGTCCAAGGATTTACATCTGACTGTACATTTCTCCCATATTTACAACACAAATACATGATGCACACAAAAACACAGATATGCTAAAATGTGCTTCAGTAAACCTGAGACATGCCACATAGGATAAATATGGAATTAATTCAATAGAATTCAAGTCTAACTGCTTCTATTTTATATAAGAAAAAACTGCATTTTAAAAAGTGGCACCATTGTACTAAGAGACAGGGACATGTTAAGGCTCAGAAATGCAAACTAGAAATATTAATGATGGCAAGATTTCTAAGTGTTGCTGACACAAATGTAAAGAATAATATAATCAAGAGGGCATAGCTCATTTTTCATAATTCTTTTTCTCCTGAATAAAAGCAAGAGAATGAAATGGCTGCAATTTGAGATGTAAAAGGAGTTTCCCCTGGAAATGCTGTGAACACTAGTTTGCCCAGCATTCATCTTCCCTAAATAAAAAGTGTATGACAAAAAGATAAAGTAATGAGTATTAAGTGCAAATAGCAGTATTTATATATTTTAAAGTTTATATGTTTAAAAGAATTTACAACCAGGAATTTGCATTTTAAAAGCCTGCATTAAGAAAATGTACACAGCAAAAAAAAAAAAAAAAGAGGGCTGGACAATCTACATTAGAAAAATTTTGGACAATTTATTCAAGTGCATACTAGTTATAGAAATTAGGGGAAAACATTACAGTTTGTTTTAAAAACCTATAAAAATAGTTCCAGACCTGAATTCCACCCTGTTGGGATGAATAGTAAAGCAGACAGTATTTCTAATGATTTGCAGATGCCTCTTTATTGGTGTCAGATACAGATTGCACTAAGGCACAGTGGTTTGGGTTTGGGTTTTGTTTTTCGTTTTGCTTACCACTATGTGAGATCCCGTCCATCACGGTTTTTAAACCATAATTTTATAGGTTATAAAACACGTGAACCAAGCTGCTACAGTTTGTTCAATAATGTATCATTAAAACAAATCACACTTGAAACTCATGTGTAGAACCTACGTTAAATTCAAATTTACAAGCTGCTCTCTCAATTTTAATGAGCTATTTAGATCTGGCCAAATCCAGGATGTTGCTTCCTACTTCATTGTTACACACAACAAAAAAACAGAACGGAACAGAACTGGGTTTTTTGCAGTAACAACGTTTACTCACACACAGAATGCTTATTCCCACTATTATCATCCCAATTAGGGCACAAAGCCACCTGTGAAAGGAGAAACATTATCTTTTAGCCATCCAGAAACATAGACACCAAATGTATTTTTCTCATGCAATATTGTAGCTAACAGCACTATGTGACTTTAAAATAAAATTGCTTCAATTATATTATTATGAAAACCACAGGATGCTTTCACTAAGAATTAAGAAACACCCAAGCATTTAGAAAAGTTGTCCAGGAATTCAGTGTTTAAATTTAGCCTACCTTCCCATTTTGTGTGCAAGACCACCAAAAAGATTTGTTCCAATCAGATAAGAGACACTGGCTGGAATGAAAGCAACGCCTGAAAAATATGAATGGGTGTCTTATCAACAATGCTTTCAGTGAAGCATAGGAAAAAGTAATACATTCAGACACAGCCATTTTTATTAGAACATATCTAATGAAGGTCCACGGTCTGAACCAAAAAAAAAGAAAGAAAGAAAACCCTCTCTAATATCCGGGTTATTTCAATTCTTTTGTAATCTCAAACAAGATTATCTATCAGATTTAAATTGTAATTATATTTTTAAAAGTGTCCTCATAAGTTCATGTTTCTGTGGAGGTGAAGGAGTATATGCATCTATAGAACAAAGAAATAAAACATATTAATAAACATCAATAAACTTTGTTAAAAGGTGAATTAAACTGAAAAGTAACAAATAATTTAATAATAACTGATTTTTCCTAGAATTAGATCACAAATGAATCTACAACATTTAGAAATCCAAGTTTATAAAATAAAAATAATTTATTTATTTGGAATAAGGATATCAGTCTGTTGTTGCTACATAATGCAACTGAATACCTGTGGCTGGATAACAGGAAGAGAATGCTATTCTACTGATCACATCCTGCTTGTAGCATTCCCCATTCATATATGGCTAACCAGTGCAGAATACTGGCCTTGATAGGCCTTTAGTCTGAATCAGCAGACTTTTCTTCATTAACCCTGTTGGATCAGGCCAAGGCTCATTTCATTAAGTAGTACTTTTGGGATGTCCAACAAGCAGACAATATATCCCTCTCCTGCTCTTGTTCCTCTATAAATGATATTTGGTATTCCCCAATCTAGAGGTAACACGTGTGTTCAGAACAAATAGTGCTTGATAGATCTGTCTCCATGAACATATCCAACCTCCTTTTAAAGCCATACAAGTTAGTGGCTATCATTTTGCCTTCTGGTAACAAATTCCCCATGTTAATTGTGCATTCTATTAAAAAGTAACTTCTTATGCCTATTCTAAATCTCATTCCAGTCTGCTGATCCCTGGTCCTAATGTTTTAAGAGAGGAAGAAAAACCTATTTCTGTTCAGTTTCTACATATTATGCATTATTGCATACATCTCATTCATATCCTCTCTCTGCTGCCTGTTTCCTAAACAAAAGACTCCTAAAGGTTTTACCTTTTTTCATAGGGAAGGTGTTCAAGCACCCTGAGCAGCTAGGTTACCCTCTTCAGCACTTTTTTCTTCTATTTTTTTTTCCTTTCCAAAATGGTGGCCAATGCACGTTATTCCAGATGTAGGCATACCATATATTTGTAAAATTTGTTTTAATTTTTTTTTAATTCTTCATTTTAAAAAATACAGAATATAAGCAAAATACCAAGGTATATAACAATAACAAATTTAAACAATCTATACAAATAAAAATAATAAAAAACAAGAAGGAAAAAAGGGGGGGAGGAAATGAACACATTCTACCTTATATATTATAGTTAGTCACTGGCTTACAAATTTACCATATGGTGCTATATTATAATCAGATACAAAATATTATTGCAAAATGTCATACCATCTATGCCAAAGCAGAACATATTGCTTCATTCTTTGTTTAGAATGACAAATATTGCCTTTTCCGGGATGGGTAAGTTACACATTTCCAAAAGCTAACCCTTAATATCTGGAATATTACCACTTCTCCAATTTCTCAATATTATTCTTTTAGCCACCCTATCATGCATGGTGCGATCAGAATTCCTCACAGACAGTCAGATTTCAGAGCTTTGGTATATAATTCAAGACTCCATTAACATCTTTAACATTTAAATATTTCCCCATAGAACTACTTATATATATATTAAAATACTATTCCAGAAAAGTGTTAAGAATTCACTGGACTATATCATATGGGTCAATGAACCCTCAGATGTTTCAATTGCTCAGGTAAGGTATAGACTCTACGTGCAGCAACTTTGAAAAAGGCAAATCCCTTTTATAATGATCCCTAGTATAGAATAGCCTTTTTCAAAGCTGCTGCGCGTAGAGTCTATACCTTAATTGAGCAATTAATTAAGGAGAGTCCTGTGACCCCACACTCTTTTTCTGACTATTACAGATCTTTATACTTAAACTGAACCAGATTTGCTCTTTGCATTCCTCAGATTCCTGAAGTTGGAAAGAGCAATCTGAATCTGATCTATTGTCTACTGCCAGATCTGTCCTGAAGGCAAATTGTTCCAAATGTCTGAATCTCCCATTTTGAGAAGCCCAGACAGTGAATCTGTCTAGATTTGGGTAAGAGATAGGTTGAAAGGGAGAGTGCTTTGGTTGGGATTCTGAGTTGGCCTTTTCATTGAGCTATCTGCTGTGACCCCTGAGAGCTACAGTCAGTTCATATCCCATCTGTATATATGTAGACTTTGGGGTCCCAAGGCGCATCATTTCACACACTTAAATTGATCTTCATTTCCCACTTGGTTGATCATTTACCCATTTAAAGAGATCATTCTGGATTTCTTCACAATCACTCTTGATACTATGAACAGTTTGGTTCATCTACTAATGTGGCCAGATCACTACCACTGATGAATAAATTTAAAGTTTCTGTTCCCAAACAGATCCTTAAGGGATTCCATGTTTTACTTCCCTCCACTTAGAAAACTGGCCACTTATTTCTACTTTTTGTTTTCTGTTTTCTAACTAGTTAGCAATCCATAAAATGGTAGGTCCTCTTATCCCATGACTATTAAGTTTATTAAAGAGCCTTTGATAAGGGACTTTGTCAAAGACTTTCTTAGAGTCCAACTATACAATATCATCATATGTGTTGCAGAACTGATAGGAAACAGTAACTATGAACTATTATATTTAGGATATATGCAGGTAAGAAATTAGCCCCTTCACTCTGTAGTAACAATATCACAGGGTTAGCTTCCATTTGTATTCCTTGCAACCTAATAGAATTTTGGAAGGTGGTTGCAAAAAGGGACTAAAGTCTCTATTTGTCTATATGTCAGCACGATAACCCTTTAAACACTGAACAGTCTAGAACTGCATTTGGGGTAAGCGAGAATCCAGCAAAAGAAAGGTTGAATATGAAAATAGGTTAGTTCAGGTGAGAGGGAAAAAATCCAAAGAAAATTCCTCCAGGGCTTTCCTATGGGAGAAGCAATCAAGCAGCAGCCTGGAATGTTGCTGACTGTTCCATTCCAAGCCATTTCAGTCACATGGCCCAGAGTGGAGCTATTAGTCAGGAGTTGGGAAGAATTTGGTGTATATATAATTTCACAAATTTAATTAAATTCTTATCTACTTCTAATGGAACATTCCAATGCTCAGCAAACCTCTGTTGAGTAAAGCCGTTATGCAGGTGTAACATACATTATGCTGCATCCCTGCTCTTCTCTTTACAAGGAGTGTGTACAGTACATCATTTTTTATGTAAGTCACCTAGAGTCACTTGTATAGTGAGATGGGTAGCATATACATTTGATAAATAGATAAAATAAATAAATAAATCATGGACAGTCTGCCACGGTCAGGCTCTTTGCCTCAGGGAAGCATGCTGGATTGCCTTGGCATGGGGAATGCCTTCATCCAGTGGATCATAAACAGCAGCTTTGTCACCCAAATGAAGCAGCGCGATCACTCCCCTCTCCCAAACATGAGATTGTAAAGCATTGTAAAAGGCGCTTTCACTCAGACACCTGACGAAACAAGGCACCCCTCTGAAAATCTGCACAGCCCCATGCTTTCAAATGCATGATTCAAGGTACTAGAAATCTGATAATCATTCTATTAGCTACACACAGATTTCAAAAAGTGTCTGTGACTAACACTTCTGAGAAGGCAATCACACACACTAAGGATCAAGAATAAAATAGCTAAATATTTTGTTGCACTTTACCCAGTTGCCATTTGCTTGAACACATTGTCTCCATCATCCAAATGGGTAAAGCTGGTTCCAGCATAGCAATTGCCATATTTGCAAAGCATATTGATCCTTGAAGAGATGAAAAATAGATTTCTGGAATTATTTCACTTAAATTCTAATCAATATCTGGAAAGAGCAACACTGACATGAAAAAATGCAGTTTGGAGAACTGCTTGCCAAATGTACAACAATTATTATATTTAAATTGCTAGGATGGGACAAAGCATTTAATCCTGTAATTTCATACAAGTCCCAGTTCTCCAGAAATGAAACAATAAAAAGTACGCTATTTCCAAGAGGTGGAATACAATGTGCAATGACATTTAGAAAATGTTTTAAATCTAGGAGAAGCAATGCACAACTTTTAATATAAGTAAGTTTGCTATTATTGACTCAGTGATATTTGATATACACATTTAGTTTTACTAAAATGTCTATTTCTATGTAGTACTTTCGATTTTCAGGTGGAAATTTTATTTGATAGAACACTTTAGAACAACCACAAGAAGAAAATCAAAAAATTCAAGTCTTGTTGATTATTTATCACAAAATAGAACAGTTGCCACATTCCCTACAAGTAGATTCAAATATACCCAATATCCTGATATTTGTGGATGGAATTTCTCTTAGAGCATATTATGGAGTAATAAAGTTTTTAAATGAAAAACTTAAGATTCTGTAACTTGTCTTATACCACTCATGGACTGAATGACTTTTAAAACAGTTTATACTGTTTTGATAACAACCAAAACTTAACTGCAAACTCAGCCTGTGATGACTTTTAAATCTTTACACTTCATCTAGTATTTCTTAGCTATAGAGAAATTATTTTGCCCAGGAAAAGGCTCTCTTATCACACAGTTCAGCAACAAAATGACCACTGCTGTCATTCTTTGTTCAGATATGCCAAGCTGAATTAGGTTGTCTATTTAGAATATCTAAAACCTTGATGTGCTCTCACTCATACGCCTAAAGGCAAGGAGCAAAGGTCCAGTTCTTTTCTTGCAAAGAAGATGCTGCATCTAACAGATCAGAACTTAAAAAAAAAAAAAAGCCTTTGCTTTTTCAAGTTCTGATATCTTCTTGCAGAAAAGCAGTACAATCTCCTGTAAGACTGCAAAACTCTCACAAGGTTTTATAATATTGTAAGGCCTCAGCCATTTTTTATTTTTAAAAATTTGTTTAAAACAATGTTGATTTTAATTTAAAATGATGCGGATGACAAGTTCTCTAGCACCCACAGGCTAATACCATAAGGCAAGGATAGCCAATGAACATTCTCACCTTTAAAAGTCCTTTTTTTTAGTACTTTCATTTCAAACATTAGCTAATATTTGCTTTTATAACTGTTAGAGATCAACATAAATAATTTTAACATAAATATTCAGGGAGCTAATGCTGTATCATTTACTCTATCACAAGAGCATTAGCCAAGAACCAGTTCTAAAGAAAAATATTTGACATAAACATAGCTACACAAATTCAAAGCTCTGCTAAGTGTAATCTAAAGATCTATACATTACATGCTATAAATCCACATATATTAAGCACATTTTTGTGGAGAAAAAATGAAGTATCATCTGTGATACCATATTCTCTCTAAATTAATTTAATTTAATGTTTGGCAAAGATCTGTATATTTTTGCAATCTCAATCATACATATTCAGTAACGTAGAATGATTACAAGCAATTTGATAAATAGTTGATATAGCTAGAATTAAACTTTCTAGTTCACTCAGGAAATAAATTTTACCCCTGAGTACGTACCTAAAGAATTTTCATTTTCATGTCAAGTATTTACATTTCATAATATTTAGTTATCTCTGAATATGCCCTCATGCATCTATCTGAGATATCCAGTTATCTCACATTGTGCTGTTTCTTTCTACAAAGATAAAGCAATTCAAGAGAAACTAATACTATGGCCCAGTCTGAATTTGACTAAAATTGGTAATTAAACTTTATGATTGATGTACGAACATGAATCAGCTTGAGAAAACCGAAACCAATGAAACTTGGTTTCATTCTAGCCCCAAACACCTCACTTCTTCCCACAGAACAGGAGAAAGAGAATTAAGTTTCCATTAGAAAAAATATGGTTTAAGAGGAACCTAGTTTGCTAAACAAACCAGAAAAACAATCCACAGGTGGAGGTTGCTTGATTTAACACTTGACTTTAGTCTCTTTTAATCAGCATGCTTCATACGTAATCAAACTAGAAAGCTACTAAAATAAAAGGGAACAAAACACCAGGAAGAGAGAATTGGGGCAATGCCACTTTGCCCTCATGCATCTCTGATTTATAACTTAGCATTCTATATGAAACACCCATATGATTTTGACACCTAATTATTTAATAGTTCATTTAAAGTAACTCTACGAGCAATTGTTACCATGCAATATAATTCTCTTTCCCAGGAAAAAATCAATTAATTGGTCCTGGACAAATAAGGATGGACTGCTCCTTCAAGTTAATGATCAGCTAACAGAAACTCACATACTTTAGCTGTGTAGATGAAGCTAGTACTGTATGTGGCGTGGTTGAAGGAAACAGAAAGGGAAGACAATAGAAAATATAGACAGGATCAAAGGAAATCTCTGGAAATCTCTTGGAAGAGCTATGAATTATTACTGGGGATAGTTAGAGATAGTAGGCCTCAGCTCGTACCTTCACCAGAGGTCTAACCCAGCCAAGTGGTGCCTAACTAATATAATTCTGCACAAAAAGTATGCTAAAAGTATAATTTTAAATTTAATCCAAAAGGAAACCAAGGAAACTTCATGTTACAATTAAAATTCATGAATATTTTTTCCAAAACAAACTTGCTTCTTTAATTTCAATGGTATTTAAGTATGTCTAATCATCTTCCCCACTTTTTGAGGTTCCCCATTTTTGTAATTTTTCAGTCAAGCTTTTCTAACACTAAAAAGCTGCTTGCCCAGATGCCAGCTGCATGTAAATCAACACTGTATTAACTCAACAACTTTTCAGTGGTATTTGACAAACACAAACAGTGATATACAATTTCAGTTTAGTGTACTTTGAAATGGCATATCAAGGTTGTAGTTGTGAGACCTCTGCTAATTGTTTAGTGAGTGGTACAATAGTTTTGAATGTCCCACTGCTCTGGTAGCATAGCAGTTTACATCCAAATTCCGTGCAACAAGGTAACATTATTATTCTCACTCACACTAGTTAAAATGTACACATATACTGCACAGCTGAAAAAAATCTTCAGGAAAAGGCTAAGGGCATAAAACTGGGGGACAAGAGACCAATTGTATGGAAATCCCTGAAGAAAATTGCACAACAGCAACAACAACATTAAAAAGAAAAGCATAGACCAGAAAGAATAATTGTGAAAAAATAATAGGTTCTTGAGACATAGAATTGAAAAGACCCAAAGTTAGTATAGATCTGGGGCAAAGGAGAACTTAAAGATTGGAAATGCAAACAAGAATATATCCAGTACTTGCAGCTGTACTCTGGAGAGAAAAATCAGAAGCCAGGGAAGTTAAGAGATTACATCATCACTCAACTTCTCGTTAAGGAACTCCTAAGAAATATCTGAGAAAAAATATTGCTATACTGAATCTGATAACCATATACAGGAGCTCATGAATGGTTCTGTAAAGCTTCTGTTGCATAAATTTTACTACATACAGATGTGGGATTTCCTTTATGATTCCTAATTAGCAAGAATAATTCTCTTGCCACTCACCAAATGTCCTGAACCCAAACCCATCTCATTTTACCAAAGATAATTTTACCTTTACAAACAAAGAAAAGGCTGGAAGAAGAAACTAATTCTCAGTAGGCTTCTGAAATAAGCTTTCTTAGAAAATAAAAATGGTGGTTAGCTGCAACCCAGAGCTTTTGGAGGAGGAGGAGGAAGAGGAAGAGGAAGTGGGGGAGGAGAAGCAGCTGAGGGTAATAGCAGAGAGTATCTGGTTTTGAATGCTGAAACATTTTTTTTTACTTCATTTTCAACCAGCCTATCAAATCCAGAAAACAGCCATATATTTTTAAAAATGTAGCTATGTAAAATCCAAAAATACCTGCAGCAATAAGAATGTATGGGTCCCTCAAGAGGGTCAGTAATGATGCTCCCTTTTGACTCTGTTAAAAGATTTTGAAAAAAAAAATCAGGTTTATAAAAAGGGTGATATAAACATTCTTTTAAAATATTTGCTGAAGTACTTACTTCTGGCTGTATCCTAGATGGCTGTAAAACTAGCAGTTGTATTGCTGCAAACAAAACAAAACAAAAAGGGGCTTTTTACTGTATAGGTTGTAATTAAATTATAAAACTATATACAAAACCATAAACATTCCTTCTACTTACCTCCATCAAAAAGAGCCAAAGCTGCTAACACCAGGAATGGGGCTGCCTTCCCAACAAATTCATACATGACACTTCCAAAAGGCGGACCAACTATGAAAAAATACACCAGTTTCAAAGTTACTTTTTCTTAGTAAATGTTTTGGATTCTAGTAAGATATATGGCCAAACATCAGTAATAAGTAATGGCATCTCTATACGTAGATGAATATTGTGTCTGGTGTTTAGGTTAAAACCTCAATTTCCTCTGAAGGGAAAATGGCCATTTAAAACAAGGTAGAAAAGGCATGTGTGGCCGTGGCATTTGAATTCTTTTCAAGAGAAAAAACAGCTGTGCTCTGGGTCGCATGATGATAGAATAGGGGAGGGGGCTTGAATGGAACAGTCAGCTGCATTCCGAGACACTGCCCAACTGCCTCTCAAATAGGGATTCATAGGGGGAATTTTCTTGATTTTTTTCCCACAGCCACCAGCCCAGTCTGGTCCATTTTCAAACTTGATTTTTCTTCTATACCATCTTCTCCCCAACACCCAATTGCCCATTTCGTTCTGTTTTCAGTTAATTATCCTGCTGCCAGACAAGTCCTAATCCATATTTTCTTTTCAACATTCAATTGATTGGAAGGAATAAAAAGAGAACCATCATTGTACTGAACCATTTGGGACATATGGTGGCTGTTCACAGAAATGCTTGTCTTAAATGAATGTGTGGTTGCCCATACTCAGAGAGACTCCATACATTGCTCAATTATATATAAAATAAAGCAGTATACGTTAAAAATTCAAGTATGTTGAGGTAACCATTGCCCTTGCTACTTGTTAAGTACCTATAACTGCAAAATGGAAGGGAGGAACAATTACATGTTCAGTATATTGGCAACTGAGAGCCAGCCTGGTGTAATAGTTAAGGCACCAGTCTAGAAACTGGAAGCCTGTGAGTTCCAGTCCCACCTTAGGCACAAAATCAGCTGGGTGACCTTGGGCCAGTTGCTCCCTCTCTGACTGAGGAAGAAGGCAATGCCAAACCACTTCTGAAAACGTTGCCAAGAAGCAGGGAGTTGCCCAGGCAGACGCCAGGAGTCAAAACTTACTTGATAGTACTCTATATGTCTCTCTCTCTCTCTCTCTGTGTATATGCACAACTAAACTTTTTGACAGCTACAAGCCAACAAATAATTCTGAGTCAAATAATTCAATTAACAATCTATTCTTGTGCAGTTTTACTCAGACATAAGTGTTTATATATTTAATGGCACTGACTGTAATGTAAGTGTGAAAAAAAAATCATAGCCTAAGACAGTAAAATTACATATGCATTTACTTGGGAATAAAAAGAACTAGTTATAAAATAGCAGTTGAATGAAAAAGGGGCATATGAAATTTTCTAAAATTGCATATTCTGTTCCAGGGAACATAGTCATACTGACCTAATACCCCCATAGCCAAGCCTCCTAAGGCAAACCCCATTGCATTGCCTCTTTCTTCATCATCAGTATATACACTTGCTAGCATACCCATCCCTGCATAAAAAGAAAAACAAAATAAAAATCACTAAAGTTGTCTTCAACAGACAGGAAATTACACTGAGATATGATCAATCACCTGTGAAACATTTATCTTCACATATCCAATAAACTGAACTTGGAAAATCTCTTAAGATCAGGAGAGTGGGGGGCAAGAATTCTCTCCAAATGTGTCTCTTTGGCAGTCTCTTTAACACAATGGGGGCTTTAATACAAAGGAGAGAGATGCCTTTTTATTAACTTGCCCTTCTCTATGCAACCCCTGTGCCCTTCCCTAGGCAATAAAGAAAGTGGTATGGAGGAATGCAGAATGGATATAACCTGCAATTCTCAAGAACGTAAAGAATTCTAGAAATCTAGAATGAATGCAACAAACTATGCATTCTAAATGATACAGTATATATTAAATCTACCTGACCTGAAAAATGGTTTTTACGTTTTTAAAAGCAAAAGAAAAGATCATAATCATTCTTAAGAAATGCAAAGTTGTTTATAATTAAAAGCCTCATCTAATTATATAAAAATATTAAAAATAAAATGGTTTGCAAGTTGATAAAATCCTTAATAAAGAAAAGAATAAACAGCTAACCCCTATGGTAATATACATGTTAGAAACCTACCAGCTACAGAAGAACAAGAGGAACCCACACCTTGGAGAGCTCTTGCAATCACAAGCAATTTATAGCTTTCTGAAAAGGCAAACACTTGGAAAAAAGCAGGAGGAAACATTAAAAAAACAAAGGATTAACTCTATCTAAATTTAAAAGTTATATTTATACCATTGTATTATTAACATTCATTTAAGTTGAGTTCTCTGTGACTATCATGGAACTTTCAAGGCTAACTGCATTATTTTCTCTTATTCCATTTAGAATTATTATTGCTGAAATGTTTTGCTCTTGTTCAGCTTCTTGGTGATACAATATAAAAGAAAGAAGTGCTAGGAAGCTTCTTATCAAAGCAGTATCTATTCCAATATTTCACAAAACCTTCCCCCAGTCAAGGTACAATTTAAGTGGTCTAGCAGAAGTTCCTTGCTGAAAATAGGCAAGCCATTTCCAAACCTCTGTGGGGAATATGTATTTCTATATAATAAATAGAATGATACAACTGAAGAACCACTCTAATGAATGAGAGGCATTCAAATGCATTCCTCTTTCCATCGGGCTGTGGTTGGTTTTCATCTGGCAAGTAAGAATAGGTAAGATTAAAATGCCTTATTTTTCCATCCACTCTGTCCCTTCTGGTCCAACAGTATGGACTGTATAAGAAGAGAAAGCATTCAAGCTCAGAGCATGTCCTAAGCGGCAAAAGGAATGGCTATGTGAATACTACATTATTATGGCACAGTTAGAATCTATGGAACAAAGTCTTGTCTTCACTCATGTTCTGCCCAGCAATTCAGCTTCTCTAGTGAAAGCTTCACATACTCTTTAGAATCAAAGGTTATCCAGATCTGACAATGTAAAACAATGTTTTGTTCCTATTTCTCTTTCTCTTCTGTAATACTTGGAGATATGGGACAGAGAAAAACAACACTTACTAATTGTTGAAACAAACATGATGCAGAAGCCAGCAAACATGGGGATCTGATAGCCTATTCTGAAAAACAAAATCAATACCACATTTTTATATATGTTTTTCTATATCTGCAAGAGCTGTTCTAAGTTTTTTTTAGGAATCTCAAAATGATATTTTATAACGGGGCTAGGCAACTTTTTTGATGGCCAGAGAAGAATTTTGAGGGGGTAAGGATCTGTGTGGGCATGTTGCTCATGCAAAGTGAATGGAACCACAAAAGAATTTTTGCCAGATTGCAAATTTTGTTTTATTTCAGTAAGGGCTCTGGCTTACCTTCAGTTAGCTGGCCTGTCTGTAATAGACTACAGATGTATAATTAAATTCAAGAAATTGCTTCAGTGAGAAAACACAGCACGTGGCAGTGCAAAACTTTAATATTGTAACAAGGCTTCATAATACTGTAGCCAATGGGGGACGGGGGGTACCTCAAAGCCAGGAAGATGTTGGATGTAAACCCACTACCTCTGCATGTGCCCAAATGATACCAGAAACCTCTTTACAGATCTCCACAAATTAGAGATCATTTGTTTCAAAACTCACAATTTATTTTATTAACTTAGCATGTAGCATTAACTTCACATATCAATAATGTATTTGCACCACTAGAGAAATACAGAAATAGAAATAGGGTTCCTATTTCCTGGTGTTCCAGGAGATGGCTCCACACTGGTCTTTTATGAGATGCTAAAAACAAGTAGGGCTCCAGGCAATTCTCTACCAATTCTTCATCAAAACATCCATTCAGCACCAGATGATATAAACAGCAACGTACTATGATTTTGCACCTTGAGTCCTTTCCACCAATGGAAAATAAAAGAGGGGAACTTAGAGACAACCTTGTGCAACAATGTTTTTTTACAACTGCTTCCACCCTTTTCTAACGTATTCTGACACTCAGGTAGCAACAGGTAATTGACCATGACTGAACCTGAGATTCAGCAGGATCAGACCTGTGTAGCACTTGGATGAGGGATCACACTGCTGTTGGCTTGACTGGGAAGTATTAAAAGGGGGCAAAGGCAAACCATTCTAGTAATACTGCTAAGAAAACTGTATGGCTGCAGTCACTAGGAGTTGAGCTGAATTAAGGAGGGAACTATAATTACTTAAAACACTGGAAAGCCTTTATGGACTTTTTGCTGAAAATGGATAAAAATGAACTGGTGATCTTGGGATTTACTGATTAAGAATGTTTGTTTATGGGAGGAAGGGAACCATGATATGTAATTTGGGAAGGTAGAAATGGTAATTATTATGTTTGTACCTGCTGCAAAGAAGATTAGAAGTCACTTCTTTAGATATCTTTCTTTTTCTTTTGTTCACTTTTTCTTTTACTCTTTTATACTTTCTTTTTTTTCCCTACTTTTTCTTTTATGTTTCTGTAGTTTTTTAAACCTATGTAAAATTTTCTTATAATAAAAATTACTTTAAAAAAAGGAGTTGAACTGAACTCAAGGGCATCTTACATTTTACTACACATTCAAATTAATATGCACTTGCATCTATAATATCTACATAAATCAGATGTAATGATTCCTGGATCTGTATGTTTATATCAGGCAGTTCCATAATATCCACATATTGTGAGCCAAATCAACACGTGATCCAGGCTTCCCATATTATTCTAAATAAAAATTATTCCTGCTTTCTAAAAGCAAACACATGTAAATGCAGTAGCACAACAGTAACACTTAGCAGTTAAATAGCATATTTTAATGTTTCAAACTGCAATGCAAATATTATCCTGCCTTCCTGTTGTTTCATCTAAAACAACAATTTCATTTATGTTGTCAGTAAATCGTAAGTTCAGAATTTATTCTATCATTGCACTTTTGATTTCCTAGTATTTTACACTTTTCAGTTAAGAATTTAGCCTGTATAATTGCTGCTACTGCTTTTCATATTACTTTATTGTATTATGTGGTTTTGTTTTGTTTTTTGTAGACAGTATGGTGGGACATCATATATAAATATAATATAAATATAATTAATAATAAAATCATAATCATAATGGATTTTTTAAAAAAACTACTGATTTACATTACATAACATAGATCATCGTGTACTGCAGTGTTTTATGGGTAAACACAAATCAGATATTTGTTTGTTATTTATTTGTTTGCTGGGGTTTCTATGCCTCTCTAATCCAGAGGGATTCTAAATGGCTTCTACTCCATTCTTGCAGTAAAATTAAAATAACAAAGCAGTATCACAACAAGACAACTAGCAGTAACAAAGAACATTACAAAGAAGACTATGGTCACCAAGGAAAAATAAACATCCAGACACAACCCAGAATGTGAGCTCTACCTTATACCAGATCTCCTCTGAGGGCTTTAATAAAAAGCCAATTTTTACAGCTTTCCTAAAACTCAGCAGGTTGGGTATTAGTCTGATTTCCAGAGGTAAGCTACTTCAAAGAAGATGGACTACAACTGGGAAAGCTCTTGGCCTCTATAGATGATATACCCTAAGAGAAGGACCCAAGGTGATCATACCTGACTTGATCTGAATGGACAGGTAGAAGCCACTCGGGGAAGGCAGTACTATAGACATCCAAGTCCTGAACCATGCAGGCTTTAAAGATAACAGTAAGTGCCAATGCAAGAATAGCAGTTGAAAGCAAATTGGCTGCTAGTGCAGCTCTCAAAGTAGGAATGTTATATGGGAGAAACTTATCACTTCAATCACTAGTTATATTGTGTAGAACAAATTGCAATAATTCAAATGGGAGATGACTAAAGCATGAGTGATTGTAGGATTTTCCAGTCCAGGAATGTTCATTACTTCTGTGCCAGATATAATTGTGCAAAAGTCCTCTTGACCACAGCTGTCACCTGCTCTTTGAACAGGAGCCATGAGTCCAAAAGGACTCCCAAGTTATTAATCAGTGTAACCCCACCCAGAACTAAAAATAATATATCCCTAGAGTCAGAAGGTTTATGTATCCACAGTCACTCTGTCTTGCCATTATTAAGTCTGTCCCTCCAGGAACAGGAACAGGAACAGGAACTCTACCACATCTCCTGTTTTGCCTGAGCAAAAGAAGTATAAGTGAGTATCATCTGCCTGCCTGACCCCATTTCAGCCAATGATCTCCCCCAGCCCTCTGGCACAACACAGTGGGATACCCTAGAACAAGACTTCTCCTCACAACTTCTACTGACTGGAACCTCTCTTCAGGAAGGAGGAGAACCATATAAAATAGTCCTATTCCAAGCCCTCAGAGGCAGTCCCGTAGGATACCATATGAATGGAATCAAAAGCTGTTGAGAGATAGAATGAGACTAGGAGAGTTGTACCCTCTTTCAGTCACCCACAGTAATAATCAATGTAATTTTAGTACCATGTCCAAGCCTGAAACCAGACTGAAATGCATCCAGATCATTCATTTCCTCCAGAGCCCTCCTTAACTGTAGGCTCATCACCAACCTTCTCTAACTCCCTTACTGAATTTGTATTGTGCCACAATCAGAAGAGACTTTCTTTAAAGTTATCCTAGCTGAACAAAATAGTAACATCACAATACAGGCAGTCCTCACTTAATGACCACAATAGGGACCAGAAAATTCATAGTTAAGCAGGGCAGATGTTAAGCAAGACATCATGTGACCACACCCAATTTTACATTTTTTGCGGCGATCATTAAGAGAATCACTGTGGTTGTTAAGTGAATCACATGGTCGTTTAGTGAATCATGTGGTTCCCCATTGATTTTGCTTGCCAGAAGCCAGCTGGGAAGGTCACAAATGGCAAACACATGACCACAGGATGCTGCAACCATTGTAAGTGCAAGCAGGTTGCCAAGTGCCCAGATCACGATCACATGACTGTGGGGGCATTGTGACGGTTCTAAGTTTGAGGACTGGCCGTAAGTAGCTTTTTTAGTGCTGTTGTAACTTTGAACAGTCACTAAACAAATGGTCATTAAGGGAGGACTACCTGTACTAAAGTTGCAATTATTGGCGGTTTTGTTGCTGTTTTTCAATCATGCTTTAACAGGAACATAGTATCTATCAATATGATTATACTAACTTTTTTTTTCCTACAGCTTTTCCATATGTGCTTTTAAGTTTGCTGCTGGAAAAGTATGGAATTGTGATGACATATTAAAACCATGGTGCCACTCTAGTGCTTCCACCTCCAGCCTAGAAGAACAATATGAGCCTGCCTGAATTGTTATCTTTTCAGATGAAATCAGTTGTAGTGTCAACTATATTACTGTATTTGATCAACAAACTGAAGTATAAAAGACAATACTTTTTGTCTAAGATGGGAACCAATCCTGCAGTCTTTTTTGCTCCTGGTTTCATCAGCACTTATTTGCAGGTATTTATTGAAATAAGCAACCTTAGGAGGATTTTCCTCAAAAGGCAACATATAAATAAATATGTTTGCAATAAAAAATAAACTTGAAAACTTGGCTGGAAGGAAATGCACAACTTTCATTCATCACTCCCATATTAATACTGAAGAGTTTTGCAACAGTTTTACTAACATAAACTACCATTCCATATTTCATTTCTAGTTCACATTATCTGATATTTGCACTAGCTCAAAAAAAGTTCACTCTTTCCACAGAAACATCTGTATATGGGTGCCACTCAAAGAGCAGAGAAGGAACAAAGTTAAAAATTATTTAAAATAAAATAACAGGTGGTAAATAGAAGGCTGAATTATTTAGAAAATACATAGTGCAGGTTTATTATTTGGATTTTCTTTTAATAATATGTATAAGTGAAAGATATAACATGTATATATATTATTCAATCAATAAATGAAATAAGAAATAAGAACGTACACATAATAAAGCAAAAACAAAACTCTCTCTAAAAAGAAATACACAGCTGAATAGAACAGCATGAAATGTATTTCATTATGTAAGAAAAAAAGAAAACATACCTGTTTGTCATTGGCCCTATAAAAGGGTTAGTCAGGAATTGCATAGTTGCTTTGGAAGCGAAAAGCAAACCAACTTCTACGTTTTCATTTAGCAATTCTTTGTCTTTCTTTGGGCAGTCTGAGGATGATGGAGTTGTCTTAGTCATATTTACCACCATTTTCTCTGTCTGAGCATGATAGTCATCTTCTGGCCTTGTTCCTTCAGAATTATTTCCAGTAACTATAGTCGAATTGTCATAATATGAAAAGATGCTTTGCAATCTGTTCAGGTTTACAGAAGGTGTCTCTGGTCTAATGGTTTGGACATCCGTTGCATTTTTGAGGTGTCTAATGCTATACAAATAACTGGGTATTATTGGCACTGAAAAAACAAAGAGAACAACTGTCATATAAGGGGATATGCCATAATTAAAACATCAAAAATAAACACAAGACTGTACCTTTCCTGTAATAAAATACATGAATGAAAAATTTGCTAGTTTTCAGAACTTTTTGTCAGGAAGGATGGAGGAATAATTATATTCAGTTTTATCAAAATAGCTTTATTTCAACCGAGAGGCTAGGAAAAGCAGTTTAAATGTGTTCAAATTTTGTATTGCCTGATATATGTCTCCAGGCTTTTCATTTTTCCTTCATATTTAATCATATATTATAAGTGAATTGTTTATAATTTCAGTTGTTAATTTAACGTAACATCTTTTAATATTTGCATACTACTTGAAAATGTATCATAGTCAGGGCTATTTAGTTTATAAGAAGACTGTTCTAAAGAATTTGAAAACTTAGCTATCCTAGATTGTTTCCATTTATAAAAGAATACTGATGAAGAAAAAAAATCCACAAGTTTGTTCACAAAATTATTGTAATTCAACACTCTCTCACTCTTCTACATGGAATGAAAGAATGTGTTAAGACTCATCAGTATTCAGTCCAACATAAAATTTCAACAAAAAGATTTATAGAATTGAGGAAAAATATATACAAGTTCATCCCCAATTTCCTTAGCATTCTGCAAAAGTAAGTCCCCATATGTCTACAATAGGGAAATGAATTTAAAAATGCAAACACAGCTAGAAATTTGATGTAAAAAATTATGTCTAAGCTGATTTTTGCATACTTGAGGGATATTAATATAACTATAATTTGAATGACAAAAGAAATACTTCCAATCCTTTAAAAGCGAAGGATTAAAATCATACGCACATTATGCCCTTATTCATTTATAAACTGTCCTTTACCCACAGCAGTAGTTTCCAGTGCAGGATATAAAAGTCAAATAGATAACCTAATTATAATAAAACACAGCAAACATCAAACATAAAAGCAAAAAGGCTAAAATGACAAATCAGCTTCTATAAAGTTCACCTGGAAACAAAATACTGCATATCAAAAATAACAATAACCTGGTATGTAAATAAATGCAATATTGGTACCAATTAGTTGTCCAGGAGACACCACAGAAAAGGAATGAGTTCACCCCTTCATAATAGAGTTTAAGAAACTACTGTTGTATCTTTTATACCTTTAGTTATTTGAATAAAAGAAGCTTTAAAAAAAAACCTGTTAAACAAAATATAAATAAGGAAAGAAGTAACAATGGCATTTTTGGGTCTTAATTTCTCTTAACTCCAACACAGTGTAATAAATATATGCAACCAATTGCATCTGACATTTCTTGAAGAATTTTGAAAGTAAAATCATTCTTATGTTCATTCTACAAAATAGTCTACTTGATCTCTGAAGGTAAGGAATCAAGGATATACATTTAAGGTTGGATTTAGACTGTTAATCCTCATTAACAAGAACAGGTTTTTCACATTTAAAAGGCACTTCTGGTTTTACTAATAACTCAGTAATAAGCTTCTTATTTTCTGTGAGGAACATCCCAAATTCAAAGCCCTAGAAGTCCAAGTAGCTCTAGAAAAGACTCAGATTTAAAAGTCTGAATAGTTGCTGCAATTAATAGAGATAATATTAAGGTGGATAATGTCTCCTTCATACATTCTTTATAAATGTACATAACAGAGAAGTCTTTTCCAGTCAAGGAAATTGCATACAGTTTAATAAATTACATACAGCTTAATGATTCTGTGCAAACTCTGTTCAATTTCATGTCAACCTACTTAAGATGAGATAGTGATTATTTCAGGAATCAAGGAAAAAGAAAGAAAATGAGTAAATGTGGAAATCTGTATATGATTTAAGTTCCTAACAGCATCCTAATTATATAAATGTGTGAGAAAGGAAATGAGGACTTTTAAAATAAAAGGAGGTAGGAACCTATTTGGCAGGGGATATTAATGACAAAATTATCAATCATGTACATGAATCATGTTTTGCAAATGTCTGAATCTAATTACTGTGTAAACAATCTTATTTATTCAGGAAACCTTTGAGTTGAGATAAGTGAATGGCCTTCAGCAAGTACGTAACTGAAAAACTAGTGATATGGAAATAATTTACAAAGGGATATTTCCATACTTCAAATCAAAAAGATAATTTTGACATGAAGGTAACATCAAACATATAAAAATACTAACATGTCAGAGCATCACCAATATTCTCAGGATATTGCTGCTGTTTCAGGAATCCTACTGTGTAGGGGAGCCATAAATGGCTATTTATATAGCTGTTCAAATAACCATGCTTACTGGTAGGGAAAGCTATGCAGAAAAAGGTATATTCCACCAGGAAAAGCAAGCGTAAGTGGAATAATTGGCAACACTTGACAATAAAAATAAGGAAGTGGAGTGATGATGCTAACTTGCAAAACTTAAAATCATTTGGAAATCTCTTGTCAAAGCTAGTCCTAAAACGTCCTAAAGACAAGGGAAAAACTGTGAAATTTACATGATCAAAGCCATGGATGAGCGTAACTACAGGAGAAACAGGAATACAGAAGACTACTTATTCCAATATATGAACGTCAAATGTCATTTTATAAACTATACTGCAGAGAATAATATGTAGTGAAGATTTATTTTAAATCAGAGCAAATTTAAATTGCCATAATAAAGTCCAGTTTCAACAACTGGCTATATATTTCCTGAATACATGTCAAATGTATATCATTTGACAGCTATATACAATTTCATATCGGTATAGCTGTCCCTCATATGTCTCTTCAGAAGTCAACTCCATTTAAATCAATGGGCCATATTCCTAGGTACATGTGTACAGGATTGCAAATTTAAAATATATTACTTTATATAGAAACAAATAATAACATTGCAGAAATAGCCATCTTCATTATGGTCCCTGGGAAAGGAGTGGGGGGAACAAGACCAAAAATTATTCATGTGTATGCATAATTTAGCAGAATTCAGAAATAACTGACAAACTACATTTAGGACATTAGTCAACCTCAAGAGTCTGCTGAACTATAAACATTTGGGAGGTTATTAAAATCTGACCTGCCCTTAGTGGATAACACTTATTATTCTGGAGTTTATAGTTGGAATTCTATGTTGTTTTTAATTTTTTCTTGACAATTGCATAGAAATTCTAGTAAAAAAAAAATAGAAATAAAACACTGGAGTGTATGAAAAGACAAAAACAAATAAAGAATTCTAAATGATGGTTGACTTGTTGTATACCTGGAAATTCAAACTAGTTAGGACAAACACAATTTTACATTATGTATGAACCCACCCAATGCATTTGACAGAGGGACTTACTTCAACAGTAAGAAATGGCATACAAAACTTTAACAAGGTGTTTGTTTGTTTATTTATTTATATGTCACATTTATATAGCCACCCATCTCACACAAAGTGACTCAGGGCAGCGTACAACAATTAAATAAAATAATAAGTGTATAAAAGTAACCATTATAAAAAGATAAAAAGTGATTATTAAAATGATCTGATTTAAATATCTTTATATGTATATAGAAACTGTCAATCTGGGGCATCAAATGGAGTTCATTTTTGTGTTATAGTTTTTGTTTGTTTGTTTTGTGAATGTTTTTTTCAACTTCATAATTCCTTTATTGAAGAAATGCCCCCTGTTTTGTATGAGTTCATGTCTTGGCAATCATTATATGAGCAATAAACAATAGCAGTTCAACACCATTGAATAAAAACAGAACTTTTGTGTTAGCTAAGGACAATCTTGCTTCAAACTTTCTCCAATGAATAAACAAGCAATACAAGAGGATACTAAATTTAAAATGTGGCTACAGGATAAGTTTATGTGAAGCCAACCCTTCAGTCCTTTTGGAATAAAATATTTCCTCTTTTGATGGGAATGTAGTATTTAATTCTCTGCTCAATGTTCATTACATACAAGCCTTCGTGCAAATTAATTAAATTTATTGTTGTTTCCATAATGACTAACTGTTGTGACATTAAAAACCTAAACCATCATAAAATGTAAGGGTGAAATAGCAAAAGTATCAGACATGACATACCAACTTTTTATCTTTCCTGCCATTTTGTTTTACAAAAACCACAAAGGAAGGAAATGAATGTAGTACATTGATGTGAATAAGGCTACCCAGAAACAAAGCAGTTACAATATTTTTTTAGATTTTTTAAAAATTTTTTATCCTGCCTTTATTATTTTTATAAATAACCCAAAGTGGCAAACGTACCTAATACTCCTTCCTCCTCCTATTTTCCCCACAACAATGACCCTGAGAGTTGATTCATATTAAAAGGAACTTTTTACATACCAACTACAGTCAGCAGCATGTTGTCCAAGAGCAGAGCAATGAAGACAATCAGCAAGATTAATTTTCGGGACTGCCGACCCTCTCGGAGCCAGTTCAGCACACTGAATTCGTGCCAAGCCATGGTTTAGTTTCCCTCGAGTTATGGCTTATACAGTAAACATAAAAAAGAATAGTTTAATGTAATCCAGAATTTTAAAACTTTTTTTTTTTTTTTTTGCTTTCATGGCACTCTTTTTAAGGAAGAACATGATTCCATAATCTGCCACCACTATAGTGATGTTTGCTTCTCTTCATTTTCCTGGGTGTCACTGCTGCTTCTGCCTGGTTATTTCCTTATACTCTCTAGCTAAACAAGTGTTTTTGTTATCAGGAATAAAACCATAAATGATAACTAACATTACTCTCAATATTTCTACACAAGTTATTAAACAGAAGTTATTTGCATTTTGTTAGAGCTGACAAACACACATAAAAATAACCTGTGCAAAATCCAATTAACAATGATTTATAGATAAGAAAAATAATCTGAAAATAAAAGGAATCAACTAGACACCCAAGCCCATTAACATACAAAAAGATGCATTCAGATATAATGTTGCTGACTGAACCAATAGAAATACTTAATACCTTAAATTGGTTTCATTTACTGCCCATATTTATGTTAATCAATCTGCCTGCCTTTGCTCTAGGCAAAGAACATCAAGCGCTTATGGCTTTATTTAGAATAATCTTCATAAATAGTTTATATTAAATAATTATGTTTATTTTCCACTATCTCAAACAGACTTTCCAGGACTGAGTTAGTTTAAAACAAAATTATTCAAAACCCCAGTGCAATATACACATATTCCCCTTTTACCAAGAAACTTCCTCCTGGTTATAGTTTGTTTTCCCCCAATGCCCATTTCTAAAAATCTCTACTTTTAATTTCTCATTGTTTAACATAATGTGGCAAGTTTGCCTAAATAACAGACAACAAAGATTAACACTAAATGTAGAAAAAGATGATTACTAATATTTGACATCTCAGAACCTTGCAAGCAGCCTGTTTCAATACCCAGATTCATGCACCCACCATGGATCCCAAGTCTAATGCTACAATTCGGATTTCATTTCAAGAAGTCATAAATAGAGAGTTCACTCAAGTCTTCCTTTTTTTAATAGGGAAAACCATGTCACACAAAAAACCTAAGCGTGTACAAAGGGTTCCTATAATCCCACGTACAGAAATAAACCCTAAAATTCACCCCAATCAATATTTACTTCTATACTAATTGACACAGCATCAGCACAATTATTTTTTTTCAGTACACATGCAAAGATCCGTATGTTCGGTTATAAGTGGTGGCACCTGTAACCCTGCATGAATTTTTGTCATTGTCCCAAATAACAATATAATATAAAGCTACAAGCACATAAAATGACTTTCATACATACTATTACATCATATTCTTTCTTAGAAATCACTATGTTTTTATTCCTAGTTTTTCACCATTAATGCAGACTTCCTTTCAATTATTAAAACAGATATATGAAGAAACAGACCTGTCTGGAAACCAACCTGCTTGTTTTGGAAGTATCTCTATATATATACACTCTACATATATTTCTTGCTGTTTCCATAATGCTCCATAATCATCATATATACTACATATACATATGTATTCCCTTCAGCAATGAGCATTCTCCCTCTCTCTCTCCCTCTCTCTCTCCCTCCCTATACATACATAAATACATACATACATAAACATATATATTAAATACTCATTGCTGAAGGGAGTACAGCTCTTTTTGCTCAGAAAATCTCTCTTCCAGGTCTGAATTCCAGTACTGAGAACAGGTTCTAAGGATGAACCCCAATTCTTATATACATCTCTACATTGTTTCTGTTATTCCTTCCCAAATGCATCCAAAAACACACAAGTCCAGAGTACTCTGCCTCCAGATTATTCCCTTGCTCCTGGATTGAGAGGTTCCCTACCTCCCACGTTTCAGTGACATTAAATGCACACACAGATTCTAGAGGTACCACAATTTGTATGACATAAGCCTTGGTGGAGCACTGTCCACTTCATGTGATGCAGGGGATGAAACAGGAGTGCCATTCCTGGGTACATCTCGAGGCATTGCTCCATGCAGGCGATGACAATCTTGTCCACAAAAGCTAATTTATTCGTTTGTAAGGTGCCATTAAGATACCTTATTGGTTTGGCTGCAATCACAAGAGCCATAAACTTTCTTTTGCGGAGGGCGGGGGGGGGGGGCAGGGTTGAAGCATAGTAATCAAAGTGAGTGCGATGCGTGGTCTTCAGCCCTTTCTTATGTTTCGTCCGGCTCAGAAGACCGACCTTTGTACCGGCCTGCCCCACCGTTCCCTCCCCGCCCCGTTTGTCCGGGGCGCTCCAGCATCACCCCTCGCCTCCCCTCATTTCCACCCATTGCCTCCCCACCTTCCCTCCCTCCACGTTCCCCTCACCACTCACTTCTCCTCCCGCCCCGACCCCTCTTTGGACCCACCGCCTCACTCCGCCCAAGCGTCTCCCCACAGCGCCTCGCCCCCTCTCACTCTAGAAGCGCGCCACGCAGTTTCCTCCACTTTCTCCGCGCTCCCTTAACTCCCGCGTCCCTCGCCCCGTCTTTCCTCCGCGCGCAAAAGGCTCCACGCACCCTTCGCGGATGACCAGACTCGCCAGACGCGGCCGCGGAGCTTTGCTGTCTCGCGCCCGCCTCGCTTGCTGCCGAAGCGCCAACGCCACACCAAAGAGCCCCCGGTGCCTCTGAGCAGCTCCGCTCACCAAGCTCCTCCTTGACGTCACGCCAGATCCTTATCTCTCTCCCCAGACTCCCTTCTGATATTGCTTGCTGCTGGACGCCAGCCTGGCAACCAAAACGTTTCCTGGTCCCTCACCCGCCCCCAAAAAGAAATTACATGTCCTGCTCCCTGTTCGGGCGCACCTTGTTTCCTCGTCCTCTCCCCCTCCTCCTCCTCCTCCTCTTCCCGTCTCAAAAGTAAGCGCGTCCCTCATGCCTGGAACTAAGGATGAAGATGCTCAGTGGAAAAACCGCTGTAGAGCCTGAGGCACTTTTTGCAAGCGTCTGGCTTAGAAGCCCAAGAAGAAATAACCATCACTTGCACTGCAGATGGTTTCTCCGCCACACCACTCCTCGTGCAGCTGCTGCGCGAGCGGTAAATACTAGGAAGACAGTGTGCCAAGAGCTCATTAAGCCAGCTGGCCTTATTGGCGTCTCCATCTTCTGGGTGCAGTGAACAGGAGGCTGATCTGCTTTGTCTAATGTTAAGAGCAATACTTGCCTTTGGGGTTTTCCTCACTTGCAGTTTATATCAACACCAGATTGCCCGGGCAATCTCCAAGATGCCCCTTTGGCCACAGGGCGCAGGTCTTGTCTTCTTCCCAGCAAAGAATGTAATCAATTTATACCTTCTCCTTGTTCCCCCAGGCAGCTGGCGCTCCCTTTTTAAACAAAACAGGGTCCTGTGACAACCAGAAAGGAAGGTGAAGTGTTACAAAGTGCAACCAGAGGTATGTCTTGGCTGTGCAAGAAAGCGTGCAGACACCCCCTCCTTTAGGTCACTAGTCAGCAAGTTCTACCATCCATGTGACTGATCAGACATTGACCAATCATTGGCCTGAAAATACTGGTAGCCACCTTATGAGAAGAAGGCATCTGGTTAGCAAGGCATCTGTATGCAAGATGATGTCCACAGTCTCTACAGTCTGTAGAACCCAATTTATGGTATCTCTTCATTTTGCAAACCAACAAAAGCTGGACGGTGTGAGGACAGCTCTTTAACACTCCCAGGCTGAGCTGATTCATCAGGCTGAGGCACAAGATGGCTAATTTGCTTTGGCTTTGTGGACTGCGTGAACCTAGTCAATAATGACTTTCTCGGTAAACCATGTTAAATCATAATTTAGCATAAGGTGTGAACCCAATTAATGAGTTGTATAACTATTTGGTAGCTAGATGGTTCCTTAATAGCTTCCCTGAACCATGAGGCTTTTAAAAGCAAGAGCATGCCAGTTGTCAACTATTATCATTTGTTCATATTTGCAAGGAAAATCAGTTCCACAGTCCACCTTGTAGCCTGTCAGTATTCACTTGTGAGGAAGGGGGATGAATCCATGGATCTTCTGTAAGAAGAAGAAAATAAGAAAGTGCTCGGCAGCCTCAGGCAACATAGGTGAGAGATACAAGAAGTGACAGTTCAGCAATGATTGGAGGGACACAGGCTGGCCATCTCTGGCTTGTTTCAAGAGCCTTCCAAGGGATTATTGGCAACTTACACATATATCCTATAACAAAGCAGAATGTTCTGTGAGACTATGGTGTATTAACCGCTTTTACTTCACAGATCACAAGCTGCTTCCATCTTCTGCTACCAAAAACTAATTTAAACTAATATTTCAGCAATTCTCATAGCTTAATCATACAAATATGTATGTATCTATTTATGTATGGATATACATAAATACATACATACACACACATACATATAGATTCACTTCCATAAAATGCTTGTTTATTGGCCTAATTTCACTTTTAAATGGATATGTTTATATATACTGTGTGTGTGTGTGTGTGTGTGTATAATTAAATTTTTAAAAAAGGAGGATACAAAATAATATAAACTAAGAAAAAGAAAGAAAAAGAAAAAATCAAAGAGAAAGCTAAAAGTGCAAGAAAGTAAAAAGAAAGTAAAAGAAAAATAGAAAAGAAAGAAAAACGATACAAAGAAGTGGCTCCCAATCTTCTTTACAGCAGTTATAGTTACAGTTATAAATTTACCTCTTACTACTCTATGGTTGCAACATGACGCTCTTCTTTCTATAATCTATCCCAGAGTTTCTCAACCTTAGCAACTTTAAGATGGGTGGACTTCAATTCCCAGAATTCCCCAGCCAGCATGTCTTAAATGTCCATCCATCTAAAAGTTGCCAAGGTTGAGAAGCACTGATCTATCCTGTCTAATTGTCAAAACCATAAATCATAAGTTCATTTTTTTTCTGTTTTACGCAAGAAGTCCATAAGGGGTTTCCAGTCAGCAACAAACATAGATGAAAGAGACAATAAAAACCTAAAAAGGAAACAAAAAGACCAGAACACCTCCTCACTAGCAATCAACACCAGACAAACAATCAAGCAGTAAACAACAATCTCATCTAAGAACCACCAAGAAAAAACAACTCCTCCACCAACACTGACAGGGTGAACTACTGTACATAAACAGAGAGCAAACCCTACTCCCTTCCAGCACCGAAGATGTTACCTAGTTGGGTAACAAAATGTATGCAAGAAAACAACCAAGCTCAGAGAACCCCAAGGTCTACACTAACATAGATGTCTTTTCTCTTATCAAAGAAGTTAATTTAGCCATCTCACCAAGTTTCATTATCTTCACCAACCATTCCTCCATTGTGGGTAGTGCAGAATCTTTTCATCTTTGTGTATACAATCATCTTGCTGCAGTTATCATATACAAAAACAAAGTTTGATGACTTTTTTCAACTGTTTGTCCATCAATCCCAGAAGAAAAACCTCTGATCTTAATTGTACATTATTCTTTAAAATCCTCTGAATCAGTGTGTATATTTGAATCCAAAATTTTCTAGCTTATTTACACATCCACCAAATGTGATAAAATGTCCCTTCTTGTTGTTCACATTTCCAACATAAATTTGAAGTACCTTTATACATTCTAGACAATTTTTCTGATGACATATACCAACGGTGCATCATTTTATAAAAGTTCTCTTTAGGATTATAACACAGTGTAAATTTCAATCCTTTCAACCACATATTTTCCATTGTTCCAACTGTATATTATAACCAACATTTTTAGCCCACTTTATCATACATTCTTTCACTTGTTCTGTTTCAAATTTCAATAGAAGTTTATACATTTTAGCAATTACATGTCCATCATTTGTACACAATTCTATTTCAGACTCAGTCTTACAATGTTCAAAACCATAAACTCTTTTGTCCACTTTAAATCTTTCTAATAACTATAAATAAAAAAAACATTAACAACTATATCCCTCTGCCACTAGTTCTTCTCTTGATTTTATTTTACATTCCCCTTGACAAAATTCTAGTATCTCACAATAAATTAGCCATTTCTCAACTATAAAATGCTTCTTGTGCTGAGAGCCACAAAGGTGTTTTCAGGCACCACCTGGGTTTGTATCTATTCCATATTCTCAACATGGCACATCTAACATAATGATTTTTTAAATCCACATTAACCTTGACTTTGTCGTACCACAAATATCCATGCCACCCAAATCTCAGGTTGTGTCCTTCTATCTCCAATAGCCTTCTATTTCTCAGCAGCACCCACTCTTTCATCCAAACCAAACAGCAAGCTGCAAAATACAATTTCAAATCAGGTAGACCCAATCCTCCTCTTTCCCTTGCATCTTGTAACACCTTGTATTTAACTACAATGACAGTTGTAGTTTTCCCCATCTTAATATGTCTTTTTTTAACTTCATTCCATGTCTTAACATGCTTATTTTGAAATAACATACAGTTCATATTTGTCATAGAGATGCCCAGATATTTTACCTTCTTCTCAATCTTAAAATCCACTTTATTCATCCATTCTGTTTGATCTTCTATTTGCATATTTTCTGTTAACATCTTCTGTTTATTAATCTTGAAATCTGCTAATGCACCAAATCCTTATAATTTGCCCATTAATGTTTCAATTCCCTTTAAAGGATCTTCTAAAACTAACACCAAGTCATCTGCAAAAGTCCTTAACTTATACGTTTCTGTTTTAATCTTTACCCCCACAGTGCTCTCATCTTGTCTTATATCTCTATTCAGTATTTCAAGAACCAAAGTAAACAGGAGAGGAGACTGTCTTGTTCCTTTTTTGTGTGTGTTTCACAGGATATTGTTAGATCTTCTTTAACAAATATTTGTGCTTTCTGTGAAGTGTAAATCAATCTTACCCATTTTATATAGTTCTTTCCAAAATTCATTTCTTCCAAATCCTTGAACAAGAAAGCCCAATTCAAATTGTCAAAGGCTTTCTCTGCATCTAAGAAAATCAATGTGGCTTGTTTTTCATTACATTGCTCCAAATATTCTAAAATGTCCAACACATTTCTAAGATTGTCCTTTAACTGTCTTTTAGGTAAAAACCCACATTGATCCTCAGAATAAAAGCTTGCAAAATTATTTTCAGTCTATCAGCTAGAATTGTTGCAAACAACTTGTAGTCATTATTGAATAATGATATTGGCCTATAGTTTCTTGTTAAAGTCAAATCTTGTCCCTTTTAGGTATTAGTGCTATATTGGCCTCATTCCAGCACTCTGGCACCTTTCTTCCCTATAAGATAGAGTTCATCGTGTTTTGTATAAGTTGTAAAAGTTCATCCTCAAAACATTTATAATAAGAACCTGATAATCCATCTGATCCAGGCACCTTTCCTGGTTTAATCTTTTTTATAGCTTCAGAAACTTCCCTTATTATTATAGATCTATTCATAATCAGTCTCTGTTCCATAATCCTCAATAAATTTTGTTTCTTTAGATATTCATCTATTTTCTCCAGAGAAAGGTCACTTCCTTTATACAAGTTGGAATAACATTGATAAGATGCGTTTTGTATGGACACATTATCTATTAATACAGTATCTCCCTCTTGTAACTTCAATATCATTTTCTTTTCCTTTTCTTTTTGTAATTTGTATGCCTACCACTTCCCTAGTTTGTTTGCAAACTCAATTTTTTTTTTTGCTTTACATAGTTCATTTTTATTTCAATTTCTCTTACTGTTAACATAGATAACTATCTTTGTAAAAGCTTAATTTGTTGAGAAATACTTATCTTCTCTGGAAATTTATTTAGTTCATCTTTTCTCTCTATCTCACCCAAAACAGCTTGTGCTTTCTTATTTTTGATTCACTATTATATTGCATAAAATAACCTCTAATGAAAGCTTTACTTGCATCCCAAACTGTTCTTAAATCACTGCCTTTATCTAAATTATTTTCAAGAAAATATTTTAATTTTTTTTTTACAGTCCTCCACTATTGCTTCTTTCTGTAGCAACATTTCATTTAGTCTCCATCTAAAAGAATTAGATTTCCTTTTGTAAACCAAACTTACAGGATTACGATTTGAAAACGTATTTGGTAATATCTCTACTTTAAAAATCTTAGTAACCAAATTCTTGGAAATCCAAATCATACCTATTCTTGAAAAGGGTCTATGTCTTTCAGAAAAGTAGGTGTACTCTCTTGAATTACCATATTTTTGTCTCTATATATCAACCAACCCTAAGTTATCCATCAAATTAAAAAAAAAAAACTTTTGGTAATTTGCCTTGAGTAAGTTTAATATTTTTCTCAGAAGTTCTATCCAGTTGTGGGGGGACCACTCCATTCCAATCCCCTATCACACACCAATTTTCATAAAAGAAATATATTAATCTCTCCATAAGTCCTTTATAGAACAGTACTTTATCCTCATTTCAGGCATAAATTCCCAATATCAAAGTCTTAGTCCCATACAAATTAACTTCCACCCCAACAAATCTGCTCATCAGTCAATACAAGTTCTGGTTTTAGTTGGGGATTTATATACAAAACAACTCCATTTCTTTTTTTAGTTCCTGCTAAAATAAATTCTTCACCCACATTTTTATAAATCAAATATTTTGTGAACTTTTAAAAAATATGTCTCTTGTAGGCAAATTATATCTTGTTTTAATTTTTTTTCAAATAATGATTTTTTCTCTCTCTTTTGAGGAGCATTTGTTCCAATTATATGCCACGTTAAACATTTGTAATCCATAATCAAGCCAAAAATTTAGAAAATTGATATCTATAGTGTCTAGTTTAGTATCATCCCTTTTAGTTTCCTGTTGCACCTGTTGAAGTTTTTGTGTAGTCTCCTCTGACACCTCCATTTGAATCTCCTCCAATTTCTCTTTAATTTTTTTCTAGAAATTCTCTCACCTTTTGAACAGAATTCAGTTGAAACCTCTGCTGTTTAAAAGTAAAAATCACACCTTCCAATTTGTCCCATCAAAATGGAATCTTTTTTTGTTTTAACCTCTCAGTCAACGATTCTAATAGGAACTTCTTTAAAAACAATTACATTTGTATTATCAATCTTCAATCTTGTATTAAAATGCTGCTGCAAAATTTGATCCCTTGTCTTCTTCCTGATAAAGTGCATCAAAGCATCCCTTGGAACATTCCTTTTTCTTGCAAATCTTGTATTTATTTTATATAGTTGATAAATTTCTGCCTCTGAATCTTTCTCATTCCAATCCAAAAAAAATTGCTAAAGCTTTAATAACCTTTTCTCTAATATCCTCACCAGAATCCTCTGGGATTACTCTAAATCTCAAACAAAATTCTCTGCCCATCAGATCTGGCAGAGAAGGCATGCTGCAGATCCTGTCATTTGGTGATTCCCAGGAGGCAGGTCTTCTCTGCTGTGGCACCTGCCTTGTGGAATCTTCTCCCCCCAGAAGTGAGATTAGCTCCATCCCTCTTAACATTCCATAAGTCCCTCAAGACCTGGTTATGTGACCAGGCCTGGGGCTCCCAGGGGACCAGAGAGATTTTACAATGGCTCCCTTATTAATTTTTATCCCCTCCTGTTTTGTGTGTTTTTACAGTTTTTTATGTGTAATTGTTTTTATGTATTTATTTTTTAATTGTTGTACGCCACCCAGAGTCACCTTGTGTAAGATGAGTGGCTATATAAATATGATAAATAAATAAATAAATAAATAAATAAATAAATAAATAAAATCCCTTCTCCCTCATTTCCAACACAGCCATATTATCTAGTTCTCTTTCTAACTCCCTGTCTATAACTTCTGTCTTACTTTCCAAAATTTCCACTTTGTCATTAATTTGTTTTACATCTCCAGACACTTGTTTTACAGAGCTTTCCATCTTCTTAACTTCTTCTTTCATCTCCTCTTTCATCTTTACAAGTCTTTCGTCCATTCTTTTTTCAAAAGCTGTCAAGTGATTAAGTTAAATTAGTACCAAGTGATTCAGCTAACTTACTGACCAGTTGCTCAAACATTTTCTGAAGCAAATCTGGTGTAATTCCTCTCTCTGCAGGTTGCTCTAGCAATCCTCTCCTTCCCTCTGCTATTTTTGCTGCTTATAATGGTGGTTGCCATTATAATATTATAATCCAAAAATGAAAGTGTCACAAACAAGGGAAAAGGAAAAGGCAAGCTTCCCTTTTTTTTTCTATTTTGTTTTCCAGGCCCCTTAATACTTTCATCTCAAATGGCACTCTGTAGTTACAGTCAGCATCACAGTCTGGCTCATATTACTTTTATCTTATGTTTTGTAAAATCCACCAATTGTCTGCAGTCTTTAATAGTAAACAAAAAAACATTCCCACAAAGGTCTGGTTCATTTGTCTATTATAATTCCAATTTATTCAAAAGCACTTTCATCAAAAAAATGATCTTTCAAAATAACTACCCATTATCCATTTTAAATTTTCTTACATCCATTCCTCATTAAGCTTTTTGCCAAAAGTTTTTGAATCTTTAAAACCTTTTTCCCCTTTGTAATTCAGAAAGAATGTTGACTCACCAAGTGGAATTTTTCTTATCCTGCACTCAAAAAAATCTTTTTTTAGCTGTAAATTAATTACATCGGAAAGTATTTGAGAAAGTGAGGCTCGTGCAAACCTTGTGTCCATATAGGCTACATTACAGCTGTGAGCTTCACTGAAATCCCTAGCAGCTCCCAGCTGCTTAATGAGTTGAGTATTTATGGATATCACAGATGAAGACAATATCCTTAGTAAATATTACACTATTTTGGATATATTGTTGATTGCTGTTTCATACAGACAGTTCTCCCATTCTTATTCTGGAAACAGGAGCAGCTCTCACAGTGAATTAGGGTGAGATTCTTGCACCATATTGCAAATATGACAAGGTGAGAAATAAACTCCCCTTCCCCCCCCCCCGACCCCCCATTTCAGTCACTGACACTATAATTCAGTGAAATCAGTGAAGCCCTGGGACAGAAACTCTCATGGCCAGGCTTAGCCGCAGGAACATTGCCAATTGCTAGTTATTTGTTTTTGAAGCTGCCTCTGCAGATCTGGATGAGTATACTGATGCTGTGACTTCATACATTAGCTTTTGTGAGGGCATGTGTGTGCCCACTAAAAACATACTTATTTATAAAAACAACAAACCGTGGTTCACAGCAAAGCTCAAACAGCTGCGTCGGGACAAGGAGGAGGCCCATAGGAGTGGGGACAGGATTAGGTATAATCGGACTAGAAATGTACTCACGAGGGAGATTAAGGTGGCAAAGAGGAACTATTCAGCAAAGCTGAAAAGTCAGTTCTCAGCAAATGATCCTGCGACTGTGTGGAAGAGCCTGAAGAACATCATCGGCTACAACCACCCACCTCTCCTGATTGAAGAGAGTCATCAACTGGCAGACGATCTCAACAGGTTTTATTGCAGGTTTGAGAATGATCAATTGATATCTGCGGCTGCCAATTGTATCTCGGATACATCATCAGTACTCGATTTTTCTTTACCTCTCCCCAATCCCTCGGGTCCCTTACCTCTGGTGATCCTGGAAAAAGAAGTGCGAGGTTTGCTTCAAAAGCAAAAGATTGGAAAAGCTCCAGGTCCAGACGGTGTGACTACCTCGTGTCTGAAAGTCTGTGCAGAACAACTGGCCCCCGTTTTCACGCATATTTTTAACAAATCACTGAAGACGGGCTATGTTCCTTCTTGTTTTAAGAGTTCTACAATCATCCCAGTTCCTAAGAAATCCCCTATTAGTGAGCTGAATGACTACAGACCGGTTGCATTGACATCTGTGGTCATGAAGACCTTTGAGAGGCTCATGTTGGCTCACTTGAAAGCCATCACGGATCCCCTGTTAGATCCACTGCAGTTTGCCTATCGGGGGAACAGGTCAGTGGATGATGCTGTTAATATGGCCCTTCACTATATTCTGCAACATCTTGAACTTTCGGGGTCTTATGCACGAGTTCTTTTGTGGACTTCAGTTCAGCATTTAACACTATTGTACCAGAAATTCTGTACAACAAACTGATCCAGCTTACTGTGCCTGTGCATACTTGTAGGTGGATTATTAGTTTTCTAACAGGCAGAAAACAACATGTGAGGTTAGGCAAAATTATTTCCAGTACTCGGTTAATCAGTACTGGTGCCCTCAGGGATGTGTGCTTTCTCCACTGCTTTTTTCCCTTTATACCAATGACTGCATTTCAAAGGACTCTTCTGTTAAAATTTTGAAATATGCAGATGATACAACTGTCATTGGTTTAATTCAAAATGGAAATGAGTCAGCATATAGACGGGAGGTTCAACAGCTGGTCTTGTGGTGTGGTAGTAATAACCTAAAACTGAATACACTTAAGACCGTGGAGATGATTGTGGACTTTAGGAAGAATCCTTCTCCTATTCCTCCCCTTACTATACTTAACAGTCTAGTATCAGTGGTAGAGTCCTTCAGGTTCCTGGGCCCTATACTTTCCCAAGACCTGAAATGGACGTATAACATTACAGCCATTATTAAAAAGGCACAGCAAAGGATGTTTTTCCTGCGGCAACTTAGGAAGTTTAAATTATCCCAGGAGCTCTTGGTGCAGTTTTATAGGGGAATCATTGAGTCTGTTATCTGCTCCTCTATAACTGTCTGGTTTGGTTCTGCAACCAAACAGGACAGACTCAGACTCCAACGAATAGTTAAGTCTGCAGAAAGGATCATTGCAATCCATCTGCCTTCTGTAGAAGAACTATATACTGTGAGGGTCAAAAGGAGGGCAGAGAGGATATCTGCAGACTCTTCTCATCCTGGGTACAATCTGTTCCAACTTCTTCCTTCAGGACGGCGCCATAGAGCTCCTTATGTTAAAACATCCAGACATCAGAATAGTTTTTTCCCTCGTGCCATTGCTTTGCTGAACACCATGTGATCTTTTTTTTGCTCTTATCCAAACGCACCGTTGATTTTGCTGTTATCACCGAAGATAAATTCCTTGTGTATGTTTTATACTTGGCCATTAAAGTATTGGTATTGGTATTGGTATTGGTATTGGTATTGGTATTGGTATTGGTATTATGGTGCACAGAAAAATTAAGCATCATTTCATAGTTGCAAAAGAGAGACATGGAGGACAAGGAAGTTGTGGGGGTAGGACTAGAGGAAAAAAATGAGGGTACTGGGGAAGGTAACAACTTATTTTCAGCTATTTAAAGAAAAGGTTGCTCCAGCATCCCTAAATGGTTATTGCAATTTTAATTAATGTGTTAAACTATCACACAAAGCAATTTTATGTTTAAAAAAGTTATAGCTAATTTAGATCCTGTTAATCTACCACATGTAAATAGAGATACAGGGGAATGCCCATAGCAACAACAACAAAAAGTTGGACCCATATTTTTCTGAAAACTTACAAAAAGAAATAGGTTTACAAGCACACACATACAACTCTGTTGCATTTTTAAAACAAATTAGCCTTGGAAAGGAAGTTGTGACAACTCTGTAACCACATGCTACCAACATTGACTATGGACAACCTACATCAACATCCATTTCTCCAATGTTTTTTAAAAAATTATTCTGAACAGTTCTGGGAACTAATTGTTTCTAGAATTATCAGAGTGAACAGAACAGTCTTGACATATTGCCTCACTATTTGTCTCCTTATTATCAATGTATAGCATCTTCATAGCATCACCCAGACATCACTGAAGTTATATAACCTTGCCTTCATGATTGCTATTTTAGCACAATGAGTAAATGGCTGTAGAACAGTGTTTCTCAACCTCAGCAACTTTAAGATGCATGGACCAACTCCCAGTTGGCTGGGGATTTCTGGGAGCTGAGGTCTACACATCTTAAAGTTGCTTAGGTAAGAAACACTACTCTAGAAGACACTATAGATCCTAGTGGATGATTTGTTCTGAGAATGAGTGCCAGTACATATGGGCAATAAAATAGGGGGAGACCTGTTTAAGCAAATGCGACACCCACACAATGCTCACTTTAGTCTAGTGAACTGTGGAGCATGGACTCCTCATTAGCATTTGCTGGCTGAAAGGTTGGGGATGGAGAGCTCTCAGCTGTTGTTGCTCACCCCCTTACTAAATAGTTATTTCTGCTTATACTGGTATGTGGGAAAGACTTTGGGAGACTGGGCCAAGAGACGCTGCCAAGGGAATGGTCAGATAAGAGACAGCATAGCCCACAGCTAGATAATAGAGGGGCAAGAGGCTCAGAAGAAACCCTCCCCAGTTTCTTGGACTGTAAAGGAGACCAGGGGCAGGGGGAGAATTGTACTTTCAGACTTGCAAGATTCTGTTAATTTAGCTTTACAATAAAGTAGAATTAGCTTATCTGGTTGTATTTCCTGTCTGGTCTACCTAGTAAGGCTGACACTGCTATCCCTAAATGCAGATTTGCTAACCACATCATAACAAATCCTTTTTCTCTCCTCCATCTATGCTTTGCTTAACTTTTTAACCTTGAAGAACAATTGAAAGCTTGCTTGCTATTTTATGACATTTTGATTGGTCCTAATAAAAATATTTCCTGAGTTATGTGAACAAATAAAAAAATATTGTAAATCAATATATTCTCTCTCTCTCTCTCTCTCTCTCTCTCTCTCTCTCTCTCCACACACACACACAATATCCTAGGGCAGAAAATAAATTTCATCATGATTATAAAGCTTTCTTAGGTATACAGTTAAAGAGGGTAGAGGAGGGGACACAGACATATCTTTCAACTTTCCAATAGGAAGTCAAAGACTTATGTTTTGTGGTTGCAAATAGATATTTACCTACATTTAAATTAGAATCCAACTCAGTAAGGAAAAAAAACAATCTTACTTAGTCAATGCTCCATTGACTGTGGTGCCTTCTATAAAACAGCAATAGCAATACTACATTATGGGAAAAGGAATAATTTACACATTAGCAATACTTCAAAGAAAAAATAAGTCTTTAGCTGTAATGCAGTCAGACTTTCAAAGAGAATTCCACATATGTTGTGCATTAAGTGAAAAGAAAGAGATTTCTTTGTGACAGGATATATTGTAAACATCTTGCCATGAAAGCTTTCCTCTCTAGCCAGTTACTGTTTATTCTGTTTCTTCTATTGCCTTTTCCTCAGGGTAGTCTATGGTGATGGTGGCTATTTAGTACTGCTCAGGTTTGAATCCTTGGCTTTCCTAGGCTCTCAAGCTCTTCCTGCCTCCAAGGAGCTGACATTCTCACTGCCAGATACAAAAGCCGATATATATTAAAAGGGATCTTACCAGCACCTTTGGAACAAGTGGCTGAAATTGTTTCTGAGAGTACTTATTTGTGCACAGATATATTATTAATGCTTACATGGTGGTAATGTCTAAAGGTCATTGTGCTGGATTTCCACTGTACATTCAATGGAAACTCAGGTATATTTAGTCAGTTCATTTTTTTCTCATCTTTCTTCTGACAAAATCAGTGTGGTGTACATGATCCTCAACTTGTTTCAGGCACCTCCAGATTTTGAGAACTGATGGGGACATTTGGGATTTTGAGAGCATGGCATGGATGTGATTGAAAAATTGAGTGAAAACTTGTTTGAATCAGTACATCTCCTGTGCATAGCTGGATTTGCAGTAATTTAGATGTAAGTGGGTATTTTTTTAATATGCAAGTCACTGCAGTTATTAGCTTTTTTTCCTGCCCACTCTTATCTATAGGGCTTTGATTGGTAGATGTCAGTATCTAAAACAATTTCTAAAACAATATAATTTGTTTTAGAAATAAATTAGATAAAGATTTATGGTAGCAATAATAAATCAATGATAGACAATTATTTAAAGAAAAAATGAAATTGTAAACTTTCAAACATAGCCAGTTTGGTATAGTGGTTAGGGCATTAGGCTAGGAAACCAGGAGGCCATGAGTTCTAGTTCTGCCCGAGGCACAAAGCCAGCTGGGTGATCTTCGGCCAGTCATTCTCTCTTAGCCCTAGGAAGGAGGCAATGGCAAACCACTTCTGAAAAACCTTGTCAAGAAAACTGCAGGGACTAGTCCAACAGTTGCCAGGAGTGAAAAACTGACTCAAAGTCATCCAAAGGAAAAAGACTTTCAAAAGTATGGAACTTGGAAATATATCAGAAGATCTGAGATACTTTGAAGGAAAATAAGCTAGAACAAGGTTTTGGTTTTTTTTGGATTGATTGGGATATCATAGGCATTTTCACGAAATGTCTATTATGAGAACGTTTGTCCATGTAAAAATGAGGCAAAGTAACTTGCTCAAGAATAAATTAAAGCTGGGATTTGATAGTCTATCATCTTTCGAAACTATCATTTTCTGCTTGAATGCCCATTTCACAAAAGACAAACTGATAATGTTCAGAGATATGTAAGATGGCTAAGAAATTAAACATAGATTTATTGATTTATTTATTTATTTATTTATTTTGGTGCTTTCAAATCAGTGTTGACTCCTAGCAACAGTCTGGACTAGTCCCTGCAGGTTTCTTGGCAGCATTTTCAGACGTGATTTCTCATTGACTCCTTCCTAGGGTTGAGAAAGAGTGACTGTGCCAAGCCTAAGGCAGGGATAAATCAATATAATCTTTTCAGCTACACATTTTCATTCTTACCTGTAACTTCCAGCGACTATTTTACTTTACTGTCTTACTAGCTACCATGAGAATGTCTCCAATGCTTTGTAAATGCCACTAATAGAACACTGAGAGTACGCATAAAGGAGACTGCAGTTGATGTGCTCTACTCACAAAGGCTGTCATGAAAAAACAGAAATCCTTATAGGTGTAGTTATAAACAATGCCATTGTTCGGTGTAAGCCTTTTCTGGGTTTCTCTCATCCTCTGTGACAGTTGTTGTTGTTGTTGTTTAGTCGTTAAGTCGTGTCCGACTCTTCGTGACCCCATGAACCATATTGCGCCAGGCCTTCCTGTCCTTCACTGCCTCCCTGAGTTTGCTCAGTTTCATGCTCATTGCTTCAGTGATGCTATCTAACCATCTCATCCTCTGCCGTCCTCTTCTCCTTTTGCCTTCAATCTTTCCCAGCATCAGGGTCTTCTCCAAAGAGATCTCTCTTCGCATTAGGTGGCCAAAATATCTGAGCTTGAGCTTCATTATCGATCCTTCCAATGAGCAATCAGGGTTGATTTCCTTTAAGATTGACTGGTTTGACCTCCTAGCAGTCCAGGGAACTCTTAAGAGTCTTCTCCAGCACCACGGTTCAAAGGCATCAATTCTTCGGCGCTCGGCCTTTTTTATGGTCCAGCTCTCACAGCCATACATTACTACTGGAAAAACCATAGCTTTGACTATGCGGATCTTTGTCGGCAAGGTGACGTCTCTGCTTTTTAATATGCTATCTAGGCTTGCCATAGCTTTCCTCCCAAGGAGCAAGCGTCTTTTAATTTCATGGCTGCAGTCTCCGTCTGCGGTGATCTTGGAGCCCAAATAAATGAAGTCTGTTACTGCTTCCATTTCTACCCCTTCTATTTGCCAGGAATTGATGGGTCCAGATGCCATGATCTTAGTTTTTTTAATGTTGAGTTTCAAGCCAGCTTTTGCACTCTCCTCTTTCACCCTCATCAAGAGGCTCTTTAGTTCTTCTTCACTTTCTGCCATTAGGGTGGTATCGTCCGCATATCTGAGGTTGTTGATGATTCTCCCTGCAATCTTAATTCCGGCTTGTGATTCTTCCAGCCTGGCATTTCTCATGATGTACTCTGCATATAGGTTAAATAAGCAGGGTGACAGTATACAGCCTTGTCGTACACCTTTCCCTATTTTGAACCAATCGGTTGTTCCGTGACCGGTTCTAACTGTTGCTTCTTGGCCCGCATACAGATTTCTCAGGAGACAGGTAAGGTGGTCTGGTATTCCCATCTCTTTAAGAATTTGCCACAGTTTGTTGTGATCCACACAATCAAAGGCTTTTGCATAGTCAATGAAGCAGAAGTAGATATTTTTCTGGAACTCTCGTGCTTTCTCCATGATCCAGCGAATGTTGGCGATTTGATCTCTAGTTCCTCTGCCTCTTCGAAACCCAGCTTGTACATCCGGTAGTTCTCGGTTCATATATTGCTGAAGCCTAGCTTGTAGGATTTTGAGCATAACCTTGCTAGCATGTGAAATGAGTGCAATTGTGCGATAGTTTGAGCATTCTTTGGCGTTGCCCTTCTTTGGAATTGGAACGTAAACTGACCTTTTCCAATCCCGTGGCCACTGTTGCGTTTTCCAAACTTGCTGGCATATTGAGTGCAGCACTTTAACACCATCATCTTTTAGTATTTTAAATAACTCAGCTGGAATACTGTCATCTCCACTAGCTTTGTTGTTAGCAATGCTTCCTAAGGCCCACTTGACTTCACTCTCTAGGATGTCTGGCTCAAGGTCAGTGATCACACCAGCGTGGACATCAGGGACATTAAGATCTTTCTTGTATAGTTCTTCTGTGTATTCTTGCCACCTCTTCTTAATCTCTTCTGCTTCTGTTAGGTCCCTGCCTTTTTTGTCCTTTATCATGCCCATCTTTGCACTAAACGTTCCTTTCATATCTCCAATTTTCTTGAAGAGATCTCTAGTCTTCCCCATTCTATTGTTTTCCTCAATTTCTTTGCATTGTTCATTTAAGAAGGCCTTCTTATCTCTCCTGGCTATTCTCTGGAAATCTGCATTCAGCTGCTTATATCTTTCCCTTTCACCCTTGCTTTTCGCATTCCTTCTTTCCACAGCTATTTGTAAAGCCTCATCAGGCAGCCATTTTGCCTTCTTGCATTTCTTTTTCTTTGGGATGGTTTTAGTTGCTGCCTCCTGTACAATGTTACGGACCTCCGTCCATAGTTCTTCAGGCACTCTGTCTACCAAATCTAATCCTCTAAATCTATTCATCACCTTCACTGTGTACTCACAAGGAATATGATCTAAGTCATACCTGAGTGGTCTAGTGGTTTTCCCTACATTCTTCAATTTAAGCCTAAATTTTGCAGTAAGAAGCTCATGATCTGAGCCACAGTCAGCTCCTGGTCTTGTTTTTGCTGTCTGTATAGAGCTTCTCCATCTTTGGCTGCAAAGTATATAATCAATCTGGTTTCGGTATTGACCATCTGGTGATGTCCATGTGTAGAGTCGTCTCTTGTGTTGTTGGAAAAGAGTGTTTGCTATGACTAGCTTGTTCTCTTGACAGAACTCTATTAGCCTTTGCCCTGCTTCATTTTGTACTCCAAGGCCAAATTTGCCTGTTATTCCGATTACTCCTTGACTTCCTACTTTAGCATTCCAATCCCCTATGATGAAAAGGACATCTTTTTGGTGCTAGTTCTAGAAGGTGTTGTAGGTCTTCATAGAAGCGGTCAACTTCAGCTTCTTCAGCATCAGTGGTTGGGGCATAGACTTGGATGACTGTGATATTGAATGGTTTGCCTTGGATACGCACTGAGATCATTCTGTCGTTTTTGAGGTTGTACCCCATTACTGCCTTTCCCACTCTCTTATTCACTATGAGTGCAACTCCATTTCTTCTAAGGGTTTCTTGCCCACAGTAGTAGATATAATGGTCACCCGAATTAAATTCACCCATTCCCGTCCATTTCAGTTCGCTGATTCCCAAGATGTCGACGTTCAATCTTGTCATCTCATGTTTGACCACATCCAGCTTGCCTTGGTTCATAGATCTTACATTCCAGGTACCTATACAATATTGTTCTTTACAGCATCGGACCTTCTTTTCACTTCCAGATACATCCACAGCTGAACGTCCTTTCGGCTTTGGCCCAGCCGCTTCACTCTTTCTGGAGCTACTTGGAAATGCCCTCCGCTCTTCCCCAGTAGCATATTGGACACCTTCCGACCTGAGGGGCTCATCTTCCGGCATCATATCTTTTAGCCTTTTAACATTGTCCATGGGGTTTTCTTGGCAAGGATACTGGAGTGGGTTGCCATTTCCTTCTCCAGTGGACCACATTTTGTCAGAACTCTCTGTCATGACCTGTCCGTCTTGGGTGGCCCTGCACGGTATAGCTCATGGCTTCACTGAGTTACGCAAGCCCCTTCGCCACGACAAGGCAGTGATCCATGAAGGGGTCTGTGACAGTGCCACAATAGAAAGAAGCCCAAAGTGATTGGGCATTTGGTACCAGAAAAAGTGGTTTGAAAATACCCTCATGTTAAAAGACACTTTATTTGAAAATACTATTAAACTCAGTTATTTGGATCCTGGGATCACTGGACCCTGGAACTGAGAGTGCCAATTTCAATATACAAGGGACGTGGTGGTGCAGGGCTTAATGACGCTGGAGTTTGCCGGTCAGAAATGGTCGGCACTTGTCAGGCCTAGCCCAAGGAACTCCAAGAGATCATGTAAATTCAGTCCAGCAATGTTTATTAGCTACAACCTCTAGCAAGAATTTTCCCAGACTGAAACCCCAGCTCCCATGTAATGCCAGCCACAACATTGTGAATTCCTCAGAGAGGTGCCAGTCTCATCCTCTTATCTTTCCCTCGCACCTCAGGAGATGAAAGAAAACGTTTTTCTCCCTGAGTCTGGCCTTCATAATTCCATTCCATCACAGCACTCCAGTGGTTCGGGCCCAGCTCCGCGGGACCGGGTGAACTCCAATCACTCGTCCCAGCTTCTGCTCACCCAGCAGTTTGAAAGCAATTCCATCTGCGAGTAGATAAATGGGGACTCCCGTCTAGATGGGAGGAAGCGGCGGTGCTGCGCAGGGGAGCAAAGTACCGGTGCTGGACCGAACTCTGAATGCAACTGGCACGAGTGATGATCGATGCAAGTGGCGAGAAAGATCTATGGAGGAGGAAAAGCCTGGATGACCCCCTAGCGACCACTGCTGGTCACATAGTGTAATATATATAGCACTGTAGATTTGTAATTGTAGGAATTGTTAGTCACTGTTAGGATTATATACTTTGTGAGCTGCCCAGAGTTCTCCACTGGGGGGAGATGAGCAGAGAATAAATTGAATGTATAAATAAAAATATAAATAAATACTGGCTGTCAACCTATTATTCCTACAGGCACATGGGAAATGTCTTCAGGGATGGCAAAATAGTTCTAGAAGCATGGGTTCTAGGTCCTCATGAAAGAGGAGCTGTGCTTGGGAGACAAGGAACATAGCTGTCAGGATTCCAGTGACCAATGAGAGATACTTGCATTTCTGTTTTGGTCAACTCCCGACTTCCCCACCACTGGGTATATTGAGCATTTGCTTCCAGTAGGGATGTGTCTCGGGCACTTGCATAGTCTGCTGGCTGCATTGCAATGACATTGACAATACATGCATAAATACTTTCTTCTGTAGGAGAGCACACAGTGCTAGGAAATTAGCAGTATCTTTATATGTGCTTTCTTCTGGTGCTGGTAATGCACTGTAGTTATATATTACTTCCTTTTCAACAACTAATATTGTTGCATTTAGATTTAACCAAATATCTTTTCAAGGGGAAAGAGACAGAATGAAGTCTTGCAAAAAGATTTGGCATCACAATGAACATTATTAACAATATTTGTTGGAAAACCTTCGGCATAACTGAAAGAACAATACGGTATGATGGTGATGATTTCTGAGCGTCACTCAAAATGTACCTTTCTAGGCCACTGTTCTTGTTTTCCCACAAAGGTTGCATCACAATTCAAGTTTCAGGCATATTGGTCATTATCGAAGTTCATGTTTCTCTTTGCTCTTTGACTTTAGACTGAATGGAGATAGACTAGGTGCACTGTTTGTTAGTATACAATTTTCATCAAATCAATCAGCCTGGTTGTATGATCAAATATTGGCTGTATGATCCAACACTGGATTCAATGTCATCTTGCAGTGGACGCTTCCTTAACTGCCTGGAATCAATGGAATGGACAACATGTCTGGAAAGCTGCAATAGCCATAGAATTCTGTCAGAGCTGCTAATACTGTAATATGCAAGTGGTTTCACCAGATCTCTGATGCTGATTGGTGAACAGGAGCGGTTGCTCCCAGCATCCTGGTAACATGGAAGTTGACAGGCACTCACTTGCAATTGTGCTTATGTTGAGTGTTCATTGTGGTTCAGCAGGACTTGGCTATGTACAAGAAGTAATTTCTCACTGTTCTGGTACCAGTCCCAGTTTCACAGTAGCCATGAATTGGTCTACAATCATCTATACTGGAAGAGATACAGTTGAGTGTTTTATTGCTGTAGCAACCATTCTCATTCTGGATTGTTACTTGCAAAAATGTTTATGGCAGACCATATTTCCTGCCTTGTTTCTTTAGCCTTGCTCTGAAATGACTGGCACAGCTGTGTAGAAATATGTCTTTTTCACTGTCCCTAGTCTCTATTGGTACATTTCTTTTCACAATCTCTTTCCATTTGTAAGTTCTCTTTCTCCTACTTCTCATCAGACATGGCGATAGCAATATACCAGATTAAAATCTTCCAGCTTTATACATAAATTGCAGGAGATCAAATGACATTGCTGTGAATGCAGCTGAATATTATTGTGAATTTTAAGTTTTAATTGACGAAAATGTGGCTGAATGGTTGCATTTTATATTGCTGCAACAAATAATATTGCTATGATCAAAGCTCAAGCATGTGTTGATTGAAAACACACCCTATAACTTTCACATGCTACATGCTAAGTCATTAACACTGCCTTGTATACTATGTGCAAGGTCCAGGAAAAGCACCCCTGCTCACAGTCACTCATTCCTTAGTCACCTCCTGAGCAGATTACTGCAAAGCACTCTACCTGGGGCTGCCCCTGAAGATCATCCAGAAGGCACAGCTGGTGCAGAAGGCAGCAATGTGGGAAGTTATGAATGCACCTCACTGCCTGAACGTTACACTGCAAGTTGCAGTGGCTTCCAGGGTACTTCTGAGTGAAATTCAAGATACTGGTGTCACCTAGAAAGCCTGTCAAGGCCTAGGGCCAGGTTATTTGCAGGACAAGCTTTCCCCTGATGTTTCTACCCATCCCATTAGATCCACCAGGAGAGATATGCAAGAAATTCTGTTACCGGGATAGAAAGTCATGATAATATGATGATCTAAAGTAAAAAATGAAAGTCAAAATTTCACAGCACTGCATAGGAATTTCTTTAACAGGAACACGAATTTCTTAATCCAGGTTATCACATTCTGATATCTATCCAGAACATTATAACTGATTATAATCAGTTAATTACAGTAATTAATCTGGTGTATTTGCACAATCTCATTGTATATATCACTCATTTCATCTAACCTCCATCACAATTGCAAATCAAAGTACAGGTAGTCCTCAGGTTACAACCACATGTTCAGCAACTATTCAAAGTTATGATGACGCTGAATGAGGGGGACTTACAACCAGTCCTCAAAATTGCAGCTGTTGCAGTGTCCCTGCAGTCACTGATCACAATTTGGGCACTCGGCAACTGGCTTGCAATTACAGTGGTTGCAGCATCCTGCAGTCACATGATTGCCATTTGTGACCTTCCGTGCCGACTTCCCACAAGCAAAGTCAGTGGGAAAGCTGGCAGGAGGTCACAAATCGCTCCTACAAGTCGCTCCCACTCCTGCAGCTTTTTCTCCCAACGAGGCCCTGGGCAGCATGGGGATCTCGTACTCCATAGTGCCTGCCCACCCATGCTCCATAGCACCTGCCTGCCTGTCTATGGCATAAGCCTGCCCATCTGTGGCACACACATGCTCATAGCTCTCGCCCACTGTCCTGCTTGCCAGAGATGTAGTTTCAGCACCTCTTTCCATATCACAGTCACATGAGGTCCTTGCTTAACAACTTGCACAGTCCTCGCTTAATAACAGCACTGGAGACTGCCAGGTTTGCTATCACTAAATGATGTGGTCACATGACATCATGCTTTACAACTGCATTGCTTAGCGATGGAAATTCCAGTCCAAACTGCCATTGTAAGCCAACTACCTGTAGGTATTCAGACATATAATTATTAAATCCTGCCTTGTGGGCACATATGATAGGATCAATATAGTCAGAGGCATTTGCAGGAGTAGGTCAAAAAAGTCAAGATGGTGACTTGACCAAAGCCATGGTCCTTTTTAATGTGCAATGCACATATTGTCTGTAGATTAAAAAAAAAGAGAGACTCAATCACATAAATACTCCCACCATCTTCACTTTTTTTATTGCAGTGGTGCTAGTGTACTTCCTATATGACATTAGAAATCTTAACACTTGAGGTAGCAATTTATCTGAATAGATAATGATTGACTAAATAAGGAAAGAGAATGGTGACTCTTCCTAGATTAATATACTTATATCCACAAAAATATCTGTACAGAAGTTCAGTGAAGAACTGCCAAGTAACTTTTTCTTAACCAATCAAACAACAGCTACAAAAATCTTGTTTCATAAAAACTGTGCCTTACATGACTTGTCTAAAACAGACAATTTTCGAGGTATTCACTGAAGTCTGGGTGGGAAATAATTTGGAGGATCAATGTGAAGTTACAAGACTTAATAGGTGGTTGATTGCCACATATAGCACCATGTTTGTGTTTGTGGAGTTCCAGAAACAAATCTACAGCATGATTATCCTCTACCATCTAGTTTCTCAGTTCCAGTGAAATTTTCCCCTTCAATATTTGCCACAAACAAAAGAGTGATGATCCATAACAGATTCAGTAGACTACCAAAATGTAAAGACAGCAATGAGAAGTGAGGACATATCGCAGTTTCTTGGCTGTGTTCTGTAGCGAGTTGCCTCAGCTGTAGATCTACTGTTTTGGAAGTTGTTGTCTCTGACTTTTGCAGTGGCACTGATACTTGGAAATTTAAGCTGTCTGAAGAAGAAACAATGGTATTGTTGTTACTGATTGCTGCATTCCCCATCAATGCCTCAACAGTTCCTTATTTTCATTTTGCACTATATAACTTTGAAAGTAGACAGTTTTTTTTTTAAAAAAAGAATGCTAAGTAGCACAATAGATAATTTGAACTCTAGCATCTTACTTGAAGATATTCTGTAGCAGATTATGAAGAGACAACATCCAGGACTGTTCCCACAGTTCTCGTTATAACCTATTATCTTTTTGTACTAAAGCTAAAGAATGGTCATTTTATTTCTCCTCTCCAAAGTGAAGCATGTTTAGCCTGTGAACACATGTTTCTTTGACTGTATGTTCAGATGTATAAATGGATGGCATGAAGTTGATCCTGTATTTTCCTGTCTCCTCATATCTCCAGCACATCCTGGCACTACCATGAAATGCCATGGCCCCCAGCTATTCCATGTGCCTTCAACTAACTTTGCAGTCTTTTGAACATTGTTTACAAAAATAGGAAACCTATTGTCAGCAGAGAGAAAAATGGAAGACGGGGAATGAAGATCTCTGAGTTCACATCACTGAAGTAATCCCTCTCATCTTGGACAGTAACTAGCATGGAACTCCCCACTTTAGAAGTGACATATCTGTGAGCTGGTTTATTGATAACAAACTCAGGTGGTTATTTGGCTGAAAAAGTCCAGATAAACTCAACACAATAGTCTGTAACAATACAATGGTAGTTTCATAGAACTACCAGGTCTTGGTTTGGATACAAGGAAAGCATAGTATGTATAATATGTTAAATCTAGACCAATGTGTTTCCCTTTTCTGTCCAGGATTGGCTAAGCATTTCATTTGTATCAATCAAATGGCCCATTGGATTGGGGTTTAACTATTGTGATCCTGATACATAAAAAAGGTGTATCCAAGCAATTATCAATCAGTTTATTGAGCACTATCAGAAAATATGAGTATGGTATCCCTTAGGTAACCAAATTATATCACAATGGCCATCACCTAGTCCAACTGTTATATTGCTTTCAGGTCACTTCTTACTAGAAGTGTGCATGAAACAACAACAAAAAGTCATTGCATTCCACAAGTTTATGCCAAACCATTTTGGATCAGCCACAGTTACAGAAACAAAACCTGGAGTGTTTTAGTTGTTTTGGGTTTGGTCAGAACAAAATTCAGAAGGTTCCCACTGCATTTTACAGGACATGAAGGCAAGGCAGATACATGTTGCCCCTCTCTTCCTCCTCCCCACGGGCTGTAGGTTAGCCTGCCCATTTCCTGTTTTCCCAGCATCTTCCCTCCCTCCCTCCGTCCTTTTCAAGCCCCTCCCTGTCATCATCACTACTGATGTCCTACCTCAACATATCCAGCAGCCCGCCCACACCAGTCTTTCCAGTACCTTCCCTTTCCTCCCTCCCCCACTCTCTCAGCTGCCAATGCCCACCAATTTTGTGCTGTGCCTTGTAGAGTCCACCAAATGATCCTTCAGAATCTGATCCAAGGATCAGCAAATTGGGGTCAGTGTTTTAGTTGGCGAAGGCCAATATATGATGTTATTTCTGCTTTGTTACATATTCATTCCATCATGCTTTTTTTTCTGTACTGGTTAAAGACTGTAATAAAGAAGATTGATTGATTCCCTCTTACACTCAGCTGTACCCAAGTCAACTTCTAATTGTTATCATTTGAAATATTTGAAATTGTCCCTCTCTAGAATAATATCAAGAACAGAGCCACAATGAAATTAAAGCATACCATCTTTAAAATGTTTTTTCAGTAAACCATTAGATGGGAAATATTAATCACTGATATTTTCAGTGACAGCTGCCACTAGAAATAATCATTTTGTACCAGGCAGAAAAGGGAGAAGATCATATTGCCCTAACTTGGTATTTTAACAAGGAGAGAACTCCTGTCAAGGAAAATAAAAGCTGGCTAATAACCAGGTTAAATCACAGGTTGTTTTATCTGTCTTTCCCAGCTAAGTGTTCTCTTAACACTTGACACAGCCTTGCAGGCAAACTTTGCCTTAGCTTCATTATCAATAAGAAGAGACACTGAGTGCAGTGTTGCAAACCTAATTATTATTTTTTTCCTGGACATTTGTCTCTAACTAAAAGGCATCCAACAAATAATCTTCCCCATCCCTTGAGGTTAAAGGAATCTAGTCATTACATGCAAATTGTGTTTATATTGACTGTTTATGCTGCTTTTTGAAACCTTTTGACATTTAAGCAACTAAACGCCAAGCCGTAAATACCATCTTCCAGGCACGGAGGAAGTTCAGATTGATGTAAGAAGAGATCTTGGTTTCAAATGTGATTACACTCTGCTTTGCATGTTGACCCACGTTTAAATATAAATAAATAGCAATGAACTACCTTCGTTACATCCGTGGGTGCCTGGTTGGGTTCACTTCTTAGGCACATAGTTTAACTAGGTATAGGTCAAGGTAAGGCAAAGAAACAGACACCTGTTCCCTCTGGGCCCTGCATTCTGAAGTGAAAATATCACATCTTCCCTTTGGCACAGTATTCAGCAGGAGCATGGAAGATACAAAGCAAACTCTTTCTGATAATTTTAAAAAATGAACAAAGTGCAATGGAAGCTTAAAGTTGAATTGATCTACTATGACATGAGCTTTCACACAGAAGAGGCAACTAAGTCACAGGCCCAAGTGGTGCATAGATACCCATGTAGATTTAAGGAGAGAAGGATAAACAAAGACCCCAAGTTTAAAGCCAAAGATCACTGACAGCAGTAGAAGGCTCAGGAAAGAGGTGGCTTAAATCTCTGAGCAGGGATTTCCAAAGTTTGGGTGCAACCAATAAAAAGGGCCAGTCAACTATTTGGATTTTGGAGGACAAAGTAGGGCCTCTGTTCATGATCTTAAATACTCAAGTAAGCTCATACCAGAGAAGGTAATCCATAAATGGTCTCTTTCTTGCACATAATATTGGTTTCCCTTTCCTCCCCAATGAGAAAAAAAATCAGTTTATAGCAAAACCCACAAGTCAGTTAGCTCCCCCAGAATCAAGCATTAATTCAGTTTCCCAGTCACCTTTGGAAAGATTGATTGGAAAGTTTACTAAGGCTGTGCAGCATATTGGGCTGAGTTAAAAACAGGTGCTTTATAATGTACAGAGGCACAAATGTAGCACTTGTCTGCAGCTCTTTAAATCACCTGTGTCTTTCCCTGGGGTCATGCAGCTGCCCTGTATAACTGTCCCATGATTTTGAGATGCAGCCACTCTGAAAAGTTACAGAAAGATGCTATATTCGTGTCCTCCAAAGCACTGTTAGAATAAGAAGCATTGCATAGCCCAAAGCTTACAGACTGCTTTTCAAGGATTATTTCTTGCTTATTCAAAAGTGAGTATAATTCCATAATCTAGGGAAATGCATGCATTCATTTTGCACTGCAGGACAGAAATGTGTGGCTTCCAGCCATGGGAGTCAATGGGGAGGGCAAAGGGTGGCAAATGATGAAAGGAGCATCAAAACATCTCAACCCAAGCTCTGCTTTTTTGTATGTACATTGTGATGCCACATACTCATACATAAAGGGCAGAGCTTGCATCACAACTTTGCAACCTGCTCATCAGCATTCTGACAAAGCTATTGGATTCTGCAGGTGCCTCCAGCTGTTGTGGATAGCAACTCCCATAATCCCTTATTGCTTCTGTTGGCTAGGGGTGTTGGCTAGGGCTGATGGGAGTTGGAATTCAACATCTGGAAAACTGCATATTCCCTGTCCCTGTTGTATTGTAAGCACTGAAATCAAGGAAAATTGCATGTGTTGTCTTCTTCTGTGTTTGTGTGTGTGTGTATCTATCATGGCAATCTGTTTTGACATGGTACTTTGACCCCTTCTCTTCAAAGAGCTCCTATAAATTTTGAATAGAAATAGAAATTTTGATCTGGGGATAAAAGGAACCATATGATGCTGATTCATGAATGGACACAGGCAAGGCGATATTCTAATAAACCAGAAATGTCTGTCTTCTGTTGTATTAATCAATGGTTCTGCGATGCCCTTAAGGACAATAAATTACTGCTAATGGAACATTGTCCCCAGCACGTACTAGTAATTTTCCCCATCCAGACAGTTTTACATTAAATTTAAATTGGTTTTAGGAAATCCTAAACATGTTTCCTTAGAGTAAAAGGGGAGCTGCTTAGGACAAGCAGCAGCTGTTTAGAGAGGTAGCCGAGCAGTAGGTGGGCCACAGCATTCCACTTATTTACACATTTACTACAAAGAGGCCGAACAGTCAGTGATCTATCCTACAATCCAGATTTTAAAGGGTTCGTAGCTTTTTATTGACAAAAATAAGAAGTGGAAAATGGGGGCGGGGAATAGAACCCTTAATAATAGGTTAAATCAGTAGAATGCAGCGTTATTTAAAATTCAATAGTCCTGTGAGTTCAGTGGGACTTAGTAATTCTGCACTGGACTGAAATATCATTATAAAATGTCATATCTCCCATTACAGCTTCTTCCTGAAACACAAATCGTAATTGAGTGTGTATGTATGTATGTGCACTGGGTGTGGTAAATTTTGATAAAGCAGTATCTTTTGCATCACGGATGCACAGTTTAGACATTGGTCTCACTTATGCAGCTGAATAGAGCCTAATATAGCTTGCTATTTTAAATTCTTATTTCTGAGAGCAAGTGGCATTTTAGCTTTGGCTGCAATATATGGTTAATGAAGAAAGAAACCAAGAGATAGGGAAAAAAAAAGATGGGTTTAATTTGGATCAGGGATCAGCTCTTGAACCAGTTTTTATTGTGTGAATTTGTAATATAACAGTAAGGGTGCAGCCTTTAGTAAGTACAGAAATCATCTCATTGCTAAGAAAGCATAATACTTACACAGCCAAGTTTGCTGATGGGGGAAGGGGAAAAAAAGACAGGAAATAAAATATGAAATATCGAGAAAGTTGAGAACAGCCAATAAGAGAGGCTTTCATATAACAGCTGGAGACCAATTGTCATTCAGATAGAGGATTAAGAAAAAGGCTGGAAAGAAATGAAGGGAAGGAATTACAGTAAAGAGGAGACTCAGAAGGGAAACAGCCACTATAATGACTACAAAACCAATTGGACATTGTTATTATTTTCTCATCACATATGAAAGGTGATAAAGACTCTTAGTATGAATACGTAGGATACCCTTCTCTGACCAATGAGCTGTTCCCACAAGTTTCTGTGCACCAGGTTACAGATAGACAAGACGTTTCAGGTCAGTTTTGAGATCTCTCTTAAAAAATAAAGATAAATGTATTTCTTTCATACTCATGTAGAGTAATGTAGAGTATCTAAGACCCTAATCCCATATATCTTAGAAGTTCCTTGATGTTGTGCATGATAACTAATAATGACCTTTTTAAATATGCCAGATTTAGCTTCCTTGGACTAGGATAAAAGCTTGAAAAGGAATAGGAAAAGCTTAAAAGCTGCTTTCATTGTCTACATTCTAAATTCACATTAGCATGAAGTTCCTGCTTCTAAAGGACAAAGGCCAACTAATAAAGGCCAAATTAGAGATAAAAGAAATAATTTGCAAGCCATATATCAAGCCATTTCTTTGTTCCTCTGACAAAATCAGCTTTAAAGTTTGAATCAGACCACAGGATCATTTCAACATCTGTAGCAGCCATTAAATTGTACATCCCTAGAGCTATTTCAAAGCACACGTTGCACAAGAGAACCAAAATAAAACAGAGATGCAGGACCAGGTGCACCTCTTAATGATGTTAATGACCCAGTTTGTTTTCTCTTATATCATACATAAAGATAGGATGACATATTCCTTATGAAGATACATGATGAAAAACAGCATTTAAATTTTGTTGCTTGCTTTCATTGATGAATTATGATGACTATACTTTCATGCCAAATTACGGGTTGAGAAATTTTAGAATAAAACCAGATATATCAGAACTGGTAAGTTGTTGATAGATGTTAAAAATTGTCTTTCTCCTTTTTTTTTTAAATTCATCTGGGAATCAAGCCACTAAAAGGATTGTCTCCTTCCATACAGTGCACATTTACCGTGATTCTGAGCTGATTTTCTGAAATCCTCCTCTTAATGTCCCCTTAATGTCCCCTATGCCTAGTAAGGCAAGATGAATGACTAAATGTTTTTTTTTTAATTATTTATTTATCTCTGGAGCTCTGCAAATACAAGTACACTAAGGGACTTGGTTAAATCTTCCATATCTAACCACTGTGTCCAGCTGCTCAAATCTTGCTCAGGTAAATACCACCCTAAGATGTTTAGGCATTTCTATGTTTAAATACTTGGCAATTTGGAAGGTATGTTTGTAACGGCTCATCCATTTCAACATACCAACCTTACTAATGGTGGCTATGTCTCTCTGTGCTTCAATATCCAAGATTGTACAGCAATCTTTTTAGCTTGTTCTTAAAAAACAGCTGGACAACAGACAGGGAGACCACAACTTCTGATATAATTTGTCAATTGTGCAATCCAAGAAGTCTGTAAATTGAAATTTTGTCTGTTATATCAGAAACAATTTTGGGAGTCTGTCAGTTAACATAGCAATGATTTTGCAACAATAATTGTATGCCCTCATTTTAGACAAAGAACAAATTGTATAAATTCCCAGTTCAGCTCTAACTGCAGAGTGACTAAATGAAGCAAGGGTCTTGCTTTCGACATTCTATCTGCAGAATTCTCTCCCTAAAGAAGCTTGCCTGGCATCTATTTTACTGGATTTGCAGTACTACAGTGGAGAAAACTTTGTATTCTTCCAAGCATTTAAGAATTGGGTTGTTTTTAATCTTTGCCCTGTTGAATTTTGCTTTGTTCTTTGATGTTATGTGTTGAGTTGAGTAAGGCTGACATGTCCTGTGTCAGGGATAAGCAACCTATGGCTCTCCAATTGTGGCTGAACTATGTATCACATCATCAGCCTTGATTCTAGAGAAGCTGGGAATTGTAATTCAGCAGCATCTGTCATGGCACTGGTTACCTCCTCTGGCTTTATTTAATCTTTGGAGGCAGAGACTTGAACACAAGCTATGTTGGAAGTTTTTCCTTCTTCTTTCCACCCTACCTGCCTTCTGGATAAGGTATCAACAATAGCCTGCATACAGAATCTTCTCTCTCTTTCTTACCATAAATTATTTCAAGGTCCTATAGGTGCTGCCGCCTGCCGTGAGATACACATATGCATGTGTGCACACATACACACATGCACACTCTTCTCAGGATTTCAGGAGAAAAATAAGCAGCATGTGCTTCTCACACATGCAAATCACAGATGTTTCACCCATCTTGGTTTTCTTGAGCATTTACAGCAGGAAGAGTTAAATGAGCACAGTAGTATTTAAAGGGGAGGGGATGCTATTGTCATGCAGTAATTAGACCTTCGTGTAACAGCTGACATTTTACATGTTTACATCTCAGAATGTCTGCCTTTGCTAAAATCAGCCAGCCTATCTAGACAATGCAGCACGTGTCACTGGCTTAGGCAAAGTACAAACTAATAAAAATCTGCACTGGGCTTCAACTCCCGCAACCAATAAAGCAGGAGATTCACTACTGATTGACAAAGCTTTATCAGAAGATTAAGTATTGTGTGAATCTCCTACCACTTGTTGATAAAATGTAGGTGACAGGCCTGATTTGAATCCTGGCTTAGGGGAGGACAGCAGGGCAGGGAAAACATGCTGGAGTAACAGCTTCCATCTAAGGTCATTTTCACATGAAATGGGAAGGCATCGTTGAGTTTCTCTCTGTGTCCTATTAGTGCCATGTGCTACCATTTGGGGACAGCAGTGGGGGAATGCTCTTCAGATATCAAATGCATGTATTGGGATTTATCTTTGAATTTGGAGACCTGTAAAGGCTGCAAGTAAGCCCCACTTGATACTTCCAAGTAAATGTACATAAGATAAAACAATTCAGCAGCAATCCTAACACATGTTCTCTCAGGTCACATTTTACTAAGACATCATGATTTATATATGGTTTGTTAAATAAGCCACAAGTGGCTGGATTCACCCAATATGCAAAACCATAAACATGGTTTGGAACCCCTGGTTTCCTGCATCATACCATCATATTATGGCTTGTTGATTTCGTCTTGGTAAGATCCCAGCTATTGAGTACAACCCTATGCAGGCCCTCTGAGAGGTAAATTCAATTAAAGAGCTAAAGAGAAGTAGTTATGAGATTTTTAACCTAGGGTACAATTTAATACATATTTACTTGGGGTTAAGTCAGTGGAGATTGTTTCCAAGATACATACATAGGATTGGCTGTTAGGATTGCAGATGGAAATGCCCAAAAGATTTCAGATCAACACAGTAGCTAACGTACTATTCTAAACAAGTAGTACTGCTATTATTAAACACCTTTGAAGTCAGTGAGATTTACCTCTGAGTAGAAATTAATTTTAATGTGCATCATACAGACTATGAAATAAGACAGATGAGTTGAATAAAGACAGAGCTAAGCTGTGATTGATTAATTAATTAATTAATTAGATGTGTATGACTGCCCATCTGATTTACAGACCTGGTATGGTGCTATAAATCCAGTGGTTTAGAATCCAGTGGCTCTTGACATCCATCCAGAATGTTATCTTGCCCCCCCTCCTCTCTTTTTTTCTAAATTCCCCAATCTTTTCCTTATTTTTCTTGTTATGACATAACTTGAATATGCTCTAGACTTAAATAATGTATTCATTGTTTTATAAACTACACTGCACGCTTTCCATAATGCAGTGTTGTCCAAACTTGGCCACTTTAAGATGAGTGGACTTCAACTCCCAGAATTCCCCAGCCAGCATGGCTGGCTGGGGAATTCTGGGAGTTGAAGTCCACTCATCTTAAAGTGGCCAAGTTTGGACAACACTGCCATAATGTATTCATAACAACCCTGGAGATAAATTTACAAGTATTAGGAGTACGGTAACAAATGCTACCATTACAGTCCTTGGCAATGTTTGAAAATGAGGAAACTAGCTTTGCTTCCTCGTTGTTTCTCTGGACTGCCATGTGACTTTGGACCAATCATTTTAACTTTTTGTGTCTCCGTTTCTCCAGTAATGAAAGTGCACTGAAATTTCCTTTGCAAATGAAAACATAATTGTATTCTAAAGAACGTCTCAAATACAGGATAAAAACTAGCATGCATACATGCTACTTCTCAAATACATGATAAAAACATCATAAAATAAGAATTCTGAAACCAAAGGATCCAAAATGGTAGTTTTCTATTACAGAATTCCACCTGGATGTTTTGCTTTTCCTATTTTAAATGAACTGTGAATTAAATGTGGAAAGAATGCGTGTTTGATTGTTGCCCTCTGCTGGTTGGTGCTGCTGCAAAACTAAAGCTGGCTGTGCCATCTAGTGGTTCCTTTTGATCGACACTGTGCAGTTCATCTACTGCTCAGCACCATATATCAAGCACAGCCCCGTCTTCAGGGCAAACAATCCAAAGAAATTTCATGTTGACCACAGGCATGGCAGGATTTTTCAGCAACTGAAGAGCAACCAGCTGAAGTGTCAGGCTGAAAAAGAAACCAAATCCGATTTATAAGGTCATGGTTTGCAAACACAGTAGCTGCATTCTCACAGTCTCCTAACTAAACAAACATCCCCAATATTGCTATTCAGCTGGGGGATTCTCAGACCTTTTACCCAGAATTTCTCTCTTCAGACCCAGAAAAACAGAAAAAGTAGTACATTGGGACATCCTGCGCAAAGAGCAGCTATATGGACACACACACAAGCAAACCTTGTGCCAATCCTGAAACACAAGAAATAGTATGTCTAGTACATGGGGAAGGTTTTAATGAGAATTTTTTTTGAAACCAATGAAGTTAAAGCTATAGATATAAAAAATTCATGGGGAAAAGAGAAACAGAGGGAAAACAGAGGAAGACAACAATCATGGACAGAATTCCCCCCCCCAAAAAAATCGCTACAGTTAGTTTAGCTAAATTAGTTGTTTATTATCTTCTTGAAAAAGATATCGAATTACAGATGGGTACTGAGAAAGATCTTTTGGCCCTTGTGCTGGTATATTCTCCTCCTCCTCCTCCTCCTCATGTCTCTTGAGAACGTATATTCAGTCTTATAGAAAGTAAGGGTAAGGGAAAGCTAGCCTCTTTGTAGAGACTGAGAGCACATTCACACTATATCCTTAAGTTGCTCCTGTCTTCTGCTGATGCCAGCTTAATTCTAAGCCCACTTTAGAAACTCCTCTCCAGACTGAGAATCTTGCAAGTGGCTTGCAAAGGGTTCATTCTGGGCTGCAGACTACCATGGCCTCCAGTGGACCATTCCCCCATTGCTGTGCCCTCCTAACTTACCATTCCAGAAAAGCAACTGCTAATTACTCTCCTTTCTGTGGACAATTCATACTGGAGATATATACTTTCATATGCAAGTATACTTATAAAACCCTTCTTTGCAACTGATTCAAAAAAATGATGAAATAGTAAATACTGTGCTACAGTATTTACTTAAGAAGAAGAAAAAAGCCCTGTGGAAAAGTAGGTAGCCCAAGAAAAGGAAAATAGCAGTTAAAAAGAAAGCAACATGATTTTGCCAGGTTTCAAACCAGTGATATTCTACATGTCAGGCAAGAGTTATAACTACTATACTATTGAAATCCCTATGTTACAATAGTCACTGCAGCAGAGATTAAAAAGTTAGAAGTTTTTAATAACTAAGTTATTGTCATTGACTCAAGTGAGAAAGTGAGTTCTTTCCTCTGTACAGAAGCCAATCAAAGTGCAGGGGGTTGCCTACAGGAAAGTAAAGTGTAGCAAGCACAAAACTCTACTTCAAATCTGAAGCAAGAAAATGCAGGTGGAATTTATGGTGGGCTGTAGGCAAATTCTTGCCCTCCAGAAATTATTATTGGCCAGTTCACATAGGGACAACCTGGCAGTGTAGATATGCCCTAACTGTTGCTTTACCAATTGGGTGTATGATTGTTTAAGAAGAAGTAGCCGGGATTTCAGTTTGAATTGGTTCCATAGTACAGGGCAAATGGTTAAAATCTCTTCCTTCTCACACCATGGTCCTGACTAATTGCACAAGTGGCACCTGATTATTGGGATGAAGCTTGGGCTCTCAGATCTAGGCTTCAAAAATCCAAACAACCACTATAAATTACAACAAAGAAAGTTTTCTATACCTTTGTTGCCATCTAGCAAGCCTAATTAAAGCCTCTGATATGAAATATACTGTGAAATCTTTCTTATAGGAGAGAATATCTGTAGCTCAGGGTTGAACTGCAGAGTCCTCGGTGGTCTCTGAGCTTGGTTGTTTGCTTGCAGACATTTCATTATCCAACTAGGAAACATCATAATCTTTCTTATTATGTTCTTTAAAAGTGTATTGTTTAACTCAGTGGCATAGTATCAGTATGTAATACCCAAGGTCACAGGAGATTATTCAGGTCACAGCTATTTATAGAGTCTAAACTGATTTGTTCATTTCATAAGCTACCTGTTTAAAAGTGCCTGAGAGGTAAGCAATTGAAGTAAATGAAATACAAAGACCTATGACAATATGGTCAAGATAAATGGGTAGACATCACTAACATTACCTAGAATTGTCCCTGAAGTAGATAACTTCATTTGGCAAAGTTAGGACAAATGGGATTGCATATTGATAAAATAGAAATGACTATCTTATGAATAGAGAATTCCAAACAAGGCTTTACATTTGCAGCATATTTTATGGCAGCCTTCCCAACCTTTGTGCCCCTCTAAATGTGGTAGGACTGTGGCTCCCAGAATTCCTAGCCAGTGTGATCAGTTAGACTGGAATTCTGAAAGTTGCAATCCCCATATAGCTGGAGGGCACCTAGTTGGGGATGGCTGATTTACAGGCAATACCATTATTTTTAAGAATCGGGACTGCAGGAGTTTAACTCTAAAAATCTGATTTCAAGTCTTCCTGAGATTGCCATTTTCCACTTGCTCAACTTTTTCTTTTTCCTTCCAGGTGTACTAATTAGTTTTGCAGCTAATTTTGCAGTTATAGTCTTAATAGAACTATCAGATCTGGACTGCAAAAAATGTATTGCCAAGTGATACATAACATTTTTTCCTGCCTTCTAGTGGGCATTAGGATTTTTTGGCAACCTCAATCTGATAGACCTATATTATAAAACCAGAGAAATCCATTACTTCAACTATAAAAAAAGTCAGTGAAATCTACTGTTTTTTTCATAAATTGATCACAGCTACACAAAGACAGAAATACTATATGTTCCAGGTTTCTCCATCCCTGTTGCCATCAGGTATTTTAGATGACAGCTGCATCATTCCCATTCCATCATTCTGGATCTGATGGGGATTATAGCCAATATGTCTGAAAAATGCCACTTTGGAGAAAACTGGATACCTGCTGAGGATAAAACCACACTGATAAAAATCAGTCCACAGAACCACATCATGTTTAATAGATATACACTGATGTTCAATGTTCACTGAATTTAATAAACCAAAATTATGCATGTGGAAAGGTAAAAGTAAAAAGATGCATTTAATCCATTAAGAAACTATCTGAAGTATTACTGGCCCAAGGGAAGAGAAATAATAAATAAGACTTGGATTCTGAAGATGATATAGATGTGAATTCTTTCCTGGGGGAATTAAAGATTATATAAAAGGACATAACAGTATGACGTCAGCCTGACTGGGTAGTCACTTTGGGTGCTGCTTTGGAACACAGTCCAAGTAAAATGAGAATGGAAAGGACATATTGGTTTGTTTTCTGCTGTATACAAAGATGTCCATGTTACTTCTGCATTATTTCTTACTCCCCACTGGTCCAAGTCTTTCTAACTTTCCTGAAAATACCATGGACAGCCAAGGAAACAAACAATTGGATCATAGAACAAATCAATCCAGAGTTCTCACTTGAGACTCTAATGACCAAGCTCAAATGATCTTTTTCTGGACACATTATGTGAAGACCTAAATCTCTTGAGAAGTCCATAATGCTTGGAAGGATGGAAGGAAAGAAAAGAGGACAACCAGCAGCAAGGTGGAATGACTCAGTTACAATGGCATTGTTGGAAGACCTGAAGGTCTATCTAAGAAAATCTATCTATGTGGTCACTAAGAGTTGACACTGACTTGATGGCACATAATCATTACTTAATTAAAAGTATTTAATGTTTTCTAGATATTTTCTTTTTTATAATAACTTTATTAAATTTTAAAACAGAAAGATAAACACTATCAAGAACTAATGCTCAAGAAAAAGAGAAGAAAAGAAAGAATAAAGAGAAAGAAGTGCAGAAAGATAAAGAAAAAAAGAAACAGAAATACAAAAAGAAAGAAAGAAAGAAAGAAAGAAAGAAAGAAAGAAAGAAAGAAAGAAAGAGAAAGAAAGAAAGAAAGAAAGAAAGAACTTCCAACTTCTTCTACTGCAGATATAAGTAAAACATACACTAAAGTCTGACTCTAGGATTACAACTTAACATACATTTTTTTATAGTCTATTAATTTTACTAATCATCAGATCCATATATCATAATTTCATTTTTTTCTATTTCCAGTAAAAGTCCAAAAGGGGCTTCCAATTAGCATTAAAATTAGTCAATGTCTTTTCTCTAATCAACGCTGTCAGTTTCAGCTAGCTCCATCAGATTTACTATCCATTCTTCCATTGTAGGTAGTATTGAGTCTCGCTGCAGTTATCATATATAAAAACAAAGATCCATGAGATTTTTTCAATTACATATCCATCAGCCCCAAAAGAAATGTGTCTGGTTTAGATTGTATATTAATCTTCAAAATCTTCTGAATTAGTATATATATTTGAGTCCAAAATTTTAGCTTTTTTACATATCCACCAAAGATGATAAAAAATCCCTTCTTATTGTACACATTTCCAACATATATCCCTTTGTGCATTTTTGACAACCTTTCCAGTGATAGATACCATCAATACATAATTTTATAAAAATTCTCTTTAAAATTATAACATAATGTAAATTTCAACCCTTTCATCCACATATTTTCCCATTGTTCCATTTGTATATTATATCCAAAATTTTTAGTCCATTTTATCATACAATCTTTAATAAAAAATCTGACAATGCCTGGACCACCTTTCTTCTAATGCCTTCATCTGGAACCTCTGGAATGGCTCTAAATCTCAAACAAAATTCTTTCTCTCTGAGTTCCAACAGAGTCAAATTATCCATTCCTCTTTCAAATTCTATACCTCTGATTCCTGATTTATTCTCTAGGGTTCCCATTCTATCATTAGTTAATTTTATCTCTCCAGACGTTTGCTTCATATCTGCAGACATTTGTTTTACAAAATTAAACTAGAAACATTGATTTAATTAAATTAGAAGAGCATCCAGTTGTGTTCTACATGTTGCCATTGTAGAAAAATTAAAAAAGGAAAAGTGTAGAGCAGAAAAGAGAGAGAAGAGAAAAGGCAAAAAAGGCAAGCAGAGAACTCAGATCCACTAAGCCTTTAAAACTAATTGCAGGGAATTGCCAGCAGATGTCTCTGCTGAAAATAGGCTTGGCTAAAAATAGGCACGGCTGATTTACATGTTCTTTTGATATATGATCCCAGCCAATTATCAGGTCAGTTAAAATAAAACAAAAAGCATTCCCATGGAAGAACAGAGTTCTGTTAAAGCAGTTATAGTTTTAACAATACAGCTTCATGAAAAATTACACTTAAAATTTTTTTAAAAGGCTTTGGTGCACCCCCTCCTCAAGAAGCCATCACTGGATGCCACTGTACTGGACAATTTTCATCCAGTCTCCCACCTACCCTTCTAGGGAAGGTAGTTGAGAAGGTGGTGGCATTGCAGCTCCAGAGGATTCTGGAGGAAACAGATTATCTGGACCCTTTTCAGTCAGGTTTCAGGCCCGGATATGGGACAGAAACGGCATTGGTCGCACTCATGGATGATCTCTGGTGGGAGCAGGATGGGGGTAGTGCATCCATCTTTGCTCTTCTTGACCTCTCAGGGGCTTTTGATATCATTGACCATGGTATCCTTTTGGGTCGACTTGGGAAGTTGGAAGTGGGTGGCACAGGTTTGCGCTGGTTCTCTTCCTTCCTCCAAGGTCAATCCCAATTGGTGTTGATTGCAGGCAAGAGATCCAGCTCATGGCCCCTCCTTTGTGGGGTGCCCCAGGGTTTGGTACTCCCTTCATTCCTTTTTAACATCTACATGAAACCACTGGGTGAGATCATCCATCACCATGGGATGAGGTATCATCGATATGTTGATCATACCCAGTTATACATCTCCATCCCAGGTGAGGTGAGTGATGCCGTGGCCACTTTTTTGCAGTGCCTGGAGGCTGTGGGGCTCTGGATGGGGAACAACAGGCTTCAGCTGAACCCTGGTAAGATGGAGTGGGTATGGATTGGAGGTCCCTCTGTATCCAAGGATTTACCATCTTTGGTTTTGGACAGGGTTGCACTGCCCCAGATGGACCTGGTGCGTAATCTGGGGGTCCTCCTGGACTCATGACTCCTCCTCGAGGAGCAGGTGGCAGTTGTGGCCAGGAGGGCCTTTGCCTACCTTTGTGTGGTATATCAGTTCCATCCTTCCTGGATCAGGAGGCTCTCATGCCCTGGTCATTTCTCAGCTAGACTATTGCAATGTACTCTACATGGGGCTACCTTTGAAGAGTATCCGGAAGCTACAGCTGGTCCAGAATGCGGCCATACAGATAATTTTGAGGGCCTCAAGAACAGCGCATATAATACTTTTACTACACAAGCTGCATTGGGTCCCAGTCTGCTTCTGAATCCAATTCAAAGTGTTGGTTATCACCTTTAAAGCCCTACATGGCATAGGTCCAGGTTACCTGAGGGACCGTCTTACCCCCATCACATCAACCCATCCCACCCAGTCAGGCAGAGAGGGCATGTTGTGGGTCCCGTCAGTGACAGAATGTCAACTGGTGGGGCCTAGGAGAAGAGCCTTCTCTGCCATTGCTCCCATCCTTTGCAACATTTTCCCCCCAGAGGTGTGGCAGGCCCCTACCCTATTGGCCTTCCAGAAAAAATTAAAGACCTGGCTCTACCAGCTTGTGTGTGGGGATAACAACTTTCCCCAATCCTGGGGGTGGCTGGCACCTCAATGACACTCCCCGAGTGACTGCCAATTATTTTGGATCTTTTTATTTTTTATTTATTACTGTAATTTTGTAATTTTAATTGATTTTGTTTTGTAAACCACCCAGAGTCGTTCAACGAGATGGGTGGTGACAAATTTGATAAATAAATAAATATTAAAAGAAAATCTTCCCCTTTCTCCATTGTTAACTTTCTTATATCACTTTAATTATCCCACTTCTTGCAAAATTTCAAAGATTTAGTTACTTTAAATCTCCAGATCATCCTGAAGTTTACAGCCCCCCAAAATGAGAAAAATACCAAGAAAAATACTTATCTGCTGTAAAAATAAGTCTGTCTTAAACTAAAGAATATTTATAATCCAAAGGTGTTATAGAAATGGGGATTGGCCAGTTCCAGTATCCTTATATAGGCTGTACCTCAGCCATGAACAGTGATGTAATCCTCATCTCCCAGTCACTCCACTCGCGAGCTGCTCGATTTACCCACAAGGAATGGCTGCCCAGAGATCAAATAGGATGATTTCAAGCTTCTTCCTTTATTTGGAGGAATTAAAGCACTCTGTGATGCCTGTCAAGTGCTAAAACAGCTGAGGTGCCGTCTCTGCTATCCAACGATGATCAAACTGCCATCCCTGCCACCAGAAGTCCCTCTTTTCCAGATATTTTCCATATGTTGAGAAGTCTTTTAGTATCTTAAAACAGCAAATATGTAGCCAAAAATATCCAAAATTCATATCTGAGCAATACTTATCCTAGGACTATTAGCCCTAAAATATACTACTTATGATATTTAAGGAAGTTTACAATTCCACAAAAGAAAAAAAAAACTATATAAAAATAAATCCAACAAAATAATAAAATAACCAAATAATAAAACTTATCTATAAGGCAGCCCTTCCACCATTACTACCTATTTGCCCTGTAGAACAATCCTTTGGAAGCCGCCTTAAAGGCCAGCTGGCTGGGAAACAAATAATTCATGCTTTAGGTCCCATTGGTTTCTGTGAGGTCCACGTACAAGTAACATATAGTATAATCCTATGCTGATCTACTCAGAAATAAATTCTTTTGAGTTTAGTGAGACTTACTCTCAGGTAAGGCTGCATAACCACAATGGGGAATCCAAGCCTATGGGACACAAGCAGCTTTTGACTTAACACAGAGGTGGTCTTTAGCAACTAGATGCTCTACTTTTTGAAAATGTTATTATTTAGTAGGGATGTGCTGTTCAATGGTCTGGATAAAACAACCCAGTGAACTTCCAGAAAGCTACTGGGCTACCCATGGAATAGCTAGATTGGTATGGTATTTTCCAGAATGGTCCATTCCTGGAACAGTTGATTTTACACATAGCTTTTATTCAGGGTTGTGCAAAGATTGATTTAGAGATTCATTGTGAAGCTGATTCAATTAAATCTCCAATTCAAGATGACTTTCCTAATTGAAGTGACAATTCAAATTTAATCACTGAATCAATCTGATGAGTCACCTTTTTTATATTGAATCAGATTTCAAATTGAATTAACAGTTCAAATTTATTTACAAATTAGAATCAAATTGAAGATATGAATCAGGTTGGTGCCAATGTGTTGTTGTTGTTATTCTTGTTGTTGTTTTGCTTAGTAGGTGGAAACACTTGCCTAACCTTGCCTACAGTCAGGCCTGATTAGTACTTGGATAAGAGGCTATCACCAAATACTGGAATTAGGAAGTTAAAAGCCCCCAGGCCACCAAACTGCATGGACATGTCATGATGGCACAAGAAGTTGAGCTAGACTCAAAGGAGATATTGTTATTATGGTAGCCAAGAGCTTCAGTGGATGTTAGGATCACCTGGTGGCTTTTTCAAAATTTCCCCAAATTTCCAGAATTCCCAGGGTTTTTTTCAACCTTTTTAAATACTTGAGGGAGTATTTGGGATAGAATTATTGCACAAAGCTGAAATAAATTTGCTGAGTAGAATTTTGGCATCATTCTAAAGGCCCACAGATTATTTTAGATCTGGTGATGATTGTCTGGTTTCTTCTAATATGAGCTACTGGGAATTTTAAGTTATTACGACTCATGAATATAAGATAAACCCTTTTGGATAGCGACTGTTTTCTGGAAAAAACTGTCACTGAAATTAGTTGAACTGATATTTGAATAGAAATGGACAAGATTGCGTTCTTTATGTACTAGTCTGTGTGGATATGAATAGCTAAGAAGAAGTTAGCCTTTTTTGGCACATCTAACTTTCTAGAGAATCACAGGATCAGAAAAGTTGGAAAGACTACCGTTTGGTTTGGGTTTCTTCTGCTTTACCTTTTCAAGCCACAGATTGGGTCTGAACCTGGTTTTGACTGGAATCTGCAGTTCAATTTAACTCAATCATACCCATACAATTTATGGCATATCTGACTCTTAGCAAATGGAAAGAATAGGATACTTGTGTGTGTGTGTGTGTGTGTGTGTGTGTGAAAATCCTTAGAGTACCATACTCTGGAATCTAGATTCAGTGTGAGATTGTTTCTTATTCCCCGGGAACCCCACATTAACTTATCTTACTTTAGAATGAAACACTTTTTTCTATGTGTCTGATATTAAATACAACTAAAAAGGGATTGTCTGTTGGGAGTTTCTTAAGCTTTAGCTGAGCCCTTCATTTAGCTGAATTTTAATTTCCTATATTTAAATCAATAAGATAGTTTGTCATCACATTTAAATATTTTAAATAACTGCCATCTAAGGGTTTTTAAATTTATTTAAGTGTGTTTGATTTCTTAATTTGCCAAATGTTATGATCTTGCAGGAACAAGAGGCAGAAAAACATAGAAAATGTGAACTCTGATCAAATCTCCTGGCTTTCCTTAGATTTCAGCCCCCATGCACCTGACACATTGCTCAAAATGAATAGTGAGACAAGCTTCCAAACCAGTATTGTATTCCACCTGGATATCCATGATTGTTTCTTAAGCCTTCTCATGGACAATAGTCAATACTCACTCCTTCTCCTGGTCAGTAGGTTTTCCTTTGAGCACTTCAGCAGAGAGACAACGCAATATAAAAGTCAAGTAGTTCTGTCAGAGCAGAAGATCAAGGTTGCCACCTTTTCAAAAGTGTTTTGTGCTAGATATTCCATGTGATAATGGATGGATTCAGATAGATAAAGGTTTTTTAAAGACCTTATTACCAACTTGTTTTTACAGATGTTTTGCTCCTTTCCACATCTCAAATTTGATCACAGAACATACTCAGTTTTCCTGTTTTTGAGCTGAAGCCTTTTGTGAATAGCCACTGCAGAAGAGTTCTTCTTCACTGGCTGTTTTTAGGGAGAGAAGGCCCCACAAATGGAGAAGCCTCTATCCAAAGAATAGTTCCTTATTCAAAGTAATTAGGTGGATAAATACTTTATCTTCAAGGAAGTGAAACTGATCATTCCAAATGTTTATTTTGTATTTTGAGATTCTTTCCATGCTACCATTTACTGGGCCGCTGACTTCAGTGGATAAAAACTACTGAGAGAAAAAGTTGCACTGACATAGAATGCGGTGCGAAGAAAGTGCAAGGTAGGATGGGTGCTCAAATTTATCCTCTATTTATCTTCATAGGTATCTCACAGTCTTAAAAATATCACGATCTACTAAACTAGGACTGTTGCATTCTCAGCTTTAAAGGCTTATTTTGTGTGCAGTGCAATAGTAAGCATATTTCTCAACAAACATGTGAGAGAGGTCTAAGTGTATGTTCATTGGAGCTACCAGATCTGGGCTGTGAACCTCCAGACCACCATTAATGGGTAGCAGAGAAATACAGAAAACTCTAATTCTTTAGTGAATCTAATGGTCATCCAGGTTTTTGCAGCCCAGACCTGATAACCCTAATTAATACAAACTCTGTAGTTCCGTTCATTTGAAAAAGAATTCCACCCAAGACACAAAGTTCTGCTAAGTGGTGTCTGGTAGTCTGCTAAACTTGCAGACTCATTTGTCTTGCCACCTGTGCCGATGCATTACAACAAACATGACTGGAATTTATCCAGAATAGTTTCCAGTTCTCTCTTTTGTGTAAGTATTTCAGCTCAGAGAGCCTCCAGGAAATAACTTATTATGGGTCTGCATGAGGAAGGTATAATAATGGTCTACTGCTTACTATTAATGCAGCCCTAAAACAAAGAGAGCAGTTTTTTTTCAAATATTTATTTCTCAGATATCTTTAATAAAATATTTGGAATGCAAGGATAAAATCTACACTATGCTATCTTTTGTAAGAGCAACACTGCTTTGTGGCTCTATTGTACTTGCAGGTATGGTTCTGTAGCTACATATCAAGTAATATAGTATCGTTGCTTTATATTTTTAATGCAGACACGTGCCACACTCTCATTATTAGAATTAAAATGGCTCTCTAGATGTGGGGCTTGCCTGTTTACAAGTGATCATGGTGGATGTTGCCAGCCACAAAACACCCATGCCCTGGGAAACAAGTTAGTGAGGTCATTCTCCATTGCTGCTCTCTACAACTTCTCTCTCCCTCTTTCTGTCTCTCTTCTGACCAGGACAGCACACTTCCAAATGTCAGACTGAAGCCACCCACCCTTTTCATTTTCTAAGGCATTTCCAGAGAATGGGCCATCCTATCACCCAAATTGTTAGATGTCCTAGAAGCAAAGGCTGGGTCGCCTGTTAGGATAGTCAGATGCAAAAATCTGGAGGTCCACAACTGACCCTTTGTGCTGCTGTCTAATGAGCATTTACATTCCCGTAGCCAAAATATGATAGCCCTAAAGAAACAAGAATAAAAACTGCTGGTGAGACTAAAGATTCAATACAAGTGATGTATTACACACATGTTCTTTATTAGTATCATTTAGAATCTGGACTAACATATAAGCCGTTATCAGTTGATTCCTAACAATTAATCATGATTAAGGGAGCTACTGCATGCCCATGTACAACATGCAGAAAAGTAAATAGCAAAGTTTCTGCCATTTTTATTGTTTTAAGACAAAACGCACTCTTCCTATGTCTTTATCCATATTCATATTCATCCGTAATGATTTCCAATCCAAAGACAAAATAATTAAAGGTAATACATGGATACTGTAGACTTGCCCTCTCTGTATCCTCCATACAATTTCCATCTTCTCTAGCTGCTCCAGATTAATCATTAGCATACTGTATGTTCCAAATGGCATGTATGTATTCGTACACAGTTTCTTCAAACTATGGACAAAAGCTGTAAACAGCTTATAAAGTAACCTGTAACTTAAATGACTTTTTATTTTATTTTCTTATTGACTATAGTGGGAAAAAGAATCTGTACCAATATGCAGTTTCTTTAGTAAAACGTGACTTTATGCATGTATATCAAATGTCACGTTCAGGCATGATTTAAAAATTACTGGAGTAGTAACCCTATCAGGAATATTTCGATGATGCAGTATCCTATCACATACGTGCTTCTGCAGTGATCAACTCTGCAAATCTGAATCGAACTTAATTTTTATGTAACATTCATATTTGCTTGCAAGGTAAGGGGAAACAGGCAATTCCATACGAATCCAAACATATACATTCTTTGCAAGATATGCATTTGTTACTAATTATAATCCCTTCTGTGTCCCAGGTGCCCAGGGATTCTCTTTGATTTAAGTCTTTTTTTGACATTTGTTCACGAACAGGGTAGGGGGCTACAAGAATATGCAGGACTAGCTCACCCTCCTCTGATGATGGCCCTGCAGTACCAGCAATGCTCCCGAGTCAACAAGCAGTTAACTTTAGTCTGGAGGGCAGGGCAACTTCACTGTCTTTTACAACATAATAGGCTTTAACTACACAAGAAGTACACCTTCATTCTCCGCCTTCTTACAACCTTCTCCCTACCACCACTACTCTCCAATTAACCTTTTCCTCTCCCAGATGATTGTACATGGGTCAGAACAAAATGCTCAAATGCTTCTTATTTTCTCAAATAGCATTTTTCTAAAATGCCATTGGCACCACATAGGGTCCAGCCTTGGAAAGAAAGATGGTGCTAGAGGTTGGTTTTTCATAAATATTGTTTAAAGAAAAGAATTAAGAGGAGCAGGAGGCCTGATAAGCCCAAGATGAGTCCCCCAATCATCACATTGCTTGAACCTCAAATCTAGTTTTCCATCCCCATGTAGTAAAACCCCTATTCACTTATGCATAACTGTAATATGTAGGTGCCCAGCTGATTGGGGGCTTAAGATGTCTACTAAAGTTAAGTGATCTCTTATTTAGTAGGGATGTGTCACCCCCCAAACAGCAGTCCCTTTATCTTATGGTTGTGATTCAAAAGATGATCCTTTCCTAGTTTCTTCAGTTTTTCACTCCAGTTTTTCACTGGAGTCTAAGGCTTCAGAAAGGGCTTTGGGTTCTTTAAAGTTTGACTCAGCAGCAAACACTTAACATTGCTAGACTTCTTAAGATCCCAGCTGACTAGTGGAACAACTCTTTTTGATGGTTAACCCAGTTTGTAGTGGGCTTTCCAGGTTCTGATAGTCCATGCTTGATCAGTATCTAGACCTACCACCTGCTGGAAGAAGGAAATGATCACTGACTTGTTCAGAGTACAAACAGTCCAGGAAAATTGGCTTGGGAGCATTGCTGTGAAGTGGGGGGAGGGAGTGATAAAAGGAGTAGAGCTAGCCCTGCATAGTCCCTCTGTACGTTCATAAATGATTGCCTGGCAAGGTAATATCTAGGTGCCCAGGAAAGCCTTGAAGAGCTGTCTTTATACCATCCTTGTCAGAAGATATGCTATAAATGGATGAAGTAACAGCAAAAGGCCAAACAAAGTATTGGCAGAATACCTGTTTTAAATGTATTTGTAGATTCATGCAATGCATGACCAACTGTATGTCTCTAAAATTACACCTAAGATGCCACCTCATATTAATTTCTTAGAATGATTATTAACGTATGACTACAATCTTTGATAGAGAGAAGCTGCATCTCCATCAATAAAATAACTTAAGACTATGAAGGAGACCCTTCTAAGAGATGAGTTCAGATGCACTGTTGATCATAGAAACAGGTGCTCTGTTCAGGTTTTCTCAACATTAATTTCCCATTTCTAGTAGCATCTGTCCAATTCATAGAGAATGGCTATATTTAAAAAAACAAACAACCTTTTCCCATCCCAAGAAGTAGTTTTAAAATGGTGGTTGTCGTTATTTTCATTGTGAACTGCTTAGAATGCTGATGTCATCAATTACTGATGGTCCTGACCCTACTTGATCATTGACTTCTTACCAGATTACTGCACAGGGCTTCTCCCGAAAATCCATGCCAATCAAAGGTGAAAGCTCAGTCATGCTCAACATATATGAGCAATGATATTGGAGAGGAACATTCCACACTTTTTAGTTAGGACTTCCAGGACTTTAACTTCCCAAGACCACTCGATGGAAGCAGAGTTATTTATTTTTTATTGCTTTTAAAAGTTTAACAGAAAAAGGGAAAGGAAAGGAACAAAACACCAAAATAGTTATGAGAGAAATACATCCATTGTCAAAGAAAAAGAAAAAAACCCTACATACCAGTGCTTTAAAAAAAAGAGGTGAGAAAAAAAATTACAACAGAAAAAAGAGGAAACCCCCTCCCCACAATATATGATATCATTATAACAACAAACCGCTACAATTCTATATATACTTGCCTAATACAAATATTATTCAAATTCATATACATTTATTTCTAATACACTAATATAACGATCATGCATTCAGATCTTGACAATCATCTCTTGGTCTGGATTCAGTTTTACAATTGTGACATTTTCAGCAGGTGGCATGTCCTAACATCAGTACTGGTACAGGGCAGTATATAAAGAGTTTAAATAAGCACTCAGCAGCTTTGGCTCAGTTGTTCTGGCTTCTTCTGTAACTGCCACTTGAGATAAAGCTATAATCCACTTGTCCACACAAACATAAGTGTCAGATCTAAAACATTATACTGGGAGCTAGCATTCCAGATAATACCCTCCAGAGAATCCCATGTAAGCCTGCTCAGAACAAATCCTGTTGAATTCAATAGGACTTACTTTCCAGCAAACCTTGTGGAACTCAGTGGGTCTTACTGTTGAGTAGGTATATCCAGGTTCACGTTGTTATTCTATCAATTTCATTTCTTAAAAGGGAAAATTTATTTTCAAACCAAGAACATTTAGCTGCTCTGTGTAGTAATTCAATTAGTTTACAGCAGATTCCCAGTGACAATGAAAAAATCTGTCCCATCCCTTGATGATTTTCCATTGGAAAAATGGAAGGATCCATTCCCTTTGAATGCACTGTCTATGGATCTGATTCGAGCAGTGATCTTGCATGCCTTCTTCGGGTTCGATGGGTGTTCTTCATGCTGTTTTGTCTGAAACTTTTTTTCGACTGATGCAGAAAAGCAGCTTCTTGTACAGACCAAGGATCCTGTCTTGTCCCAGCTTGAAAGCAATTATGACAATTTCCATGCCAACCACAATATAAACTGAGAGAAACAAAAAAAAGTTGGGGTGCTGCAGTTTGACATCACCAAAGCCAATGGTGGTTAAGGTGATAAAACAAAAATAGAAAGCTTCCTCAAAATTTAAGGCTCTTTCCCAATGGGGAAGAACAGCCGCAGCACAGGAGATGTATGCAAAAACAATCAAAGTCATCAGTGAAAAGGGCACATCCAGCTTCTCTACTTCCTTCCCTATGTTATTGATGTTGCTAATCATGTGATTCACCATTGCTCCTTTGTCTAATTCAGGACACGAATTCCATCGTTCAAATCTGGTCAGGTTTGGCGGTGTAAGAAATGCATTTTCTCTGACAATAAGCCTTTCAAAAATCTCAATGTTTTGATACTGTCCAGGCTTTTTCTTAAAGGAAGAATTATTTTTCAAAGCATCCCTAATATTTAAAGGTTCAAGAAGAACTATTTTGGTTGGCCCAAGGGAAGCTGAGCCTCCTTTGGAATCAGGGTTTTTCTTACAACAAGACCCAAAAGAAAGCCTGGCTAACACTTTGGATTGCAGTTTCCGGGCTCGATTGTAAGAGGTGGATAAAATAGCTGATAGGATGTCGCCCATGTCAGTAAGGACTAGGAACATGAGAGGTATGCCAAACAATGCATACAACATGCACAAGTATTTCCCAAGTCTTGTCACAGGATAAATATGACCATAACCTGGAACCAAACAAAACCAGAGAAAACTGTTTAAATGTTATTTGCTTTTCTACGGCATTTCAGTCTGAACAAAGCTAATGAATATGCATATAATAGATGCTTTTTGGGGGGGGGTATGGTTTACTATTTTATTAATGTTATATTGGAGCATTAATTGTATAACTTCACTAATTTTCTTTGTCCGCTTATGGATATTATCTTTTCTGAAAACACGTCTTTGCTATAAATAAATAAATAAATAAATAAATAAATAAATAAATAAATAAAATGCATACAGTAGCCTTTTAAAAAAAATGGCATCTATTGCCTGCATTTAAAATATGAAGACAAATAATAAAATCCTACTGCTTCCTGGTCTTTCCATTACAGATGTTACAGCATTTTTATAGTGAACATGGCATCAAATACAATGTGTTTATTAGCTGTGCACTTCGATACTTTTTTCCAAGAAGGGCTGTGCAGACCAGAGTTTTCACTGCAAAACTCCCTCTGGACCTGCAGCTCAAAGCACGGGGATGCCACGTGCTGTCAAGGCCCTCCAAACAGCAAAGCCCCCCACCTGGATCCTGTGAGCCTAATTGTTGCATAGATGTTGTCCTTTGAGAAGTATTGTTAAATATACAGATACTACAACCAGTTGCAATATGGAATGTGGATTCTAGCCACCTAAAAGCTTACTTTTGTTAGGCCTGGCTGATTCTGAAGTTATCACTTTTTGCATCTGTTATTTAGCTCTGGTATGATGCCTTGCGATTTGTTTCTTTGTTTTAGAATATTGGAATATTTCCATAGTTTGTGTGGAGCTTCGCCCCCTTTCATATAAATCTGCCCGATCACTAGATCATCATCAGAGGCCCTCCTGTTATGCCACTTCCTGTGGATGCTCATTTATCATCAATCAAGAAGTGGTACCTATCTACAGAAAACTCTCCTCTAGAGATAAAGTGCCAAAGTTATTAGTATTTAGGGGCATGCTAAAACACACACACACACACACACATTCATTCACTTTGGCATTTCACATTTCAGTATGGCATTCCTCTATCTGTGTCTGCACCTGTGTAGTTACATGTTTGATGTGTGATCTTTGAATATTCCTAAGTATAGTAATATTTTCTCTGAAAAAAATATTAATTAATAAAACAGATTGTGACCGGCCTATGGTTCCTGACTTTTACAGCCCACCCTTGCATAGAATGTATTTTCTGATCCCAAATTGCTAGAGAGCTGGATAGAGCAGTTTCCCTGACTCTGCCTTCTTCATCCCCAGCTGGCATCCAACATTCATGGAGAATCCCATGTAAAGCTGTGTTATATAGAATGCAAAATCCTAGCACTGTGGTGAAATTTAACACTCATCATGTCAGTCAGCTGACCAAAGACACAATTAGAAAGCCAAAGGGTTGCACGTGGGAACCTTTATAATGACACACACACCCCTTCCACTGTCCCAATTTTGTAGCCAAGGTGATGTGTGTGTCCTGTTAAGCTCCAGATTCCTTCCCTTCTTAATTTTCACACCTGTAAGCAGTGCCGAGCAAGGCTGATTTTCAAGCTAGAGAGAAAAGCGAATTGCTTTAAGTGTCTCTCTGTCTCCTTTTTGTCCTTTAATCATAGTCATCAGAAGGGCTTAACCCAGGTGGTGTTCTAAAAAAGTATCCGCCCAAATATTAACAATTTTTGTCTAAGCCATAGTGAGAAAGAATATTGTTCTTCTTTCCACTTTCAAAGAGTTTGGCTTCTCCTAGATAACCCAAAACATTGCATCCCACTACTGCAGTGTTGTCCAAACTTGACCACTTTAAGATGAGTGGACTTCAACTCGCAGTGTTGACTCGCAACTACTGCAGTGTTGTCCAAACGTGGCCACTTTAAGATGAGTGGACTTCAACTTGCAGAATTCCCCAGCCAGCCATGCTGGCTGGGGAATTCTGGGAGTTGAAGTCCACTCATCTTAAAGTGGCCATGTTTGGACAACACCGCACTACTGTCATTGGCTATCTTTGACTGACAGACTAATCCAGAGCTACTTGCCTCCAAACAGGCCCTAGTTCATGGATCAATGGCTATTAGCCTTGATGGCAGTGTGACTCCCTCTGAAGGCCATCTGCTAGGAGACTAGTGGGCTTCCTTGTGCAGTTAATTGGCCACTCTGAGGACAAACTGCTGGACTAGATGGGCCAGAGGTCTGATCCAGTAGGGCACTACTTATGCTCACTGCTCTCAGGATTTGGTGCCTGGACTGGAGTGGAAGTTCAGAGCTTTTTAAAGTATGTCTGAGATCCAAAGGCAGAATTTTCATTTGAGCATCCCACAGACACACACTTCTTCCCACTGCATCCTGTGTCAACTTAATTCTTTTCTCCATTACTTTTAGTCACTGAAGTCAGTGGATAAGTAAGCAGGAGCACATAGGGAAACCTAAAAGAGCGAATTTATTTATTTATTTATTTATTTATCAAATTTATACGCCACCCATCTCACTATATAAGTGACTCTAGGCGGCTTACAAACAAAATAATGGTGAAAGTCATACTTAACTAACTAGATTTATTGTACTAAACAAAAGTCTTGAAATATGTAATGGTTTCCAATACAGAATCATACTTGGAATGAGTTTCCCTTCAGGTGTGAAGCAGGAACAACTCTGCTTTTTGGCCTGTACCTATGAAAAAGGCTCTGAAGAAGGTAAAAAGAAGTGATGGGTGGAGGATTGTACTTTTGGAGCAGGGGGTCGATATATTTTGGGCCCTTCAAATGTGGTGAAAATGTCGGTAAAAATAATTTTGGCTGGTTCAGACTAACTATTGTACATTTTCACTAATTTAGCAGTCATGGAACTATGAAGTTGAGATATTAGATATGAACTTCTATAACAGCTGTGTCTTTGTCTACTCATAGATGCAAAGGCTCCCTCCTGGCAAACGTTTGCAGTCCGTGTATGGTTGCTTGAGGAAGGGACTAAATCAAATGTCCCCGGCATGAGGATGGCATTCCACATCCCCTGTTCATTCCTTTCATAGGCAAATTTCTTAATTTCCCTTTGATAGGTTCATGGGATTGGCATTCTAGTAACTCTCTAATTTTTCATTTTAAAACCTGTTCTCTTTCTTCCTTTTCCTTTTAGATTCCTTGAAGTGGAAAAATATGACTGTTTTAAATGTACAAAAATAAAGGTTGCCAGTATGGGAAGGGTTATGGTTCATTGGGTAGTAGAGCACATGCCTTGTGTGCAAAAGCCTCAGCTTTAAACTCTAGCATAACGTGGAAGACCTCCATTATTAAAATGAGATCCTAGAGAAGTGTTGCCAGACAAAGTCGGCAACCGAGCTAGATAGCCTGCTAGTTTGCCCAGATCTTCCCTTGTTCCAAACGCATTTCATATTTAATATTCTACACAGCTTTAGTGGATCCAATGAAACAGATTCACAGAGCAGTCTTATAAATTAGGAAGCAGCATCAATATAGAAAAACTTCTGTAAGGTTTACAGGTTAAAGGTTCTTAAAGATTCTGTAAACCGTCCAGAGTCGTTTCAACAAGATGGGCAAATTTGATATATAAAATAAATAATAAAATCTAAATAAAAGCTTATATGGCTAAAGATAAGCTTATTGTAAAAATACTTTGGTTATTATTCAATCACTTCTGACTCTTTAGGTTTTAATGGACCATAGTTCTCAAGAAAAGTTTGTCATTAACTGCTTCTTTGAATTCTTGTAAGCTCATGCTTATGATATCAGTGACAGTATCTAGCTATCTTGTCTTCTGCTGGCTTCTTTTTTTTTTTCCCCATTAACTTCATTATGAACCCTTTTCCCCAGTAGTTCATTGGATATTTTCTGATTTGAGCAGCTCATTTTCAGCATCTCATGGACCAGGGTTGTTCTACAAGTTGTGGTAAAAAAAGTCAAAATGGTAGCCATGATGGTACAATCCACGCTTTATCTGTTTTTTATGTACATTGACCATACCTGCAGACATCCCTAATATAGACATTTTCTTGGCTGTGATTATCCACTAGCAGAATATGCGAGTGCGCTGGACTGTGATTAGCCTAGTTTTTCATCTATGATCTGCCCATCATAGGTGTCTCTTCTTGGAAAATGTTCTCCCAAAAATATAGCTCACAGACTCATTGGGGTATGCAAACTCCTTCACCACTACAGGGTAATGATCCATAAAGGGCTAAAAATACTAACATTTAATTATAATGAAGGATTTTAAAATGATTAAACATTATAAATCCTATTGGTAAGGAAGGAAATGAAAATAAATATATGAAGAATACTATCAATAGCAGCCTTAACTCTGTCCACTAAAATGTCTGTCTGGCATCGGATGCAACAGATCAAATAGTGTCAGCCCTGAGTAATAATTATTAAAATTTCATTCTGCTGTTATTTGGCTCCTAATGAGTTGAATATAATATATAATAATGGCAATTTTAACGGTTGGATGTTGCAGACTGAAGATTATTTTCAGTGTAACAACCACATCCTGTTGCCCATATATTTTGGAAGAAAATTGTAAGAAAAATCAATACAAAGAAAAACTGTAATTTACCATTAACTCCAAATGCTTTATTGCATGGATTTCTATGTGATTATGTATCAACATTTAATATTTTTTTTATATTGCTGCAAACAATAATTACAAAATATTGACACAATCTCAAGCGAGAGATTACTGAAATATGTAAACAGCAAAAGTATTAAAATTCAGTGACATTCTGAATTTACAATGGTAAGCAAATGGAGAAAAATGTCAAAAGGATGTTAATATGCATGCAAATCCTTTTTAAAAAATACAGAACACCAATATGCCATTTGTCAGCCACAAACTATTGGAGAAATCACTATTACTATATGTATTGTATATAAGCATGCATATACAGTTTGTAAATTTGATTCTTAAATCAACTTAACTTTATTAATTTACAGCCAGAACCTAAAAATAGATCTCTATAGCAGAAGAAGAAACTGTTTACAGAATATTAGTGATATTCTAACAGCTCTCTAGGAAAATGTAATAAAATAGAATATGCATGTGTGTGTGTGTGTGTGTGTGTGTGTGTGTATACACATATATGTTAGAAAAAATATATATAAAAATAGGACATATATATAGAAAATAGAATGAACACACAAACACACACACACACACACACACACACACAGAAGTTTGGTTCCCTAACCGTCATAAGAATCAAACATAAAGTCTCCTCATAACAGTTGCAACTGAGCAAAATTTTGCTGCAGTTTTGGACATTTCAATGGAGAAGCCAACAAATAAAAAGCAAGTGACTTTAGTTTCGGACTTATATCTCTCCTCCATCTGTGTTAAAGATAAGGCCATGAACCTTACTAACATGAGGTCTTTTCGTGTGTGAGGCAAAAGTAATTCTATAGAGATACTTGGGAAAGATGAAGCAACCATGAAAGAGGTCCTTGAGATAGTATGATGGAATTTTGGATCTGCAATTCTGTACGTCTAGAACAAGGGTTTTCTATTTAATTATTTGCACGGCTTGTCTCTTCCAAGTGATATTAGGAATGAGGCTAAAAAGCCACAGGAAGATGGATTGTTAGCCATTCCTTTCTTCCAGTGGAAGGAACCATATCAGCCAAAGTAAGTTGAGTCAGCAATGTACCCTAAAGGATTCTCATTCAAACTGCTATAGAAGGCCATCCAAGTTCTAACCAAAGCAGCACATTTGGAGTTCAGTAGAGACTCACAATAAGGTTCTGATGAATTTGGATAGTTTAAAATGTGAATGATCAGAATATGCACAGAACTGGGCACCAAACAACAGTAGGCTTAATACCTTAGTACAGAAAATTTAAATGGCTGCAGAGAGTAATATGTTCCCATTGGAGCTGGCAAATGTAATGACTGCACTGAAAGCTTTGTGAGTTTAGGCTGTGATTTCTTGAGTTTGCTGTATCCAAGAAGTAGATGACTAGAAATAGATACCTAAATATTTAAACACCTTTATTTGCTTGATGGGCCTGCAACTAGATATTTCCACAAATGCTGGCAATGTCGCTTGGTGAAGAGCAACATCTTTGTTTATAATTTATTTCTATAATACTCATATGAGTAAGGTTCAGTGCCTTATCTTTGACCCTGATAAAGATATAATAACAACCTTATTTCTAGCTCCTCAGTTCGTCTGCAGAGCATGTGCTGGGGATATTATGACACTACCAGACTGAATGGAAATGAAATGTTTAGCCCATTCTTTGTGGTTCATTTTTGACATTTTAAGCATTTTTCCTCTTTGCTCTCCCAGTCGGAAAATCAGCCCAATTTCTTTGAGTTTTCAAGGATGTAGTTGGTGCTCTAAGCATGTGTAAATAGATGCCTTATCTATTTTGCCTCTTAAACCCACCACCACCACCTAGAAATGAAAAAGGGATCTAAAAATTCATGCCAGAGGGTCTCTGTTACCTACAAATGGGAAGCGTAGGCCTGCCTCAAGCAGGCTAGAATTACTCGTTTCTGTATGTTATTGAGCTGCAGCTTTCAGTAGCCCGAGTAGCCCTCAGTAAGCATGGCTGGGTGAAGTGATGTTGATATTTAATTGTAATTTGGCAACATCTAGTGGGTTATGCGTTTCCCACTTCTGTTCTAATTGAATGATAGAACAATATCAGAAGTCAGTCCCATTAAGTCTAATGGGACTTACTTACAAGACTTTAGGTTATAGACTTAGACTGCATTAACTCTCATCACTATCCATCATAAACTATGTTTTATTTATTCCTGCAATTAAAAATAAAGAAGGCAGAGCAGAAGCCTTGGTGTTGCCCAACAACTGTTAAACACTTGGACAGCAAACTGAGCAGCAGTATGGGTGCCAATTATGAGAAGACATACTATATTTCTATTTAATTAAAGTAGTTCATTCCAATTTTAATGTGGACTTTAAAAAATTATATATAATTTTTATAATCCCCAATTGGTGTGATGAACTTTCTTTTTGGGGTGGTGAGATATAAATGGCCACTCTGTTTCATAGGTGGAAGAACTACCTATCAGCAAATATGATAGGACTAAGGCTGTTTACATCTTTGAAGGGGCACTTTGAGTTATCATCTATTGGAGTGAAAGGCTCCTTCAAAGCAAATGTCATTTCACTTCTAACCAGTAGAGCAGAGCAGTTGCAGATCTTCACTTCATAAAAGTGGCTTCTGTGTATGCATGGAAGTCACTGTTAATGAGGCAAAGCAACCAACTGGATCAGCTCTGCCTCAGTGTTTCATTGAGATGGAGCTACCTGTCTTCATGAGGTAGGTTGTCATGGCAAGATGGAATAATCTGCTTTCACTAGGCAAAGCATACTGTGAATAAGTCATTTGCCCCTAATAAGTACTGGGCAGGGTAAAAACATCTGGAGAATTATCAAAGTTCACAATGATGTTGGAACTAAAACATAACACATATACTACAAATTTTTGTAAGGAAATTAATCATATTCTTACATCTGTATCAGTCTGTCCTAATTTTACCTTATGACTTGTTCACATAAGTACACAATACAAAATATTGACATATCTAACCAAAACTGGAAAAAAAATTAATGCATTCTGAATAAAGGCATCACAACGAAGCAGAAGGAAGAACAAATCTACAAGTGTCTCTTTATCTGTTGTGCCAGGAAACAGTAATCTTTGTTAGTTGTTACTGAACAAATGGTGCAATGTTAGCATCTTAACTAGAGTTTCATTCATAATTTCTGTTTTTCAGAAACCAGGAATTTTAGGAGCAAGAACCCCACAGCAAAAGAATGCTTTAACATTTATCTTTGGTCTAAAAATTAAGTTTTGCAACAAAACAGTGAAAATAATACACAGTTGATTTAAATCAGTCACAACAGGCAAAATGATAACATGTGGATTAATTTTTCCTCTATCAATTTCCTTAAGCATTTTTCTTCATTCAAAATCTATTGAGAAACTCTTTCTGATTTTGTTCTGTTTGATCTTAAAGATCACTTAGGCTCTATTACAATCCAAGGCTGATCTTAATCAGGGCATGGAAGCCAAGCAGAGTAGTTACTGGATACCAAGGAATGCCAGGGCTGTAAGCTAAAGATCCTAGAAGAAGGCAATGGCAAATAACTTCCAATAAAACTCATGGGTGTCATCAGAAGTCAGACTCAACTCTATTATGACTCTAGGACATATTTGAGGTAAGTGTACAAATATGCATTGGAAAACAAGAAGCACATTCACACCAGCCAATATGGGTGAGAGAGACAAGCTGCACATCAGCTCTAACTCCTTGACTGACCTGTGTTGAAAAGTTTGGTTTGCAGAAGGATTCCACCTAAGTTTACTCAAATGGGGAACCTTGTTTACTGAGGCTCTCAATCATAAATACAGTTCTTACATCTTCAAGGAAATGCAAGGAGATGTCCACTACAACCATCTCAGGTCAACATAGGGAAGCTGAAAATGTTGGCAATAGGTCTGACAATGGGTCTAGCACATACTGTATGTACTTGTCCTTTTATTCATATTGTACATTATTTGGACAAAATATTTGCACAGGATTTGGGGTTCTGGCATGATCAATAAAAATCCTGATAACTTTATCTCATCTTTGAATGAGATATTTAGTTGGTGAAGCTTCATGTCCACTGATGACATTTTCTAGGAGGTCTTACTTACTGATGTAATTGCAATACACACTTACTCAAAAGTAAATCCCACCATGTTTGGCAGGAGCTACTTCCACATATCTGTGAACTGAAAGACAGTTGTAGATGTCTAAATTAGTGTTGTTATTCAAATAATTTGGGGCCTTGGGTCACACATGCTGACCTTAAAGGGCCATGAATCTCATTGAGACTTTTTTCTACTTCATCTTTGATTAGATTAAGTATGTTTATTGCAAAATACTTCATGTAAATCATACTGACCCACTGTTGTGAAGACAGTGCAGCAGAAAAAGAGAGAGCCAAGGAAGGACCATTTCTTTGAGGGATCAATAAACCATGCAAAGTCAATTTCATTGATCAGGTCACGTGTTCTGTTTGTAAATATCTCATTGTTGGTCTCATTATCTGTTAATTAGAAAGTGAGATGCTGTGATTAGTCAAATGTTATGGAAAATCAAAGATTACAGACTACCGCTGTGTTATTTCAACAGAACTATGACATGTTGTGGCAATGAAAAATTGGCGGAGGGGGGCGCTTATTTAAACCACATACATCTTCTATTGACAGGAAACAATTCCCTCTGATTTTGCAGCTTTCCTCTCTAGTTCGTGTATGTGGCTACTCTATAGTCATTCAATGTTGAGGGAAATATACACTTCATTGGTCATATATGCTCCAGAATTAGCCCCTGGTATTAACAAGAAAAACCACTTTACAGATTAACTTCTTTCTCAGAGTAATGGCTGATGACATGGAGAAAATGCTGAGGGAATGATAAGAAAAAAAGCAGATTCATTTAACATTACTAATAAAAAGTATGCAAAAATACTATTACTTAACATTTAAAAAGTAAAACAATCTTTAAAAAACATTCCTGGCATGTTCATTTTCCTTAGGTCCCACTTTCAACAATGATTATACTTATGCCAGATTCAATCTCCTCACGAGTGCTGCATTCTCAAATGGCTCCATTATTCCCAAGGGACTAGTGGAGGTATAAGGAATGCTGTTAGGATTAAAACATTTAAGATCTGCTCTTCGTAAATGCTAAGCACAATCTATGTGAGAATAAGTTTCTAAATCATGCTTTGTTCTGTAGCTCTTTTTCACATACCCGTTTGTTCCACAAGTCTTATCAAGCCGGGGGGGGGGGGGGGGATCAGAGAGCAAATCTGCCTGCAGAAGTAAAAAATCCTTTCTATTTAAGCAAGAAAATATAATATGCTACAGAAACTCAGGTTCCCACAGTTATTTACATATTCAAAACAAGAAGAGAATGAGCGTCTATTTGGTGCAATTCACTTGGTTGCCCTCTCCGCCAACTGCTGCAAACTCATACCTGACAAATCCTTTGAAAGATTCCACAGTCTCAGCATGAAGCTCCTGTATGCTTCACTTTCATGGCTCTGTCTGCAGCCTTCCACATGAGAAAACATGAGAGCTCCCAGAAGGGCATAGACCACTAAAGAACAAATGAAGCAAGCATGGGGAAAGATAGCCCAGAATACTTGACAGCAAGTCCTTTCCTTTGGCTGGGAAAGAGATGTTTTTGGCTTCATCTCCCCAAAACTTTGCATCAACAAGACCAGAAAGGTTTCATGAACAGAGAGAAAACAAGTCTGGAACTCCAGTAGAGCCTCTTCTTGACCAATGGAAACCTGTACCCTACTTCTGTTTCATAGCTAAAGAGCTCCTGGTTTTATAGCTGGAGTTATTCTTACAAAACCCAAAGAGCTGGATGGAGATTGCAACCAATTGCAATTTAAAACATCTGTCAGATGCTGATACATTGTGCAGAAGAAATATTGATTGCCTCAAGTGCTGTAATGCATGCATATGACGAGCGACTATACGCATCACGGGTTATCACCACCTGATAGCTGAAGGAAGAGGCTGTTTGTCTATAGGGCAATGTAGCTTGCAAAGCCCTGCCCTTTGGCAACAACCAAAGCAAAATTTCCAGTAAGAGAAGGCAAATAGCAAAGAATAGATAATGAGTCCATATAAGCAGGTAATGGATCTCAGTACGATTGGGGATATTCCCCAAGGAGTGAAGATGCAATTTCTAATTTTTCCAAGAAAGCTACTAGATCTCTACCACCGTATAGACTTCTTATGTGGAGGCTGTATAAAATAATACTTACCGCTCTATCTCCCTGTCCTCCCCTGCTCCCAGCCCACTTTTGAGGTATTTGCTCTGTGCACAAAGTCTGTATCCTGAACATACATGAGTTAGACTTCGTTCATTATATAGAATTACCCCAGAGTATACTGCTTGGTGAAAGAGAGAAAACATATCCTGTCTCCAAATCAACTTTTCTCCAACTTTATATCAGTTTGGGGCAGATATAAGAGCTGAGCTTTATTTTTGTAATTTATTTACTAAGACAGGTGTATCCCAACCTATCCCAAAAGCACCATTCAGTTCAGCTGACAATACTTCCCAATTATGAGCAAAAGTTATAAAAGCAACAGTATTAAACAAGCATCCAAAGAAACTAGGTTGATAGTTACAACCAAAACACAAAAGTATTACCTACCATGTTATCATAGAAGCATGCCAGAATAAAATTAGTTTCAACAAGTGGCAAGAAACAATTACAATCAACTATACTTCATAGGACAAAGTATTCCATCACCTGAGTGCAACTATTGAGAATACTGTTTGTCCCATCATATTCAAATTAAGAATATTAAGAATGACAGCTGTGCATACCTTCATTCAATGTTCCAAGATCAGAAAGTTAGTCATGGCATGAGCTATGTGTTTTTGAGATGGTGTGGTAATCCTTACTGGTAGTGGTGTGGCCAGGCCCAAACTTTTAGTCATATGGAATCCTGGGTGTTTTCTGAGCTTGGCTGTTTGCTTGCAGACATTTCATTACCCAACTAGGTAACATCACCAGTGCAAGTGAGTGTGGGGTTTGCTCCCTGTTTATATACAGTTTTTGTCATATCTCTGATCTGGGCTTGGAACAATAGGGAGTTGGCAGGGATCACGTTGTTAGTTGTCTTATTGTCAGCTGTCGTGAGGCTATGAGCTTTTTCAAAAGTTTCTTTTGTCTTCTAGCATAAAGATGTGCTACTTTGAGAACATTCTTTTAGTGAGGAGAACAAAATTCTGTGGACAAATCTAATTCAATTAATTCTACAGATAAGTGCAGATTAGAATGTGTGTAGTTTCTTGGATCGCCAAAGTTAGGGAGCTCTTTCTCTGAATACTGAAAAGCTTTTAGATAATCAATACCAACTCTCCTTGCATTATTTTATCAATGAGCTGCTTGGATGCTCATTAGATTTGGCAACTGTACTTCAAGCATTAAGTGCTCATGTTTCTATATCCATTGTTTATACATATGCAATAGGGTTCACTCCCACCCCCACCATCATCACCATGAGAATTTGTGGAACAAAGGGGGCAACCATTCCTACATGGCACAGAATGGTCTTTAGAAAGGAAAAGAGGGCAAACCTAATGGTTTGGGAGATTAAGAGTGGCAGTTGTGGTAAGGAGCATATCCACACCATTACAACTAACACTCCTGTTGTAATCATTCCTGAACCTTGGCTATATCTTAAATTTTGCATTCATTAATCTGAAGATCTTTTGATAAAGCTCTGTAACTCTTACAAGTCGTTTTTATGTAGTCAGAAGTTAGATCCAAAGACAATGAACACACCAGCAGGTGAGGAGATTTTAAGCTTTATTGTTAACCCTAGCAAACAGATTTGAACAGGAATACAAGAGCATCGTATAAAAGCATAACATACCAAGCAAGATGATACAACTCTTCCCCTACTATTGGGAGCTATCATAAGGCAACAGCGGAGAGACCCCGAGATGGCTTAGATAACACAGCGCCTAGTCCCAAGGCCTGTGTCCACTCTCCAAACTCCAGGGGCAACGTCAGGGCTTTTTATCAACGTCTGGCACTGCAATCCCATGACTCTGTTTTGGAGTCAGGGGCTGTGAGAGTGACCAGAAGTTATACCTGCTCATCAAAGGATTCCAGAGTCTGGGAACTGTAGATAAGCTAGTGCTTAACCTAAACAATCCTGAGGGTTTTCCTCCCACCTCCTTCTAAGTAAAAGTGAAAAACAAGCCAACGAAACATTATTATGATTCAAAGTGGGCTTTCTTAACATGTGCAGGAGAAATCATGTCAGAAACTATGTCACCTAAACTCAAAATAACAATGGTCTTCCGCATTGCCACTACAGAGGATTGGGTGTGTATGTGAACCATACACAGCCATCCATCTATGGGTCTGTATGTGCACTATCATGATGGTTCCTGAACTCCAAATTTTACCACAAACACATGGAATAAATAAATAAATCCCACTGAATAAATTAGTGCAGTTTGTTTGGAATTAGTCACGTTTTCCATATTTCAGGTCTTTATCTATGACCACAAGCTCACATTTCAATAGTATTATATACTAATAATGATGGTGACCGATAAATGTGCATCAGGAGTAGGAGTCAGATGAGTCAGGCTTGACATCTTTCAGAAACTCAGTCCTGCATTCAGGAACTAGCTAACAACAGAATTTTTAAAAATGTAATCCTCCTAGATCATTTGTTTTATTGAAGACAAGAACGAAGAAAGATTCACAGAGGATCAGATAGCTGCAGAATACAGAAATCCCATCCTATATGTGAATGATAGTTTTAGAGGTTAAATATTTTTCCCTCCCACCTTTTAGAGTTAATGGAGTTTTGGCTGCTGTTTTCCCAGTCTTGAAATTGAAAGGCACCTGCCCAGTGCTTACAGAATGCTTCTCTCTATTCTGACTCCCTCCTCGCCCTTCTTCCTTCCAGAGGTTTTAGGCTTCAGTTCCCACCAACTGCACCATTTCAGAGCTCCCAGATCTTGAATTAGCAATATCAATATTATTCCATGGAGTCAAGTTTTAATGTTGCATTTTAAAACTAAGCCATTTGTCAAAAGTATAACAATGTGTTTTTGCAGGGTTTTTTTCCCTTAGAAGGTAGGGGTTGGGGGGGGGGGGTTGGGTGTAGTTTTTTCTTTTTTCCCCCTGTCTTTTTCTCTTTTTGTACTTTTTTCCGTCTCTGCAAATTAAAGCAATAACATTAAAAAAATTGAATTGTGCTTGGAAGTGACTACATACCAGTTGCATTACTCCAACGTTCAGGTCACATAATCTATAACAGCATAGTTATCTGTAGCATTTTGTACATTTTTACTTTCTGGCCACTTTTCACAGGTAATGCCACATAAACATACTACAGTAATCCAGGTAGCCACAGAAATTTGAGTGATTTATGGGAAGAATCACTATTCACATTATTTATTCTGATTCCTGTTGGCAATCTTAGTTGCTACTTTTTCTGACATTTTTCAGAGACAGCTTCTTACTATAGCCAAAATGTGTTCAGATTTATGGTTTTGGGCTCAAGAACTTAACCAGAGCAAAACCAGTGTTGGCTATGCTCTTAATCCTAGATTAATTGTCAGAACAAGGCCAGTTCCCAACTACATGACTGAATTTTACAAGAACACTTATTCCCAGTTTAAACTTTTACCAACCAAAAGTGCACTTGGAGTCATACTTTGCACTTAGCTATGGTTTGTTCAACATGCCACTATAACCTAGTTCATACAACGTTAAATCCTAAATTATGTGAGTCCACACACAATACTAAACTAAGACCAAACAAACCATATTAAAGCTCAGTGTGATATGAAATCCCAGTTCTCCTATGAGCCTACTTCTTTTGCCTGAATTATTCGGTGCCCAGTTTTGATTTCTCTGCATTGATTGCAAACAATGGTTCAGGATACTGAAATGTTCTCTGGTCCTAGATGGAAAGGAAAGATGGAAGAGAGTACTATACCACAATCCTTTTCATGTGAGTTTTCCCAAAACATTGCACACAGATATTAAACAATGAAGTGAAAGGAAGCAAAAGGCCATTGGGAAGAAGGACCAGTACGTAAAACCTATCATCAAGAATGCAAGAAGCACTCTTAAAATACGTCTCCAAGACCTATTCCTTCTAAGTATTCTGGAAGGGTAGCTGCTGATGCTCCAAGCCACCGCCAGCCAAATGAGTGGAGAGATGGCCTGCCCATCCAATTCCAGCTACACGTAATCCAGCTAAGAACCAATGTTCTCTCAATGGCAAGGACAAGTCAGAAGCCAGACAGTTGAGGACCTGCACTGTTAATCTCTTTCAGAGATGTAAGGCTACTCAGGACCATTTCATTAGGCAAAATAAGGCAGTAACCTGAGGCACATAGCCTAATGAAAAGGCAGAAAGTGGTTAGTTATGTAATTATATTGTCAGTTTTTGAGTCAATTGTTGCTGCCTGAGAAGGTAAGAAGTGCTTGGGGCATGTTCGGCTTCAGACACCAAAACAATCTGATGGCTCTTTGGTCCTGCACTTTGGCTGAGGGTAGGGAAGGAGACATTCACTGCACCAACCTGAATTCAATCAGCCTTGAGGCCACCGTATACTTCAACCTGTTTTCTAGGAACAATAGTTTTGATGTTGGCTAATGGCTACGAACATGGTGATCTAAATAAATAAAAATAAATAAAAATCACCAGTGAAACCAAAACCAAAACCACTGACAGTAAAAACAATAATGATAAAACAGAAAGTGCAACTCTTAACTGTACAATCATTCAAGCCCTTTGTGCAGGCTAAAAGGATTAATTAACAGAGGAACTATTTGGTCCTGGAGCAGTTCTTGCCCTGCAAATGTTCAGATGAACAACCGTTTTGTAAGCTGCTGTCTAGACTGAACAGTATGGAGTCCTCTGGATGGAATTTCATGAGTGGTGATGGTACATTCTGGATGTGGCCTTTTCTTCATGATATGTTTCAGGGCTTCAGTTCCCTCCACACATGAAAAGAGCTGAAGTTATGGAGAGGAGGAGCAAGCCTCAACACTCCCCAGAAATGGCATCTTCCCCTGGAATTTGCTGTCCAAAGCCAGGACACAACCTTTTATACAGTGATAGGAAATCTACTTATAATTCTACAACAGCTCCTTAGTATAGGAGATGAATGACTACGGGAGATGATAATTGCATGGCCATCAGCTTCATGTAACACTGTTACTGTTTGGGAATACACGCAAATTGTGCAACAGTTAGATGCAGGAGGAAAATCAGCCTTATCTGCAGTTGTTCCTAAAATATTAATTGCTGCATTTCACAAAGATATGGATTCCTAGAATCCATATCAACAAATGTTTATACAAACAAAAGTGGTTAGCTCAGCAGCCAGTCCATGACACTCAAATTATTAGAGAGCTATTTCACCTATCTATCCACATCATTATCATTTTGTTTAATAAAATAATTTGGGATGGAGAGCTGCTCTGAAGCATGCTGCAAATAATGATTGATTTGAATTATATATTTTATTTTTCTAGAAGAAACCAAATGCTGGTTGCTTATGGTCAGCTTGTGGCCTCATTCACCTTCAATTCATCTAGTGCTGAGAATTGTAAAAGAAAGAAGGGAGAAATTTATTTACAATTATCAGCCAGGTTATATTTCAGGTTTGATTTAATTTATCCACTTAGTTTAATTGGTGATTTCCTCCAAACTATTATACACAAATCAAAAGATGGGTAGACTATAATGCATGGATGATGCATGGATTTAAGACAGGGCTGCTTAATCTATTAAGTCAAACATTCTTTAAAATAGGACAACAGCTGTAATGAAGCCTCAAAATAGTTTAACTAAGCTATAGATTGTGAAACTGCGTATCACTTTGGTTGCTCACAAATGGCCACAAGGGGGCACTGCAGGAACGCATGATTTACTTAAAGCAGCTTTTTAGGGGAACTAAACATTGAGGTTTGACTTCCATATACTGTACCTTATTCAGAAATGTTCCAATGTGAACAGGAAAATTATCTGCTAGTATCAGAAGCTGGGCAGTTTCTATTCCAGCCACTTCTACTATGAAGCTGAATTCGTTGACTCAGAAGCCAGACTGCCAAGCCATCAGTACTCCATCTGGATCAGTGCACACATATATTGTCTGAAACAAACACATGGGTAATGTTTACGTGTTAGCAGGAGTGTCTGCATTGGGGGGGGGGGGGGGTTGAGTGAAAAGATGGCACCTGCAACCATAAGATTGAAACCTTGCCCCTTTCTTACATATGTTGCGTGGTTGCCCCTAGATGTTAGAATATATATGGTAGCCTTTTTCTTCCCTTTACTAGTTAAAACAAGATTAAGTAGAATACATCTTTTCTGGAAAAATGAGAGAAAAAGCAATATAATCTGCCTTCTTGAATTCTGCCCTTGAAGATAGGTTTGTTGTTCTATTAACACTGTAAAGGAGATTGCTTACAGATCAATAACACAACCAACATTTTCTAAAACTAATAATGTTAATTAGTCTTCCTGATCAGCTGAAGTATGCCTTGCTTTCATATGATCATCAGTCCATCTGTTCAGTACTGCTGACGGTGGCTAGAAGACCTTTCTAGAATTTCAGTGAGGACTTTCCAGCTCTCTCAGACGTGGATGACCTTGTCTGGGTTCAAAAGCTATGCAGAGTCATATGTAATTAGCTTTTGGATGGGAGACACCAGGGAATACCAAGACTGCAAGCTACACAGAAAAACTGAAACAACTTCCTGGAAGCAGACAATGGCTGAACAGTTCTATACTTTTGCAACCTGGAGATATTATGCCACCAGGAGTTGAGGTCACCAGGAGCTGAGGTTAAAATCTGGAAGTCTTTACCTTCTTTTAAGAAATGCTGAGAACTGTATCCCAGAAAAATCCTTTTTTGTGTGCATATGGATAGTAAGGATGGCTTACCTATGTATTCGCAAAGACTGACATGAAATAATCAGAAAAACAGTTTATAAGTAGCCATGGGTATTCTAGGAGACACCCTTCAAACCACATGTTTTTACAGTGGAATGCAAGGTGGATGGAATGCAGAGAAGTACAGTGGTACCTCGGGTTACGAACGCCTCTGTTAACAAACTTTTCGGGTTACGACCAGCTCCGGCCGCAAAAATTTACCTCGGTTTGCGAACTCCGCCTTGGGGTATGAACAGGATACGCAGCCATTTTCCCTCCCATGACATGGTCCGTGGCCATTTTTCCGCCCCTGACACGTGGTCCGCGGCCATTTTCCGCCCCTGACACGTGGTCTGCGGCCATTTTTCCGCCTGACACGTGGTTCGCGGCCATTTTTCCGCCCCTGACACATGGTCCGCGGACATTTTTCCGCCCGACACGTGGTCCGCGGCCATTTTTCTGCCCCTGACATGTGGTTGTAGGGAGGGGGACTCTCCCTCCAAGCAATAGCTGCCTCCCTGTACTCCACGCCAGAACGGATTAACGGTAATTACATTGAACCTTATGGGGAAATTTCCTTTGGGTTGCGACCAATTCGGGGTGCGACCAGAGTCACCGAACGAATTAAGTTCGTAAACCGAGGTTCCACTGTACACGGAGCAGCACACTGCAATTCCTTTGCAGGTTTCCTTGACTGATGAGGAGGCATGAAGGAGAAAGGCTTGAGAGCATTGCAGGATCAATCACGTCAGACTGGTTTCTCATTATGGTCTGCAAAGAACTCTGGATTGGCTAGATGGCCTTCATTTTCTATTACATTCTATTACATCTTGCTACAGCAGTCATTAACCACTAGAGTCCTTCCCATGGATGGTTAGTTTTGGTTTCTTTGGTGTATATGGATGCCATCCAATCCCTCCATAGGTCCCCCGGAACCACTATCTTGCGGAATCTCATCACAGGACCCAGGCCAGCACCCTGAGCCCAGACAGGAAATCTGCAAAAGCAGCTCACTGGGTGATTTCGCGTCCGTCACTCACTCTCAGTGCAACCTCCCTTGCTGTGAGGAAAAATGGGAGGAGGAAGCATGACGTATGCTGCCTTGAACTCCTGAATGAAAGGTGGGATGTTAAATCAAACCCAAAAAAGCCCCTCATTTCTATGATCATATGATCCCTGTGGCAGCAATCATACTTATACTTCACTTCAGTTAGCGTACAGAATATCCTTTTTAAAAATGCCACCTCTTGCAAACCACAGCGACATTCACTTTCTCTTCCTCTCTCCCCATTCCCACCCACCCTTCACCCCACCAGCTTGGTATTTCTCTAGATACCTAGTCAGAATCAGATGAGGTCATGCAGGCCTAGAAAGAGCCATGCAGATATTCCTCTCTCTCTCTCTCTTTTAAAAAGGATGGGTCACCAGACTCATCCATTAGGAAAAAAGTATTCTGCATGCTTTTCTCCCCTCACCCCCCGCCGTCCTAAACTAAGACTTCGCAACATTAGCAGTCTGTTCGTGGGCCTAGCAGTGTACTGATTCCTATATAACGTACATACTGTGAAACCTCATTCCAAGTGGGAGAGAGTTTCCATTATTAGGCAAAATCTGATAATGCAAAGATTAGGTCATTGCAGCAATTTTAATTTAACATGATGACATTTATGTCATTAAGGTAATGACGTTGTGATGCAAATGATTCTATTTGCATAATGTTTATCATTTGCATGATAATATCATTCAGCAAACAACACAAATTCCATTAATTGTGTAATGATGTCATTATGGAAATGATATCACTCCCATCATCTATGTTCTTTGCATAATGACATCATTCCATAAGCAATGCAAATTCTATCATCAGCATAATGACATCATTACATACATGACATAAACCAAAGCCAAACTGGTCCACTGAATGAGAAATCTATTACATGAAGGTCTGGTAAATCAAGATTTCATTATACTTGAATAACAACCCTTTTCTCTGTTCAGGGATAAATTCTACTAGGGCTAATCTTTTGACACCCAAGGTAAGCTAAAGCAACCCTGAGTGGGACCATAGCCATTCCCTCTCTTTTTTCTTTCCTCTTGCCACCACTTCCCCTGTTCTGTTTCTGATTCCTTTTCCCAGTTCCCACAAACACTTTGGAACTGAAACTAAGCAGCCCTGCTCTATTACATTAATGAGCATTTTGGAAGGAAGGAAGGAAGGAAGGAAGGAAGGAAGGAAGGAAGGAAGGAAGGAAGGAAGGAAGGAAGGAAGGAAGGAAGGAAGGAAGGAAGGAAGGATTGAGAACACTAAATAGTATAAATAATTTAATTTAATATCATTATCTACCTCACTGTTTCAGACTCTCATTTTGTCATCTTTTGCTTAAATGGATATTATTATAAATAAATTATTAAACTGCATCATCCCTGTGGCAAGGGTGATCACATATTCACAAGGAAAAAGGCCCTTTGGGGAAGTCTGGGGAACCCATTCTCTTCTTTGCTTCTCCAGGCTAACCAGTTGTGCAGACTGCATTGGGGCTAGATGTACTCCAATTAGCCCCTTTGTTTGTGGTATTTAAAGCTAGATTGTTGCTGATCTCATTGTTCTTATTTGTATCACGTTTGTCTCAGTTGGAAGACATTGTGTAGAGCAAGTTGGAGTCCAATCGAGGATGCAGAAGGTTTAGAAGTGTTGAAAAAGGCTCCAATTTTTCAAGCAGCATGCAGATCACTCCTCTACACATAGTATTAAATTCTAATTATAGCTTGTTGGTGCCCAAGACTGGAGTTGCTGTTAAATCTATATATACCATTTCCCCAGGCTTGCAAATTTTGTTTCTTAACCTGTTGATGCTTAGTTAAAAAGGAAAAAGGGAAAGAAACATTGCTGATGTCCAAATAACATATGAACTTATTTTTATGTGTGAGAAGAAAGCTCATTTCTCAGGAAATTCTAGTACAAGAATATCTACATATACATAACTACACCCCCCTCCTTTATTAAACAAGGGAGTATTTTAGTATCTAGGGAGGAAGAATGTGTCTTCCTATACCTGTCTCCTCTCCATGGTGACCCCATGCCTTTCTATGGTGAGATTTTTTTTTCAGTTACATTGATCACCAGGAGGCACTGCATGATTGGTTTCCTCTTTAATTGGGGCTCTTCATATACAGGTAGCCAGATGTTATTCTATGGGGTTCAAGCACTCTACCAGAAATCGAACTCACGGGCCTTCATACTTTAGAATACTACATACAGGGCAATAGCTTTACAAGTCATGTAAAAACCCATACATGACCATGAGGGTAGGACATAATAAAGCATTGGTATCTCTCTACTCTGAGAGTTTAAGGGAATGTGGACTATATGTACCATTTTGAGAGCTTACATTCAAGTATATTAGAGGAGCGTGCTAACATTAATGACAAGACATTTCTGACTTCCTGACCTTTGATTCTTGCTGGGTAAATGATGCAGACTTAATCAAAGTCAGGATATGAGGCAGCTTTAAAGGGCATTGTTAAAATTCCAGAATATTCATGGTTACTGTTCACACAATAGCTATATGTGTGCTACATTCAGGACCAGAAATAGTACGTGCCTAATACGAGTTATCAGAGGGGACAAACAGTGGAAAGGAGAGTGACATGGTTCCATCTCTTTCTTGCAGATCTCCTAGAGGCATCTAACTGGCCACTACAATGAGCTTGCTGAATTAAATGGGTCATTTTCCTCTTCCAACTCTTACATTCCTTTCTATTTTCAACCAAGAAAAATGCAGTGGCCCAAGGGAGCTGCTAGAGGAGATACCATTAAATCAAACCTATATTATACCCACAGGCTGCACAGACATCAGTCTGATCCAGCAGGGGCTTTGCTTATGATATGAAGATGATGATGATGACGACAACGATGACGACTGGAGAGACTTTATCAAAAGTAATTGAAAATATAGTTATGAGCATAATTACAGTACTTAGGTCTGACCATGTAAGAACAGGCAGCCATTTGTGTAGCATCTTTCACAACTGTGGACTTATTTCCTTTACTCAAGTATTTACCTCAAGTATTCTGTTGGCATCTTCAGGACATACTGACTGAAACAATTTTATCAAAGAAAACTAGATTTAGAGAACACAAAAACAACTAAGCTAGGTCTTTAAGTTCACTTTAAATAATAAACAGTACTCCACCACAATAAAGTTAAGTCCAATGAGTGACTACACCTTATAATGACACTTGTCATAATGGTCTCTGCTAATATATGCAACCACTTTTCCCACAAGAGGGTGCCTGATCTCCTCCAAGATAGTATGAAACTCCTTGATCAATGTATTTGCTAATCAATAGTCAAGGGAGACATAATTCTGCCCTATCCAACCAGATTCCCTATAGTATTCAGCAATTCCTAGAATTCCAACCCAAAATAGCTTGCTCTCATATTACCATATCATAGTAAGAATGCTTCTGATACGGATGACATGGAAGAATGTATAAATGACTTTGAATTAATAAATGGAATCTTCCCATATTTCTTAATACAGGTAAAACAAAGAAAGTAAATATGTATTTTCTGGCAAAAAGAGTAACAGTCTTAACTTGTAATATTCTGCTTTAAAAAAAGATTTCTTACCTATTACTCTGACAAAAAGCTCAGATTGACAAGGCAGGTAACCTTAAAATATCATCATCATCATCGTCATCATCATCATCACTCCTTCAGTTACTGATTTCAGGGTTATGAAGGCTGCTGCTTATCTAGCCAAGATGACATCAGGCATTTATAAAAAGTTTGGGAAACCATGGGATTTGTAGCATGTAGGATAAACAGCTTTGTGGGAGAAAGCCCTAAGTGGTGGTGAGGGTCAACAATCCAGTGATGAGGACTGAATGGGTTCAGCAGCCACAGAATGCTGACCCACCTGCTTGGGAATGGGGATACAAAATGGTGGTGGGGTAGAGCTTAGGGTGGCTGAAATTCTGGCAAAGTCTGTTTTCCATATTGCAACACCTTTTTGCAAATTCCACTAACCTTTCAAAGAAAGTCCCACCATGATGTAACAAAATTGTAGAATGAACCATATAGTAAAATTATAGTAGGGCCAGTGAAAAGATGCATTAGAAAATGTTAAGTAAATAAAAATTAATAGTAATAGAACATTGGGGCAAAGAAACACTTTGAAATATCAAAATGGACATGCAAACCAACTGATTGTACTTTTGTCTGTGCTTTCTAGGCTGATTAAGGTAGTAGGGGAGAATCTTCTTCTTTGATCCTATTGTACTTTCAGATAAACAGAAGATGGCTGCCTTTCCAGGCCTTTTGCTTTATAAACAGCAGCCCCATACCTACTTATCTGGAATAAATCCCATTGACCTTCGCATAAATAAGATCACATTTCCAGCAAGCCTGTTGAGCTGAAGATGCATGAAGAGAGACCTGGGCCACAGTGCAGAATGTTTTCTCAGAGCGGGGACAAAGGGAAAATGAGACTTGGAGGATCAGTTCATTGTAGTGGAATTGATTTGAGGGGGCTTCAGGTGAGAAATTGAACTAGGTGAATCTTGAATATTTGAGGAGAAAATTAATAGAAAAGGAAACTGAGGACTAGGGAAGTCAAATTCCCAAGGGAAGCCTTCCAATTGGGAGTAGGAATGAGACTACCCTCAGCTCTAGACATACTGCCTCTGACCAGAGAGGCTCTATTTTATCATCATAGCTATCATAGAGGAAGAACTTCCAGAGCAGAGGTGAGCTTGAAGAAAAATGGGGTAGCTGAAACTGATGATGGATGGTACATTGGAGATAGAGTGAGCAGGTGCATAAACAAAAGACAAGTCTCCCACACATTTTAGATCTGTAAAAGAGGACATTTCAGCAGATGTAGCTTACATGACAAACAAATTACAGGTGACAAAAGTCCCCCTCTTATTGAACATGTAGAATGCAGGAACAATGTTTTCTTTTTTATGTGGCCACTATGGCTGCAGTTTTATACACTGAGAATTGGGTATAAAACTGAGAATTGGACTCACTGAAATTAGTGAAACTTTTGAGATAGACATAGGATTGTGCTGTAACAGGTATCTATTAAAAATCTAGGAAATTATCATTCTATAGAACAAAATGTCTATGTTATTACAAACACCAGCTTCCAAATTTAGGGATGGGAAAGATGAACTAAAGATGGTTACAGGTTTCACTGTAGAGGCTACAAATATCTGGATAAATAAATTGATGCAACAAATTGATACTATATATGTAGTATCAATTTGTTGCATCAATTTATTGTAGCTAATAATGCCCTTGCTTTTCTTCAGAATTATTGTTTTGCAAAATGCAGTGTAGCAGGCAGAAGTTCAGTAGGTACTGATTTTCTTCTTGACAGGGAGATGATGCCAGGATCAAAAAAGCTTATGTTAAATTGCTGGCTCCCATTCAGCTGTTAAGTTCATTATGTCGTTTGAGCAAAAAAGTGTACATAAATATTTACAATGCATCTTCAAAGGTATTACAGGGGAAAGCATTATGCAGTGGGCTAAAAAAGCAGACAAGCAGCAGGTGGAGATACTTATACCAAAGTGTTTAATGTATAGGTTAATACATAAGGCTAGTACAACATCAAAAAAGTTACACTGTGATGAGATGTGCATTGTTTGTGCACACAGACATGCTTATCTGGGGTTAAGCATGACAAGTCCCTCAAAAATTGCATCATTGCTGATATTGGCCAAAAAAGAAAATTGAATTGGCATTTCCTAGTATTTCTGTTTCAAACTGGTATTTTTAGAATTACTAGTCTCATTCATTTGGCCAAATGTAATATCAGAAATGTGTTGCAAATCAGGTACAAGTTGCCTCAGTTTCTTCCTCAAGGGGAAAATTGGTTAACTCAGAAAAGTATTAGCTTTTCATGTAAAAAGCCTCAATTTTAATCCATGACCTCTCCAGGCACAGATGGAAAAGGGTGAGCTATAGACATAGTATGTTAGGGTCTGACTTGGCACAAGGCAGTTTCATGCACCACGTCTGGCCAACGTTGGCCCTCATTAGTCAAAAGTGTTTGACTTTAGCTGCATTTTACTTTTCTCTATCAGTGATTATTATCAGTAGGCAGATCAAGTTCTGTTTGTCCATATTTATGGTGATATACTGTCTGTCAGGCCCCATCCTTCCCCTTTATCATTGTTTCTAAACACTATGGAGAGCAGACCTGTTTTCTTTATAAATGGCTTTAACCAGCATCCTTCAAAGGTGAGTGTTAGAAATAAGTTCCAAATCTGTAAGAAAAAGCCATTATTAACCATAAATAAATGATTTCATCATAAAGGTCACAACATTTCCTTCTTTTAAAATGATGGGGCCATTTTTGCCCTGGTTGGCAAAAATACTGGATGTTTTTGGTGAACATTTGTTAAGTGCCAAAGAAGAGGTTAGTGAATTTCATTAACTCTGCTCCAGTGGGAAACAGACTACTTGGGCCTGATTTCCACGCACAACTGTATACATGATTTGATTTTTTAAAAAACTGTATAAACCATGGTGGTTTAGCTAGATCATTTTAGACCCTAGACTTAACAGCCTTGGGGTGGCCCAACCCTTTCTTTTATAATAACATGTATGTATTTCACATACTTCAAAATGAACAAAGCCAATTTTACCCTGTTGGAGGAGGGCAAATTCTCCTGCTCCTTCTGCTGTATAAGAATTTTGGCATCTACCCAAAGTCTTGCTCCAGTAAGATTGGAACTCAAGTCAAAGTGTGATCTGACATTTGATCCTGGATGAGGTTATTTCTTTTTTTCCTCTAATCCCCATTTTTCAAATAACCTTTACCACAACCGTATACATATATACATTCATCATCAAAGAATTCTTTGGGAAGGGAGCTGAAAGCTACAACTAAGTTGATTAACCTTCTGCAAGTCACCTTCTATGCATGGCCCTTTGACGTTTTAAAGAGAAACCAACAGAGAGAAAGGTATGGGGGGAGGGGGATACTATAACTATATTGTTGCATTTCTGGCAGGAGGATCTCTTAAGGCCAGACTGGACAATCCATGCAAAGGTATGGTCCTAAATTAACGTCATACTTGTTTATCTGGGAGCAAACTCCTCTGAACTCAGTGGATCTTACCTCTAAGTTGACACATACAGCAGTATTGCACTTTCAAAGAACCGAGGGTTGGGGGAGAGAAAATGTTTCTGTTTACCAGGTAAATCCTTTGGGGCCAGTGTAGGATAGGAAGGCAGTTGATGGGAGGGGAATTTTTCTTCGGAGCATTTCTTTGTAATCATATACAAAGCTTCTCTACCAACTGCTCCCACCCTATCTCATTCCATCCCACTGAATTCAGGAAAACTTCAAGACCCTCCCGAGATGATTTGTAATTGGGGTGGAGGCAAGGAAAAAGGAATAGGAAACTTCCTTCCCTTGAAGTTGCCTGAGTTAAGGTAGGAGTCAAAGCTTCCCTCTTCTATTTCCTAGTCTTCAGAGAGCAGATCCTGATGAGATTCTGCCAGGACAGAAGTCAAGGAAGATGCCAAGAAGATAAGCTGGGTCCAGAGTCTGCTTCGAAAGGATCTCACCATGATGGAAGCCCTCCTTTGTGGTTGCAAGTGTGTGAGAGTGGGGCGGGGGTGGGAAGAGTACTCACTCCGCTGTATTTTGCATATGCTCAGTGCTGCTTTCCCTTTTCTGTTGATTCCCAACTGAAATTTTAGAGATGTTTGAGTTGAATTTTTCTCCTGCCAGTTCAATCCTGCTTGGGGGTCTTCCAGTTATTTCTGTTTCATTGGGAACATGAGCACCCACCCACCATACTCTGATGAAGATAGAGAGCAAGCCTTGGACAAGACCACACATGCCTCTTGGCAAAGAGTTGCACTTTGGGAGGGTTGTTTGAAACTGGGGTGGAAGAAGCCCTGTTTAGGGCAGGAGCGACACAGGGGTTAGAGCTACGGCTGGTGCCTGGTAAAGCCAAAGATGCAAAGAAGTGAACCACTTTTCCTTCAACTCTTTGAAACAGTATCTTTTTATTCTAAACTCGATTAAGGTGTAAATGAGAGGAAAGGTCAGGACTTCATTTGTGCATGCTGAGTGATTGTAGCCATGATGGTTTGTAAACCATGGCTTAGTCATGTGTGAACCCAGCCAGCTGGCTTATTCAACAACCATAATTTACCCAAATCATACCTTGTGGGATGGATGAACTCAGCCACCTGAGGGTCAATGGAACTCAAATCCTATCGTTTCCAGGAGCTGTGTATTAAAGGAACATCACTTATTTCAAGTTAATTCATCAAATTTTAGGAAAGCAGTTTGAATAGCTCCTCCCATTTTCCACCCTGACATTTTCTATACAAATTCATGGTGAATAGGCTTCAGTACAAGGGAACAGAGAAGCTCTGTAGCAAACTCCTGAGTCCTCAACATCTGGCAGGTGAACTAGCCACTCTTGGAGACATAATGCTGGATTACAGAGATGTGTATAGTCTGATCTAATAGAGCAGCTCTTCAGGTTATCTGTGGTTTGTGATATTTTGAGCAGCACACAAGGAACAGCTTGATTGTACTTTTGAATATTTATGTTGTGGTTGCTATTTCTTGTGGCTTCCCAATACAAGCCTGTAAAAAACAAAACACATTTCTTTCCAGTGGAGACAAGACCAGAAATGTCACTCCAAGAATATATGAGTGGAGTGAGATGCAATTAGCAGGACCCAAAGGGTTTACGAGGGGAAGGGTGTGAACAAAGCATTTCCTTCCCTTCAGTCATTTATAACTTCACATTGCATTTACATGTGGTTTCAAGCTGCTGTCCAAAGAATTTGTAGGGTTTACTGAGATAACACTGCATTCATTAGTAGATCAGTGGGCTACCATTCCTCTGGTGTCTGTTGGGTTCCTGATTAAACAAATGCCCCAACTGCACCCAGCATTAATGGATGATATATCACAGAAATGATATTTTGTAGAATGCCTCACGGTTCATACAACAGATGTCAATTCTTTCCTGGAACTGTGCAGAATGCACACATGCCTATATGAACTTTAATTTGTACAACTGTGTGTATATGCATAGGCAATCCAAAATCTGAACGGGAATCCCATTCATTCTTTTGGTATTTCCATCACCTACTCCAAAAGCAAAATAGTAATAATAAGATTAATACATGATGACAATAAAGATTAGGGCAATTTTGAGGCATCCTACACAAGCAACCTTGCATTTTGCTGACCACCAGGGATGAGGAAAGTTGCTGTCCAATGCATCTGGAGGGATCCAGCCTGGGGAAAAGCATGGCTATGTCAATAGCCTAGAAAATACACCTGAACTGCGGCCAAAAGGGGAGAATCAGAAGACAAGAGAAACGGGGCTTGGCAAAGAGGTCCAGCACTATCCACCTGCCTGAGCTTGTGCAGAGGGACCTGAAGACCAAGGCTAGGGCTGTGATTTCCACAAAGGGTCAGGAGGTGGATATCGAGGCTAGCCAAAATTAGTCCAAGGCCGTTTTTCTCAACCTCAGCGACTTTAAGATGTGTGGACTTCAACTCCCAGAATTCCCCAGCCAGCCATCCTGGCTGGGGAATTCTGGGAGTTGAAGTCCACACATCTTAAAGTCGCTGAGGTTGAGAAACACTGGTCTAATGGGAAGGGCAAACCTGTGCTTTGTTTACTTGGTTAACTAAGGTTGATTGCTTAAGCGCTGGTGACTCTATTCCTACAACAGGCTAAGCCATAAGACATATTTGCGGATCAGAAGGCGTGGCTGTTTCAGGAACGGGCTGCCCAAACCCATCGCGTCCCATGTGGCTCAGCCCCAAGGGGGAGGTTCGGCAAAAGGTGCACAGAAAATTAGGAGAGGCTTGCCCACTCCTCACCTTCGCTTCCTTTTCTTCCCGTTCTCCACCGTCGCCTTCCTCAGCGAAAGCGAGACATCGCTGAGACCACTCCGAGATGGCTCCGCTGTTCCGCCGCACCCGCCTCCCTCCCTTCGTCCGGTCGGCGACTACTCAGCGATCCGTCCCCCGCGCCTCCCCGCCCCCTGCGCGCGTTGCAAAGCGCCCGAGGGCGCGCCCTTGTTCAAAAATTCTCCCGCCGCGAACGCGCGAGTCGGGGCCAGAGGAAGGAGCTGGCGCGGGGGGTGGGAGTGGGGAGTCAGGGCACCCACAGGAGTGGGCGCTGCAGCTGGCTAACAATACAGAGGCCCCGCAGCCCAGCCCTCCCTCTCCCCCGACCGAGAGGGAGACCCCGCCGAGAAACCTGGCGGCTAGGACGCTAATACTTCTCTGGAAAGCCCGGAGGAATCAGAATCTCGGCGGAATAACCAGCTGATGGGACTGCGAACGGCGAAGGAGAGAAGGGGAGTGTCATAAAACACGTTTAAGCATAGTTTATTGAGTAGACCTCAGTTGGCTGACTTGGTCATACTTTAATAATTTAACAATAAATCCACCTCTTCTCTATGGGTCCCCTTCTCTCTCATAGAAGTGATGCTGGCCATTCATATTGCAACCGCCCAACCCTCGAAACCAAAGTAATCCACATCAGGATTCGGCGCAACTTGGGAACCCAGCTGTAGAAGAGGAACAATTGCTGGCTCTTGGGCGGTTGCAATATGAATGGCCAGCATCACTTCTATGAGAGAGAAGGGGACCCATAAAGAAGAGGTGGATTCATTGTTAAAGTGTTAAAGTATTCTTTCAGGTGGCTTTCTCTGAGTCCGAATGGTTAAGTGTGGGAGGAAGGCAGGCAGGCAGGCTGGCAGGCTGGCTGGCTGGCTGGCTGAGCCTTTCCTACCTTGCAATTTGCATGGGTACCAGGTCACCCTGGCAACCCTCTGTTTCTCATCAAAGGATGTTGTCTTATCTCATCCCCATCCCAGACTTGAAAGAATCTTATGCTTCTCTTTCCTGTTTCTGAAAGCTAGTTTTTTCCCATTGAAGCGAACAGTAGCAGAAGCAAGGTAAGAAAAATCCAGGGTATACCCTTTTTAAGAAGGCAAGGACAAGTGATGTGTTCTAAGGGTGTGATTGGAGGAGTGTCCTGATCTTGCAGGTCCTTCCATTCCATTGTGGTCCAGTAGGATATGCCAGCCGCACCACTGACCAGACATTGACCAATATAAGCACTCAAGGAGACAAAATGTACAGTTAACAAAGCACTCCAAAAGGATACCCAACTACAATTTAGACAACTCAATTTATGACACCAGTTCTTTTTACTGATATTGTGAGAGTTGAGGAGCACATTAAATCACTAATAAGGAAACTTTAGGCGGGAATAAATCAATGATGCATAAAGGCTGAATTGAGTCACATGAACACAACTCCCCAAAAAGAGGGGGGCTGAAAAAAATGGATTCAGCAGGAAAGAAAGAGGTGTTTTTGGGGGGCAGTTTTTCATGATCAAGGGCAACATTGGGGTTATTAGGCCATTCTGATCTTGATGTAAAAGACATAAGAAAAGTACATTGAACCTGAAAATTCCTCCCTACATGGGATCTACCAAATGCTTTGGATTATGTTCAATCATTCCCAGCTACCATGGCTTACACCTGGAGAAATTATTTGGGAAAGGCTGTTGTAGCTCCTTTCAAATTTAACTTCACGCATTCAACTATAGCCCTTGTGCGAAGCAAACTCTACCCTATACTATACTGCTGGTATGGGATAAAGACATAATTCTGGGGTTATGTTATTTATGGGATGGTAGCAGTACCTGGCAGGGGAGGAATTATTAGCTAGGCTAGTTCCAAGAGATTGAAACCCCATTTTCCAAGAGTGAGTAGTCTTCAAATGTAGCAGTTGTAAGACCATTCCTTAATTAGTGTTCTTTTTTTTTTTAATCCGCACTCAGTCGTGACCAATTCTGCGGCAACTGCCTGGACGAGTCCCTGCAGTTTTTAAGGCAAGGTGTTTCGGAAGTGGTCTGCCATTGCCTCCTTCCTAGAGCAGAGTCCAGCTGGCGAGCGCAGGAGGCAAGGTTTCTGTTGCTTCGCGCCTTTTTCGGGCGAGCGCGGCTTCCGCGCTACCAGCAACTGCTCCCGACTCCTTTTGCAAGGCGCCGCCAGCATTTTTCCTCCCACCGGAGTGAGAGTACCCATTTATCTACTCACATGAGTTTTCGAACTGTTGGGTTGACAGGAACTGGGGGAGGAAACAGGAGCTCACTCTGCTACGCGAAGGCTGGGCTCAAACCGCTGAAGTGTCGACCATTTCTGGCCGGCAACTTTCGGCATCATTAAGACCCAGAATATTAGGCTATTTATTTGGTCCCAATGGTTGAGCCAATGTTAGGACTGCAGAGAACGTGCTATTCTATTTATTCAACAGATTTCTTTTGTTACCATCAACTATGCCATCCTGATTGCCCTGATTCTGATTTGATTCCATCAGTTGTGGTTGTAATAGAACCTTGGTTGCTACAAAGAAGTGCCTGTGGTCCATTAGTGGCATATTAGAAGCCATACTTCCAGAAATAGGCAGAATCAGGAGAAAGAAGTGTGCCGGGTCAACAATTAAATTGAACTGAAGTTAAAATCAACAAACAAACAATATTATTTTTCTCCAGCATTAATTTTTTTTTTACCAACTCATGAAATTCTACAATTAAAAACTATGGATCACATTTTAGAGGGGCTTTAAGTTACTGCTACATTTAAAATTTCTTCTGTCATTTTTATTTTATTTTATTTATTTATTTTATTTAATAGACTTGTCCCCTGTCCATCTCCCCACAATTTTTTCTACTATTCTCATGCAACCTGATGGAGAAAGTGCCTTTAATGTTTGTCTCAAAAGAGAATATTCGGTGTAATCATCTTGGACTTTCCACAGTTATAAGATGGCCAATTATGTCCATGTTTCTAATCGTTCACAGCAAATGGGCATTCTTAGAGCCAGGGCAAGAAGGCTGTAGAGACAATGCCTTTCATTTGGTTACTAGGCTGTGATTTGATGTTTCTCTGTTTTGTTTTGTTTTGTTTTGACATTGTTATTGTTGCTTCATTTTGCTCTAGCAATTTTGATCCAGTAGAAAAACAGGATGTCAAGTTTTGTAAAGAAATAAATGAAGCTTTATAACTAATTAAATAAATCTGTTCCAGATAATCCATTTCAAATGTGTATGGTGCTGGTTCCTGGCTGGAGACAGTAAAACTGGGCCTTCAGATTGACTCACCATAAAGCACAGCTTCAAACAGCAGGTTTTGGAAAGGTAGACTAGATAAAAGTTTGTTTTTATGTGGGTTTTTTTTTTTCATTTATTTTGCAAAGTTGGCTGCAAGGTCATCACAGTAGATTGATTCAATTCCCAGCAAAGAGAACTCAGCAGGCCATTCATTGCCCAGAACAATTCCACCAGATGGCACCTGGATATGGTATTATTGTATGAAGCGTTGTTTCTGGGTGAAAAAAACACACCCTCCTCCCAATATATTATGCTTTATATTGTGTGCTTGGTCTGTCTCTTCCCATAATTCAGACCTAGATAAAAACATAATCACAAACTGCATCATGATATGTCAGACCCACAGACAATCATGTTCTCTACTTTCCAGTCCACACACAGAGGGGGAAAAATAAATAGCTTGTACTGTTATTTATTGAGTTCAGGAATGTTTGCTTCCCACATCCCAGACAGCAGTTTCCTTCTTGTTTATGATGATTAGCAGACACTATTTTCATTGCTCAAGGTAAGCAGGATAACTGACTGTAGCTTTGCCCACCACTGCTAAATCCCCTTTACAAGTCCCTTTGAGAATATTCAGTAACTATATGTATAGATGGGAGCCAGGGACAAAGGTTCCATTCCCTCTACCACCTATCTCACTTACACCTCGCTCCTCAGGACAGATCTAAAGAGATGCTGTAAGCTCATTCAGCTGAACATGGTTGCAGCCCCTCTTCAAATTTTCCCTTTTATTTTAGAAACATTAGGGGAGGAGAGGGTAGAACCAGAACATACATCCTCAGTTCCTATTCACTTTTACAATTAGCAAATGCCCAAAATAAGGCTGAAGTATTCTGCCCATTAATTAAAGCAAATGCCCATTTGCTGTATGCTGAGGCCCACAATTAGAGTAACTGTCACATACAGCATTCAGCTTTAAATGCAGATGCAAATGTAGGTGGATGTTAATATTGTATGGGAAGGCCATGATGTTCAACACAACTTTCCATTCTGGGCTCTAGAAGCTGTACACAACCAGATACAAAATACCTGAAATGATGGCACAAGGAATTGTGCTTGTTAAAATGGGAAACAAAATTTGTAGCAGTTTGTAGAGTATCAGAATTTAAATAACTACTCAGCCACAAAATATGGTAAGTGGAGTGGCTTGGATAATATGTCAGTCAAGTTCAAGGATTGTGACCTCCAGATATTGTTGAACTACAAGTCTCAGCAGCTCTCACTTTGCGTCATGTTGGTTGAGGAAGCTAGATGATGTAGTATGAAAATATCTAAGGGCACACACTGTCAGTGACAGAGAAATGGAAAGCAAACATGGAAAACAGCTGTAAAAATGATATAGAATAGCAACCTATATCAACATTGCCTTGGACTGAGCAACAAAGCCACTTCAAATAGTTGTTTCACACATTATTATACTTTCTTTCTTTGGCCTTTTTCAATATAGCTCAGATTGTATATGGAGGGTGGGATACCCACATTAGAAAAATTAATTATTTGTATGTTGATTTATGTACAAAGAGGCTTTTCTTTCTAGAGACGTACCAACCTCACTGATTTATGACTGAAACATTCCTAAAAACACTGGAACATCCCATTCCCCCTCTGGATCATGCCAAATCTCCTCCAGACCTTGCCATTTCAGGAGGGATTCAGAGGTTGCCTCCCAAGTGATTTGGGTGGCTCAAACACTGGATGAGAATTTCCATTCTCTTTAGCCTTGTGAGGAACATCATAGAGTAACAGATATACTTTGCAAAGTAACAATGTGCAAGTAATTTCTGTTTCATGTTGATATTGTGATCATGTCTTTGTTCTCTAGAAAGGATTGGAAGAGTATATCTAGAATTGCAAGTTGAATAATACAATAATATCTGTAGCATACAGGTAGTCCTCGACTTATGATCATTCATTCAGCTACTGTTCAAAGTTACAAACACACTGAAAAATGTGACTTACAACTGGTGCCCAAAGTTATGGCCATTGCAGTGTCCCTGCAGTCATGTGATCAAAATTTGGGCATTTGGCAGCCTGCCCGCACTTACAACCACAGGGGCACTTCAACTCCCCACCCGCCTATCTCCCCCCAATCTATGCCCTTTTGCCCCCCTCCCCCCCTGCACTCCACCATCCCAGCTTGCCTTTGCCATCTTCTTGTTTCCACTGCTGATGAGGCGTGCCCAGGCTAGGCTTTGGCTGCAAAAAAAAAAAACAAAGAGCCAAAAGCAGCCCCAGAGCCATGGCACACCATAAAGCCCCTTTGCAAAATGCTCCTGGAGCACAGTGCGGTAAAAAGCTCCTTTGCACTGCCCTCCTCAGTGAGGCTGGGCTGGGCTTTTGTTTCACGCTCCGGGGAAAAAAAAAAACCCAAAATCCCAACACAGCCTGGCCCAGGAGCACAGCATGTAGGGGCATTTTGGCACGCTGCTGTGCAAGGGCTGATTTTGACTTTTTTTTTCCTCGCATCATGAAGCAAAAGCCCAGCCCAGCCCCACCCAGGAGTTTTTTGCCAAGGGAGGTTTTGGCACGTTGTGGCTCTGGGGCTGCTTTTGGCTTTTTTTTTTTTTTTTTCCACAGCCAAAGCCCAGCCCAGCAGCCAGGCCAGACACGCTTCGTCAGCAGCAGGAGCAAGAAGACAGCGAAGGCAAGCTGGGGTGGTGGAGCGCAGGGCAGCAGGAGCCTTGGAGTGCAGGGTGGCGAGGGCAGCTGCAGCTGGGACTAGGCTGGGGCAGCTGGGGCTTCCCAGAGCATGGCAAGCAGCCCCAGAGCCACGCAGTTCTGGGGCTGCTTGCCACCCCACGGGACAGAGTGCAGGGTGGTCAGAAGGGCAGAGATGGGGAGAGATAGGCAGGTGGGACAAATTGGAGGCAGTGCTTTACCTTTCTGAGACTCGAGGCTGGGAGAGACCAAGCCCAGAATTGCTTGGATTGGGGTGGGTACTCGCCTAACGACCTGCTATTCTTGCTTAATGACAGCAACCAGAACTGCCAGGATTGAGGTCACTAAGTGATGTGGTCATGTGACATCTTATTTTATGACCGCATCGCTTAGCGATGGAAATTCTGGTCCCAATTGTGGCCAAAAGTCGAGGATTACCTGTATTCACTTCTGTTGATTCCCTGTACTATGCTGTTTCTTATACAAGCTTTCCCAACCTGGAGCCTACCAAATGTGTTGAAGTAGAACTCCTGATCCCAGCCACTTCAATCAGTAGTTATGTTAACAGATAACATGGAAAAGTAGAAGAACTGGCTCAGGCTTTGCTGAAAATAAGATATGCCTTCCCCTAGGCAGTTGAAAGAAATGGCTGAAGAAGTAGGTTTATAATTTGCTATAACAGGAATGTAGTCAGGGAATGCAGTCTGCTGACTATGAATGAGTTCAAATCTCTAGAATCAGATGAATGACATCCCATGATACTGAAGAAACTTGCTCATGATCAAGCCAAACCTCTGGACATTTTCTCTGAGAAATCCTGGAGAAGGGGTGAAGTACTAGATGACTGGAGGAGGACAAACACTGGCCCTTTCATCAGGAAGGGAAGAAAGCAAACCCAGGAAATGGTAGGTCTGATACCAGAGGAGATTTGAGAGAAGATAATAAAGCAATCAATCTGTAAACATCTTGAAAAAATGCAGATTACCAGATATCAGCATATTCTTCAATATTTCCATTAATGAGTTGAATGAAAAGGTAGAGGGAATACTTATATTTACAGATAACACAAAACATGATGGGGATATATAATATGCTAGAAGACAGAAAAACAAACAAAATTATTTTGATAGAGAAGTGGGCAGAATTTAAGAAATTTAAGAAAAAGAAATTAGCTACACAGGCATGGGGTAAGGAATATCTGATCTAGTAATAAGATGTGTGGAAAATGATCCTGGAATTGTAATTGATTAAAAGCTGAATATTAATCAGAAGTATGATCTGGTTGCAAAAGAGGCAAATGCAATTTTTGACTAGATAAAGAGAAGTATAATTTCCAAATTATGGGACATAACCATTCTTTTATATTCTTCATTGGGTGGACTCTATCTCAAGAGTTTGTCCAGTTCTAGGCAACACTGAGGAAAAATGCAGAGAAATTGGAACAGAGGTACAGAAGGATAACAAGGCTGATCAATGAGAGTGTTGGAAACTTAAATCTTATGAAGAAAACTAAGGGAACTACAGGTAGTCTTTGTTTAGCAACCACAATTGGGACTGGCAAATCCATTGCTATGCACTGTGGTCATTAAGCGAAACATCACATGACCACGACATACAATTTTACTTCCACCTTCTCTATTGACTCAGCTTGTTGCAAGCCAGTTGTTAAGCGATCCCATGACCTTAAATGTGAGGATTGGTTGCAAAGTTACTGTCATAACTTTGAATGGTCATTAAACAAGGCAGTCAGTAAGTGAGGACTACCTGTGGTAGTTTAACTTTGAGAAGAGATGATTGAAAAGAATGTGATAGCATTTCTTGAATGCTTGAAGGGTTATTCAAAGGTCACAACCTGTTCTGTATCGTCCCACAAGCAGAACATGGAATAATGAACTTAAATTTTAAGATTCTGGCTCCTAAAAGAGCTGTTTTTTGGTGGAATAAATTACCAAAGGAAGGTGATGGATGAGTTTGATCAAAGCCTGGACATCCATCTCTCTGGGAAGCTTTGATTTGGATTCCTGCAGTGAACAGGCAGTTGGACTCAGTGGCCTAAATGGCCCCTTCTGCCTCTATGATTCCATTATTTGTGATAATTTTATTATGCTTTATATCTAGAGAATTATTACCTCATTTCCTTTACTATTTATAAATATTTGATCCACCTTTTAAATGGATTCCTTCTGTATCATGAAGGCCCTATTACAGCCTTTTCTTATTTGAAATAATTGACTCATTTTTGATAGACACATGTCAAGTGGGCACTGGACAGAATATAAGTTGCCTCTCAAAGGGGTATTAGATGTAATCAGACATTTCTCTGCTTTCTCAATAAAGTGGTCCAAAATCATCAAGGGGCCCAAATCTATCATAGCATTTAAATGTATGCTGATGGAATAATTCCCATTTTCAGTAGCTTGTACAATTTGCATTTTAATCATAAAATAATTATAAAGGGCGAAGCTTTATATAATCCACTGAAACAAATAATGCTTAAAATGAAAGGCATTTCCTAGCAAAACATTATCTATCTCTTTATCTTTTGTATAGATAGCATAGGAATCTAGAACTAGAATGTCCCACTTTGTACAGATACATTTTTTTCAACCTAGTTCTTGTCAAATGGTTTTTTTTCAAGCTTTAAAAACAACATAAATCCTCAGAAATGTGGAATGTCGTTCTATTGAAAAAGGAGGTTCTTAGTCTCTCCTTTCCTTCAGTATGGACTGCAGCCATTTCATCAGGAAATAGCAGAAAAACAGAAGGAAAACATGCCCGTTCCATTCATTTTACTGATAGACTTCTCTGCAAGTTGTTTCCATTCTTGCAGTCCACTGAAGAACCATTTTTATCTTAGAGAATTGGTGCTGGCTTGCTTTCTTTTTCTCTTCCCAATCATTTGGACTTTAAAGTTATGGAAAGCACCTGTTTTGTTTTATGGATTATATGCAGCCTGCTCTAATGGACTTTTCATGTGAGAAAGTTAAAAAAATACTTGAAACAAATGAACAGTTGCTTAATCTGGATTCACTACTCTAATGCACGGAGCATATGCATGACACTGCTTTGAAATAATTGTTTATTTTGTGGGAGGGGGAGTTCGCAAAACTGAACTTTTCAGGGGCAAAAGAGAACTAGTTTGGTGTAGTGGTTAAGGCACCCACTTTAAAACTGGGCGATCGGAAGTTCTAGTCCCATCTTAGACATAAAGCCAGCTGGGTGACCTTGGGGCCAGTTACTCCTCTCAGCCCTAGGAAGAAGGAAATGACAAACTACTTCCAAAAATCTTGCCAGGAAAAGTGCAGGGACTAGTTGCCAGGCAGTTGCCAGGAGTCAACACTGACACTCTCTCTCTCTCTCTCTCTCTCTCTCTCTCTCTCTCTCTCTCTCTCTCTCTCTCTCTCACACACACACACACACACACACACACACCAAGGAGAAAGAACAGAAGTGCAGTGTTGTCTTTGTGGCTTGTATTGTCTTAACATTACACTTCCATCTTTTTGAAGATAGGCTAACCAAGTGTTCTGTGTTAGACAATTCAGTTGCCTTCTGAACAGCTGTTAGACATCTCTTCAAGGGTTTTGTTTGAAGAGCATTCTATGCAATCATCATTGGGAAGACATCCAGCCTATCTTTCTTACTATTATAGCAGCATAAAAATGGTTGTATAGGATTATAATATACAATAAATCACTAGTAAGGGAATAGCTTAATTCTGTTTTAAAGAGCCATTAAACCAAAGGGAAAACTTTGGGGACTTGAAGATGACCATACATCCATCCTTACTTACTACTTGGATAGCAGGTTGAGCAAGCACAAAGATGCGTAGTCATAGTTTTCCCTTCTATGGCAGGTTTTCTTTTTAATTATTTATAATTTTAGAAACATATCAGTTGGCATATGCAAAATGAATGCACTTTAATATTCCCTTTTATCATTTTGATTATGTGTTTCCTCTTTTTAGTAATATATAAAGTTACTGTCCAATAAAAGCATATTATTCTGAGATGTTCAATTATTAGTATTAGTATTTTATGGCTAAAATTTTAATTCAGCATTCCTCTATTACTTTTCAAGTCAGTGCTAATTTCATTTTTATTTATTTTATTTAATATGTTCAATTTTAGTGTATCTATTTTTTCATTTATATTAAAATGATTTTTCTATTTTTTTTAACAAAAAAGCTTATTGCAACTGTCAGACATTCCCAATTAATTGTAATAGGTTATTGCCTGTTTATTTTTAATTTGAAAAAAAGCTGGGAGCAACATGGAACATGAATTTGTTCTATGGCAGCTTTTCTAGCCATTTTCAAGGACATTAAACAGAGCTACAATCAATTAGAATTTAGATTATGAAAATGTAATATCTTTAAATGTAAGCAAAAATATGTAGAGCAATTTAAATAAACAAGCAAATTAATCAGTGACTAAAATGGACTGTTCAACTGTATATTGCATGTGTAACTACATTATGTTTAACATGGTGGCTGAAACAGTATTTACAGGTAATCTTCATTTAGTGACTGCCTCATTTAGCGACCATTTGCAGTTATAATGGTGATGAAGAAGTAACTTTGGGACCAGTTCTCGCATTTACAACCTTTACAGGTCTGTAAAGCAAAGGAAAGTTGAAATAAGATCATAAGCACAGTCGTGGTTTCACTTAGCAACCATTTCACTAATGACCAAGTTCCCAGTCCCAACTGTAGTTGCTAAATGAAGACTACCTATAATACACTAGCAATATTCAGGTCTTTCAGCACATTTGGAATATGTTGTGGGCACTCTTCAAAATGGCTGTTCATAACATAGCTGCCATGGGTAACATAACCAGTTGCAAAGCTTCCAGAATACTACCTACCACATCTTTTCAGTCAGTCAAAGTTTATTTCAATCCAAGAATAGTATACAAACTGTTTAAAAATAAAAGAGGAAGGCCAAATATAAAACACAAGCTAAAGTAATAGTACAGAATATTATCATCACTATTATTACCAGAGTAAGCTGTCTCTCTAGAACTAAGAAACTGAGTGTTATTTATGTAAAACTAAGACATAGAGCTAAAATTCTAAGACAGAGGTATGTTAAATAAAATAAAATAACACCTATCTATCTATCTGTCTGTGGAGTCCTTGGTGCTCTCTGAACTTAGTTGTTTGCTTGCAGACGTTTCATTAGCCAACTAGGTAATGTTACCTAGTCAGGTAATGAAATGTCTGCAAGCAAATAACCAAGCTCAGAGAGTGCCAAGGACTCCATAGTTGAACCCCGAGCTACAGATATTCTCTTCTGTTGGTGTCTGTCTGTCTGTCTGTCTGTCTGTCTATCATCTATCTACTTATTTTGTGTTGTTCAAAAGTTAGCCATGGTTATACTATATAGAGGGATGAGGATTAGTCAGTTTGAATCTTATCTTGCTGGCAGCAGAACAGAACTTGGCAACATCCAGGGCAGTAGAGTCTCTTTGATTGGAAAGCAGTTTGTATGTAAAAAGTATCCAAATGACTTGGATATTTTACCAGATAAGGGGAAATAAAATGGATTCTAATATCTGTACAAAAACAGCAGTACAGTAAAATGTGGGTAATAGATTCTACAGTGCCTGTACCACATGGACATAGTTGAGTAGCGTGTGGAATTATTTTGTATCTCCCTTTCAACATAGCTGAAGGGAGAGCATTAAATTGAACCAGCGTTAAGGCCCTTCTCAGTTTGGATTCTGTAATATGGTTTAAGTATCTCACCGGTCTGAACATATAAGATTGCCTGCTCAGGAAAACATTCCTGGGCAGGAGAGCCTGGTCTTGTTGTCTTTTCACATCCAGAACATGTTGTGTTAGAATTCTCCTGGCTTGTTCATATCCCAAAGGAAGGAGAACTTCTTGTGAAAAGCCATAAAAGTGCAATTTATCAAGGAGATATCACTTCCACCTAGCACTAAAATTGTCTGCTAATGTTGGGGGGGTCAATCCTATGGGGGGAAAATTTAACTTCAGCCAATATGTGAAGAAAATTAGCCAGTTTTTTTTACTAATCTTAAGTGAACCTGTTTCGCAGCAGAAAGTAACATTAGATACACAGCATGGTACTTGGAAGATATTCCATAAGAATTTGGATTGCACAATTTCTGATTTGGAATAATTATCATAAGGGCCAAGCTGTGCACCATACAAGAGCTGGGCACATAAATTGGCTGTAAATAGCTTTAGGACACTGGAACAAAAAAGGCACCTCTTCGTCTACAAAAAAACTTCCAATCCCTGAAGCTGATCTTTGGGCATTCTGAGCTACATAATCCAGATGTGTGTTTCTCCCACTTGAAGCCTGGAAGATAATTCTGAGGTATCTGCAAACTTTAACTTGTTTGATTTTGTGTTCATTTAATTGCCACATGTGGATTCTGGGGCACTTAGCAAATACCAATATTTTTGTCTTTTCGTCATTTATTGATAATTCATCATCTCTGCAAGCCACATTTTAAGCTTTGGTGGAAAAAAATCTGAAATGTTCTGACAGGCCACCAGGGAATTTATATAAAGATTGAATAATGATGGGGCCAGAATGCAGGCTTGTCTGACTCCACTCCCTGAGGAGATTGCTTTTGTGACATGGGCTTGTGATGTAAATCGAATTTTTACACAGGAGTTTTCTCCAGGTCTATCAACTCAGGGTGCTTCTGCATAGCACTCAGCACCTCTAGATATAAGAGCCTACTCAACCTTATACCCTCATTCCCTCCCCACCACTCCACTCTTACTAGACTAGCAGGGAGCCCACACATCTAGCACTGAACAACCAGAGAGTGAATCAGTCCCCCTCCCCCAGCTCTCACCTGTAGAAAGGAAAATAAACCCCAATTCAGAGGGATAATCACCCTCTCCCACCATAAACCCCAGTCCATCTATCAATGGAGTCCGTGAATTTGCAGTTTCTCTGTTCTCCAGCCCAGGAAGAAATGGGAGGGGAGTGGCAGCCGCAAGGCCCAAGCCAAAAGTAATACCTGGCCCATCCTTGCATCTGCCACAGCCCACTCCCTACACCCCAAGTGCCCCTTGATGTTAGCTCCCAAATTGCCTCCTTTGCTTCTGTTGCCACCACTCTGGACCTCACCACCTCTGCACCAGCCAGCTAAAGTTATATTATAAAGTTGACTAGATCACAATGAATAGCTTGGTTAAAAAAGAAAATCCAGCAGAAAAGGCTCAGAATGAATGTTTTCCTGGCGGTATCTTGGAAGAGATGCTGTGAACAAGTTTCAGGTTGTTATTATTTTTGGTCAAAAAAGAAAAACAATATATTCATACCCATTTTATAATTTATTTGGACAGAGTGGAATAAGACAATGAGGTCTTAGTACAACCCAGAGAAACCAAAATTAAAATCATAATGCAAATTTCTTGCTGGACTTTCTACCTATTTCTTCAGAAATAGTCGTATCTAGAGCACCTACTCTGCTTCATTTTTTCCTGGACTTCCCAGCTTCTTTGACATTCTAAATTTTAATCAGAGGCCAAGGGGCATAATGTTACATCCTACTTTTCTAGCTTCATTCCTGCAACAACTTCTTCTTTTAAAAGCCCTTTCTATAACCATCAGAGGAAGGACTGGGCATAATCTGAATCTGTGTGTACATGATTGACAGGATCTCCCCCCTGGGGTGGTGGGTTGTATGTCTTCGCCTGTCTGTTTGAAGTCAGCAACTCAAAATTGATGTAATCTAGGTTAGGGTTAATCCAGTAGTCTCTCTGTTTGCAAAAACAGCCACTAGATGGCAAGAAAGCGATAATGCAAGTTTTAAACCTTTGCTTCCATCTAGTAGTTACCCTATTATTTGCAACCCAGATATGACAGCTGTACTCTAGGAGGCTAGGAGACTTCTGAGCATAGACTCTCTGACTGGTCTTAAAATCAGACTAAGTCAAGGTTTGCTTAACCATGGCTTAATGCTGGGTAAAGCAAAGTAACAGTTTCTGGCATCGTATTTATTTCCAAGAACGAGCCATACATGCCTGTTTAGAAAACAACAAGTTAGTTATGCTTATACAGATTATGGTGTCTTCATTTATTTCCAATTCCTTTCCATAAAAGGCCACTGTATTTTTATGTGTGTCTGTATTTTCTTCTGTGTCAGAAAATTAAGATGTTGTCTCTATGTCTGTGTATTTCTGCCTTCCCATTAGGTTGTGTGCAAGTGGGCGCTGGGAAGCACAGGGCAGGCTGCATATGCTCTGCTCTGGGTCACATGACCAGGAGGGAGGGGAGCTTAGAATGGAGCCGTCTCCAACACTCTGAAGCACTGCCCAAGTGCCTCTTCCATAGAGATGCATTGGGGGATTTTTTTCTGCCATGTTTTTCTTCCTGCTCAGATCTAGCTCTTTTTTCTTTGCTGGTTTCTCTCACCATACTAAATCTGGTCCTGCTGTGTCCAGTTTTTGGAGAGGTATCCTGCTGATGGACAGCCACAGCAGTGTCCTCAAGGTCTGGTCAAAAAAGTTACGATGGTGGCTGTGACAATGTGATCAAAGCTCTGCCTGTTTTTTTACGTTTGCTGCATCACAACTGCCATTTTTTTTTTCTTTTTCTTACTTTTTTGGCTACAGGCAGACAGATGGACATTCAGGCAGAGTCTGGAGGCCTTTACATAATGTATTTCTAAACATACAGTAACACTGGGTTGAAAAGAATAAAAAAGATAATCAACTGCACCCCTTTTCTTGATTTGGAAGTGTGCATATCAGACCATTAAAAGGACAGAGTACTCAAAGAGGTAGCTATAGGGGGTGCTAGCAGCATTCTAGTAAATCAAGTCTTTTCTAATGGCCCATTGTGAATAGAAAATACCCCCAGAAACCAATCTGTGGAATCATTTAGATTTTCAAAATTCAAAATGTGACCACCATCACCCCGCCAATTTAGGGACACTGGCTAAATAAATATAGCATAGTTGAGTGGGCTCACACAACATGCTAAACCATAAACCATGATTTATGTGTCACAAAAGTTGATTTTGCACAGCCCCCTCATGTACTTTAACGCAATGTGCCAGTCCACCTTTAATTAGTTTGTTTCACTTATTTACCAAAAAAGAGGTGTTGTTGAAAAAATATTCCTATAACTTAAAACAACAATACTTTTCTGTTCTGCAATACTGCACACTAACACATGCATAATGTTCTGAGATCGTTTTTAACTTATATCAGAATCTTCCTTGATTAAACAATCATGACATTATGCTAGCTCATGTTTAAAATTATAACAGTTGCAGCAGAACTATACCATCACAAATGCTATAATATATTCCAGGATCCTGCAGCTTTTCCCAATGTCTATTTTACTCCCTTTTCATTCAACCTGGCATTTACACTCATTTTATGTAAAAAGGGAGCAAAAGCCATGTGTACTGCCCAATATATACTTACATGAGCCTCACTGCCACCATCAGGCCTTCTCTAATTCATTCATCCAAGCAAAGTAATTCTAGACTTCACAATTTTTCTTTGTACATACATCCTACCACACCTATAATCAGCCATTCTCATCACTATTTCTGCTAATAAATATACCTTAAGAGGCAAGTGACCAAAATGGAAAAATGGCATTAATGAGAAAGGAGGAAGTCCCTACTATAATTCTCTTTTAGGGGCCTGTTTTTACATTTCTCCCACATTTAAGCTATTCAAAGGATTCCTTTTTTAGGTTTGGTTTGTGTAAAAGACACATATGCACATAGCCACAGATTGAGAAGAAAATGACAATGACAATAATACCTACACGGGCATTCCTTTCCCCTGAGACCTCTAAATGTTTGGAGGCCATCAGATTATTGCACAAATGTAGCAAGTTGCAACCACTGCGCACTACCTTGTATTTATCCATGATTAATGTCAGGTCTTGACGTGCTGCCCAGTTTCCCTATGTGCTTATGTTCCTCTGTCATAAGGTAGGATAACCCCAAAATGCCCTGAAATCCTCCACAGATTTTAATAACTAGTGTCATGGGCAATTTGTCTTGCTAACCCTGCTTTTATCATCTCTTACAATTCATTAGGAAGTATATTGAACTCTATGAAGAGCCCATTTAAAGAATGAGCCAATTAAAAATAATGAAATCCTCACAGTTCCAGAGCCATAGGTCAAAGCTAAGAATTTATTGCAAACAGATTTCTCTTGTCTTGTGTTCCAACAGCAAATAAAGTTCTCTTTTCCTGGATTCTTTAGCTGAAATGAAGAAAATGAGAGTATATCTACATTTACTTTGTTACAGATGATTGCCCAGTCTTACATTTCTAAATCACAGTACAGAATACCCCCAAGTTCTTATGGTACCTCATATATTTCTCAAGTAGCTTATCCAGTGGGTTTACGTCATGATTTTCTCAAATGGTTTACTTCATAGATTCAGTAGAGCAATAATTAGATGGGCCATGAGTTGCAAATAACTTTCATAGGTAAGATCATGGCATCCATATCAGGACTAACTTATGCTTAGATCCAGAGACTTGATTTGAGAAGGAAGAAGAACTTCTCTGGCCCCAACACATATGAGAATCAAGGATATTTGACATAGCTTAAGGGGCACCCCAATATTTACTGCTGCAGATATTCTACCCAATAATATAACAATCATTAGATGTGTTATAGGTTCTGTACAGCTCTGAAGAAGAAGTATAGATCCAGGGTTGTATCATTTTTGAAGTTGAGGGCCTCTCATCTGAGTCAGAGTGAGATACTGCCAAACTCTAGGGAATTTGGGGTTTCAGTGTAGAGATGCTACCCAACTCTCTGCAATCAAGAGATCTAATGCCACTTTGCTGGACCCAGCTCCATATTATCCTCCAACATTAGCCTCTTAGCTGCAGAAGCAAAGTTATCTATGAACCTGTCACTGAAGTGCCAACTATGCATATCTGGCAACATGAACATGAACTCTCCCATTTGTGAGCTGTACTAAAAAAAAAAAGTAAGAAGGTTATTTGAGATGCCCCATAAATGAAGTAGCTACTGAAATGCTACTTGATTGTTTCTAGCACAGCACCACTTTCGTTTCCAATTGTTATGTGTTAGTCTGACTCCTTGCCTGGATAACTCTCCCAGTGCTTCCACGCATTTCGTTTTAGAGCCAATCGTGCCTGCAGTATAGCCTTTTACAAATACAATAATGGGAAGCCTAGCCCTATGACAGTTTGGCAGGAATGAGACATCAAAAAGCCACTGTCTGTACATCTGTTCCCATTCAAAGAAATCATGCAAGAGTTATCATCATAGGAAGTACTGAAGGAACTCTGTAGTTCTACTACTAAAAATAGCATTTAAGATGTTCCAATTTTATTATCTGAGGGAGCATGACTCCCCAGTTAAACCATTGATCACAGTATCAGTGAACAATTGGTGGCTTCAAAACTTACTTCTTAAAAAAGAAGACTTTGTACTTCTCAAAGCAAAGACAGTATAGGTAGAAAGAAAACCCCCACAAGCAGAGGCGTATGTACATTTATTTCTTTAGCTCAGTATTTCTCAACCTTGGCAACTTTAGGATATGTGGACTTCAACTCCCAGAATTCCCCAGCCCCTCCAATTTTGGGAGTTGAAGTCCACATATCTTAAAGTTGCCAAGGCTGAGGAACACTGTTTTAGCTAAACTGAGCAATTGTAAATCAACATCAGAGTGTAAATTTACCAGTGTAACCTGGTAGCACCTTATTTGGGTTTAGAAGCAATGCCAAGTCTAGTTATTTACTTGAATGGGAGACCGTCAGGACAGGCTATTCTGGGAAGCAAAACGTATCCCTGAAAACATCCCTGATAAAGGCAAGTTCTTTCTGTATTATTGCCAGAAAAACTGCATAGCTGTGTCAGTGTAGTCACAGTTGAGCTCAGTTTGGAAAAGAGTTATTTGCATCAATTAAATGTTCATATTGTGTTTTTAATTCCTCCTAATATACCTATTTTGCACTACCATTTTAATGATTTTTCCTTAATATCATATACTTTCATGTACCTTTCTCCACTAATATAACATTTTGTGAACTTTTCCTTCACACTATCAAACATTTTGTGTACATTTTTACATTCAAAACTCCCTCTGGAAAATTCTGAAAAATGTTGGGAAGAAGCACATTGAGACAAATGTTGCTTTGAAAGTTTTTTAAGGACTTTCAAAGCTAGAACTTATGACAGTCCAGTTAGATCCCAGAGAGAAATATTCCTTGTAAGTAGGATCTTATTTCTGAGTAAGCCTTACTCACTAGGTGACCTGTTACTTTGGTATGTGTTGCATCTCTACACTGAAACCCCAAATTCCCTAGAGTTTGGCAGTATCTCACTCTGACTCAGATGAGAGGCCCTCAACTTCAAAAATGATACAAGCCTGGATCTATACTTCTTCTTCAGAGATGTACAGAACCTATAACACATCTAATGATTTATAGTCATCTTTGGATGAGAACCTGTCCTGGAGAGACATGATAGCAGTATATCTCTAACATGATTCAGGTGCCCAACCTTTAGGGGTTCAGGATTGCACACAACTTCAGTAGAATATGTGAGTGTCTATGATAGAGTTGATCAGAACAGAAAGTGGGCATGTCTAAAATAAATTGGTTGTCTCCAGATTTTTTTTTAAATCCCATCCATTTTTTCCCATTATTTTTCCTATCACCACCCCCATTTACCCATTCTTTGCAACCTAGGATTATCACTAAAGGCTGGAGTACCATAGAATGCTCTGCATGTAAAATTTCAGATAGGGACCTCATAAATATGCCTAGATACTTAATCAGGGCCACAGCCATATTGTAGGTGAAAGGCCATTACAGCAAAGAAAGATTTTAAAAATTGCATTCTAGGATTGGGTGACTTAATTAATGAGAAAATCTTAATCATATAGTAAGTCAGACTGGAGAATTCTCTGTGCCAGTTCAAATATCCTCATATGATGCACTTAGGCTGTAACTGTTGGTTTACATGAAGAACTCAATGAAAATAAGTGGCTCAGACCACAGGTGTCAGGTACAAGCCATAATGAAGCCCTTTATCCCATGACATCATCACATAAATGACATAAATTATGTATTTTGCAAATTACTTAATTCATGTCATCTTCACAATGATGTCATGATGGATAGAACATCACTTCCTAACCATTACTTTCCATGTCCTGGGATTTCCATTGAAGGAATCACAGCTGTATTACTGGATGCAGTTCTATACAGGTAGTCTCCAGTTTAAGAACAAGTTCCGTTCCCAAGGTCTGTCCTTAAGTCGAATTTGTATGTAAGCCAGAACAGTATTATTGTATAATAAGGTATAAGTAGTATTGTGTAATTAACATGAACCATTGTGTATTTAACTTGAATTTTGCTACAATAGGCTCTGTTCTTAACTATGGGTTGTCCATAAACTGGGCATTCTTAACTCAGGGACTACCTGTATATGCTTCTCAGTCCATGATATTATTGCTTCAAAAATATTGTGAGATGGTTACATAATGTGTGTGTCAAGTTATATTTATTACAATAGCCTCATATACTCATTTCAATTTTCTGGAGCTGATGGTTCCATCAATGTGGTTTTGTTTCAAGCTTCCTTTTGTACATTGCAAAGAGCTATGACCTGGAGGGAAGCCAATCATCTTCATTAATACTGAAAATGTTTAGCACATGTGGGTTAAAGAAAAACTAAATACTTAAAGGGTTTGGTTTGGCTCAGAATATACAGCTCATTAGATTATCTAGCCTCAAGTACTTCCCCTTTTATACAGGGCTAAAATGTATATGTCTGAGAATGTGGGAAGATGAACACTTCTTCACACACTGTGGAATGAATATTTTAACCTACTGATTTTTTCATGGGAATTTGGCATCTGGGTTACTAGAAAAATGGAACACAACTGTCAGTGCAGAGGTTTCTGTTTCTAATATTTGTTTTTTCCTCAGCTCACTATAAAGTACAGGAGCAATTTGTGTGTACACACACACACACACACACAAACATATAGATTAACTCACAGAGTTTACACATAGCTTTTACTTTTCCATGTCTCCACAGATCAACCATGGCTAGGTGTGCATCCCCACATTCATTCCTGATAAATGGTAGCATTGCTAAAATTAAGCATAAGCACACAGAAGTCCCCTTCCTTGAAAAATAGCCCTCCCTAACATATCAGGAGAAACCGCTTGACATGCCAGCATTCTATGTGCAATTCAAACATGAGAGGTATCCTACCTGCAGGATGACAAGTCCCCAAAATCAGTTGATCTGGAAGAATATGTTTCTTTAAATCGTTTTATTAAAAGATTTTACATAGATAATAAGAAATACATTTAAAAAGAGAGAAAAAAATATAGTAAAGAAAATGTGAAAAATTAAAAGAGAAAAGACAAAATACAAAAAATAGAAAATAGAAAATAGAACACACACACACACACACACACACACACATATATCAAAAGAAGTGGCTTCCGATCTTCCTCTCAGCAGTTATACATACAATTCTAATCAAACCTCTCTCTCTAAGATTTCATCATAATTCCCTTCTTTCTATAGCCTATTCTTTCTAATCATCAAAACCATGTCACAAAACCATTTTCTTTCTTACACAAAAAGTCCATAAGGGGTTTCCAGTCATTGATAAATGTCAGGAATGACCTTTCTCTAATCAAAGAAGTCAGTCTGTCCATCTCAGCAAGTTCTGTCAATTTCACCAACCATTCCTCCATGGTGGGTAATGTCAATCTTTCCATCTTTGTGCATACTGTATAGTAATCTCGCTGCAGTGATCATATATTGAAATAATTTTCCATGGCTCTTTTCTAACTGTTTATCTATCAGTCCTAAAAAGAAAAGTTCTATCTTAAAAGATTTTAACTTAAAATCAAAAAGCTTAATAAGATTCTGATTTAACAAAGTTTTAAATGGATAAAGGGGACAGTAATTTTAGAAAACAGAAAAAAAATTCTGATGAAAGTGCCTTTGAAAACAGTGAAATTAATCAAACAGACTGGACTTTTGTAGGAATGCTGATTGTTTATTATTAAGGAAAGTAGATAATTGGTAGACTTTACAAAATAAGAAGATAAGGGTAATATGAGCCAGACTATGTGACTGTAGCTATGGAGAACTATTTGGGACTAAAGTGTAAAGACAGAGAAAAGCAAAACAGGAAAATAAAAAAAAGGGAGAACCTTGACTTTTACTTTCACCCTAGTAATTGACATACTTTCACTTTATCATAATGGCAGCCACAAGAAAAGCAGCAAAAATAGGAGAATGAAGGAGAGGTTCACTGGAAGGATTGAAGGATTTGGCAAGAAGATGTAACAGTTGCCAATAGTTTGGATGCTTTTAAAAAGGAAATGGAAGAAGGATTTGCAGAAATAAAAAAAGATATGAAAGAAGAAATTAAGAAGATTGAAGAATCTGTAGGACAATTGGCTGATGATGTAAAATGAATTAATGATGAAGTGGAAGTTTTTGAAAGTAAGACAGAAGTTATAAATAGAGGGATGGAGAAAGATTTGGACAACTTGGCATTACTGGAACTGAGAGAAAAAGAATTTTGTTTAAGATATAGAGCAATTTCAGAAGACCTTGAGGAAGATATTAGAGAAAAATATTGTTAAATCTCTGCCTAACTTTGATAAAAGACAGAGATTGATAAGGTTTATAGGATCAATACACAAATTTCAAAATTAAAAAATGTTCCAAGAGATGTCCTTGTGCACTTTGCCAGGAAAAAGACTACAGATAAGTTGCAGCAGCATTTTAATACTAGATTGAGGGTTGATAATACAGATAAAATTGTACTTAAGGAAATTCCAGTTAGAATACTACATAAGAGAAAAGAGTATTTTTTTTCTGACAAGCTTAAACAGAAGAAGATTCCATTTAGATGGGATAAATTGGAAGGGGTGATTTTTACTTTTAAACAGCAGAGATTCAGACTGAACTCTGTGCAGAAAGCAAGAGATTTCTTGGGAAAATTCAAAGAAGAATGGGAAGAAATGCAAATGGAAGTGACAATGACAGATGTAACTAAACAAATGCCACAACAGATACAACAGAACACTGAAGATGATAATACGTTGGGCTCTACAGGTATTAACTTTTTAAAAATCTTGGCATAACTATGGATTATAAATGCTTAACACCGAATATAAATGGAGCAAATGTTCTTCAAAAGAGAAAAAAATTGATTATTTGAAAAAGATACAACAAGATGTAATTTGCTTACAAAAAATGCATATTAGGAAAAAGATATAAAATATTTAAGTCACAAAAATTCGGGTGAAGAATTCATTTCAGCAGGAATGAAAAAAAGAAATGGAGTTGTTTTGTATATAAATTCTCAGCTATATCCAAAACTTATATTGACTGATGATTATGGCAGGTACTGTATGTTGGGGTGGAAGTTAATCCACTGGGGGCTAAGACTTTGATATTGGGAATCCATGCCCCAAATGAAGATAAAACAGCATTTTATAAAGGGCTTGTGGATAAACTATTGGACTTTCCATATGAAAATTGGTGGCTCCTGGGAGATTGGAATGGGATGGTTTCCCCACAAAAAGATAGAACTGGAATCAAATACATATATTGTTACAGAGGATTTTAAAGATCAATATTCATTTGATCTGGAAAGATAGGTTGATTGAGTCACCGAACAGCAATGACTTTAATAACAATGTGCTGTTTATGTATTTATTTGCTTCTTGATAAATTTTCATTCTACCTTTCTGTTAAAATACATATTTTAAAAATTACAAATCTAAGCTGAGACAGGATGCTGCCATTTTATACCATCTGCTGGGAGCAGCAACTGAAAAGAGATATTGCTCTTTTATCTTGTTCATGACTTTCCAAAGGCACTTGCCTGACCACAATGTAAAGAGGTTAATATATAAATGTCTTTCTTTCTTGCTAGGGGCCTCTCTGATGTGTATTTAGAGTAGATTAATAGTAGATTATAGCAGATTAAACAAATTTTAGCTGATCAGTTATATGAGTTTCTACCAAATTATGTGTTAATGAAATAATATGCTGGCATTTGAATATGAATAACCAATGTTTATGAAGCATGTTTTCTTTTTATAAAAATGATGCATGTGTTATAGCAGATGCCTCCATAGAAGAGGCTTTCCATAATGCGCTGAGGAAAAAATGTTTCTTGCTGCTGCTGCAGTGACTTGTCTTATAATATATTGCTGTTTCTATGTTGCATTTAGACAGTAAGGTTTTATCTTGAGTAGAGCAGTACTTGGAACATTTCAATACTGGATACTCAAAGGAAGCTCAGGATGGGAGGCAGGGCAGAGAAATATTTCCATCTCTCCCTACTCCCCACCATCACCATTTTCTCCAAAACACAAAGGGATTAGTTTAGACCACTGAAAGAGCTAGTTTAGATCTTCCCTGGGGCTGAAATCTCGCTAGAGCACTGGGGGCGGTTGATGGCTGGTACTTCAAATCTGAAGATTCATCTATTTTGGTATTAGTTGTCCAGGTTTGCCATTTTGTTTATTTCCTTTGTTGTATTTTTATTGAAAGTATTTTGTTTTTTATATTGCGAGCCACCCAGAGTCAGTGTGGAGTTGGGCAGCACTGAAATATAAATAAATAAATAAATGGGCAGATATTCCATTCACACCTTACCACTGAACATTCATTCTTCTTGGAATGTTGTTGCTCTGACATCAGGGAGAGTTGGATTAATTATGTATCCATATAAGCCAAGAAGACAACTCATGTCAGCTTTCTTCTTCCAAGATCAAAGCAATCTCTGCCTCCAAAGCATGAATCCATAGTTATTCTTTATTGTAAAATGTTGTGAAAATCATTGTGACTTGGTGAAATATCAGTGCTGCATAGATAACAACGAGACAATAACAACAAGAAATTCTGAAGTGGTGCCTTCTGTCTTGGCTTAGAAGTCTTAGATTAAAGATAATTGACCAGTCTAAATAGTAAGGCTACCTAGTTAATTTAATAAAATGTTATAACAAGCAAAATTGACCAAACCGAACCATCAGTTTATTACTTTGAAAACTTGGTTTACAGCTCTGCCTTCCTCTCAGGCATTGTAATGTACACTATGGGAAACGCAGTAGAATTACTGAAACCAATATATCCAACAATAATCCTAAGAAATTCATGTGACAGTTCAGGGGACAAAATGGGTAGAAATAATCTAAGATTTCTAGCAGTAATTATTTTGTTTGATGATAAGCAGATGTAAAGTACGAGGAGGAGAAAATCATAGTTAAGAAAAATGTTATCTTTTCATACTTTATATAAACCCACATGATTTATAAGATCACTGTATTTTAGTCCTTAAATCACAGGAGATGAACTGAAAGCCACCTGGTGATTTAACTGGGTCTTAGATTAAATCCAGCATACTAGAACTTCATTTTGCATTATTATGCCACAGAAGTGGAAAGTAGAAAAAAAAATTAAAGATGGAATAATGCCTTAAGGACACTCACCACATCTATAATCCCCACTGAAGTGTATTATGGAACACTGTGTCCTTTTTATTTTAAAATGCATGCTATGTTGTTGTACAAATGTCACATATCAATTTCTTTTATCTTCTGCTGAAAAACATAGTACACCACAATGGACTATTGATGCTACTATAATATTTAATATTATAGGAGTCTTCTGCCCAGATGAGTAGTGTCCAGGACTGAATTTTAAAACATCTCATGTTTCAAGAAGCACAGGCAGGCAAGACTCACAATTCAGCTGTAGACACTGGACAGGTTGCAGAATAATGCTGTGCAGATGTGTGTTCTTTACCTTTGGGGATGCTTTCATGAGATAGTTTGTTATCATGCTACGTGGAGCATAGTTTATTTAAAATTAGGCGGCAATCAGATAATGGACTCATGCATTTCATTGAAGAACTCTGTGCTTTATCCTCCATAATAACTCAAGGATTAACAAAAAGTTTCATTATTTTTTTTTCTTGGATTTTTTCTTATGCACACAAATAGCCGGGCTCATACATCAAGCTAAATCATTACTTTTTAAAAATGTATCTATTTATAGCTGTTGCAAAAGTGATAGTGGCCTGACACATCCATGATACTAAGTGGCTGAATGCATATGCTAGGGACCAAATTAGCTCTGGTCCGTTAGAATCAGCAGTACAGTTAGATCATCCATCCTATCTGATTTTTCAAATACCTTCTAGGGGAAAAAAAGAAAAGAAACTTCAAATGGATTTGAAAGAGATGTGTCTTTACCATTTTGCTAAATATGGGAGAGTAGGGGCCAAACCCATCTTCCATAGGGGCCACATGAGAGAAGGGCCTCCTCTATATATCAGAGAGCTGAACTTCTAACAATGAAGTGCTTCCGGAGTGCTTCTTCTGCTGATCTAAGTGATCAAGCAGATTCACAGCAGGAAGGTGATCCCTCAGATAGCCAGGCCCTAAGCCATTGAGGGATTTAAAGGTCAACACAATGTTTGTTTGTTTGTTTGTTTGTTCCTGGAAAGCAATTGCCAACCTGAATAGACCTTTCAATACACGCAAAATGTGTTCCCTGTACCTCACACCAGTTAGCAGCCTAGCCACAGCACTTTGCACCCTTTGCAATTTCAGTAGTATCTCTGCGTAAAGCACGTTGCAATAATCAAGATGGGATGTAACCAAGATGTGGGTAACAATCACTAAGTCTGATCAGCTCAGGAATGGACATAGCTAGCGAACTCCTTACCACAACTGATAACTGTGGTTCCGGTGACACTAGACGATGAAGGAATACTCCAAGAGGATGAATGTGCTCTTTAAGCTAAAGTGCAGTCCCATCCAAAACTGGCTTCATCTTAATCCCCGAGATCAGTTTTCTCCTTACCAACAGCACCAGTCATCACTGAGACTAGAAAACGTTCAACGTTGCTGACTGCTTCTTTGGAGTTAGATGGTAGGAGCAGGTGAAACGGTCATCAGCATCCTAATGACACTCCACTCCAGTGCTCTGAATGAGCTCTCCCAACGTTTTCAGTGTGGGACACTATAGTTCAGTGTCACCAAAGATTGAGGCCATCCTGTATTTGATGTGATCCATTTAAAAAGTTCTTCCACTTGTCTACCAACCCTCCACTTCAATGCTCTCAACTTCCTGGTAAACTGATATGCTGATTTAGAGCCAGTCTGGTGTAGTGCTTAAGGCATCAGGCTAGAAACCGGGACCGTGAGTTCTAGTCCCATCTTAGGCACAAAACCAGATGGCTAATCTTGGGCCAGTTACTCTCTCTCAGCCCTAGGAAGCAGGCAAGGGCAAACCACTTCCAAAATCTTGCCAAGAAAACTGCAGGGACTAGCCCAGAGAGTTGTCAGGAGTGAACAATTACTCGAAGGAACCAAAAAAAGAAAAAAGAAAAGAGAGAAGACTACCAGGGCCAACTATCTAGGTCAATTCTGTGTTCTAGTGGTCAGCCAGGACTTCAACAGTATCACCAAAAGCTGAAGTGGAAAACTGACCAAACCAAGCACATTCAGGAAGTCATCCTGATCTACTGGGTATACCTGTCAGATCATTTTAACCACTCCTCCATTTCTGCAGAGGTTTGTAGCAGGCACCAGTCTAAAACTAACAAGTGATTTGTTCATAACAACAGAATTTCGGAGAGTTCATCCACCAGCAGATTACCTGTTTTACCCAGTCAGAATACCAAATCCAACATGTGCCCTGCCAATCCATGAGGCCAGATTGTATTAGGTCCATGTTTGCATGACAACTATGAAATCGTGAGGCAACCTCATCATGGATATTGAAGTTTAGGACAAGATATCTAGGCCAGTTTAATGCCCCATCAGCTAATTTAAGAAGAGACACTGTGGTGCAGTGATGCAGAAGGTACACTAATAGTATCCCTACATTAGCCCATCCAAATACAGTAGCAAAAACCCCAGATTGGCAACTATAAGATGCAACTATAACTTCTAACTAGTTAAAGGCACATGGAGTGTAAAGAGGTATTTGTTTTCTGAGTAAGAGTGATAGTTTGTTTCAGTGAGGGCCACAGAAATTAACCAGGGAGTTTAATATTTAGAATAGCCTTCCCCAATCTGTTGACTTCCAGATATGTTGCGCTACAATTCCCATAGTTTCAGTTCAGAAGTTTGTTGGCCATGCTAACTGCATGTTATGAGAATTGTAATCCAGTGCAACTGGAAGATACCAAGTTGAGAAAGGTTGTGTTAGAAAATTGCACTAAGACCCAAGAGACCTCAGTTCTAATCCCCACTCAGCCATGAAGCTTGCTAAATGGCATTAGGTCACTTTTTCATTATCTGCCTAAGCTACCTTATCAGATTATTGTGAGGTTAAAATGTGTACGGAGGTGTATGGTGAGATCCCTGAACTCCTGAAGGAAAGATGTGTAATAGGCTTCCATATCCAGACATATACATCCATATTTAGTTCTACATATGACCCAAGGAAGGAAGGAAGGTGCTGGTAAGTGTTGCCTTTAATACAAATGTTCAGGCAGTAAGTCTTACTGATAATCTATTAAACATGGTAGCTCTTCATTTATGTATTATTTCTCTCCCTTTCCCAGAAAAACTGTATATTGTATATTTATTTGAGATTATATTTTCAAGTGCTCAATAGGCAAAAAGATGGAGTATAACCAGCAGTAACAACAGTAATAGGACCTCAATGAAATAAAGTATGTATTTGTTTACACCCAAAGTATGTATTCATTTATACCCACCCAAATTATATCTTTTATCATTAAAAAACAAACCCAATTAGATATATACTATATACTACAAGCAATTGGCAGCATGCTAGTTCATCATCAAGGACAAGCCAGGACACCATTTATGGAGGTAGGCTCCTCACTTAGGATCCCTTCACCCAGTTGTCTGGAAGTAGCTTGCAGCTGCCAGCTAGATATCTAGTGCCTCAGGTGTACTAAAGTGGAAATTATTTTAAGAGGTGTTACATCGCCAACTGATTCCAAAGGCAGACTTTTGCACCAAGAGGGTTTGGGAAGAGAGGCAGAAGCTCTCCAACTCAGTCTTGAATGAGTTACTAGGGGAAGAAAAGGTCACAGTTGGGGCGAGCCACTGAAAAAGTCCCTTTCTTGGCATCTGCTGTTCAGATATGGCCAATGAATGTTCAGGCTGCATCTGGGTGTGAATTCCATTTTACGGCAAGGATGCCTCTTCCTCTGCCTAGAGAGGTGGGGTGTACAGTATAACTTTGGTGTAACTAGCTCTCTGGACCCCCTTCCGCTTCTGGTGGGCAGTGGCGGGTGGCATCATTTCTACTGAAGGAAAGTTACCAGCCTCCCTCTTCCAAGTTCTCCTGGCCTTCGGGAGTGCAGAAGCGGGGTGTCTGAGAGGGCGGGGGTTGGAAGGACGTCTCCCTAAAGCCGCCTCGGATTTTCTGTGAGAAGTTCCCCTGCTTTCTTCCTCTTGCCTGGCCCCTGCAACTCTTTTGTGAATGGGGCCAGTGCAACAGGCGGCCTTTCACCCCGCCCAAGAACCAATGCCAGACAGCCACACTTGGAGAATTGTTTGTTAATAGTCCAATTAGATAATTGCCATCTTTCACTCCTTTCGCTCTACATTTCCCATAAAGGCCTGAATGAGGAGAGCAGCGTGAAGAGGGCTTCTGCCCCGCAAGGTGACAAGAAAGGCTGGAGCATGCTCTGTGCACAAAGCCAGGCGCTTGAATTGAATCATTGTCGTCTAATCAATGGTCTTATTGGATTACTGGCTGTTGCGGTTCTCAAAGATATTGTAGCGGAGACAATGAAATAGCCAGGGGGAAACTTTTCTCTCGCTCGCTCGCTCGCTCTCATTCTCCCCGCCCCCTTGAGTAGATCACGCAGTTGAGATCTGCCCCGCACTCTCCTCCTCTCTCCTTCTCTCTCTTGGATCCATCTGGATACAAAGCAGGCTTTTTTAGAGCGGGGGGGGGGGAGTAGGCTCTGCAAATGTGTTCAATTTTTATGAAAGGCGTGCAGGGGGAGTGGGGGGGGCATCTACAAGTATCAGCATTGAATTAACGAGAGAAAAGAGTTGTAAGATGGCTGGTAGGCAGTAGAGAGAAGCGTTTAGGGGATCCCTCCAATGTAACACTCTCTTCGCCCTCCTCTCCTCGTCCCCAACAGAGAAACAAAACACCTCTTAATTCTGGGATCGGGAATCCGTACCAAGGCAAACCTCTTTCTCACACACACCCCAACTGGTTGACGGGGTTTCCCTTTGGGGAGGTGACTCGGTGACTGCGGAGATCATCTGCCAAGATCCCTTTGGCCAGCTGCGGGGCCTTTTCCAGATATCTGTGTATTTGTTTTCTGTCTGAGGCGTGTCTGGGATGAACACATTCGGAAATCGGGAAAGGTGAACGCCAAACTGGAGAAAGTTAATAATGGCTGCTAATGGCTCCTAACAATTCAGGCTGAATCTTGTCAAAAGTTTTTTTTCTTTTTTTTCCCCTCGCCCCCCCCCCCCCCTTTCAATTGATCCTTCTTCTCGTTCTCCTTCTTCTCCTTCTGGAAATCTCAGCCTTTTGATTGTGTGTTTCCTGAAAGCAAGGCCAATCATTTCAGTTTATTCACTGGCTAAACTCGACTTGATTGGGGACAAGCATACAAACCACCCATTACGATGTGATATATTATCCAAACAATTTAGTGTATTCATGAGGTAACCTAAATGTGGAGGCTGCAAAATTACCCGTAATCAATTGAAACAGCGAGTGCGCGTCCCTCTGGGTGTCTAACAACTGCAACCCTCTCCGTAATAAGGGAGGCATTAAATCATTTTAGAGTTGCACTGTTGAGTATCTGATCATTGGGGCGCGGGGAAGCTGGACACTCGCACTAGGACGCTGGGATTGAGGAAGCCGCCGATTTCCTGCCTCTCCCACAGAAGAACCGGCTCTCGCCTTCGAGGGATTCGCTCGTTACTCACCGAACTGACCCTACGCTGGGCGATATTCAGCGCGGATTTCTCTTCTTTTCCTCCCCCACCCCTCAGCCCGCGCCTCCTTTTTTTTTTTTTTTACTTAAAAAAAAAACCCTACACCATATTGCACTACATGTTTGGGAAACAAGACAAAATGGACGTTAGATGCAATTCAGAGCTCGAAACCAACCGGCTCTCCAAGAACGGGCATAAAGAAGGCAAGGAAAGCAAAAGCTCCGAAGGAAATATTTCGAATTCTTTTTTGAAGGAACCGCAAGGGACTTTTTCGGCTTCGGGCGTCTCGGAAGATTGCAATAAAAATAAATCCAGTTCCGCTGACCCGGATTATTGCAGAAGAATATTAGTCCGAGGTAGGACTGTCGCTTTACGTTCTGAAATTTCGATTAATGAATTCTTCCCGCCCGCTTGCTTGCTTTCCTTTCGTTTTTACTTTCGGTTTTTGTTTTTTGTTGTTTTGGTTTTCTTCGTTTCAAAATCAGATGAATGTCTGAGGTTTCCTAATGGCTCCACTTCATTCTTTTTATCTCTTTCATCCTGTTATTGATCTGTTTCTCAAGTCTACGAATATTTTTGCAATCTGGGTTGCCAAGAACCGGAGGGCTCTAAGTTCCAAACCTTACATTTCGGCTGGGGCGGGGTGTATAAAGATCAGGTTTTCTTTTTCTAGGTACTTCTCAAATGTTCAGGGAAGGGAAAGCTAAGATCTACATTGCTTGTGTTTCTTCCCTAGTTTACCTTTGCTTTAAGGGTGTGAAAGGTTACTAAGTCTTTTTTCAATCCCATTAGATTCAGCCTGCAATTCTTTGACCACTTGCCTTGGAGTAAGACCCACTGGATTCGCTAGAACTTATTTCTCCATAGGAGTTTTCACTCTCAGCCCTTTGCAAAAGACTGCTTCTTTGAAATATCTCCCCCGCCCTCCCAAAAAGAAAAAGGGGGGGGGAACCACCTCCAGTTCCTATGGTTTAAGGGTAAGCAAAAAGAAGAGACTGAGGAAGAAAAAGAACCTTTGGAGATTTTTTAAGAAATGCTTCTCTTATTTTCAGTCTATCATGTTTGTCCCATTCTTTGATTTCCATCAGCATGAAATTCTTTCTAGTCTGAGGACACAGCGATCCTGAGAAAAGACTTTCCTCCAAGCATTCCTTACCCTTGAACCCGTTTGCTCAAATATTTGGTGGTTGCATCTTTTTTGATAGTGACTTTACAGTAACAAAATCTGTCAGAAAGTGGTGTGGTAGGGGTGCTGCTATTATTCAGCTACTTCAGTTTCAACACCTTCAGTTTAATGAATTGTTTACATTATTGCTCAGTTCCTTGGTTTGGTTTTCTTTTGTTCTTTTATTCTAACCTGGATCATTCTCTTTTCCTCCTCTCCCACATCCAACAGTAGAATAATTTCAAGGGAACTTTTATTTTCCACTGCTGTTAAAATTCCAAAACTATCAAGTCAGTCTTTCATTTCTGCAATTATGCATCCATGTGTGTGCCTGCATGCTTAAAAAAGATTTTATTCTGCTCACATGGGAATGAAAACCAGGCCTGATAAACAATAACTCATCTTGGATGACCCCCAACAGCTTAGTTGAAAAAAGAAAAACAAGTCTCAGAACTCTAGGGTTGCTTCTGCACAGATTAGGAAGGTAATTACGGCAAACCCATATGAGATAGCCCAGCATGTAATTCGAATCAGGTTGTATTCCACTCGCAAGAGGCTAGTGAGATTTGGGGTGCTGTGATGAGATTGAGGCTGAGCAGAAAATGGACAGTCATGAAAGGCAACTTGATGTTCACCAACATGGGAAAGTGGGCATATCCAAAGAGGGAGCAGCACTGTGGAAGGTGGACATCACAGGTCTGAAATGGCTCACTTGCGTGCTTGCCCTGCAGGGAAAACACAGGCAGCCCAAGCAGGTGTGAGCGTGCAAGGCAGAGACTGCTGCTCGTAGGCCTCTGGTGGTAGCGAGGCTGGCTTGAAACCTGTGAGGTTCCTTTGGAGTTCTTTGTGTTGGAGCTCTTCCCTTGGGATGGATGATGGCGTGCTTCATAAGCCACGCTCCTGAGGATGTGGTGCGGGGCTAGCAGGAAATCTTGGGACTCCTTCAGTCCCTGCCAGGAGAGGCTTCTTGCTCTGCCTAGAGTGGCCTTTCCAGGCAGTTCCTAAAAACTGGATCCATGATCCATCCTTCATTCTGGATCTAAACATGCCTCCTTCTCTTTTTGCCAGATGCCAAAGGCTCCATCAGGGAGATTATTCTTCCAAAAGGGCTTGATCTCGACCGCCCCAAGAGGACTCGAACTTCTTTCACCGCTGAACAACTTTATAGGCTTGAGATGGAATTCCAGAGGTGCCAATACGTGGTTGGACGGGAAAGAACTGAGCTGGCCAGGCAGCTCAATCTCTCAGAAACTCAGGTACTAAAGACACAAATGCATAGGTGGCAAAAGAAGGTTTTTCTCCCCAATACACACAAGTCCTGTTGCCCTAGGAAGCAGTAGAGTAGCATAGCTTACCAAGTTGATTCCTCCCAGATGTTTTAAGACTACTGCTGCCCCAATTCCCAGTCAGTTTGCTAACTGGCATTTCTGACAATTGTATTACCATTACCTCTAAAGGACATCATTTTGGGAAGGCTGGGCTCCAGCTCTACCCTTGAACAGGAGAGTTCTCTTTCTGTAGAGATGAGGGGTTTCTCACTGACTGCCAGGCCTGCAGGGCTGTAGCTAACACTTGGGGTAGCTTCCCGCATGGATGTGATCAATGCTGAGGACCAATTTTCCTTTTTTTTTTTGCAGCTAAACACCACCCAGAGATGACCAAGCCATAGAACCCTAAACTTAGGGCACAAAGCAAAATTATGCTCTTTTCATGCTTTTGCAAGTTCCCTCTTTTCAAAGAGGCAGTATTTCGATTTGATCGATATCTAAATACCTGGAAGGAGTGGAAGCTGTTGGTTTCAGTAGGGTGTGAATTGCCTCCTTAAAAGCCAGAGGCTAAGATCCCAAGAAATAAATGGGCTCAGGCTATAAGACTTGTTTCTAAGTCTACAAATCATTCATAGACTCTGTAAAAATTTAATCTGAAAAATTAATTAGACTGTAGGATAATGTTTGAGAACTACATAACCAGTCCTGTGTATCTACGCACAAGAACCTTTGAAGAAACTCCCTTCCCACAAACACATGCGAACAGATCTGCACCCCACAATCAGGTAGTGCTAAAGCAAGGGCTTCTGGAAGAGAATCTTGGAGTGGAAAACCACAGAAGCAGCGAGGATCTCATCTCAACAGTATAAGTCCAGATCCCAGGGAAAAAAAAGTAAAATTTCAAAACAGAATCAGAAAACATTCAAATATTGCTTAGCGAATCCATAGCTTATGGGAAAAGCAGAGTCTTTCTGGGAAGTGGAGTGCGACACAAATATTATTTTTATTTTCCTATAGTAAATAAGGCTTTTCCCTCTATGAATTTAGGTCTACAGTTTAAAAGCTAGAAAGACAATGTGTTCCCTGGGCTTCCACCAGGTGACAATAATACAGAATTTATTTGCTATCAGTCAGCGCTTACAGAGACCTTGCTGTTGTAGTGGGTTAAAGCAATTCAGCATTTTGTGGTTCTAAAAATACTGAATGGTATGCTTGTTTCTTCAGATGTAAATTGACTTCAGTGGAGTTTCTCCCCTGATAAATTTGTGTGTATCCAAGTGCCACTGTTTACAATGGGACGTTCAAGTGTTTATCCTGAAGACTGTTGAAATTAAAATAAATGGAGGGAGTAATAATTTATTTTGACTCTGGAAAAGAATCCAGGCCATACAGGTCTCTTTGCAGATCTTTGCTGAACTCGTTCCCCTTCTTTTTTGTTTCCCTGGTTTTGGTAGTTTGGCCAAAAACTGTTTGGGTTGAGGAACGTATTTTTAAGATACACAAAAAGAAAAGAAAGGGAGAAAGTGCAGGTAACTGCTCATGTCTTTGCATAGTTTAATATGTAATATAATACTAATAATTTTTGTGTAAAAATGAATAGAACTGTAATCTGTAATCTGATCATGCATATCTAGACATACTTTATGTAGATATGGTTTAGTTTCAGGTGGAAGCACCTGTGTGACTTTCTTTGGACTGGGAAATCAACAGGATTGGGGCTGTTTAATCTTGGATGAGATTCCTCCCTGGAATTCTGGGTTGTTGGCTAGACTGGGAAGTGGGAAAATACCCCAGAAGGAGATAATGGCAAACCACTTCGGCACTGCTCCCCGAAATGAAGATGTTTCATGAAGTCATCAGAAATTGAGCTCCATTTGAAGGAGACTTTACCTCTTTTAAATGGGCATCTGAGTACTTTCCTTTCCCCTTTCTGCAAAATATGGTAAAAAAGAAATAGAACCAAAAGCTACTTGGTAATATATAAATAAATGCAGGGGTCAGATGGACAGCAAAAGGCTATTTTTTTTTCATCCTTCTGAAAATGTTTCGGCATGGCTCCAGAACTGACCATGTTCCCCTTCCCATTTCTTAAACCAATTTTGCCTGATGAAGATTTGTTGATACCGAATACTAACAGGGATTTCACTGAACTTCCTTTGGCCTCATAAAGTTACTGTCTCTATGGATTTTGTTTTCCTCACAGCCATGCTATTAGTGTTTATACTGTATCACTTGACTTGTATTTTCTGAAACTCTCAAGAATGAGCAGTCCCTTCCATCTGCTCTCAGAGGCACAACAGCAAATACCCGCTCTCTCACATCAAGGTGCAGAATCCCTCAGTCTGGCCAAATTCTTTTGGCATTTACAGGAGTAATTCCTCCAAGTACCTCTTCCTAGTGAAAAATACAACCGTGTTAAATATCAAGGTCTTTGTTGCTCTTTCTGGACACCAGATTAGCTGTTGGAGGCAATAGACAGAGTGCCTGCCAGTAGGGCCGGCTCTGACAATGAGATCAGCCCCAAATGGGCCTGTGCTGGTTTTGAAAGCCAAGTTCTTTCTTTCATTCAGTCCTAGAACCTGAAAAATAGGCCTGGGGAGAATCTGAAAGGCGGGGCCATTGTGTGTGTGTGTGTGCGCGCGCACGGGTGTCCATGTGCATGTTGCACAAGAGGCAAAGAGACATCTATTCCCTTCCTGCCCAGGAAGGAAATACTGTCTGAAAGCTGCACTTTGCTGGATAAAGAGTTGGTGGGAAAGATAATAGGAAAGGGCAGGGCTGTGTGTGTAATTTTATGATTTAAATGAAATGCTTTGAGAAATTTGAAAACATCGTTAAGAAGTCAAAACCTGAAATAGGTGGTCGAATTCAAAAAGAGAAACAGATACATTAGTGGAAAATATTGTATTATCTGTACTTGATGCTTTTAAATATATTATTTAAGGAAATAATATATTTGTAGTACGTTTTACAATACAGGAGAACAGGAAGTACTAGAGTGGGATGAAATGTAGGTGTGGTTTTGTTATTTCTGCTTGAAACGTCCCATCAAAGGGAGGGAGGGAAGGAAGGACGGACGGACGGACGGACGGAGGGACGCAAAAAGGCTAAGTGTGTAAGGATTGGTTTCGTATTTCTTGAAAAGATGTACTGCAAGGAACCTCTCTGACAAGCTAATTAGCATTTCTTTGCCTGTCAGATTTAGCGGGTTGCTACGGCGAACGAAAGAGCCTCTGCAGCCGAAGCGTGGCCTGTCATAGGAATCAAAGCGAAAGATACCTGGGAAGGGTCAGAAAGGGGTTTAGGTAGCTGGCGAGATGGGATCGGTCAGGCCCGCGTCGAGGCGGTTGAGCGCCACGCAATCTGTTGCTCCCCTGCCTTTCGCGGAAGAACCCAAGCCAGCCAAAATCTTCCAGGAGCTGCTGCCGCAGACGAGACACGTGGGAGAAAAATGCCAAGTTTAGGAGCGCCTAAACAACAACAAAATACTACCTGGTATCGGGGATCTAAGAGGCCAATGCTTAGATCCATCCTCTGTTGCCCGGTTTCCATTAATTCGTGGGGGTTTCATCCCCCCACAAACTTCGTTACTGAAAAACTCCTGGTTGAGGGGATCCAGTCAGTCTTAAACGAGGGCCTGGAAGGCGAGACGCGGTTGTTGCGCTTACAGAAGCTTCGCAGCCGGCGGCTTCCTCCACTTAACTCTTTTTCATCTTATTTTGTGAAAGAGATCCCACCCCCGCTCCCCAGTACACGCACATACATGCACATGCCGAGGCGTTTATTGGGCACTTCATGCGGCTTCTGAAATAAACCCCTGCCCAAAGCGGCTCAAGTCCACAATACACGCGTGTCTTCAAGGCGCCGAAGGAGAAGCCTTTGTGGTTTCCGCAGTTCTCTGCCACTCTAGTACAGCAGCTCTTTCCAGAGCGCAGCGCTGCTTCGTGATCCTTATCGAAATGAGCAGACTTGCACGCTCGCTCTTCCATTTGCTCTCTGACATCCACGCGCTCCCAGCCGGCTGCACGCGCGCGCGCGCACAGATTTCTGCCTCGAGCCGCTTGACTCCCACAGGGAAATCTCCGTCTCCCCAGCCGGCCGCTGCCCTCCTGGGGAGGCCTGTGGAAAGAGGCCGAGCGCGGCGATAGGAGGGACAACTGCGGCCTTTCCTCTCCTGCTCCGGGCCTAAGAAGGCCAAGGCCTTTGCTAGGCCCCGCTAGCTGACGCTGACTCTGTGCTTCTGCCTTTTTCCCTCGCCTCCTTGCAGGTCAAAGTCTGGTTCCAGAACCGACGCACAAAGCAGAAGAAAGACCAAGGCAAAGACTCGGAGATGAAGTCGGTGGTGTCCGAGACTGCGGCTACTTGCAGCGTCCTGCGGCTCCTCGAGCAAGGACGCCTGCTCTCCCCGCCCGGCTTGCCCGGCCTCCTTCCCCCCTGCGCCACCAGCGCCTTGGGCTCGGCCTTGCGAGCACCCAGCCTCGCCAGCCGCACCGGCGGCTCGGGATCAGGGACGGCGGGCGGCTCCCCGCACCACCCGGCCGTCAGCAGCACCGCCGCCGGGCCGACTCATCCCTCTCCTCCCGGCGGGCACAACCTCTTCAGCCTGCCGGTGCCCACCCTGCTGGGCTCGGTGGCCAGCCGGCTCTCCTCCAACCCGTTAGCAATGGCCGGATCCCTGGCCGGGAACTTGCAAGAACTGTCGGCCCGGTATCTCAGCTCCTCCGCCTTCGAGCCCTACTCCCGGACCGCCAATAAAGAAGGCGCGGAAAAAAAGGCGCTGGACTGACTTTCGGTGACTCTCGCTGTATTTATATTTATCCTCTCTATTTGTGTTCATTATTTATGGAGTCTCCATACGTTAGATGCCCCCTCCTCTCCGGTATACACTGCACCCATCCACACGCTCTTTCCCTCCCGCGGATCCACCACACGGCTCCTGCTCCCCCGCTCCTCTCCTTTCCCCCCCACCCCGCCCAGCCCATGCATTCCAAACCAGGAGCCTCCCGGGTTTCGCTCGGCGCGCCCCGCCCTTGGAAGCCGCCTTCGAGAAGCGCCGGCCGAGAAAAGCAACTCGCCGAAGCCGAACGCTGGCAGTGAACAGGCGGAGGGACCAGCCAAACGGCCCGCGAGCTGTTGAAAGTGGGAAGAGGGGGGTCGGGGGTGAGGAAGCGCGGAGCCCGCCTCGCCTTGTGACGACCCGCGTTCGCGAGCGTTTCAGAAACGCGGCGGGGTGGAAAGCCTAAAACTGAGGCGACATCATGTTGGGGGGCAGAAGAGGGGTTTCAGTTGCTGGACGCGGACGCCCTTTCCTTCAAGCTGACTGCTAACGCGAGAAAGAAGCGCAGACTTTGAAATGGGGGCGGGTGACGGGGAAGGGTCTTGAAGCGGGAAGGGTTGGTCGGAGCTGAAGTGCATTTTGTGGGGGGAAGGTGGGGCTGCTCGCGCGTACGTTAGCCCCACGCACCCTCCTAAGTCCAGCCTGCCAGGCAAGATGTTGGTTGCTCAGTGTTGTAAGGTTCCTAAAGCACAATTCTAAGAAAGGTCCCCTTTCTCAACACGGGCAACAGTACCCTGCCAAGGGATAACTTATTTTGCACATCTGCCTGAAGATGCGCGCCGCCTCCTCCCCGGTGTCCGTATGCCCCAATGCCAGACTGAATTCTCGGGCGTGAAGCCCATTGACTTAAGTGGAAGGAGGCGCGCTGCGGGTATTCAGCAGTTTTACTTCGATGGGATTTACTTCCGGTAAGTATGCGTAGGATTGCAGTTTCATTTCCAAGTTGTGAATGTGGGTGTAAGCCGAGTGAGGCCAACCATCCTTCTTTCAGGTAACGCAGTTGGGAACTGATTTAGCTTTGAAATATTGACCCAAGAATGCTTACGAAGAAAGCTCACTTTAAGTAAACGCCGACTTGATACGGTTTTAGGAATGTTGCAATCATCAAGACCCCTCCCCCGCCGCCGCTCCCCCCCATTAAGATTTTACATTAGGCTTACAGACTTCGCAGTATTTGCATCTACAGTCTAGCCTGTTTTGTTTTTTTTTAAAAAACTGCATAACCCACTTTTCTTTGTTAAATTCTTGAAGGAAACCAGACAGAAATAGACACATATCACCTGTGTTAACAGCCCTCATTAACAATATATGAATGCGAAAAATTGAAGCTTTTTAAAAAGATCCTTATAAACAGGCTTTTTTTAAATGATCAGATTTTGGTCTCTACAAAACAGAAAAAGAATAATCATGAGGTAGCATTATTGAATTGCTCATGTGCCTGCAGTTTCAGCACTCTCCGAACACCAACTGGAATATATTCAACTTTTTAAATAAATTGAACGTAAACTGGAAGTATAGATTTTTGCCCTCTTCTGACTGATTTTCTTCTGAAATGTTTGTTCTTAAATCAAAACTAATACAAAATGCAAAGTAGTGTCCCATTTGATTTTGTACTAATTTTATCCTCTTATGTAATAATTGTTATTTTACCTTTTTTGAAAGTCTCCCTGTTAACCACTGATGTATTACTGGCTGTTGCTGTTGCTGCTGCTGCTGCTGCTTTTTTACCTAACACTGTAAGTTTGCCAGAAGCAGCAAACAGAAACAAAACCCCAAGTAGTTAGCTAGCTACTTTTTACCTGTTTTGTTTTGTTTTTGGAGGGGGGATTGGAAAAACACTTGATACATTGTGTTTACACTGTACAAAATATGTGCCACCAAACTTTTCAACCAAAAAAAAAAAAAAAAAAGGAAATAAGTGAAATGGCTGATGTAGTACATATAGAGTATACTCTAGAACAGAAAGAACAAGAGAGAGCATAACATGAAAACTGTCACAATAATTTTATTGTAAATTATTTATGTCTGAAGTTTTAGGCAACTAGTGAAGAAAAAAATATGAATGAATCTGTGGGTGAAGGTGAGCCCCCGCTACTAACCTTTATTTGGAATGTTCTGAATATTTGACTGTTTTGTATTTATGTGGTGAGAGTGAAATATATCTATATGATGACAGATCGCTATTTTGGTCTTCTGTTTAGAACTCCCTGGAACACTTTCACCCCACTTGGGTAAAGCAAAAGATAAAACACCGTAAGTTGTGATGTTCAGCAATCACCTCTGTATCTGAAAAGGTGCCTATGCAGGGTGTGCATCCAGATGACATCTTGAGTAGCTAAATAATATATAGTAAGGTGGAGGTAGCTTGTGATGCCTTAAATTACTCATTCTAAAATTTAGAATTGAAATTGTATACCTCCTTATAACCTGTAGAGATCATTTTTAGTGATTCTATTGGCCAGTGTATTTGATTCCGCTCAACTTACTCATCTCACGTAGTGTCAAGCAGTTGTACCAAAGAAGGATTTCAGAACCTGCTTTCTATTAGTTCAAACATCGGCCATCCAATAGAATCTGAGATGGGGGGGGGCACAGAATTGCCAAGATAGGTCTGATTCTCATCTAATTTTCCCTAAATCTTGTTGATCTGCTCTTACTTGTGGTCCCTTTTGTGCCCCAGGGATTAAAAGTCTTAGCAGTTGGAAAGAAATGCAAACAATGTTTAATTTCAATGCAGTTTCCTGAAGGAATGAATGTGACTAATACTAATCATTACACATCTCAACCACTCTTCATCTTTCATTGTATCTATTCACCTATTTACTTGGAAGCAAAACCCATTGAAATAAATACAGCTTACTTCTAAGTAGATACTTAGAGGACTGCATTGTAAAATCTCCATTACACCAAACTGTGCAATTCATACATAATCATCAGGAGAGTCAATTTGATTTTTAAAACAAACGAGTCAATTTCATTTGAAACATATATGCGGGGGGGGGGGAGTAGCTCTTTCTGATATCTCATTTCCTTCCTTCCACCCACCCACCCACCCACCCAGGAAAGATGGGTTCATAAATGTATTAATACCATTTGTTTGTAATTAATTAATATATTTCCTCATTAATTGTGCATTTCATGTGACCTTAACTATTGCCTTAAGATGGCTTTTTGACATGAATATGAGTATTCCTTCCAACTTAAGTAGAAAGTCCCTCTCCCTCCCTTATTCGAATTTTGGAGCTATATGCCCTAAGGCTGCACTTTTGCTTGGGAGTAAGGATAAAATTTAGAAGGGTATAATTCTGAGCATATTTGTGCAATATCTCACTGCATGATCATTTATGGATCTGATATTTTACAATATGTAAGCTTTCTGTTGTTAGCTTGAAAGAGAAAATGGTCTTAGACAAAATAAGTGCTTATAAACAAGGAGACAATGGCATAAAATGAAGACTTCTACTGATGAAGTCTGACACAAACTGTGATCCTAATCTAGTTATGAAGCCAGTTCCTTGGAGGTGAATGGGACAAGAGGTGAGACTGGGAATACTTTAAAGCTATGTAATTAAGAAAATCTGGCTGCAGCAATATTCCTGATTTCCGATGTTTATACATTTCCTTATTTCTTATTCTGAAATTTTAAATAATATGGGGAATTATTGCTGTTTAGGGAATACTTTGGTTTTCTCTTGCCACCCTATGTTAATTTAAGGAAATGAAGGCACACAGAAATGCATGCATAATTACACAGAAAGATAAATTGTATCGTGAGGTTGATCCAATTAATGTATGATTTCTGCAGCCTCCCCCATCTCAAGCACTTCTCTGTAATCAGGCTGTTTCCTATCATATCTCTTATCGTAAAAGCATGAGTCACCTTACTTACTTCCAGCATAAAAGTCAGGGTAATTAGGAACTGTGTACCTGATTGTGTTTGCATTAAAAAACAAAAACAAAAACAAAAAACCCTTAACAACTCAGAGTTCAGTCAAGTCTGTTCCTTCCCCAACAACTGAGAAGCTTCAGATGAGATATGAGATTGTAAGGCTAAAATAGCTGGGCTGCAAAGATCTGGACAACCACTCTTGGCTACCATGTAGTGGTCATCAGGAGTTTTGTAGTCTAGATGTGGTAGTCCTTTAGTTGTAAGGGCAACACTGCCTAATCTCAAATTGCTTCACCAATAAGGAGATAACTTTGCACCTATAGTTTTTTTTAATGATATCAATCCCAGAATTGCTCTACATTTTCACATATGAAGATGACTGTCATATTCATCTGTATAAATTAGTGTTTCTCCTAATGTATCATGCAGGTTTTTGAGCAGCTTGGGGAAAAAGAGCACTGGTCATATATTATAATAAAAAAAATTAAAAGCATGAAAATAATCTCTGTGAAAGTGAAAAAGAACGTATGGCTCTCAAGATGTTATTCATATACTTCAGGGAAGGACTTCCTTCTAATAGGTTTGATTTCTTTTTAGGTCAATATTTTGTCAGAAGCTGCAACACCCTTATTACAAGAACCAAGGTGATAGTCCTTTTTTCTATCTGACAATAGATAGATAGATAGATAGATAGATAGACAGACAGACAGACAGACAGACAGACAGACAGACAGATAGATAGATCTGATTGTAACCAGAGGTAGAGAAGAGCCAAAAAAAAAAAAAAATCAGGGATAGAATAATTAGTTTTAAAACCAGAAATAGTGCGAATAGTTGACTGGTTTCTAAAATGTATAAACGTACCTTCCAAATGTTCAGAAAAGTTTACAATATCATTTAAATCTTCAATAAATAAAATACAAACAATCTATTATTAATGACAGCATCAAAGACACTAGAGGGCCAGTAAAAAGAAAATATGTCAGTAATTCAAGAGATGTCAGCCCTTTGAGGTAGGCCAGATCAGGAAACACCACAAGGATTATAGGAATGCTACTTTATTGTTGGAGGGTATAATAACAGCATCTTGAATGCTTGCCAGATTTTCTTTCTGCCTCCTCTTACACCAAACAGACAAATAGGATATATTTTGAGTTTCTTTCTCATGCCTTCTCCTTTCCCAGAACTGAGTTGCCTTAACTGTTCGTGCACACCTTCTTCAAGTGTCCAGATATTAAGGATACTTCTAGAAGAGGACTGGGAAAAGAAAAATAACTGTCCCAGCATCTATTGCAGTTGTAAGGAAATTGTGGCTCTCTAGATGTTGCTGCATTAACAATTCCCAGTATTCCTGTTTAGGGGACATCTGGGCTGGGCCTGCTGTGGGTTCAGCCACATCTGGAAGGCTACAAGTAACCAGATCTTGACTTAAAAGATGGCAGAGAAGTGCCAGAAAACACCTTTGGAGAGAGAATTTTACAAACAGGATACTATAATAGGGAAAAAAGTCACCTTTTCCCATTTTGCCTAAGTGGGCATTTAAAAGATGATGAATCTTCTTTCATCTTATCTAAAGTAAGGTTTAAAGCTACATCAAGCTTGACAAAGATCAGTGAAAATCCAACTCAGCTAACTAATTCCCAGGCAGTTCTGAATACAATCTCACATACAGATCATTAGAGAAGCTGTACCTGTTGATCTGACATACTGAAAGGACTTGATTGTGAGAAAATCAAGGAGTTGTATCAGTTATGCCAATGATGTACATAATGGCCATATCTCCATTTGCCACCCATTAAGTGTGTGGGGGAAAAAAAACCCTCCTCTCTTCTGTGCTGGTTTCCCTTATGCATGGGTGAGCTCTATGTGGGTTTAAGGACCCTTTAATCTGATGTTGAACTCATAGCTAAAAACCATTCTTTATAGTGTGATGTTGTACCTTTGCATGTGATTTCAGTATATGAGGGTACTGAAGAGCCCTATCACAAGAGTCCTTTCCAGAAATCACCGAAATATAAATGATTGTGCCAAAATGGCCTGAGCATAACAAACCTATGGTCCAAAAAACCCAAAATACGAGCACTAATTAGAATCTTAGAATTTTCAGCTGTCAAGGCAAAAAGGCAAAAAGCACATTAATAATGCTACAGGGGAGGAGCTTGGGTGGAGGTGAGACACCATTCACAGTATCCTTAGCAACTATACTACCAACCAACCATCACAATGATACTCCAAGATAATGCTCCCCACCTTGCCCAAGACTGGGATTGTTGATTTGGCCATTCAATCAGCTTCTTGATTATCCTGCTCATGCTTGACTATGTTGTACATGTTCACTTAAAGCTGGCTTAGACTTTTTGCGGCTTGAGTTTCCTGTTTCCTATTCCACCATGCCATTTCCACCTCCTGCTGGTGCAGAGTGTGCTTCTCTTGAATTCAGTGAAATATCTTAAAATGTAATAGTTGACTAAAGGGGCCAACTCAGAAAGAAAAAGCAAATGTTTCCAATTCCATCAGTGAATGGCCTGAATTGCCAACATGGGACCCACAAGCTCCAGCATTCAGACATGTCCTTTGGTACCCATGCCCAACCTGCTTTAATCTGGGATTGTTTGTTTGTTTGTTTGTTTAGTTATTTATGGGAAACTAGCATGCTGCAAAGTAAAGTGTCATCTTCAGTCATACCATTTATTTCAGAGAAAGTTTTGGGGTCCATATATACCTTAGAGAAGTTTATTAGACAATCAAAATGACAGAGGGCTGCAATTAAGTGCTCTGTCTGAAATTATGCCCATGTACCCACAAGTGAACCAAAACAATAGAGAGAATCCCACAAAGCTAGAATGGGGGTGGCGGGTGGGGGTGGGAGGCTTCTAGTAAATTAGTGTTTTGCAGTGGCATTGCCTACCACAGCATCTGTTTTTTGAGAGTGCCCTAACATACAGTACTCAATATGTCAAATGTGCTCACCAGTCTAAAAAGACTGGGGACTTCTGAGATACACTCATGTAGATATGTGTACTGTGCATTTAGTGATTATTTCAGAGGTTTTTTAAAAACTTTATTTATTTATCAAATCCAGGACATGAACTTTTTAGTCTACTTTTAAGATATGAGAAAGATATTAATTTCTCAGAACATCACATTCTGGGCAAAAAGAATCATGCTGCAGGCCCTCTAATAATAGCACCATGCATAGAATTTCCCACAGTTGTCTGTCACTCAGAAATATACTACTTCTGAAGAGAAAAACAAATTCTGGCCTTGTCCACATTGGTAATACTACAATGTTTCTGCCATCTCCTCTACAACTGTTGCTATCTAGCTTTGTTTTATTTTTTTAAGTATGGTTTCCTGGCACTGGAAGTTTGCTTGTCCATGCTGTAATAGGAAAATACTTAATATACATGGCGGATAGTTATTAATATTCCTTAAGCAACTTTGGAAGCACTATTATTTCTAAAAAATTTATAAAAACATTTTAAAAGGAACTCATTATATATGTTTCTTTTTCAGTATTTAAAGTACAATTTCCAGACTGTTGAGAAGTGATTAATTATACTTCTTTTACCAAGGTTTTCTTTCACATCAGACCTAGGAAGATTACTTAAATAATACATTATTTGAAAATGCTTTAAAATGATGTGTCCAGTTCTGTTTCTTTTATAACAGAAATTTTAATAAAATTGTTATATCTCAAATCAAACTTTCATCATTGCTCTAAAAAGGAAAAAATTGCAAGTGCATCAGCCTTGTATACAGACAGTACTCAGATTACATTATTCCAAGAGGTGCAAAAATGATACCCACCATTTTGCCCATGTGCAAAAAAGCCAGCACTATTTCTAGGCATGCATGCAGTGTGAATTGCAACATGCAAAATAATCAGGTTAGGCCAGAGTTTTTCAAATGGAACGTACATAATCCAGGGATGCCTGTAGCATAATGGCTTTACAAGCTAGTCCTCATGTACCCACAGTTTGTCTTGGTCTTTCACTCAAAATTGGCAAAGGGAAGGATGCATCTTCCTTAATCACATGGTCATTATCATTTATTTATATTGAATATTTTATTCTTTTCCACTTTCCTGCTAAAAATACAAAGGCAACCAATGCTACCCCAAATGAATGTCTGCTTTATGCCTGTCTACCAGGCAAAATACCGCCCCCCCCCCCCCACAGTTCTATCTATTGTAATTGTACAGAGAGTAATTCAAGAGGGATACAATAATTTCCTAATTACACCTGAGTTGGGGGCTTCAGCTATGGCTTTGCTTGTGCTAGTCAGCCAACTCTGTTTTACTCCATTGAGCAATTCATTACAACCACTATTTGTTCTCCAATATTGTTTTGTAACTTAGCCCTCAGCAATATGCTATTGAGCATTTTTATATTAGTGGTGATGATATTTCTGGTTTCTTCATTCATTAGGTTTTATTCTATTCAAACTATTTTTGCTTTCTCCAAGTATACTGATACCCTATGATGGAGCAACTGAATCAGTCCATTTTTCAGCCCAATCTACCTCAAAGAATTGTTATGAGGATAAAATAAGAAGAACCCTCTTGTATGCTGCCTGAAAATGTCTTATAATTCAAAATAGACATGTAATAAAATAGATAATGTAAATAGGTAAATAAGAGTTTATATGTGATCTTCAAGAATTATGATCAGTACCCTGGACAGCACTTTGCTGAGGATCATAAATTGGTGGTTCTTCCTTATCTGTTAATAATATTTTAAGAAATAAGAGGCTGGTCTTTTGTTAGAGAATAGAGCAATGTTTCTCAACCTTAGCAACTTTAAGATGTGTGGACATACTGGCTGGGGAATTCTGGGAGTTGAAGTCCACACATCTTAAAGCTGCCAAGGCTTCATGCTTCTTGGTAACTTTAGCAAGATGGCTAGGATTTGCTGCTTATATTTCAAAATATATTAACATTAGCTACAAATTAAACATTTAATTAGAAAACTCCACATTAATCACATATTACGCCTCCCTAGTTAAAAAGGTGGGGGGAGATAGGATGGACAGAAGATAATACAGTACTTCTTTACTCATGACATTTCATTTTATTGAATCATTGGCACAAGATGTTGTGATGCCAGTGCACATATTCCCTCTTTAAATAACAACAACAGTACATAAATACAGCGTAGCATTCAGCAGTAATATTTCATATAGGAACTTCTGTACTCAAAGGCAGTATACCCATGGTTATAAGATTCATGACACTGAAATCAAATTATAGCTATATCCACTTAGTTTTTCAATCTTTTCTGGGGTATTTAAAGGATCAGTAATAAGGGACAGGATACGTAGGTACTAAATACTAAATGCTGTGATTTGTGTGAGAATTTTTTAAAGGAAAATCTGTTTTATTTTAACATGATACTTTAAGATCAGTATTAATTTTAATTCCCCATGAATATTTTGCACAGATATGAAAAATGATAAATTAGGTGATGATGTTAGATGAAGTGACTAGCTTAATATTATGCTCGCCACTATGCAAGAAATAAAGGACAGATTTATTGAACCCTAACTCTAGGTTCTTATCCATCCAGAGTTCATTTTGTAAACTGAATTAAATGGGATTGATTATTACAGATCTATCCAACAATTCTATCAATCTAAACATATTATTTAATTGTGCTATATATTCATATCTCTCCCAAGTAAGTTTCATTTAATTAATCAGAGCTTACATTCAGGAAAGTGTGTAAAGAATTGCAATCTGTAAGTGTTATCTGTCTATAAGTGAATGAAGAATAGAAACCTTACCTATCAGCATTAGTGGTTTTGCTTATGACCTGTAGCAAGGCAACTGCATTATAACCCTAGTGGCTTAAAATTTCAAATCATTCAAATCTATGGAAAATAAACCTCCCAAAGATTTATTTTATGGCACTAGAAAGGAAGATCTGAAATCAAGTTATGGATCTGAGCTGGTGAGTTTCCTCTTCTCCATTTCCAGTTTATTTTACTTCCCAATTAACACTCTAATACAATACTCCAATGCATCATTAAAAACTTAAAGTACTATGGGATGGTACAGACCCAATTTCTAAATCAAAACATATCTCTATTAAAATTTTAAAATACTTAGTTAACCTAATTGGAGTCAGTAGGAGGAAGAGGGAAAAACTCTAGGCAATAAAGGATACATTAAGACAATATTGTAAATTATATGCGGCTTATGTGTCAAATTAAAACATAAACTCTAAAACCAAAATTTTGGATGTGACACAGTTCCATGCTTGGAATTGTAACCTAAAAATGTTTCTAAATAGAATCAAGTTCTACAGTATATCAGATTTACTTTTTAAATATGAAGTTGTTTTAGACATCAAAGCATACTCCCACAATTTGGTTACCCATTCTTCTATAGAGGAAATCAAATATTTTTTTCCAATAAATAGCATATAAAATCTTCACAGCTGTTAATATATACAATGCCAGTTCGATAAAGTTTGAAGAAATATATGGTTTTAGTGAAGTTTAATAAAAAATATCAGAATAAAATGGGATTATGACTTTCAACATTCGTTCCATTCTACAATGAAGTACTTTCCAGTATTGTTAAGCGTTGCAACATTGCCACCACATATGGAAGAAGGATCCAATCTGTTTATTTCTTTTCCAACATTTTACAGAAAAGGAATTACTCATTTAGCAATCAAGATTGGACTAACGAACCAGCAGTAAAACATCTTGCATCAATTCTCTCTAAGTATAATGTTCGAGATGTATTATAAATTAATTTACTGGCAACAAGAATTCCTGCTGGTGCAGCCAAATTTTTGATAAATTTTTACTGAACAGCAAATGCTGCTTGAAAACAGATTCACTAGATCTCCAACAGTTCATAAATGCTTTACAGAGGACTATACTTGACACCAGACTAATGCATGCATTTTTAAATGTTGCAGGCACATTTTCTTTTGATCTGAATAGCCTGTTAGAAACTATGTGAATACAATAGTTTGCATTGATACAATCAGTTCAGACTGTCATTACTTCAATGAAGAGCATCAACAATATTGCATGGACTGAATTAATGATGGCAGTGGCATTTGTAAATATTATATATAATAGTTACAGATGCCACTGCCATCATTAATTTTGTGATTTTGACATTTATTATTCCAATATTTTTGCAAGAAAATCATCCAATCATCCAACAAACCTGCTGTAGGGATGATAGGAATTGTCACATCCAGAGGGAGCAAGTCAGGAAAGACAGTTTTCTGGCCATTGGCTGATGGGAGAGAGTTTTTTCCGGCATAAAACTCCAGCAATCTAATACATATATCCCTGTGATTAGGGCCACTCTTGCTGAATTTTAAGCATTAATCTCAAACATTTTTCACATATTTACCTATCTTGAGTATTTAAACTTCTTTGATTTAATGGTGTGTTTATACTATTTTTATAAACTATCAGCATTTTAAAAAAATAGATCAATGCAATAAAGAAATGTTTTAAGTAAATAAAAATGATACGGGAGAACCAAAGCAAAGACGCCAATCCAAACTGAATTGCAGCTTGCGATGCAAAATAATCTGTATGATGAAATGTCCATTAGTACAGAACAGCTTAACAAACAGCCTTAGACTGTATCATGCTTTCTCTGCTCTAGTCGTATTTGTTCTTGGAAAGCTACTTAAGGGTAAATATGGTGTGGCTTCCATCATCTGTTTTATTGTGCATGATAGGAAAGAAAAGCAGCACCTTAAAAGGAAACTGCACCATCTGCTGATTTGCTAATACAGTGGGAAAAAAAAAAGCAGATGTGCTTTGGACTGAAGTTTCTTCTGGCAGTTATATGTTGGACACTGGAGAGATTTATAGATGGTTCATTGTTGTGCTTTCAGTGGGGAATCCTGAAAGGGGGAAAATTCTAGTAACACATTGATGGGAATCAGGAAAGTTTGTGCTATTTCAACCTTCAAAATCTATATGCCAATATATTAGTAACTGGCAGTGCTGTGACAAAGCTAGGACAGCAAGATCTACCACAGAAATGCCACTTTTAATGTGACATCAGAACCAAGTCATGGGAAATAAGTAGATTGATCAACAATCAGATCAATGAGAAATTAGCAATGACATTGCGAACCTAAGGTTTCTTGGAAGAAAAAGATCAAATGAAGACATCTAATTTAAATATTTGATTTGTATATTGGGATCATATTTTTCTGTTCATTTTAGAATGACCCTGAAACCCAAGAATGATCTAGCTTATATAAAAATAATATGCTTTTTATTACATATTTAAGAAGCTTAGTGAATATATACATTGAATTTTAAAATTATATTGGCACTATGCAGAGTTGGGCAAGAAGACGGTGGATTACTTCATGTGGCAGCCATGGATTGGGAGATCTTATGTGGCTCTAGGCCACCAAAGTTGCTTGAGTAGCCTCTGGTGGGAGGACAAAGGTATGTTAAAAGTCATTAGAGCCTGCTATGCGACCAGCTGCCCCAAGGTAGAGGCCCTGAAGGAAAACGTGAAGCTGAATGTTTCAACATTGTCTATAACTGATTGGAAGGGAGGGAAGAAGGAAGGGATATATGTATACATACATACATATAGAAGCAGAGATGGAGGAACAGATGGAAAGAAAATGGATGGAAAGGAGAAATAGAGATGGATGTTAAAACAAAAGCTGTTTTTAAAAAAATGTTGTGAGGTCTTTGATTTTGGGGAAAAGATATTTTCTGGAATGTAAGAAGGGTTCCATCTAGACAATCCTCTATCATGCATAAAACTGAAAAAGAAATAGAGATTCGTTAGTACCCTTTCCCACAGGAGATTTCTGCAAAATTGAATAGGGTATCTAGTTTGATTCTGCATCTTCTGTGAGAAACCCTAATTGGAGGTAATTAAAGCTAATAATAGCTAATTGGTGGGAACAGTGCTTTCTGGCATGGTCTAAATGGGTTTGCTTAGAAGGCTATAGGCAGAAGCAGCTAGTCTTAGGGCAGGGTAGGCAACACAGAGCCCTGGGGTCATTTTGAGTGTCTGTAAGTTCTCTGGCTCCTCTTCTTGTGCCTGCTGTCTCCCAGTTTACCAGTGTGTGTTGAGTCTGGAAGACCTAGTCTTTCCAAGGCCTGGTGGCCACACCTTCCCCTTGAAACAGCAACCAATATCTGATACTCAAACCCTTATATAGAACAGGCTATATGGTGAGTAATGCTTGCAAGGAAATTAATCTCTACCTACAGGCTGAATGATAATAGAGCTCTTTGAGGATAGATGCCAAAGCATCCGAAGGTCTGTCTTCTGGACTGAAAGGATTCTGGGCTCTGGTCCTGCAAGGCATTCCAGAAAATCATCAGCGGTAGTCAAGTTGGTGCTTTAGGAGCAAGACTGGCAAATAGGGAGAAGAATCTTCCAAATTCCCTTCCTAGCCATCTCAGCTATATTGAGATTGCTGGGAAAGGGAGAAGAGAGAACATTCCTGTTAAAGTAAGCTGTGAAATAAGGACAAAAATACATTTAGGCATTCCTGGCCTGATCCCCAAAATCTCTATTTGATTCATCTTTTACAAGCCAAATGCCTTTCCCCATTCTCTTTTCTTTCTTGAGTCAAGTTCTTCTGATAAGTATTAAAATGGCAGTGAGGCTGAGCTCGCTAATAACAATTTGTCCCACGACTGTTACCACTGCACTGTTTTTATAAAACCAAATACAGTAAGAATAAGGTTTTATACTCTTTTGAAGCACTGGAAGCCCCCCCCCCCAATTCCCTCTAGACCCACTTTGCTTTAAACACTGAGGCAAAAGCTTTCTTGTTAGAAAAAGAATACTTACTTCCAGACATATAAACAATAAATTATTCTATTTATTATACATTTAGCTGTTCAGAAAATAATAGTGATTACAAAGCATCAGCAACTGGAAAAAAAAGAGTTTTATTCTCTGCTGCTATTCCATCCACAATTGCAGAAAATCTTTGCGTGTTAATTTTGTTTCATGCACATTCTGTTCCAACGCCTTCAGCATATCCAACTTAAAAAAAGAAATCACAACTTGAAAGAAATAATACATTTTAAAAAAAATAAAAGCTATTTGCATAAGGATTTCATATAGATGTTTTACCTTTTTCTTGCTGGGTCCAGGGACTCTACTGCATTGTTGTATGTCTAAGGCCATCCTCTGGTAGCAAAATATAGTGTATCCCCATATCAAGGCCTGTATCATGGCAATATTTTGCTTATTGAACAAGGATGAAACATTTAAGATTAAACTCTGTATGCTGCTCATTCAATGTATAATTTTACATTGCTTGCTTTGCTTATTCACTTTTGATACAGCATTTAGATGAAGTTGTCCTCTTTGTTGTCCTATTTTTCCTACATTTTTTTTCTCTTTACACTAATCACATAAAATCCTACTTTTTGAGTAAAATGGATATTATCTCTGCAGGTTTATATGGCTTTAGGACAAGCATCATTTTTAAAAAAATATGATTTTGGTATGTGTAGTGACATATCACATGGGTTAACAAAGTCAATATACTTCTTGCTGATGACTTTTTTCACTTGTAAAGGAGTACTCCAGTAAAAAAATATGAAAGCATTTGGATTTTTTTCATTAAGCAAAACATAGATACAATATCGTTGCGAGATTTCACTTTATATATTGAAAGTGTAGCCACTGGTTGGAAGGGGATATGTTCAAGTTAGTTTTATCTTCAGCAGGAATGCTCAACAGTGTACTTTTGAAACATATTATTGATTGCTGTCCGAAATTTCTATACAATAGAAGAAAGGTACTGTATATATTGAAACTCTTTCAGTTTAAACTTAGTGGTCTTGAATTCCAGTGTAAAAATTTCCTTAGCTATGTAATGGCAAAGTTCTATTCAGAAGGTGACAGAGCTGGCTAAACAGTAATGGATGTCTAGATATCTACACATATACAATTACACTCATTACATATCCTATGTAACTAATAACCCATCTATCATTCGCTAATAAACTTCTTTTGGCTGCTTTAAATATATTCATAACATGGTAAGAATTTAACACTCTAAGTATATTTATTGATTGATCTTGTTATATTGCTGTCTTTGCTGGGGAGAAGCATGAATATTCTTTATCCCCACAGCAGTTTTGGAGGCTGATACAAGAAAGTCCCCTATGAACTGAGGCTGTGTCCCTGTGGACAAGGGGCTGTTGAAACTACAGCTCATGTCCTGCTATATTGTACTCTCTACACTCAAGGACCTGGCTGATAAATCCTTATCTGGTAAAACACCTGGGAAATTCTGGTCTTTTTATATACAGCTGTTGTTATCAGATCAATATGATTCAGTCTCTTTGAACATAGCTAAACTTTGTTATACTGCCTATAAAATTAGGCAGATTTTGATTATCCACTGACAAACTCACCACCCAGTATAATATATTATGTTCTTTTTTTTAAACTTTTTTTTAAATTTTAATGTGTTTTTGTTTGCAATTCTGGTCAGTGACCTTAATAAGTATTCATTCATTCAAATATTCTTTACTTTCTCCCTGTATGGCATGAGGAATTTTTGGGAGGGGGGTTTGGGGGGGGTCTCTTCCTCTTCCACTTTGGTCCACCTTTATTTCTTTTCTTTCCTTCTGACTAGTTTCTGTCTTTGTCTCTGCCATCTCTTTTTGCTTGTTTTCTCTTTCCTTTGTCCCCTTTCCCTCCCAATCATTCTTCAACTTCCCGTTTTCTTTCTCAGATGCTTTCTTTTTCAACTTTTGCATACAGATCCTCCGTTTTCACAGCCACATGTTGTTCTTTTGGGGACAGATGTGACTCACAACTGAACTGTAATCCCATCCTAGTTGAGAAGGACACAAATCAGAAGCCATGGAATTTCTTCCAGCATACCATCAGGCTGCCACTGAAATAAGAATTCAAAGCATTTTGCCCAAAGCAAATGCTAGATAAATTACAGGTTGTAAGAACAAATACATTGAAATCATTTTTTTCCCTCTGAATTCATCCCCTTTTTCATTATCTGCCAGTGTCTCCATAAAGGAAGAGTCACAAATGCAAAGTATGCATTCTTCTGCTGAAAAAAGTTTGATGGGAACTAATTCCTTCCACCACCTGTGGAGATGCCTAAGACTTTGTTTCCAGCTGCTAAGGCTGGGTACTTCTAGAAATAAAATATGAAATTGACTGTGTGCCCTGCAAAAGAAAAGATCTGAGGTTTTGTTAAATTGTTTTATTAATACCTTTCCCACTAATTCTCTATTCACTGATGTCCATTATGAGATTATCCTGCTAAAATGAGGTTAGTACATATAGTATGTCTATAATGAATTAGCAGTTGTGTGCTTCTTAAAGAGAAAAAATGGTTCTGTAATCATATTGACTAGGAGTGGGCGGGAAAGATTCTGTTGACTGAGAATTTTTTAAAGGGTTGTTTTACTTGTCTCCGAAGGTTACATGCTTCAGAATTGAGGTGGATTTTTTTGTTGCAAGAAATGATGTTACAGTACAACAGGGGGACATAAAAGTAAGCATTGTTTTATGGTTTACTGCCTGATAGGAAACAAATATGATGAATAATGGCACAGAATGATTTCTCCTAAAATCTCAAAATTTTAATACAATACATACTATAGTTCAATGCATATGTTTAAAGTATTAATGAAAAAAAACATTTCTAATCACCACTTTTTTACATTATTAACTTTTTAAAGTTATAATTACAGAGTTATAGTACTATACCCCTATAATGTGATATCTGGAGAAAAAAGTGTTATATCAAATTATATAGTGCTGTCCATCTAAATTGGTAATTTAATGTTTTCCCCTCAGCTACTCCTCCATTAACTGGTTTGCTGGAATGTATTATTCGAAAGTTTCCCCCCCCCAAACATTCTATATCTGTATCTATATTACAGATATAGAGAAGTATAGTTCTTTTATTCAAAATGTTCTTCCAAAGCTCACTAAAACTAAATTGTACCATTATAATGGTAGAGAGTGTGTTATAAGGTATGAGAAGTTCAGTTGTTCAGTAACTCATTGCCTGTGTCAAAATTATCACCCTTAAAAAAAACAGAATAATGCACAAAGAGAATTTAGCAGGATATGAGTATTATTCAGATTATTTACCTAATTAGCAATTGTATAAATTGTTAAATAGAAGCATTTACCCCCACCTCTAATGTGTCACTATGTATATATTTATATTCAGTTGATAAAAGTGAATAACATCAGATTTACTTTGGTTCAGGAGAAGATATGAACATTTGTAGAGGTCTTGTATATATCTTGTAGGAGCAATATATTAGATATTCTCCTAGGCTGGACCAAATGCCTAAGGATGTTCTGCAGTATTTTTCTACACCAGAGTTGTGGTTTAATAAGTCTATCAAATAGATTTGAAATGAAATAATTGCTAACATTATAACTATTGTAGCTTAGATCTAGTAAATTTCTTTGTCAGTAAAATTGTAACCATATTATTTTAAAATACTGCTTTTAAAAGTATTTCACATTACTTAGAAAGAGAAAATGCAGGCTTTAATTTTTAAAAAAATATTGTAAGAAATATTTCTTTTCAGACTTCCACAATGGGGTGGGATGGGGGAGAATTATCTCCCTCTTCTCTATCCTTGAGGTGTACAGATTAACTTGTACTGCTTCAGTGATTCAGGATGCCACTTCATTGCTAAAGTTTTGATATATCTCTTGCTGTCATCTTTGTTCACTAATTGCTTTTCATTCATAGTTCAGTGCTAAGTTACCAAGCCAAGAGTATTATATCATGTGCAAAGCTACTGTGGTTGGCCTCCAGGTATTTCTGGATTGCAATTTCCATTATTGCCTATAAACGAAGGCTGATGGGAACTGGAATTTAACTATATCATTTCAGTGCTAGAAGATATAAAGCAGCCAGGTAGGTGGTTTGAACTGCAGCTCTTGTAATCCCAGCCAGCCTGACCATTAGTTGGAAGTAATTGGTGATGAAATCCAAATGGCTGGAAACATTTTGTTGGTCAAGACTGATTTAGAATGAAATAGCAGTATTGGATTTACCTCTGGATTGGCCTGTCTTGCTGTATTTTAGCTGGCAGTAGATCTCACTTTCAGGTGGAAGTTATTTCTTTTCTAGTTCTGCTGTATTTAATACTTTTGTTGGAAATTTCTGAAACTACCACAGAAGGTATTACATAGAAAATGTGATATATGTTTCCATTTCTATATTATTCTCACCTTTAAAAAACATCAGGGGATTTTTAAAATTCTTCAGTCTTCTATTGCTGACGTTATATCTATTTTAATATTTTTCATACATTTTATAATGTTCACAGATATTTCAATCATTTATTCACTTCTGATTAATTCTGTCCCTTTGTGTGACTTTCATAAGAAAGAAAAGAAAAGTAGTGGATTATTTTCTCTTTAAGTTCCATTCATAATTTATTTTTCATTATTTATTAGAGTCTATAAATTTTCTCAAATATTCCGTGTCTGACAATTCCATAAAGGACAGAAATTCAACAGATGGAGCTTCCCCTTCACAGAACATGGACAAATTGCATCTTTGTAGTCCTGAATTTGAGGTAGATGGTTAAAACCAATGGTTCTGTCAAAATTTCCAAACAGATACATTCAGAAAATGCAAAATTGCCAAATGAACGTGTTTAGAGCAGCCTTTCTCAACTGGGGTTCCCATGAGAGGTCACTAAGGGTTCCGTAAGAGATTGTGACTGAAAAAAAGTTATTTTTAAAAAAAGTGTGCACCATGCAATCCTAGCATTAGGCATGATGGGAATTTTTACCTGCTGCAATTCAGCTGCCAGCTTGCCACTTTGCTGTTGTTGTAAATGTGGTAAAACATGGCTTGTGATTTATATACAGGGGTTCCCTGAGAACTGAAAATAATTTCAAGGATTCTTCCAGGGTAAAAAGCTGTACAAATGCCAGTTTAGGGTAGTAAGAATGAATTTAAACTGATAAGGAAGCCAAACTGGGAGACATAGGGATTAGTTCATTCAGTATATTTTGTACTTCACATGTGGTACTGCTGTTATTTTTAGAGCCCACTATTCCTCATGCTTAGCACAGGACATCCACAGGACAGCGTAGCAGGTCTAGAAAACAAGATCATCTTAGTATGTGTTTTCATGTCCTGTGCCAGCTACACAAATGTATATCTTTCTGCCTGGAGACCTACATTTATTTACAAAGTTCGACGTTAGTCTTGTTCGCCTAGTGTTTTAAGTGGCAGCTTTTCTTTTGCTGTACTAAAGCTAAAATATTGCTTTTGGTCTTACTGGTGTGTCAGAAATGTGAAAGAACAACAACAACAACAAATTGAGTCTAGGAGTTCTGAAATCTCTATTACTAATAAATATGTGATGCTAGAGCTGAGAGAAATCTGTTTTGCAAGATTTGGTCTCCCTTTTTAGATGGCCTGGCCTAATTCTGTGGTTTCCCCTAGGCTGACACAATTAGTTCTCCCACAGAAAAGCTCTTTTGGATGAAAGATGAGCAGGCTATGCTGTTTTGAAGTTTTCAGCTGTTTTTGTTTGCTAATCAGTGTTTCTTACAGAGCAGACCAGTTATTACTACTTCCAGCATATTCTGGCAGACAGAAACAAGGTAGAGTTCAAAAGCCTTTCTGTATTCAGTTATATGGATGGAAGCAGATCCATCCATATAATAATGTTTCTGATGGGATCACGTTTGTAAAATAATTGGTAAGCTCTTGACATTTGCTTGTCAGGAAATATGACAATGAAGGGATCTACAAAAAAAGGAAGCAATAAGCACAAAGACTCAAATTGTTTGCCCAAAATGGGTATCGCTGAAGCACAATTATTTACCAAGTTAAAGAGGAACATACCTTTATTTATAAAACTATTTTAAGAGGAACAATGTGCTTTGCTGTTGATTCTTCAATTTACTTAAACCAATGTCAACAGCCCACTCTTACATCCAAGTTCTACTCACACTGAAGGAAAAGAAAAAGGCAGCATTTTTTTTAATGATCCCTCCACGCTACACACCCTGCAGCTTTCTATGCCCACTGCAATGATGTGCCAGAGGATTGGAACAGCAGGGGAAATAGCGCTGGAGGCACATGTGTGTAAGAAGAATAAGTGAAAATCACCTCCTGCTTCCTTCTCCAGCATGAAACCTCCACTTGATCTTGTTTGTCTTCAGAAATGGAAAGGGTCCTTTGGTGTCTTTATAGAGGGGCAGATCAGGAGCCAACTTCATGGGAGTTACTGGCACCTGATTGATGCTCTCATGGCAATCCATATCAGTGCATTTATTCCTCTATGTCCAATATTATCTGTGATGTAATTGGATATAAGGATGTAGCAACACTTTTATTAAAAGTACAAAATAAAATTTTTGACCGTATATCAGCTTCTGCCTTTGGCAGAAAAAGAAGCAGACAGTAAGAAAGCATGATGTTAAGCTGCTGCTCCTGGACAGTTTTCTGAAAAGAGGCAAATGACGATGAAGTGAGCGATGAAAGGCTTTCATTCGCTCAGTGGGACCTGATTTACACTAGATACCAAGCAGACTGTGCCTTTAAACAGAAAAAAGATTCTGTATTACCGTCAGTTACCCAAGGCCCATTCTCCCCTTGATGTGCCATTGATTTTATGTAGGTGAGACCTATTAATGTTAATGGAAGTTATGCATGTAATTCTTTTGCTTCATCAATGAGGGAATAGACATTTATGTTTCTAAAGAAATTACACAGACCTGATATAAAAGACATTTTCAAAAGAAAAAAGAGTGAGAGTTTATCTTTTCATTTCTCAGATTTAATTCTAGACATAAATGGCAGACTAACAAGTGACTTCAATAGTTCACAAAGCAGAAATGCCAACAGAAGCTCTTGCTCAAACTGATACCTTGAAAAATAGGCCTCTATGCAGATACCATGATCATGTGACAACTCTATAACAACTATAACACAGGCAACTCCCTGGTCCAGAAAATAAATATACCACTGTTCAATCTGCATTAGTTTTCTCCAAAAATCTCTGATGAGTGAACTGGTTGTAATTTTTCAGTATGCATACTAAATGTTAGATTTGAAATTTTAATTGGGTGGGTTTCCCAAGTGACTTACTGGTAACATTTCCTTTTTCCTTTGTCAGTGAGACTTGAGTCCTTTACTCCTGCTGCTTCATTTTTTTAACAGTGATTTGCTTAAACAATTTATAATGCAAATAATTTATGTAGTTTGGATGCAATATTCTTCATTTGCCCCATATTCCCTTTGTAGCTTTGTCTCTAAATTCTACTCTTTCACTGGTTAGTTTGCTACTCTTAATGTATTTCAGCTTTTAAAACTTTAGCAGTTTCCTCTTCAAATTCTTTCAGGTCAGGATTTCAGCTTTGAAAATGAAATTTTTCATCTTCTTTAGATTCCTTAGGCTTGTTATTTAATGACACTTGAAAAGTAAAAAATAAGTCTAGACATCCAAGTCTATGCACCTATCTAGCAAACAAGAAATTCTTGTTTTGAAGCTGCAATTTTATACTCGGGAATAGAACAATTCTAAATGGAGGAAAAGTGAGTAGAGTGACCAACTGTCACCACATACAAAGCCTGAGATAATATCACAGAACTCTGAACTATGCCATCTTCAGTTTAGAGTAGCTTAAGAGCCAATTCAATACAACTTGGGGAAAAAGAAAAATTATGGATCCAACAAAGTCAATATTGTCCCTTTCCCATCTCTGAGGACTCTTCTTTGTAGAAAGGACCATTAGTGGCAGTTGTCTGTGAAGCTTCCGAAGAAGTATCAGGATAGATATGTCTGCCCCATCCAGACAGCCAAAAGGAGGATTAAATGTAATTGTTAGTGGGTGTAAATTTCACTGATGACAGTGAGGCTTCCAAGTAAATAATAACCTGAACTTACTCTTCTTGCTTGTTATAATATTTGTTTCTTTTTTTGCACAATTAAAAAAAGAGGGTTCCCATCAAGTTTCTTCTAAAGAACAATATTGCAGCACCAAAAAAAAAAAGTGTTATTATTACAATAATTCATTAGATGGAAACTACAAAGTTTATCAATCAGTATAATTCATAGCACAAGAAACTTGCTCTTAATCAATGAAAATCATACAAAAATGATTTTCTTGTGTTTCACACATTAGTATGACCAAAAAATGAACAGAGTGGAACAAGACAAAAAGAGAAATAGGAAAAGCCATCTGTATTTGGTTCAAAGTAAAGCAATCAAAATCTACAGTATATTTAGAGCAGGACTAGTACATAGACTGCTCCTGAACCTCTTTTTGGAAGTCACCAAAACAAGGCCCACGCAGGACATGGCCATTGCAATCCAGAGGTAAATCACTGAACAATGTCCAATTTCTGTTGTAAAAGATCCAAACAAACAATCCCTCCTCCAGAGATGAAACATAGCAAAGGAAGAAATTGTAACAGAAATGTTTGATTCCACCCACTTGTGTAATATTATGCAGTTGTTATCCTGTCCCCATAGATCTTCTATTTGCAAAAACAATCCTGGTCATAAAAAGGCTGCTTGCCCCTGATTTAGAGTACCGCAGTACAAAATATATTTACACATTGATTTTCAATGGGGGAAAAACCCAACAGAAATGGTAGCTTCCCATCCTCCTTAGCTGGGGATGGGAGAATTTTAAAATGGCTGTTTCCCATTTGGTTGGTTCATCATGCACTTTTGATTATGCAATGCCACTGTGCATTTCTGGTGCACAAGGATGAGTCAGTTTCTCAGGGGAGCTGATTGGTTCACTCATGTAACGTGTTATTCTTTAAGATGCCATAGACTGTAAACTATGTTTATTAGAGGTTGAGGTTATAAAAATCAGTGTTAAGGATCTGAAGAGAATTCCAAGGTCAACTAGGCTTGGATTCTGATCAGGTCCACACATCACTATGCCATCAATTAATCAGGTTTCCCTCTTTCCTTTCTCACTTACCTTCCCTGCCAATGTCTTTCTAAGCAGGGTCTCAGAGGATAAAGCCAAGGTTAAACCCCAGCGTTACTGTAGCTCCATAACTTGAGGACAGATTTGGAGGTCGATTCCAGTATGAACACTGCCTGTTCACTGATACTGTACAGTAAGTGTTGGGCATAAAAGAGGGAGCATTAGATTATTTTCTTCTGGTCACTTAGCAGCCCTATCTGTAAATATATCAGTGGGAAAAATAAAGTGAATCAATTTCTAATGAATTCCAACTGTAGTTTGCCACAGAGTTGGAAACCAGCAAATCTCTGAAAATTGTAAAACTTTCCACTATTCAAGTAATTATTTCAATTATTCAAGTAATTGATAGTTTATGATGAAGGATAAAACAAATTTATGAATTAAAGACACAAACCAAAAGGTTTCTTGTGCATGGTACTGTGGAATGAACGGATTGTTGCATGAAAGCACAATAGAGCTTTTATATTACTTATAACAGTAGACTTGGACAGGAGAAACAAATGTTATGTAGACTGTATCTTTAATCTTTGCTTGCCTTTGTTGCTGCAGCCCCAGTTGTTTTCACTAGCTAATTGTTATAACCTTCAACTTAAGCCTTTTCATTAGTGCTGTACATATGATCCCTTTTTTCATGGCATGTCCACTGCACATCCTTCTGAAGCTTATGTTTAATGGCACTAGCCATAGTATTGGGACAGAAGTAATTCTTAATGGAGCAAAAGAGAAGAACATCTCTAATATAATGAAAAGAGATACTATATTTCTGCTCTTACAGCTCTTTGAGGTGTGCACATAAAACAAAAACATTAAATAATTGGTGTCTGGAGCTCTGCTTAGAATTTGCTTGATAGTCTGCAGCAGTTCTAAATGTTATTTTTATATCCAGTACCTTCAACTTCATAGTCATGAAAGGCATTTTCATCCTGTTTTTCTCCAAACATTGCTAGTGTATTTGCTACAAATCAGGGCAGAGATGAAAATAGGTAACATACAATCTACCTAAGCACTTGGCATTTGGCATGATTACAATAATCACACACATACATGAATCGTTCCGTTTGATCACTCTGTGGGAGGCAGACTTCTTTGACCTATGAAGCTGATCTGTGAACTTTGTCAAAAAATTCAGAATTACACTGTTGAAGGTTGTGCATCCTATTAGCATAATTTGCCACCCAAGATGTAAATGTACGTTGTACAATGACACAGTGATGGGGAAAGAAAGGAAACTAAAACTTGCTAACATTGATTATTTATATTAGGTCTTTCTTACCAGCCTTGATTATAAGCTTGCTGTATGCTGGTATTGTAGGAACTGTTCTGGGATCATCTTGTGATGGTATTTATCCAGAATTATGGGATGAGAAGATGTATAACAAGGCACGTTAAATCTAAATATAAAACTATACTTTAGTTTTGCAGAACGGAGCAATGGTTATTAGAAGAATGCTTTTGTTTTTCTGCCTCTTGTCAAACTATAAAATGCAGGGGGAAAATAAGTGCTTGCAAGGATCATATTCTAAATCTGCTATACCTGAAATGCACGCAGATATCAGCCTCCTGTCCCACTCCCCACCCCAGTATCTGCTTTCAAGGAAGTATTTGTGGGACTTCATTGTCCCAGGAGCTTGCTTTTTAAAAAGAATAGTTCAGAATTTGAACGATGATGTTTCTCTCTTTCCCCTCCACCCAGCCCTCCCCTTTTTAATTCCTGAAATTAAAATATGTTGGAATGCTCAGTACAGCTTTTCACTCTCTTTTGAATGGACCCTTTAGTTTTTCACACCAAGGTGTCCTTCGGGGTGCCAGGTCAGGCTACCAAAACAGCTTCTAGGAGGGGATTAGGACCAATTAACATCTCTGTACACAAAAGCCACTGGCAGCTGAACAGGCAGCCTGGTGGCCTGTTCGGGAGCTGCATTTTAAATAAGGGCCTTCTGTACTTGAGCTCAAGTGGGAAGAGGCGGAGAAAGTTTTTATTTATAATTGAAAACGCTGCTCCTGGATAATGCGTGCATAAAGGCAGAGTGGTATTCAAAAGTATCTAACAAATATCATTTGAATATTGCCCTTTATTGTATTAATTCCCATCAAGGATTCTGTAACAATATCGTAATTCCATGCTGCATATGGAGCAGAATTTTTTAAAATGTGGTTGAGAAAAACAACTGAGTTAGCCACATATTGTTTGTGGGCTTCTCTCTAGGTTTTGTTTAAAGAAATATGTGTTAGTCTCAGGGAGCTGCTGTAACTAAGTTATAAGACATTTGTTGTTGTTGTTGTTGTGTTATTATTACTACTACTACTACATATGCAAAGTATCCATTATGATATATCTCCATGTAATATTTAATTTTCTTTACAGTAAATAAAAGGACATGATTTAGGGAGAAGGCAAATAATATTAGGCAATAATATTATTTAATGGACTGAATATATCCGTATTAATTTTTGTTGATGGAAAAGCATGGAAAATAAGTTTTGAGAGAAAAAATGGCAAGATGGTAAAGAAACAGAATCACCCCATTGGCATCCTCATTCCTTCTTGTTTCCTGTGGATTTTTTTTTTTTTTTTAGAGATATACATGCTATAATATTGGGTTTCATACTCCATGTTCCTAAACTATTTTTACCCATGTTAATAATTTTTAGAATGTGTTGGACTACCATTCCTGTCATTCCTAGTGAAAAAGTATAGTTAAAGATCTGGAAGGGAAATTAAGCCCTTGATTTTAGCTTTTTAAAATAATCTAGTGATTAGAATGTTTATTTTTGCAAGGAAAAAACCCTACATGGAACAAATTATCATTAGCTGGTTTTAATTGAAGTGTGCCTGTTTATGCTACTCAAAGACTTGAATGAAAACATTTATAGATGTGTATATTTTCCTAATACAGTTCTTTAAACTATATTCTCTGTAATTGACATTACTTTCAGTAATCTAATTTGGTAGCAGACCAAAAGGAAAAAGTGGCAAATCCATTTGTAAGCCCAGATCAAGGATGGTAGTTTATAATATATTATATAAACTCTAATGAAAACTATCCCTCCATATTTATAGTGAATTTCTTCCAAATCTGGTAGGTGAAATCACGGCTAATGCTAAAGATCACAATAGCACTATTCTGTAAATAGCAAGAAGGAAATTTCATTTCGAGCCTGACTTGAAACCAGACTTTTCAATGTTTTATTCATTATAGATATAATCATCCAATCAGAAAAAAACTGGAATTTACATTCCATTGCTTATATTTTTGAGAGGGAAAAAGATTTGAAATGTAAAGAAGTGCTAGGATGATGTTTTAAAGACACTAGGAATCAGTAAAACAAAAAGGAATAATAGAAGGGAAACCTGATTTCAGTGGTTATCAAATAGCCTAAGTCTGTTGATGCCATGGAACTTAGCCAGTTTATATCTTTATTTTATTGCTTTATTAGGTTTCGATCCTGCCTTTACTCCACGAGTTCAAGGAAGCTTCCATGGGGATCACCCTTCATGTTCTTCCCCCAGTAACAGCCCTGCGGTTGGGCTGAGACAGCGTGGCTGGCCCAGAGTCACCTGGTAAGCTTCTTCCACGGCTGAGGGTGGACTTGAACCTCAATCTTCCCACTGCACCCCACCCCTGTACCCAGAGCACAGCACTGACTCTTTGAAGAACCAGCCCATTTAAGTGCATGGAGCTGGATGAAAACATTGTCATGGCATTTAGTCATTTGTTTTAAGAAAGAGTTACAAGAATCTGTAACTCTTGAGGCAAATAGGAAACCCCGTCATTACAATCACAGTCCCCCTCAGGATTTTATAAATAACCATGAACTCCACTCCAGCAAGATATTTTATGGCAAACATTAAATGTTCTCAATGTATGGTTCCCTGCACCATCACCACACACAACTTCCTCCTCCCCTTTCCTTGTCTTTAGTTTCAGATACTGTATTGTGTTTCTTCTGACATGTTGATTCTACCTCATGTTTAACGGTAATTGGTAGTGGTCTAGGTGGGGATGGAAACATTGTTATGTTTTGTTCATTTTTCACACTTCAGCAGTTATCCCTTTCTTTCCCTGGATGTATGCTTATTAGTGTATGAAATGCAGGTGTGTGGGAAATAGCAAGCACGCACTGACAGGTTACTTTGTTGGCCAGAGCCTAATTAGTAGCATAGTGGATGCACCCTGCTAAGCTTTAGTGGATTGCAGTAGAGCTGGTCTGTTCTAATTTCCTCACCGCTTTGATATTCACCAAGAGATTGACGGTTAGCACAAAAAGCCAAAGCGCGACAGAGGCCTGCAGAAACAATGGCTGTTCTTGCTTGTAGACACCACAGATGTGAGAGAAAGCTGACTAAAAACAATTGGCTGACACTGTCTAATTGTCTCCAATGTCAGCATCATTAATGTTTTCCCATGTAAAAAGTAAAAGGCCAAGGTTGTATCCTCCCTTTATTTTGAGTCACATGATTATGTAACTTACTGAGATTCAGATTAAGTGTTAATTGTATTTATGCAATAAAAGACACTGACGCTACCTTGAATTTAATGAATATGTACTTCATTAATTTGACAGCCTTTAGCCTTATTACCTATTCAGATCATCACAATCAGAATTAATAACATTTATAAGCAATTAAAATTACAGACTATTGAATTATAATCTATTTTTATCTCTTTTTCTGCTGATATGCAAATTATGAATCCTTATTAGCTGAGATGTTGTTTGCCTGACGAGGATGGCTCTTGTCTCTCTTTTAACAGCAACAAGCAACAGCAATCACGCCAATGTGTTAGTTATAGCACCTTACACAATCAATTTCCTGAAGGAGCACAACAAGAAAGGATTTGAAGAATTTATAATTACTGAACTGCAACAATTGGAGTCAACTGCGAAAAATAAGGCACCCCTCATATCTTTTAAATAATGTATAATGAGAAAGCAAAACAAAGCACCTTCTCTTTGAACAATATTTTCTTCTATAATGTTTAAAACACTGATTTTTATAACTCACATGACATTGTATACCCTTCCTAAATTCCAACTGAAATTCATATTAGGTCCCTTCTGAGTATCTAACTAACTTAGGTCTCTTCCAATTCATATCAACTGGGGTGGACAGACTTTCAGCTTTAATCCATAATTCTCAGCACTATGAAGGCATATTAGCATTACTATAGTAAATGTTGAAGTCAATAAATACTAAAACCATTCAGGATAAGGATATTTAGGCTAGGAAGGATGTTTATGTTAACCTATCCTAGCTATTTTCAGTGGATTTCCAAGCACATCATAAACATTGATTTCATCAGATGGGCAAAGAGAGGGAGCAGAGAATGTTACCAAAATTAACTGAGATTTCAGTTTAGTGAACAGGTCACTGTAAAACAATCCATTCAAAATGAGTGCTTCAATGTGGTGCTTAGTACTCATGATAGGATAGAAAACTTTATTTTAATGAGTTTATAGAAATGGCCTTGGAAGTGGTCTTCAAAGTCTTGTAAAATTAACATCTATGCTTACGTTCCCTTGTTGGACACAGCTCAGGTCTTCATGATCACATTCTGGGTTTGTTTTGAATTATATTTATTCCACAGCATTCAGGAACAGAATAGACATGGTATTTTGTGCAGGTCAGAAGAGTGTGTTCTAAGAACAGGAGAACCTTCTTTAATTCTGTTCTCATGTTTATATCATTGCAGATTCTTGATGTCTGATGGGGATTTTCCTGCTGGCAAGTCTAGCAAATTTACTGTAGACCTATGGACCTTGAAGAAGGAAATAGCTTGGGTTATTCCATCAATTGCTCTTAAATGTATTTATTTTTATTATTTTATTTATATACTATCAGCTACTAAAGTCTCTTGGCAGTTTATAATAAAAAATAAATTTAAATTCAAGACTTTCAAAAATTAAAAACAGCAATTAAAACAAAGAAGGAGAAGAATTAGAATAATTGCAATTAACTGTTAAAATCAGCAATTAAACGCCTGCACTAAAATGTGTCTTTTAAGTGCCTTTTAAGAAGCTAATAGAGATGTCTGTCCACTCAGCTCTGTAAGAAGTGCATTCCAAAGAGCTGGAGCAGCAACAGAGAAGGCTTGATCTTGAGTCGCCACCAAATAAAGTCACAACAGCTGGAGGTGAACCTTCTTAGATGATCTAAACCTGGAAATTCGTATAGAAAGAGTTGTTCTCTCAAAATTGCCTGGTGATAAGTTTGAAAGGCAATAACCAGTACTTTGCATTTTGCTCAAAAACAAATAGGCAGCCAGTGCAGTGCTTTAAGCACAGGTGTAATATGTTCTCTTTGCTTTTTTTCACACTAACCTGGCTGCTGATTTCTGGGTGAACTGGAGTTTCCAGACTAGCCACAAAGTTGGCAGCTTCATGTAGAGTACTTTACTACATCCCAGCTTTAAGTCATTTTTCAAAGGGTTGTTGTGTATAAACCAAAGATGATAAAAGGTGATCTTGGCTGTTAGCTCAATCTGGGAAAGCAGAGAGAGATTTGGGTCAGAAAGCACCCCACAATACTTACCTAATCCTTCTGGCACAGTGTAATGCTATTCAGAACAGGCAGTTCTAACTCTTCTCTGGAATTAGGATCCCTCATGCCGAGTACTTCCATCTTGTCTGGATTTGGCTGTAATTTATTATTTCTTATCCAGCCCATTACAGACATCAGGCAGCCATTCAGGTAGGCCACATCATTTCCTGAAAATGTCATAGACAAATAAATCTGATGCCATCATCATACTGACAGAACCTGGCTCCAAATTTCCTGATGATTTCCTCCAATGATTTCATGTAGAAATGGAAAAGAACTGGAGATGGAATGGAGCCTTGAAGGTTGGTTGGTCATTCATTCATACATTCATTCATTCATTCATTCATTCATTCATTCATTCATTCATTCATTCACTCACTCACTCACTCACTCACTCACTCACTCACTGAATTTATATACTGCCTCTATCCATTAGGGATTACCAACACTTCACAAAATAACAATACATTAATAAAACATCCATAGTATAAATTAAAGCATCCCTGGTAAATATACAAAGTTGTTTAAAAATGTGTAAATAAAAAATATAAACATAATTCTGCTTTTGAGGAGCAACTATCTCCAAGCAACATCACCGGAAATCTACCTGACAGATAAGAATTGAACTGGTCCAGAAGGGTTCCATGGCTGATGGTCTGCAAAGATGCTGAGAGGAAGGAAGGGTACAAATCAGTTTGGTATCCAGACGGACAGGCAGGTACTGGCCAATCAACCAGACATTGTGGTAGTAGACAAGGACTAGAAGACAGCAGTGGTGATAGATGTAGCAGTGCCAAGTGACAGCAACATCAGGAAGAAGGGGTATGAGAAGCTGGAGAAGTACCAGGGCCTGAATGAGGAACTAGAGAGGATGTGGAAATTTTATTTATTTTTTTATTTATTATTAGATTTTTATCCCACCTTTTATTTATTATGTTTTATAAATCTCAAGGTGTCAAATGTACCTAATGCTCCTTCCTCCTCCTTTTTCCCCCACAACAACAGTCCTATGAGGTGGGCTGGGCTGAGAGAGAATGACTTGCCCAAAGTCACTCAGCCGGCTTTCATGCCTAAGGGAGGATTAGAATTCACAGTCTCCTGAATTCTAGGCCAGCACCTTAACTACTACACCAAACTGGCTCTCTGAAAATAAAGGCCAAAGTGGTCCCAGTGGTGGTAGGAGCACTCGGGGCTGTGACTCCTAAGCTGGGAGAGTGGCTCCAATAGATCCCAGGAACAACATCAGAGCTCTCTGTCCAGAAGAGTGCAGTGCTAGAAACAGCTAAGATACTGTGCAGAACCCTCAAACTCCCAGGCCTCTGGTAGAGGACTTGAGATTGAGGAAGACACATACAACCCATAGGGGTGAGATAGATAGATAGATAGATAGATAGATAGATAGATAGATAGATAGATAGATAGATAGATAGATAGATGAAATAGAACTCAGCATTCTTTAACAGTTCATCATCAAACTGAGGGAGATACCAAGTTGGGATACCACAGGATTTGGTCCTGGTATATGGTACCTTGAACATTTGTATTAATACCTTAAATGCTAAGAAGGAAGTAATGTTTCACCATGATAAGACAAGACTGGAGCAGGGGTATAAAATCCTTCAGATCCTAAGGAAAAGTCAAGACCTACTGTCTTTCATCCAGTAATTCAGGACCCTGAAAAATGGACTTAAGTTGTAAGAAGATGGACTTTGGTTGAATGTTAAGAAAACGAATAGAGCAATTTGAATGTGGAACGGTTTACCTTGAAATGAAATAGGCTCCTCTTGATTGGAAGTGTTCAAGAAAGGAGGGACTGTCACCTGTCAGGATTTTTTCCTTTGGTTTCCTGCTCTATCTCAGCTTGCTTATTGACATATTATTTTGAACTCAATGTAGAAGAAAAATAAAATGTGGTTAATTGTTTAGTTACTAAAAAAAATAATCACAGATATATTGATATTCACCCCTTCATGGATCACTGCCTTGTCGTGGTGAAGGGGCTTGCGTAACTCAGTGAAGCCATGAGCTATACCGTGCAGGGCCACCCAAGACGGACAGGTCATGACAGAGAGTTCTGACAAAATGTGGTCCACTGGAGAAGGAAATGGCAACCCACTCCAGTATCCTTGCCAAGAAAACCCCATGGACAATGTTAAAAGGCTAAAAGATATGACACCGGAAGATGAGCCCCTCAGGTCGGAAGGTGTACAATATGCTACTGGGGAAGAGCGGAGGGCATTTCCAAGTAGCTCCAGAAAGAGTGAAGCGGCTGGGCCAAAGCCGAAAGGACATTCAGCTGTGGATGTATCTAGAAGCGAAAAGAAGGTCCGATGCTGTAAAGAACAATATTGTATAGGTACCTGGAACGTAAAATCTATGAACCAAGGCAAGCTGGATGTGGTCAAACATGAGATGACAAGATTGAACATCGACATCTTGGGAATCAGCGAATTGAAATGGACGGGAATGCGTGAATTTAATTCGGGTGACCATTATATCTACTACTGTGGGCAAGAAACCCTTAGAAGAAATGGAGTTGCACTCATAGTGAATAAGAGAGTGGGAAAGGCAGTAATGGGGTACAACCTCAAAAACGACAGAATGATCTCAGTGCGTATCCAAGGCAAACCATTCAACATCACAGTAATCCAAGTCTATGCCCCAACCACTGATGCCGAAGAAGCTGAAGTTGACCGGTTCTATGAAGACCTACAACACCTTCTAGAACTAGCACCAAAAAAAGATGTCCTTTTCATCATAGGGGATTGGAATGCTAAAGTAGGAAGTCAAGGATTAATCGGAATAACAGGCAAGTTTGGCCTTGGAGCACAAAATGAAGCAGGGCAAAGGCTAATAGAATTCTGTCAAGAGAACAAGCTAGTCATAGCAAACACTCTTTTCCAACAACACAAGAGACGACTCTACACATGGACATCACCAGATGGCCAATACCGAAACCAGATTGATTACATACTTTGCAGTCAAGGATGGAGAAGCTCTATTCAGACAGCAAAAACAAGACCAGGAGCTGACTGTGGCTCAGATCATGAGCTTCTTACTGCAAAATTTAGGCTTAAATTGAAGAATGTAGGGAAAACCACTAGACCACTCAGGTATGACTTAGATCATATTCCTTGTGAGTACACAGTGAAGGTGATGAATAGATTTAGAGGATTAGATTTGGTAGACAGAGTGCCTGAAGAACTATGGATGGAGGTCTGTAACATCGTACAGGAGGCAGCAACTAAAACCATCCCAAGGAAAAAGAAATGCAAGAAAGCAAAATGGCTGCCTGATGAGGCATTACAAATAGCTGTGGAAAGAAGGAATGTGAAAAGCAAGGGTGAAAGGGAAAGATATAAGCAACTGAATGCAGATTTCCAGAGAATAGCAAGGAGAGATAAGAAGGCCTTCTTAAATGAACAATGCAAAGAAATTGAGGAAAACAATAGAATGGGGAAGACTAGAGATCTCTTCAAGAAAATTGGAGATATCAAAGGAACGTTTAGTGCAAAGATGGGCATGATAAAGGACAAAAAAGGCAGGGACCTAACAGAAGCAGAAGAGATTAAGAAGAGGTGGCAAGAATACACAGAAGAACTATACAAGAAAGATCTTAATGTCCCTGATGTCCATGCTGGTTGGTCACTGACCTTGAGCCAGACATCCTAGAGAGTGAAGTCAAGTGGGCCTTAGGAAGCATTGCTAACAACAAAGCTAGTGGAGATGACAGTATTCCAGCTGAGTTATTTAAAATACTAAAAGATGATGCTGTTAAAGTGCTGCACTCAATATGCCAGCAAGTTTGGAAAATGCAACAGTGGCCACGGGATTGGAAAAGGTCAGTTTACGTTCCAATTCCAAAGAAGGGCAATGCCAAAGAATGCTCAAACTATCGCACAATTGCACTCATTTCACATGCTAGCAAGGTTATGCTCAAAATCCTACAAGCTAGGCTTCAGCAGTATGTGAACTGAGAACTACCGGATGTACAAGCTGGGTTTCGAAGAGGCAGAGGAACTAGAGATCAAATAGCCAACATTCGCTGGATCATGGAGAAAGCACGAGAGTTCCAGAAAAACATCTACTTCTGCTTCATTGACTATGCAAAAGCCTTCGATTGTGTGGATCACAACAAACTGTGGCAAATTCTTAAAGAGATGGGGGTACCAGACCATCTTACCTGTCTCCTGAGAAATCTGTAAGCGGGCCAAGAAGCAACAGTTAGAACCAGTCACGGAACAACCGATTGGTTCAAAATAGGGAAAGGAGTATGACAAGGCTGTATACTGTCACCCTGCTTATTTAACCTATATGCAGAGTACATCATGAGAAATGCCAGGCTGGAAGAATCACAAGCCGGAATTAAGATTGCAGGGAGAATTATCAATAACCTCAGATATGCAGACGATACCACCCTAATGGCAGAAAGTGAAGAAGAACTAAAGAGCCTCTTGATGAGGGTGAAAGAGGAGAGTGCGAAAGCTGGCTTGAAACTCAACATTAAAGAAACTAAGATCATGGCATCTTGACCCATCAGTTCCTGGCAAATAGAAGGGGTAGAAATGGAAGCAGTAACAGACTTCATTTATTTGGGCTCCAAGATCACCGCAGATGGAGATTGCAGCCATGAAATTAAAAGATGCTTGCTCCTTGGGAGGAAAGCTATGGCAAACCTAGATAGCATATTAAAAAGCAGAGACGTCACTTTGCTGACAAAGATCCGCATAGTCAAAGCTATGGCTTTCCCAGTAGTAATGTATGGCTGTGAGAGCTGGACCATAAAGAAGGCTGAGCGCCGAAGAATTGATGCCTTTGAACTGTGGTGCTGGAGAAGACTCTTAAGAGTCCCCTGGACTGCTAGGAGGTCAAACCAGTCAATCTTAAAGGAAATCAACCCTGATTGCTCATTGGAAGGACTGATAATGAAGCTCAAGCTCAGATACTTTGGTCACCTAATGCGAAGGGAGGAGTCTTTGGAAAAGACCCTGATGCTGGGAAAGATTGAAGGCAAAAGGAGAAGAGGATGGCAGAGGGTGAGATGGTTAGATAGCATCACTGAAGCAATGACCATGAAACTGAGCAAACTCAGGGAGGCAGTGAAGGACAGGAAGGCCTGGCGCAATATGGTTCATGGGGTCACGAAGAGTCGGACACGACTTAACGACTGAACAACAACAACAAAAATATTGATATTCAAACACAATTTAATAGGGTCAACATCTCTGGAAAGTATTTTATTGTCCTCCTTAGAATGAGGCCTTGCTACCTTTCATTTATTCCTCTTTCATGTCATAAAGATACAGGCTTACCTTTCTTATACTAGCAGGTATTTCAGGTGCTTATGTCAATTGATTTCACTGTTGATTACATAAGGATTTTTTTAGGGGTTTCATTGTTCTAGGCCACTGACCTCATTTGCCAGGAAGTTCAGCTTAAATATCATTGATGCAGATCACTTTGATAATTTATTCCTCATGTTCTATACATACGCACAGAAATAGACAGAAATATATTTTTTCCTGATTTTACCCTTTGTTCTGCGGGGACCACAACTCTAAAGTCTGTTTCTAAAAAGTGGTAATTCTGATACAGTAAACTTGTAATTGGTGTGATCCAGCCAGATTTAAAGCACTCTTAAGTCCCATCTATACCAGGAGGATTGAACTGCAAACAGTATTGGTGGGGTTCCACTGAAACTGCTTCATTTTTCAAGGCAAAAACAAATAAAGCCAATTACACTGCTATTTATCTTCTTGTTACAATACAACAGAGGCAAATAAAATTAAATAATGCAGCAAGCCTAACAGAAAAAGAGCAGGCTATGAAAAAAGGAGCATAAGGCACTATGTATTCTAATAATTGTAGTCTGCAGTAATGTAAGTGAGAATGACAGTATTGACTTATAGTCCATTATGAATCAAGATATTAGCCTTATTTTCAAGATTTTACCATAGCTTTTAGTCCTTTTTAAAAATCTTCATTAAGGATTTTAAATGCAAAGGTCTTTGCTTACATTTAAAATACTTTCCCAGGCCTCTGAAGCATCATCACCCTTTGCTAATGGATTTCTGAATGCCATTTTCATTATCTTATTTTTTATAGCTCTCTTCACTATCTTCATTACTAGTATTGTTAGAATCATACATTTTGCTTTTATGTGTACTGTAGGTCCTTTAAATATTTACCTCCTCCCAGTTTACCATGAATAGAGATTAGAAGTGATTTACACATATAAAAACACACACCTGAGCCAGTTTGGATATCACATCTAAGTGTATTACATTGTGACTGCTCAGACTCTGCAACCTGAGTTTTGTTGTGTTTGAGAACTGTAGTTATGATAGAAAAGATGCTTTGCTAAATAATACTAAATTAGTCTATTAAATGTGTGCATGCATTTAACATGGGTTCTTTTGAATACTGTCAATTATATGGGGATTGGAGGAAGTCAGAATAAACCCTACTGTGTATGGTGGTGGGAGGAGGGGGAGGGGCATCCGTATACTAGGATCCTGGCCTTTTTCCCCAAAATACAACATCTAGACTGAGAGGGAAGCTACTGTTGTGGATACCAAATCCAGTCCCCTTCCTGATAGAAATAATAACTGCAGTGGGGAGCTTCTACAATGTAACAGAAAATATTTAACACCATAGCCTGGTTTCCTCCTACAGCTTGCATTTCTAAAAGAAAATCAGATAAATTCATAAACACATTCCACACAGCATAATATATGTTTATGAGATTTACAAGTACAACAACATCTCTACCAACTTCCTCATTAATAAAAGGCAAATATAAGCTAGATGATATAGCTGTCAGATGGATTCATAATTGGTTGAATGACTGCACTCAGAAAATAGTCCTAAATGGTTCCACATAATCTTGGAGAGCAGCATCAAGCAGAACGCTGCAGAGCTTTGTCCTGGGTCCTGTGCTATTCAATGTTTTTGTTAATGACTTGTATGAAGAGGTTGAGAGAATGATTATCACCTCTGCAAATGACATAAAACCAGGAGAACTGGCTGACACTTTAGAAGAGAAAAGATTCTGATTTAGATTTAGACATGTTTGAACAATGGGTCAAAATGAAAAAGATAATATTTAAAGGGAGAAGTGTAAAGTCCTGCATCTGGAGATAAAAAAATAAAAGGCACAAGTATAGGATGGAAGAAATTACTGGCTTGGCCTATGTGAAAAGGATCTGGCTGTAGTAGTAGATCACAAGTTGAACATTAGCCAACAGTGAAATACAGCTGCTAACAAGGTTAATGCAATTTTGGGATGCTTTAACAGGAGTGTGGGGGATGCGGTGGCGCAGCGGCTTAATGACGCTGAAAGTTGCCGGCCAGAAATGGTCTACGCTTCAGCGGTTCGAGTCCAGCCTTCGCGTTAAACAGGGTGAGCTCCTGTTTCCTCCCTGGTTCCTGTCAACCCAACAGGTCGAAAACTCACGTGAGTAGACAAATGGGTACTCTCACTCCAGTGGGAGGAAAAATGCTGGCGGCGCCTTGCAAAAAGGAGTTGGGAGCAGTTGCCAGTAAGCGCGAAAAACTGCGCGCGCCCAAAAAGGGTGCGAAACAACGGAAACCCCGCCTCCTGCGCTCGCCAGCTGGGCTCTGCCCTAGGAAGGAGGCTCTGGCAAACCACTTCCGAAACAATTGCCTTGAAAACTGCAAGGACTCGTCCAAGCAGTCACTGCAGGGTCAGCAATGACTGAGCGCAGACAAAAAACAAAAAACAGGAGTGTAGATCATGGGAGTAACTATCTCACTCTACTTTGCTTAGGTCAGGCCCCACTTCCAACATTATGTCCAGTTCTGGGCACTGTGGTCTAAAAAGGAGATTGACAAACTGGAGTGAGTTCGGAGGAGGCTCTCATGATGGTGAGGTGCTGGAAATCAAGTCCTGTGAGAAACAATTAAAAGTGCTGGGTATGTTTAACCTAAGGAAAGATGACTAAGGGGAGAAATAATAGAGTTTTTCAGGTATCTAAAGGAACATCATGTAGAGGGGAGAGGGGACTTACTCCCTGTCATCCTGAAGGCAGGACAGAAACAATGGGTTAAATCACCCTAATTGAAGCAGATTCAAGTTAAATATTAGGAGGAATTACCTGATGGTAAGAACTGTCAATTAGTGGACAGTTAATTGCCTCATGAAGTGACACTTTCCCGTTCACTGGAGGTCTTCAAACATAGGCTTTTTAGCTATTTGTCCAAAAAGCTTTAGCAAATTCTGCACCAGGCAGGGAGTTGGTTATGCCCAACTTTATGATTCTATGGTCATAATACAGTATCTAGCACATAGATCCTTTCTGTCCTGACCAAGTCTACCCTCCAAATGCATTTAAGGTATCACTGACTTTGACTTTTGATGTCCTTACATTTCATCCTTTCAGGAGACAGGAATTCTGATGAACCTGACTGCAACAATTACATATTCAGCAACAAAACTGCCTTATAGGCTGGCCATTTTACTCAGCCATCCATGTGCTCTTTTGCTAACTGACTACCAGATTGAACATCCTGATATAATACTCAGCTAGGGTAGACAAATTGATATAATATTGTATTCAGTTATTAATTACACAGCAATCTGTACATTACAAAACAAAGTTACAATAAATAAAAATAATTAGATTGAAAAAATATCCAAAGGCACAGAGTATCACCTACCCTTGTTAAGGTTGTTGTTGTTTAGTCGTTAAGTCGTGTCCGACTCTTCGTGACCCCATGAACCATATTGCGCCAGGCCTTCCTGTCCTTCACTGCCTCCCTGAGTTTGCTCAGTTTCATGGTCATTGCTTCAGTGATGCTATCTAACCATCTCATCCTCTGCCGTCCTCTTCTCCTTTTGCCTTCAATCTTTCCCAGCATCAGGGTCTTCTCCAAAGAGATCTCTCTTCGCATGTTAAGGTACTATTAGTATAGTAGAAAAAGTCAAACTACATGCTATTTTGAAGATTTAGGGATCTGTATTGCTTTGCTTTTTTACTCAAAAGGGAGCACAGGGGACCAACATGCATCAGAAATCAAACATGGTATATGGGAATTTCATGTCTGCCTCTGCTGCACTCCCCTTTCAAATCATTCCTGCACACTTGAATTTGCATAGCCCATGCAAAATATAATTGCATGGCTCCAGTCTGGACTGGAACTCCAATGTAGGACAAAGAGTTAAAGCTTTCCTATTTTAACTTATGATCCTCGGGGAAAACCAATGGAAGCAGCTGGATTGAAACAATTCAGGTAACATGGAAAAACAACAGCTGACTAGTGACAATTGGACTGAGCTACAGCTAGACTCTCAGCAGAGATGCTGACATGGTCTGGTTTCTCTTCCTCTCTTCCACAATCTGATGTGTGCTCAATGACAAGAATTTAATTTCTTTCTGTGCAAGATCCAAAGCAGGCCAAGGTGCTGTGCCAATTTCACAAGCAACGTTCCATAAATATGTAATCATGTCTTCTGTTGGGATTTTCAGAACCTATACTCCCCAGAGTCCATCTTCGGCCTGCCCACTGTGGATTATTGTAATTTCCCCCTTTCACCCCTGCTGCCACCAATAGCCTGCCCGTACTTCTTTGGCCTTACTGGACCACGGTTATGCACAGCTGCTAGCAGGGCTGCTAATGTCTCCTAGGCCTGAATGGGCTTGTTAGCAACTGAAGGTTAAAACAAGAGCAATGGGGTAGAAGGGCAGTGTAAGAAGGGGGAGATATTGGCTATTAGCTAAGGGGAATTAATGATTTTGATGATTAGCAACAAAAGCCTTCCTCACTGATCCTCTCTATATGGGATGAATGGAATGCAAGGAGTATGTGGCCTTTGGAGCCCCCAAAAGGGTTATCAGTTCCTGATGTAAGAAAATTAGGTGGAAAATTAGTTGAATCAGAAATTGGCACCCAGGCCAAATCCACTCCACCTAAAAGATCAGGCATGTTGTGATTAATTGTGTGGTGGCATTAAGTGAATTATTTTACAGTTGATTTCACTAGAGCTATTAGGTAAAAGTAAAAATGCCTTCAAGTTGAGCTCAGCTCCTGGTGAAAATAATGGACATATCAATGCAGTTTGGCTGTGGTGCAGATGGCCGGGGATCATTTTCGTTTTCAACTTCCCAGCCTAACCTATAGCCCTGAGATTCCCTAGTGGTTTCCCATCCAAGTATTAACCAGGCCTGACCCTGCTTAGCTTCTGAGGCCAGCCAGGCACAAGTAATTCAGCTTACCTAATAACCAGCAGGGGGCTCTCACCTCCCAGCGGTCACTTTGTGTCCAACAAAATCAATGGTTACCCGGGTTCTAATTTGCCCACTGTATCCTGATATCCAAGGAGAACTTCACATTCTACCCAGCAGCAACTGGACCTTAGTGCATCTGTTCAAGACTTTTTTGAAACTTCAATTCAATTTTTCCTGTTGAATCAGATTTACACTACAACAGCACCTGTTTACTGCTTCCAGCAGGTATATGTCTCCTGCATTATCCTAGGAATTTAAATTATCACTAGTAATAATTAAAGAAAAGTTTTGCTCCACTAAGCTGTAAAAAAAATACCTGAGGCATTTGGCATATGGCTGCTCCCCTAACTACAGCATGTGAATCTTCTTTGTTCAGTGTTTGCAAAAGGAGCTGCATGCAGGTTATGGTAGCTATAATATTATGTTCAGTCTTGAAATTCATATTGCAAGGACACTGGGAGTGAAAGCTCCTGACCTCACTTAACCCTGACCCTGAGGAGACTGATCTCCATTTGGTCATTGCCTGTCTAAAGAGACTGTCATCAAGGTGCCACTCAGGGCCTAATGGAATGTAGACATCCAGCCAGGCACAATGAACTGCCATTACTAATATGACATTTATATACTAAACATTCCCTCTTTGTTTTTCCAGCTGACCCATCCCAATATACTAATTTAAAATTGTATAGTAATTGCGTTCCACCACCGCTTGTATTGGATGATCCATTAATGGATATGAGAACTTAACTGCAAAAAAGGCGTGCTTTTTCAATGAACACTGAACACTCAATTCACTTCTTCATTAAAAAAAAAAAAAGCATGCTGTAACTTTGCTTGTCAGATACTGAAAATGGCTGAGAAGGATTATGAATCTTTTCTGCTTGATTTTAAGAAATAACAGAGCCATGGTGAAAGGTAGGAAAGATGCTTGGACAAATCTATATTGTGTCATCCTATCAATGATGATGAACAATGCATCATTGCAACCCTAGCCAACTTCTGGCTGACTCCCTGCAAAAAGCTAAGCAGGAGCAGATCTGATTAGCACTTGGATGGGGGACCATCAGGAAATCCCAAGGCTGTATGGGTCAAGTAGAAAGTCAAAATAACTTCCCAGAAGAAAGCAAAAGCAAGCCAGTACTACTACTTTCTTGGGAGTGTTGCTACCAAGAAAACTATTTGAGTGTGTTTAGGTGTCACCTAGAGCTGAACTCAAGAGTTGGGCTATTATAAAGAACTAGACAACCCATGACCCGTTGGGTCATTGTTTCAGAGATATTTCCCTACCTAAACAGAGAAACAGAATGATCAAAGGCAAAAAAGCAGTGGGAGTGGGAGTGACTTGCGACTTGCTGCTGGCTTCTCCATTGACTTTACTTGTAGGAAGCTGGCAGGGAGTGTTAGAAATCTTACTTCCTTTCCCTCCCTCCCTCCCTCTCCACATATAATATAGGCTTGCCCCATTTGCCTTCCCCTCATGACTCTCAGGAAAGCCCCATGAAGCCGCCTCTTCTTTGAGTGACCCACAGAACTGCTTGCCATTTTGCTGGGGGGAGGTGGAACAAAGGGAGCCATGGACCCTGAGGAAAACTGCACTCCTGCTCCCCATTCTGGCGTGTCCCCAAGGGCCCTTTCCCTCAAGGGAGGAAAAGGGCTCACTCATTGACCACTGGCACCCCCAGCCAGCCCTATCTCGCCAGCAGGCATCCAAGTTGCTCCCTCGTCCTTCCCTCTATGCCCACACTGTTAAGAGATTTCAAATTTTGGCATCGGTTCCAAAGCAGCCAATCACTGCTCGCCCATTGGCCTTGCCACCAGCTGATTGGGTGCAGGGGGCAGAGGGAGGGAGGGAGGAAAGAGGTTGGGGATATGCCCATGATGATCACATGACCTGGGCTGACCACAGCAGTGCAGCAGCACAACAATGCTGAAGCAGCCACAAATTCCCCAAATTTCAATCCCACAGGAATAATGTGTCCCAGATTTTGGACACATTCTATACATTAGCCCATTTGAGCCCAACTTTGGTTCAAAAATTGTTGCCCTATGATGCACTGTTTTGCCCAGTTGATGGTTACAGACACAAAAGTTTTAGTAGTATATAGATTTCAGAGACCAATTTCATGTTTCATATATAGGATTTATATGCAACATTATCGATTTTTGACATTCTTAATTATTTGACTTTGAAAATAAATGTGATCTGCTTCGCAGCATTACATAGTGAATATGTCCTCAAAATGCTCTCAGTTTAACTTCTCCTTGACACAATCTGCCAAGTGCAAGAGACACTAAAATCTAATTTTACCAGGACATCAGCATACTCTTTATGAACATCAGGTGTCCTGGGAACTCCCTGTACCTTAGCTGCTGCTAAATGTGACATGGATAACAAACTGGCAAAAGAAAGTAACAATAGCTCAGGATATGTATGATAAGGATATGTTTGACAAGCTTCAAATAAGAATACATTTACTTTCTCTTGCTCATTTAAACTGCTAGATTGTTAGGGGAGATGAAAACCTCAAAAATATAGAGGAGGCTGCAGCTGTGCTGCTTATATCTACCGTTTAGAACTACAGAAAGAACTGTTAATTTTGCTCACTGAGATGCAGGATGGAAATATATTTGAAGGAATGCAGTTGCTGTGTTCAGTCTTGTAATCGCAGTACTCCTAAAAGTCAGAAAACATCTTTTTGATAACCTAGCAATCATATTTGTCTTCATAAAAGACAACAAATATGTCAACAAATTCAAGACTCCATGTACCTTTGTTAACCACTGCTTAGATAAAATAATAGAAGACTTTATTTTAGAGAATCAGAGAGCTTTGAAACAAAATAGAGAGTGATTTTGCCATTACTTCCAGTCCAGACAAGCATTCGTATGTATACTTGGATATGTATACTTGGATGAACTATTTCCTTTCATTTGACCAAATGGTGAAGAATAGCATTTATTATGCATGTTACATCAATTATGACATCTGATGGTTTTGGAAACAGTGGAAGGAACCATTCTGTGACATGAAAATGATAAATGTGGGGCATCACATTCTCTAGTGCTTTAACACATATTTCATACGAAAGTAATCTGCCTATGCTGATGGTATCAATGAAAATCCACCAAACCCAGACACAAAGAAAACAAAATTGTCAGAGTGGTGTGTCCCTGGTCTCTGTAAGGGGCTCCCAAAGTGGCAATCATCTTTGGGGGTCACCCCTTTGAAGATGATCCTCATGGTGGCATCCATACTTCTCTAGCAGGTAGAAACCATACCAGTGGGACCTTTGCCCAGCTGTGGCTCACATCCTCATCACCACACACCTGGACCACTGCAATGCACTCTACATGGAGCTGCCATTAAAGATCACCTGGAAACTTCAATTATTGCAAAATGCAGTGGCCCCAGTGTTACAGGTGTTTGCCTATATTGCAGGCCCTACATTGGCTTCCCATTAGCTTCCAAGTGCAATTTAAAGTGCTGGTTTTAAGCTCTTGGTGCAGGATTATCTATAGGACTGCATCTCTGCATTGGAGTTGGCCCAACTCCTTCAGTTATACCAGGAGAAACAGCTGCTCGTCCATCATTTTTGGGATGTTGCGGGGCAGCGGGACAAAACCCAGAAGTGTTGTTTTTCTGTAATCAGGCTTTTGGAATGGCTTCTTGCTGGAAATTTACCCAACTTTAGTCACCTTCTGGAAGCAGCTGAGAGCATTTAGAGGTTGACACCAGATGCTGTTTGAGTTGTAAGTTTTTGTGTTCCTGACTGTTACGAATATGCACTGTTCAGTTATAAGCTGTGAGCTGCCAAGGAACTATTTATGATTGTGATGGAATATAAATGTCATACATACATACATCCTGTCTGGTGAAAGTATGCTAAATGGGCTAGTTGCCGCATAATGGTGGAGAATCCTCGAACTTATAAATATTTAGAAAATTCAGAAAGTTGCACCATGCAACTCACTTATTTACAATATTAATATTCAAAAGAGCAATAGTTTCAATAAGGGTGAAACTAAACATGAACCTTTTATTTTAAAAGATTAGTAGCTGATCTATAACCTATAGCAAGCAGTTACACAAATTAACTTTTAAATCTATCAGAAAGAAAGAAACGAAGTTGTGTGTAAAATTTAACAGAGTAATGAATTGTCAAGTGCCAAATGAAAGCTATCATTGCAGAATGTTTGTTTTGATGCCTGCATTTTTAAAAATTGATTTAGGACAGAATGGGATGACACAGCATTCTATAGCATTCTGTCCTCATTGTGGCGGACCAGCGTGTTTACTAGCTTGTCAGCCCTTCAAGGTAGGCCAGGTCAAGGAACAGAAGCAGCAGGGATTCCAGGAATGCTCTTTATTATCGTGGAGTAGAATAACAGCATCTTGAAAGCTTGTCAGGGTTTCTCTTTGTCTCATCTTTATCAATCAAGGTGGGATTATTCTGAGTTTCTTTCTCACTTTTTCTACTTTCTCAGAAATGAGTCGTCTACCTTCCTCCCTTAAAAGTTCATTGCTCCCTTCCCAAAGCCAGATGTGCATTCTTCCACACAGCTGTATGAGGAAGATTAAGGCAAAATTTTGCTTTCAGTGAATTTTAGATGCATAATGGTTGGTTTATGGCATTGTGGTGAACACTATTATCAACAGCCTTGAACAATGGACAGCCCTGCACCTGCATCTACGTAGTTGGGTTTACTAGCAACTTCAATGTAACTTCAGTTTCATTTTGCACATGAAATGCAATATTTGATGCTAACCGTGTTTTCTCTTAAGTAAATCTTATGAACTTGGGGAGGTTTGATCCAAACGTTCTTACTCATGGAGAATCCAGACAAGATTCAGCATCTCTGTCTAAACCAGTGTTGTCCAAACTTGGCCACTTTAAGATGAATGGACTTCAACTCCCAGAATTCCCCAGCCAGCATGGCTGGCTGGGGAATTCTGGGAGTTGAAGTCCACTCATCTTAAAGTGGCCAAGTTTGGACAACACTGGTCTAAACAGTATGGTTAATCAGTAAGCCTACACCTCCACAATTAATACAGAATGAGTGTGTGATTCTAGAAAAATATTTTTGCGCACATATGTCTATCATCTGTACAGGTGAAATTAGACAAGCAAGATCAGGTTAAGTCTGCTTAAAAGCTTGTCATGATAGTAAGTGGGAAGACACCTGTAGTTTTTAACAATGTATTTTAGCTCAGTAATATCATCCCTTTATCTGCTCATATTTAAGTGTCTTTAATCCTAGCTTTTTATGCTTGGGAATATCTAGCTGTATTCAGTTTATGTCCATGCAAGTATGGCTATTGTTACATCTTTTTACAGAAGTTCCAGGAGGGGGAGGGAAAGGGAAGCAAATGAAGAAACAAATATTGTGCTATTATAACGCAAGTTCCACTTCTTTTATATGTGTGTTGCAATGTTGCATGCCCATATGATGGGCAGAGCTTGCATCATACAATTTGTTTAATCATTTTGACCAAATCGTCAGGTTCTGTGGATGCCCGTGCTCTCTGATATATTTTATATCGATTTAATTAGTGTGCCCAGCATTAAATCTACTTGATATAATTAAAAGTGCAATTAAAAAATCTTTTCTCTATCATTTATTCACAAATAGTCAAGAAAAAGAGGACCTAGCATTTGCTACAAGTTAATATACTTTCTGTGACTGTTTATTTTAGTACATGAATATGATAGTAAATTAAGGCTCTCGCCCACATTCTCCATGCAGGTCAAGGGTTCTAAATTCAGGTCAGGAATTATGACAGTGGCAGGTAGCTCAGTAGACTTATTTTTTTTGATTGCCAGGGTATGTGCAAAATATTGTGGAAAATGGAAGGAAAATGTCCTACAAAATCATCATATTAAATATGCTGAACAGTTTCCCAAAAGATAAAGAAAATCACTTGTGAAGTCAGTCAATTCAAAATATACATCCTCAAGCCACACAATTTGGTTAAAATTGCTTCACTTCACAACAGCATTTCCAAACAAAGTCCTCTTAAGAATTGGTGGTGGTAAAAATATGTTGTTGATTGAAGTAGGGCTACCAGATTACAAAAGGAATATAATTGTCCAAAAACAGATGAATGGCAATAAATAAATAGAAAACATTTGTTATGTTTCTTGTTTGGTCCTGATACCTTATCAGGCTCTCATATTCTGGAAACTTTGAGCATACTAAAGAAGGCTTTTATAGACGCTAAGCCAACAATTCAATATTATCAAAAGTTTTACAGATTTACAAAAACAAATTTGGATAATATACAAGAAATCTGGAATGGAGAATTGGAGTACCTTAAACTGCAAACTCTATGGTCTTCAGTTCTAAGAAATGTTAAGTATGTTTTATATTATTCAAAAACCCTGTTAGTTCAGCAAAATAAACTCCACCCAACAGATGTTAAAAGAAGGCCAGTTATCTTTTTTATGCTGAAGATGTAATAACCTTGATGGAATGCTAGTGAATATATTTTGGATACATCCACAGGTAGTTCTTTATTGGCTGGATATTATTGCTATGGTGAACCATGTTCTTAGAAGTAAATTAAGGTTTAAAGATGTTATATGTTATTAAAATTTGGAATATGTCTATTTATGAAGAGCTGTGGCTATATTGTGCCTGGACTGTTGCCAAAAAGGTGATTATCTATTCATAGAAGGGTCCATCTATATAAGACTGTAAAGACTGGCTTAACAAACTTGTTTTGTCCAAATCCAGTAAACTCTGTCTTGTATCTATTTGCTTATTTAATCAGCATCTTATTTATTCTGAAATGTAAACAGAAGCTTCTGATTTCCTCCCATTGAGTACAAAAGAGATATGATGGGGAGATAGAAGATGGGAGCCCAAGTGTCATACATTCCTTTAACAACAAACCTTTAACAACAAACCACAGCCATTATTATTAAACCAGGCCAGCATCTGATTTTGTTCTAGCTCGTTGAAGAGAAATATTTTAGCACTGTTTGCAACAAATGTTCAAATGATTCATGTTAATAATTTTTGTCTCTGAACATGACTGTTTGCCACTGCATTTTTTACTCATAGGAAAGAAAATCCATTCAACCGATGCAGCATTAGGAAATGTGGGGCATAAATTGATAGCTTTGTTTTGGAATAAAGACTGAACATGGACACTGGCGTGTCTATTGCTGAGATGTTCAGAAATCAGAGTGACTTTGTCAAGGTTATTGAAATAAAAAGCTTCTTGTGCTGTTCTGTTTTTACCTTGGATTTCTGTCACTTGGTATTATAAAAATACCAAACAGATGTAGAGGCCATTCATGTGCTTCACTATTTATTAAATTATCAGTTAGTAGATTAAAAGTAGTTACAGTTTGATATAAAGTCCTATCTGATAAGTGGAACAAATTTACTATTTGTTCATAGCTACCATTTTCTTGAACCCTTTTTTGGATTATCAGAAAGTCATAGTGACAAGGACATGCCTTGATAGCTCCATTTAGCATTCCAGGTGTGACCATCCCCTTTAGAGTTTCTGGAAGCACTGCTGAAAAATGCAAAATGCAGCTAGTAAGTTGCTAACCAGGAACTGATATCCTCTTCCTCCTCCTCATCTCACATCATATCGAAGAATTTGTATTGGTTGTCAAATGATTCCACTGCAATTAAAAATGCTAGTTTAACCCTTTAAAATCCAAGCTTTAGGGTATGGTTATTTTAGGGTTTGCCTGTTTTGTTACAAACCTGTCCACTTCATAAAATCTGTAACAGAAGCTTTTAGAAGAATACCTCCCACATTAAAAAAAAACAAAAAACAAAAGCTACGTTACTGAGTAAGTATGAAAGAACAGGGTCAATTCAGTGCACATGAATCCCCTGGCCATTCAGTAGAGGCAAAAGACATTAACAGGCATAATCCCAAACTGCACCATGGTGACTCTAAATCAAACTACCTTCCCCCAATCAGCCATTTGTATAATTCCCCAAATGGAGTCAACTGAGGGGCAGTGATCAAGCCATGCCCACTCAGTCCCCCAACAAGACAGTGGCATAATACATGGCCTCTGTTACAAAGCTCACTGCCAAGGCCTGGGAGCACTGAATCTGCCTCCTGGATGCTAATTGGTTGCAGCACCCAAACTATACTGCTGCCAGGCCAGCCAATGGAAAAGGGAAGGAGACATTGATCTAATGCAATGTTTCTCAACCTCGGTGCTTTAAGATATGTGGACTTCAATGTCCAGAATTCCCCAGCCAGCTTGGGGAGAAGGTTGAGAACGCTGATCTGATAAAATCTTGCAAGTACACTCCTAATGCAGGATTCGTGGGGTACCAGCCTGAAAGGTACCAGATGGAACCCTCTGACTTATTCAGTATGACCCTGCACTACCATATCTCAAAGTAAAGAGCTCGAGTACAGTCCACTCAAAATGGTTATCAAACTATATAAGCCAGAAGTGAAAAATAATTAACTGCATGACTGGAGAGTAATCAAATTAATTATATTTAATGTTCAATAAATATAAATGTAAATTAGCTTAAATCAAATTCAGCTTCTGCACTAGCCTCAGCAGCTACCTTTGAACGTACAGTGCACTTTAGAGTGAAATGTGTCCATCACTCTGTTAAAGTTGATGAAGCCAGCCACATGAAATGTTACTTTAATGTACATTAAATGTTGCTTTAATGTATTAAAATAGCTTTTATTGTTTTTGAGTATTATTACTTTTTAATGTGTTGTACATTCATCACAATTATTTGTTCTGTATTATAAAGTAACAACAATACAGAACAGGATAGGGCATTAGAACTTCCAGAGTGAGCTATCACCAGCATACCAATGATACCCAATCATCCATGATAACCTAAGGTACAAAGTCTTGAGCTAGTGCTTGGAGGCTGTGGGAATCTGAATAAGAAACAAGATGAAGTTGAATCACAACAAAATGGAGTAACTGTGGAAAGTGGGCTTTCTGCCTGCTCTGACTATAACTCTGGGTGGAGTGGCAGTCTCCCCAAACAGCAGGTCTATGTTTCGAGTGCCCTCCTAGATTCATGGTTCCTGCAGGATGTGCAGGTAGAGTTTATGACCAGTGGGGCCTTTGCCCAGTTTCAGCTGACACAACAGTTGTGGAGTAAGAGAAACGGACTATGATAACTTATATCTTCATCACCTCCAGTTTACGCTAACATAATAAATTCTACATACAACTACATTTGAAGACTCCTCTGAAACTACAATTGGTGCAAAATGCACTTGCCATGTGCTAGTAGGTGACAGGGGCTACACCCATATAATATCTATATTGTGGATACTGTATTGGCCTCCAGTAGGTTTATGGTTGCAGTTCAAAATGTTGGTTTTGACCTTAAAAAGCCAATATGGCTTGGCTTCTTGGTACTTGCAGGACCGCCTTCTCCCAAGTAGAATCAAAATATTGAATATATTCTTCCTGGTTGGGGGTGTTGAATATCACCAACATATCAGATATGAGATGTGCAGGGGCCCAGAGATGGGTGTTTCACTACGGAACAGCCTCCCCTGGACAGTATCAGACTAGTACCAATTTTGATAACCCTATTCAGCAGGGCTTTTGAAAGAAAATGTCAACGAATATTAAGTGGGCACCTATACTTACTGTAATTGGTACTATTTTTATTTTAATATGGTGGAGGGTCTTTTTTCTCTAGGCTGCAATTTATTTTTGGTTGTAATTATATTTACTGTAAACCACCATAAGACACAATGTTTAGCAATCTACATATGCAATTAATTAATTAATTACGAGAACAGAGTTCCAGGTTAGATTATCCAAGTGCAGTTGAAGAAAGCTGGATGCCAAAATTGTCTAAGTTATCATCACAAGGACAGTGATGGAGAAAAAAAATGGGGGGAGGGGAGGAAGAGACTCATATGTGTTGCCTTCAGCTACTTAGAGAAATATATTTATTAATATGGTCTGTGTTAATATGACAATTAATAGATTAATATGGTCTGTACATATTCATATAATATCAATTCTGTATTTACTTTCATTTGTATTCCAAGAGAAAACAGCTTATTATGACAGTCATTATTCATATCTGAGCTTTCAACAGATGTTTTAAAACATTCCATTCTGTGTATATTCTGGCTTCCCTGCTCCATTTAATCCTCCAATTAAGGTTATAATTTCTTTGCATAGGCAGGCAAAATTCACAACAGTGGGAGTAGCTGACTTCTGAGAAATCATGAACAAAATAATGTCTCTAATCAAACCATTAAGTTTTTTTAAAAGAAAGATTTAGTATTTTCTGCGACTTTAATCATAGATGTTCTTTGATTATGAATGTGTTTTGATTAGTTCATTTTGACACAGACAGACACACGAACTATACTTACTTTCATATATTATGCTGGAGCTTATTTGATCTTGATTGATGTGATGGAAAATATGCATCTGTTCAAATGTATTCATGTTAATTATACTGTAAAATGGTTCTTGCTATTTTACACATTATATGTGCTGCATTAAGGCTTGTTTGTCCATGCAAACGAGACATACACATGCATACACAAGAATTCTACCTACTATGTATGCTATATATCCTACATTTTTATTGTAGGATGTGTAATATCCACAGAGAAGAAAAACTAGATAGGCCTGGCTTTCATAGGCCTTTCTAGGACTTTGTCTTAATCACAAAAGGGGAATGAGTTTGATAGGCTGTTCAGAAAACAAGATTGACTAACAGCTGTTAGTTTAACCCCAAACAGTCATGTGGCTATTTAGGCCTAAATCTAATTCTCATATGGTAAATTGTTTGGGTCAGCTGACTCAGTTTTCCTATTTGCACTAATCCCCTCATATGACTGAATTAAACATATTCCACAAAGAGGATCCTGTATTTCTCTCTCTTGGTATAACCTCATTAAATGTTCAGGGAAGGCAGCTTATATAATAGCAAATAAGAAAAGAAAAATGCATTTTCATTAAAAAAGCTAAAAACGTTTAAGAGCAAACCAAGATAAAACTACATTTAACCTAGTAAACAGAATAGCAATCATAAATAAACTATATTGATATCAATATATGAATTTGTTGTGGCCTTACCAGGATTATATCTTTATGAGTTCAATTTATATCATGTCTTTCCATTCATAAAACACTGATGGAAGCTAACTATGTCATTATAAATGTGTGTGAGAGAGGCTGTGTATGTGTATACATATATATACACACATGCATACAGTATACACACACATACACATTTATATATTTATGTTGGTTATGTAACTATACTGTATGTGTGTGTGTGTGTATATATATATATACATACACACAGACACACACACATATATATATGATTACAGTACTGTAAAATATATCTAAAGTGTCTCTATTAAAGTCATATAAAGCAACCAGATTTTAAAATCATAAATAGAAGGGTTCATCTCATGCACTCAATCAACATTGTGCCTGAAACTGAGGCATATTGCAAAGATCTCTTTCTATGGTGGATCTTAATGTCTAGAGAGGTATGTCACAGGAGAGGCAATCCTTCAGATAGGCCATGAGCCACTTACAATTTTAAAGATTAACATCAACACCTTAAATTATGCCTGGAAAGAAATTAGCAACCAGTGTGGGTCTCAGAATATGGCTATTTTGTGCACTAATTAGCAACCTAGCTGTCACATTTTGCAGCAGTTGAAGCTTTTGGGTATTTTTCAAGTAAAGGGCATTGCAATAATCAAGTCATGTTGTAACCATAGCATGGATAATTTATATATATGATATGATCTATGTTATTACTGTGCAGAGCTTTGGGAGGGTTGTTTTGATCAATATCTGAGATAAGGAGTCCCTAACAGCTGCTTCATGAGACAATGCAACCCTCTAAATGTGAAACAGTCACATTGTTTGCCTTCTCCCAATTTGCTTACCTTCTCCATAACTTCCTCAGATATTTCAAATGCCCTTTGATAGCATTTGATGTCAGAAAAAGATGACTGCGCACACATACTGCAGCAAACACAAACTTGTAGCAATCCTTGAAGAACAATCAAGCAATTGGAGCAATGAATGGCCATACTTCAGAAACTATGTAGATTTATTAATTCAAACAAAAGTGTCTGTACAGCAGAAATTTCACTTGAAGGCTACTTTCCATAAGGAAGACAGCAACAGGAACAAACCTAGTGGATAACAGCAACAACTAGAACCAAGAGGTGTAGAAGAAACTCTGCACTGCTCGAACTTTCCAGGCCTTTGCAAATGAAACAGGTTCTGGATGTTTGGGGGAAGAAAACAGACCCTGCAAGATTGGAGACATGTCTCTATATCCCTGAAGTTCCTGTGTGGTGTTTTTACTTATACTGACTATCAGGAGCAGTACATAACAATTATATTTGGAACTCTTCAGGTGTATGTATCCCCAGATTTTTCTATGGGGTTCACACACTATTAGGAATTGAACTTATGGACCCTTGCAGTTTAGATGTACAGGGATATGGAGATGGCCATGAAGGAAATATGTGACAACTCTTAGGAAAACATGAAATTGGCCCAGGAAAATGGGATAAAGAAAGTCGTGATTGCCTTGCTATTACTCTCTCTTTTGTATAAGAGGGAGGGAAGGAGACATGCTGTCAGACTTTCACAATTCTGTTGTAGTCTATATCAATTAAGTAAAATTCTAGTATTTCTTGTGTTGTTTGCTTCCTGATCTACTCAAAGAGCTGACATTAGATGACCATATACAGTGCATTAGCTCTAGGAGCTATCCAGGTCCTGGTGCTGAACAATGCTGCAGAAAGTGATATACAGAGTCCCTTTTTAGAGTGGCATATACAATCCATTTCCCTTCTCTTAGACTCTCAGACAAAAAGTTATACATGTTATATTATGTGATTCCCTCATTTTACAAAGTTTTCCATGATTTCCATGAACTGCAAAAGTAAATATGTAGACCTGCAATAATATCCAGAACAAAGTGAGGGATCTGTGATCTTCCAGTTTTCTTCAACTTTATCTTTTATCCACCCTCACCAGTGGCCATGCTGACAAGGAATGATGAGAGTTCAATATCTTATGAAGGACCACAAATTCCCCATTCATGATTCAGAGTACTTGGGACTCTAGTTAGTTCTGGGAATAAACAGTCAACTAGTCTAAGCTGGTTAGCTTTTTATCAAGTCCATCAGGAAGATTAAAAACCAACTACTGCACCAACTAACTACATAGAAACACAGAATCATAAAAGCATGGAGTTGAAGCAGGCTGTTCAGGTGACAAAGTCCAACTCTCTGCTCAGTATAGAAAGCCATCTTCAGACATATGGCTGTCCACTCTTTGCTTCAACACATTCAGTGAAGGGAAGCCCATTACCTCTCTGGATAACTGGCTCCACTCTGAAAGTGCTTCTACTGTTATGATTTTATACTAAAATTAATGTTATTAACATTATTACTAACATTCAACAGGAATCTCGCTTCCTGAAATCTGAGGTGACAGAGAACAGGTTTCAATCTTGTTCTGTGTGACATTTTTTCAGGAAGCTGAAGAGTGCTATTGTAAGCTTCAATAATTTTCTCCATGCTAAAACTACCCAGTTCCCTCACTCTCTCTTTGTAGAACAGTCTCCAGTCCATTTTCATCTTCATTGTCTTTCTTTGCACCTGATCCAGTTTGTCTATTTTTAAAAAAATACTCCTTAAAGTAGACACAGTACTTGAAGTAGAAGCTGATTAGTTCAGAAAATAGTGGGACTATTTTTCCCTGTGACTTGCTAAAACTGCATTTGCCTTGTTGACAGCCATATCATATTGCTGGCCTATATTCAGCTTCTGATCTACACTACATTTCTGAGATCCAATTTAACTGGATAGATTTTGTGACCAATTACAATTCCAACATAACAGCTCTGCTGGATCAGGCCAACAGATTGTCCAGGCCATGCTTCTGTATCTCACAGTAGCTAATCAAAGAAGGGGAAAATTCAAATATGAGGGTCATAGCCCTCTTCCACTGTTGTTCCCTAGCAACCACTATTTAAGCTATGCTGCCTGTGACTCACGATTTGCTATACAACCATCAATACCACTAGCAATTGACAGCTGTATCTTCTATTAATTTATTTGGTCCTACTTTACAACCATGGGGGTGGTGGAATGACAGAATCTGCTCTTTTGAAAGTCAAATGTTGGGCTCTGTTGGGCTTTTTCAGCAACTCTCCATTACAGGTTGAATGTAATAGGTTATGGTCACTGTTCTAAATTTTTACAATAACATATCTTGGAGAAGAACCTGAGCCAGACCAGGATCATTTCCTCAGCCTCAGGTCCCTCACTAGATTACAATCATTTAACCTACATAAAAAAAATGTTATATGATTGTTATAACTGGAACATTAATCTATGTTTCTTTTACAACTGATTTCATTTTCTATGTCAGAATTTGAGCTCAATTTACCATGCATTAGTTGAAGTTACCTTGCTGCTAGGTTTGTGTTTGCAATTCCTATAAAGAGAATCAGGTATGTATATAAGAAATATTGGATTTATATCTTGCCTTTCACTCAGCTCAAGGTGGCTTACACAGTGGTGGCTTACACCTCTTTCTGGTTTTCCCCACAACAACCCTGTGAGATAGATTGGAATGAGAAAGAATGATTGGCTCAAAGTCACCTAGTGATCTTCTGTGGCTGAGGATGGTTTTCAATCAATGATGCTCTTTGCACACATAGAGTATCTAATTTGTTATTTGTAGCCACAAATATACATTCCTTTGTGCTACTTTACCTTTCCATATCCCTTCAGGTTTGCTCAAAGATACAAAGGAGCAACAAAATTCCTACTGAAAACATTTTATGTCCAGCACTAAATAGTTAATGTACGTATGTAAGATTGTTCTACTGTCATATATTTTCAGTGATCAGAACATCTGCGCTATATGTATGTCAACATTTCTTAAATACTTCTTATGTCACACCTGTTACGCGATTTTCATTATTTTTAGTTTTTTGGAGATAATAATTCCGTATTTTTAATACAATAATAATAAAAACAATATTTTTTAAAATTATAAGTGATATAAGAAAAGAATAATTATTTAGGGATACTCATACCTTACTTCCTTTCTGAGGTAGAGTTCTAATGTCCCATTTGCAGATTTCTTTAATCCAAGTCCTTTAGGACATTTCCCCACTAATGACTTGTAATATTTAGATGACTATAGAAGACGCGATGAATCATTAGTGGGGATCCTGCCCTAATGTGCATGCCAACTAGTGTGCTGAAATAATTTTGTTATGGTTCTTTCTTTACTGTCCCTACTTTAACTCCCAGCAACAGACCTCATCACTACGGATCATAAACAATGCATGGAATTGACCACACTCCTTCTGCTAATAGAAGAACAAAGAAATCAACACCTAGCCAACCCCACCCCCCAGCAATGGTCTGTTTTGTTGGCATAGCCAGGTTAGATGCAAAGCCATAGAAGTGACACTCCTTGGCTCAATGTATTAAAGTAGTAAAAAAGTGAGACTATAAACCTACAATGGCTTTACTTCTATGGGATGGTGTGATGGAATGGAATTATGAAGGCCAGGCTCAGGGAGATAAGCATTTTCTTAGCTCGCCACAGGAGCGTGGGAACTACAAGAGGATGAGACTGGCACCTCCCTGAGGAATTCACACTGCTGTGGCTGGCTGACTTGGGAGCTGGGGTTTCAGTATGGGAAGATTCTTGCTACAGGTTGTAGCTAATAAACATAGCTGAACTGATTTTGCATTGTCTCTTGGAGTTCCTTGGGCTAGGCCTGACAGATGGGGAGTACACAGAGGTCCAGGGGCAGGAAAATGGAACTCTACCTCAGTGGAAACAACCCACCTGCATGCTCTACAAAGCTCTAGCACTTTTGGTGGATAATTAAATTCAGTATCTTCCCTGTTGAACCTCTGCTCAGGTGGAAATAAATCTGTTTAGCTGCTGAAAAGACACATCACAAAATTTGGGGTGCAGGGCAGAGTGAGAGCAACACAAACATAACATGTGGTGCTGCCCTAAATGGGGGATGCAATTTTCCTTTGGCCTTAGTTATTTTCCCCAAGTATTTTGTGTTATTTTCCTTGTCATTCCAGCCACTTTAATCCATCCTCCCATACTATTGCCTGACTGATATTAATGTATGTAACCAGTCACATCACAGCCAATTAAAGGCTAACATTCTCTGGCAACTAGCTAAGCCTGGGTGCAACCTCATCCTGAGCAATATCAGCATTATCTGTAATGGCCAGACATCATAAGTCCTCCATCAGATGTGATTGCCCAGCATCACTAAGGCTTTAGGCCAGCTTAAAATCTCAAAAAAAAAATTGTTTTAATTATGTCATTTCATATATTCCTTATGGTAAGTCTATCATTCCATCATCCTATCTCTTTGATAACTTATTGTTTTACAAAGCTTTGTGTGTGCATGTATCAAATACAGATTGAGGAAGGGAAGAAGAATGGGAGGGGAAAAAAAAGATAAGAAACCTATCTAATACTTTAAGGGCCGAGGAGATCTGAATGTGTATCTTCTGTCATGGCAATAAAAAATAAATCCAAAATCTGGACTTAGGTTGAGTAAGATTTATTTTGGAAAACAGTATTTGCCACATTAAAAAGGGAAGAAATCTCTCTTCCCTCTTTCTGAATCCCTCCTTTCTTAAATTTTGAAAGAAAGATATTAAAATGCAGCATATAAACGTTAATCCAAAAAGTTTGCTGCATATAACAGCAGAATAGATTGAATCAGTGTCTTTGAATGCCCATGAATGAAGTACGATAGACACCACACTGCTACATATTGATTCTCCAATAGTCCATGTTGTAAACATATCAATCCATTTTGTCTCCAGAGCTAGAGATCAATAAAGCACGTAAGGCAGCAAAATATGTTGTCAGTTACAAATGTATATGAAGCTTGTCTTTAAGGTTATTTTTCATAGGAATACTAGCATAGTCAAGAACACAGCTTAGCAGTGGACACACTCCTGATGGCAGGAGCCTGCATTTAACATTTTTAGGGAGCCTGTGGACTATGGGGGCAGAGCTGTGTAATTCTGTTGGGCAGGATTTTCCTTCCCTAGATTTTAAGGGAATTAAAAAAAAAAAAAGCATATGAAGCCTATTTTTAGGGCTCTAACTACAGATTCCATGTATTTTCTGTCTCAAATCATACTGATTTTCAGTAACTCTGGTCAGAGAAGAGTATGAAGCGAACCAAAGAACTTGGAGATTGCAGACAGCCCTCAGGTCACAGAAAATCCAGCTGTTATGGCTACAAGTTATTTCCAATCCTTTATCTCTGTATATCTGTGATCTGACAATGCAATTCTATCTACTCAGAAGTACAAAAAAGGTACCAGCCTTAAAATCTGAAAAGCATGTGTGATCAATTTGGTCAACAGTTCACAACTTTGTTGGGGCCAGGGACACATCTGGAATTTTGAGAGTAGGTCTTGAGCACCCTCATGACATGGATGTTATGGGAGGCCTGCTTATTCATAAACTGTCATAGTAGGCACCTGGTAGGGGTGTACACGTTAGACACACTTTACCCAGATTAGGTGACATGCCTCTGTGAGACACACAGGTGATACAATTGTCCTGCTGAGAGGCTTCATGTCACTCCATCTCCTACAGTGATTCCAGGAGCTAGAGGGGGCTCTCTGAGCAACATAAACTGTGAAGTGAAAGAATGTAGCTGTTTTGCTTTTAGAAAGAGGGGCATTTTCAAAGGGTGCTCTGCACAAATGTTTGTTGCAATGAAGCTCCTTTGAAACTTTATACTGTCATAATAGCCAGTCACAAAACATTCATTCACTAGAAGTATACTCAGTCCATAAGATGCTCTTTATCATGCCAGTAGGATTTTTGCATGGCCCAAAATCATTATTGCAAATAAATACATTGTTAGAGGCTCATGCTATGCCTTGCATCATGCCAGCTTCCTATAACTTTTTTTAATGAAATGAATCTTTTAAAAAAATAGATGGAGCTGGAAGCCTGGTAGGCACCAAAGGAGGTATCTCACAATGAATAAGTGCTTTATAAGAAAGGAAAGACCCTACTAATTATCATCTAATCAGCCTCTTAAAAGTAATTAATAAAATTTAGCCTAAACATCTGTTTGAGAACTGTTATGACTGGATAGAAGACAATAATGTTCTAGCAGAAGAACAAGCAGGATTTAGACCAGGAAGGCCTACTACAGATAAGCAATGATACTGTAATACTTAGCAGAGAAATATCTTTGTGGATCTAAAGGCACCCTTTATGCAGATTTTGTAGATCTTAGGCTTGCCTGTGCTTCTGTATCTAGAGAGATACTGTGGAAGAAACTGCTGGTTACCAATACTGATAAAATATTACAACAACTAGTATATAAATGTTATAACAACACCAACTTGAGGGTTAGGTATGGTTCCCAAGGGCAAGAAACAGATTTGATTAGTACAGCACCAGGCGTAAAGTAAGGTTGTATCCTTGCTTCATTACTTTTCAATTGTTTTATAAACACAATTACACAATACCTTACTAAAAATAACTTTTAGCCACCTAAACTGGCTAACAGATATATTCCAGTGGTCTTGTATGGTGATGACATGGCTCTTCTTTCACTGTCTGCTATAGAATGAAAAGATCTCTAAAATCCTTTGCTCAGTACTGTAAAGAAGAAAAACTGCTGATAAACTATATATATATAAAAAAATTATGACATTTGGTAAGTGACCTAAAGTTAATTGTTGGTCTATTGAATGGCAACCAAGTAAAACAAATTAAATGTTTTAATTATTTGGGAATCTCTTTCTGTTTATCTGGTCCATGTATCCTGGATGGCACCAAAGAGTGGTATCCCTATTTCTGTTTCTCTAAAGGTGAGCATTACAGTCCATCCGCTTTTGGCTATTTGAGCCAAAAGTAATGACATAGCTATTGTATGGTGCACAATCAGGGGTTTACTCTGTTGCAGCAGAGATGGTGCAATCTAAGTTTTTAAGAGCAATTATGCAAGTTCTTAATGTGTGCCCTGATGTCATGCCTCCCCTTCAGCTGTCCTTGAAAACTGATACAGGAAGATTCCTTACCTGGAGAGACAATGTCCCCGTGACTCTGGACACACAGACACAACAGAGCATCTGCTTCTCCAGTGCCTGTTCTACAAAGCCATTTGTACTAGTGTCATCTCACCATTACTGCATAAATACCCAGGACACACACAACAATTCTAGACCTCCCTGCTGCTTTCAGTTACCAACCCTACTACAACATACAATGTTGCAAAGATCTGCGCAGCAGTGCTTAAAATGCATCCAATGATGACCTGTGCCATAAACTAGACTTCATGAGCATCTAGTTTGCCATACTAGAGTGCTGTGTAATTTTATATAGTCTTTCACATACTAATCTCTATGCTTCCCTATACCCAAGTAATACTCCTACCCCTCCTTTTAGATTCTTGTTTTTTATATATACTTTCTGTTTTAATATATTTTTATATATTCCATCTTTTCATAATTTTTATTTATTTCTAGATTCTGATGTATCTTCTATGCTTTTTTAACTGACTGTACCCCACCCTCCTTATGTTGGTCTATGACTGTAATAAAGATTTGATTGGATTTGAATGTATGCCCAGCAGTGCTTTAAGATTACAACTGGATATCACAAGGACAGAGACTCAAATTTGGATTTTCATCTTTAATAACTGGCTGGAATTAACATTTATTCCAACAGAGGTAATTCCTCTGATAATCAAGCATAACTTTCAATCTATGTAGAAGATACCTATCAAAATAAAATTGGCTGCTTGTTGGCTTCTCTTGTAAGACATTTCAAAGAATGGGATATGATCAAGCCAAAAAAAAAAAAAGTACTGGAGAGAATTTTAGACATTGGATGGCTCTATGGCACTCAAGCAATGTAAGTCTTAGAAGTGCATCTTCAGTACTATGCCAACTGATGATTGCCAGTCTCAGTAAATTATAGATATTACCAAGAATTTGCCCTAGCCAGTCTTGATGCACTACCTTCACGAGTCATTGATGGCAAATACTGAAAGATTCCCTTCCATGAGTGCCTTTATCTGTGTAATTCCACACTGTAGACGATGTGCAACAGGTTCAATTGCATCTCAAATTTTATATAGTGCTCCAATTTGGATTACAGTGGTAAATAATAATATAAACAAAAGCTTGGCTAAGTATTATTCACTTTTGGTTTTATATAAACAAACATGGAGGTCCATCCACCCTAGCTCAAGGCCTGGGAAAACAGCCAGGTTTTCAAGACATTCTGGAATGTCATTGGTTGAGAGTCATATGGATCTCAGGAGGGGCTCATTCCAGAGGGCAGGCGCTACAACAGAAAAGAGGTGCTTCCTGGGTCCCAAAAGATGACATCGTCTAACTGAAGGGACGCAGAGCATGTCCACGCTGCTGGATCATAGTGGATGGGCAGAAACCATGGAACACAGACAATCTCTCATATAGCCAGCCCCTATGCCATGTAGGCCTTTGTAGATAATAGCCAGCACCTTGAATCCCACCTGGAAGCACAATGGCAACCAGTTTAACAGGAAAGAGGAAAAAGTCTGGAGAGTGAAAAAAAGTGTGCTGCCTTTAACTTTGGTTTTATCCATCAATGGTATGGACTCTTCTCATTATCAATATCCCAACAAATGATTAACTAGACTTGTGTATTACTTTGTGGATGTACACTATGGAGCTGCAGTGGAAAAAAATCTTACAAACCAGTAAAATCACTCTTGAGAGACCATGCCCCAAGCCTGTCCTCTTAGAAATAAATCCCTCTGGATTCAACGGACTTCGTGAATGTTCCAGCTATAATGTTAAAAATCAGCAACTCCCCTTCATTTTTCCTTGTTTGTAAAATGGGCGATATTTCAAACATTTACTCTGCCAATTAATTTTTCTAATCGTCACTTAAATGTCCCTGAATAGAAAAGTTAATCCAACCATAGTTTTCGTGTTCACGAACCACTTTTTTTCCTACTCTGAGGCTGGACATACTGGAAAAAAGAAGCCCAAGAGCAAAACCACCTCCTCCCTCCCCCATTTTGTAACATGGGGGTTGGCGGGGGAATATAACGCTGCTTAACCCTAATGCTCCTGGATGAAGCCTCCTTCTTAAACTGCAGTATCCACCTGATGCCTCCTTCCCGCTTCTCTGCGCCAGCGCCACAACGGCCTGCCCAGGAGCCGAAGAAAGAAAGGACTCGCTTTCGCACATGCTCCAACAGAAGCCCGGGCATGTGCAGTAGCCTTGCAGAGGTTGCTCAGGGATCTCTCCCAGCGCCCGCCTCAAACCTCGCCCTCTCCGCTTGCAGCCAGGTGCCGCTGGCGCCAGTTGGACGCGATCGGGGCGGAGGAAAAGTGGCATTTCCGGGTGCCACTCCGCAAGACACCCCCGGGCAAGAGAGGCAAGATGAGTGGCTCCGAGGAGGAGAGACAGTTGGAGCTAATCAGCAGCCTGAAAGAGCAAGGTAAGGTCCAAAAGCAAGGCGCCGCCGGTCTTGGTCGAGCGGTCCGTGCCCGGCAGCGCCCAGGAGCTGCGCAAGAAGAGGAGCGCGGGCGGGCTTGGGAGCGGCGCTTTCGCTTCTGCTATCGCGCGTTCCCTCATTTTCGGGGCGCCGCAGAAAAGCGAACAAAAAGGACCGCCCAGCCGCCCTTCTGTAGGCAAACGATCCCCTTCCTGCGGAACGGCCTGAAGCCGGAGGAGCGGCTGAAGCGAATGTCAGAAGGCAAGCGGCCGAGACTCTGGGGACCAGCCTCCGAGGGCGGGGTATCACCTCGGTGCGGATCCCGTATCAAAACAGCTGTTCAGGAGGCATCCGCGTTGACCCCCGTGGTCGGACGCGGAGGCCTGCTGAACGCATATGGTCCACCCGTATTTCTTACTCCCTTCTTGATGGTTTCTTAATTTTCTTTTCTTTTGCCTGGCTTTCACACTCTCTCTCTTCCTGTGGGCCCACACTGCAGGGAAATGTGCAGTCCACCCATTTTCCTTTCTGGCCGATTTAACCGTCAAATTGGTCTTAATTTACTTACTCAGTCAAAACTTCCTCATCAGCTTCAACTGTATTATTTGTTGTGCCAGCTGGCATTGCAGTCATAACAGATTCTAGTCCATTGCTGGCTTTTGAAAGGAAGGGGCAGGATGAAATCCTATAGCATCTAGAGAAGCCTTCTCACTTACCTGCAAAGAAGTCTTCCCTCTCTGATCATGAAACTAAAACCCTTCACAACTGAAAAGAGAAAGTCCAAGGAAATCAGTTAAAAAGAAAATAGAAATGGATGTATTTAGAGTTTGCTTCAAAAATTAGCACCTCGGTAGACAACACATTCCTGGATAGGAAATTAAATTTAACTCATAACTTAGGGCTTAGAAGTTTTTGTGCTTGAGTGGTCTGGCCTTTAGTGCTTTGGGCTACAACTCTGTGAAAATACAGCATCCTAACGTGGGAATTTAGGGAACTGGCAGATCCATAAGGGAGCACAGCTGTGCAGTGCCCACTCAGTCACAAAATGAACTGTGTGACTGCAGACCAGCTGATCGCTCCTTCCACCTCAGATGGTTTGTGAGGATAGCACTGGAAAGGAATGGAAAGAAATTATGTTCTCCTTAGAAAAAAAGGCAGGGTAAAAATGAGATAAATTCACCAGTGGAATTTCAGCGTTTATTCTTATTTCTTGCTGTCCTGTGAGAGTTAAGATCTTTTTAGACAACTCTTCAAGGCAGTAACGACTCTATGAGTTTCAGTTAGACCATTCTGACTTGATGCCATGTTGTTGTCTTCTTGATCAACTGTGTATCTGCTGATGGCACTTGGGGGAAACAGCATTTATCCAGCAGGTGAAACAAATGTAGAATACCAATGATGGGAACCATTTTTGCCCTAAAATCTTAATTAATCCTAGACCAAGCCCTGACATGAACCCCATACAAATTTTTACACAGAGTTATACACTGTCTCTGACTCATTCATGAACATTTCCTAGTCCCACATTCTCAGCTGATCCTATATAAACTTGCAGGTGGAGAGGGCAGCTTCCCTCCCCAATACACCAACAAGCTCTCTTTTTAATGATGGGAAGATTGGAGATAAACCTTTTCTGTTTTCTTAGCACTGAAAGAGAGGTCCCTTTTCTAAACTCTGGGGCAGGAGGAAAGGCATAACTTGGGAGTTCCTATCAGCACAGGAGGAGAGGAGAAGACAGATCCTTTCCTTACTCTAAAAAGTTGTGAAAAAGTTTATCTCCAATGGCTTGAATTGAACCATGATCTTTTGCAGGCAAACTAATTGGTGTTCTTCTAAGCTACAGTCTATGTCAGGGGTCCTTAAATTGGAATTTGGAGAGCAAATTCTCATAAAATAGTTGCCATAATGGGTGTGGCCAAGAATAAAACTCCCATTTTTCAGATAACAAGGAAAATAGTGGGCTGTAGCCACCCATCATTTTCTTTGAGGTTTTGGTCAGGCATAGAGACATTGTTTTAATTGGGTGCTTTGCTTTGCAGCATGCCAGCTTCCATTCCAACAATAATTCAGCATTCTCTAACAGTTGAGATGCTCTAACTTCACCAAACATTTTTTGTGCAATTTCTGGGGACCTTGGGATTTCTATGCTGATTTTGTACATGGATGGAGCTGTGCATCAAGATCTGTAATCAAATAATACTTCTGGTTATTAATAAACAGAACATAATCTAATATAATCTAATACAAGAGGTTGTGCCCTGAAAGGTTTCCAAATGTGACCTCTTTATTGTGATAAAGTAATGAATTAAATAAAATAAAAACTCTAGTCAGTTAAATCTCTTCTCAAGGAAGCTGCTTAAAGGTACTACTCTAACCTTACCCCTTGTGAGGCATTCAGCCTAAATATGTATGGTCCAAAGTGGGGAGGGGCCGGGGACATATATATCCCACCAAAGTGTCCCTCCATTCCTGATCTCTGAGTCTTTATGTATTGTATTTTTAATCTAACAAGAATAAAAATAAGAAAAGCTATTAAAAATAAAATGAAAATATACATAAAATAGCACAGGTTTAAAAAGGTAAAAGGCTATTCTATGCCTGCCTACATATATAATAACAGTTATCTTGCACTGGCTGCTGGTAAAGTGCCAAGCCCAGTTTAAGATGTAAACATTAGACAATAACGCCCATTTGCTTGTGGTCCCACCAGTGAATTTACCTTGGAGCTCAGTAGCTAGGAGAAGCATCTTAGCAGTGGCAGCACCTCAGTTATGGAACTTTTCCCTGAGGGAAGTATGGGGCTCCTCCATACTGGCTTCTTTAGACGACAACTTAAGACATATCTACTTGCTCACGTGTAAGACAAACAGTTGCTCTAGGACCAGCGTGCTCTTTACATTATGTTTTTAAAATGAACATTATTTTAATCCTTGTGTTGCTATTCTTTTTGTTTGGGACTCGTGGCTTTGTTTAACAGATTTTATTGAAGATTTTAAAAAATATGCTTGGTGTGTTTCAAGGAGAAAAAATGGGACAATAATAATACCCCTCTCCCGCATGATTTGAACCTGATCACACAGTTACAAGTAATGCTATGTGATGATTTTTAGAACACTGTTCAACATATGGATAGTTAGCAGGGGAACAAGGGACAAAATGTGTCATGACATCATGATACAAAAACCACAATTTATGTAGTTGTGGACAATATTAGGACACAAGTTCATAACAGCAGCATAGAGAGTAAGGAAAATGACCTTGAGAGAGATAGGCCACATCCTTTACCAAAGCAACAAGGGGAAAAACATGCCTTACGTCCAAGACAAGAAGAAGGCATGTGCAAAAGACTCAGGTAGACACCTCCCAAATACACATGACTATAAGGGGGTAAAGCATGGTCAGGCTTGTAAGGTTCTGTTACTATAGTCAATATTAATAAAAGTAGTTTTATTGAGTAAAGTTGATTTCTTGATTTGGTGTATATAGTGGGACTGACAGGCAGTGTCTGTGTCATGATATCCCCATGTGCTTATCATTTTGGCCCAATCTCAGTTGTCAGCCCATACTTATGGTGTGTATGTAATGGGATTGAGTAGAATTAATGGATGTGACCCTGGTCAAACACAATTTCATCACTTAGTAATTGAATATCTTACTAAGACTATTGCCAAAAAGGCACTGTTACACATTCCATATATTTATGGAAAATTTACCATGTGGTGCTGTCCAGATCTTTCAGAATATGCAGTATAAATAATCCAGGATGGCTAAGAGTAGATCTCTTTTAAGACATCTTGCTTGATATATAGATGTTGGGTTTCAGTAGAATGAATTGGGTACACAGTTAGCAAGGCCTGTTCTTGTCCTACCTATAACTGGATATCAAAGGGACCTGTCATTTCAACTATGGTATACAATTTGTGGTCTTACATACAGAACAGAATATGCAGAGTTGAACTGGAAAGACCTATTACCATATCTATGGTAGTAATAAAGTGTCATTTCAGTTTAGGTAACAAGGATCATTTCAGTTCCCACCCTGGCTGTGTCTTGAAAGATAAAAATTGACAATAAAAACATGCAAATCTTTTATTGAAATTGGTTGTTTAAGTGTAAATTGAATTTTAACATTTTCTTAAAGCATTGTATAAAAATGGATCTAGCTCAAACCTATCATCATAAATAGGAATTGTTGTTCCTTTTATATTGTATGAACATGCTTGTTAACAGCAGTGTATGGAGGCAAGAGATAACATACCTGATTAGTCCTATTCTGTTGATATGGTATGAGCACAGCTTGTACAATGAAACCCTAACCCTCCTCTAAAGTTACAAAGATGAAGGAGGTCAGTGAAACAGAAGGACATGTAGAGAAGATACAGAGGGAGGAGGAACCTCTATAAATGCAAGAGACAAGAGAAGGAAAGAACAGAAAGTGAAGGAAAAAATGCACAGAACTTCATTCAATTCTGCAATATGTATTCCAAGTGTTCTCCATTGACTGTTGAAGAGAACACCTGTCTAGCAGGCTCTAAAAGCATTTTTGTCCAAGAATATTATATGAAGTTCCTATCACTGGAGACCACTGAAATGATAATCTAACTTTTAACAGCAAAATTCTCTTCTGTTAGTGGAGAAATATTTTATTCTTCTTTTAGACTAATTCATTCTAAGGTGAGAAAAAAGAGCAGATCTGAAAAGCCAGAAACCTTTTTCTGACACTGAACAAACAGGAAGGCAAAGGTGAAGAAGAAAACGATTAACTGTACCAGCCAGTTGACTTAGCTGATATTGCTTTTATTTCTAAATGTCACTTTAGTCTTAACCATCAAAAATATATGACAGTGGTGATGAAATATTAGCCTTGTCTCAGTCTCTGGTGAATAATAGAAGTCTGCAAAGCATTCTGTGAATGGAGTGTTCTGTGCATGGATCAGGGGGTATCTGTGATTTGAAGCAGTCATGCGTTATTCATACACAGATATGGAGCATACAGTATATGTTCTGGCAGGTGTTCCAAGGGGGATGCAGTGGGGAAACAGAAGATTTGCTTGCACAGCAATGGAAGGATGAGGTGGGTGCAGGGCAATAGCTGAAAAGAATGTTTTAGTGAAGACGTAACAGATATGGATTGGGTGGGTGCAGACCACTGATGGAAGTGGAAAAGGAATGTGCATGGTGGCAGACAGGGTGGTGGAGGTGGGTGGCTGCAGGGTGAAAAAAGGAGCAGGAAAGACTGGATGAAGTGTGCAGGTGTGCCCTGCTTGAATTCAAGTGGGGCAGTTGCTAAAGGAAGGTGAAGGGGAGGAAGGCACTGGAAAGATCAGTGAGCAGTTTAGCACCCAGGTCATGTGGTAGAGGGGAGAGTGAGGGAGAGGCACAGTAGCCTTATATGCCAAATAAACAAGTATAATAGTATAATTTAAAACCCAGCATGATTGTCTGCAGCTAGGAATTTTCATGCACACACAAAATTCCACATGAACTAGAGTCCTGTACTATCATGTTTCCAGTTCATGTAAACATGAAGACATCCCACCGCAATTGCACTATATTTACGGAAACTGACTCTTCACTAACATCACCAGCACAAGTTAGAAGAGCTGCTTAGCATTTCTTGCACATTGAGATGTGTATGTGCAAGCATCACTTGAACAGGGTTATTATTTTGTTGAAGAAAAAATACGTAGAATAAACGAGTGTACTATTGCAATTTAAAACCCAGTTTTGTTATAGCAGTTATGGTTCTTCTATCAAAGGGGACTCCAAATATTACTGAACTGCAGTGTCTCGCTTTTCTCATTATTAAGCATACTGGCTATGGCTGCTGGAAATTGTAATTCAGCAAGATCTGGAGCTCCAGAAGTTCCCTATTCTTGTCCTAAACTATAACAATAAAGTTAGCCTTCAACCATCCATCAGCAATTGAACTGGAATTGGTTAATTTCTTAATTACTTTACAAAAAAGCACATATCTGCTTTGGTACTAAATAAAATTAAAATCATGATCCAAAAAAGGAATCTGAAAAATTCCCAATAAATAATTGCTTTTTGACATGTACATCTAAAAATTCTAAAAATGAAAATAATATCTATGAGAAATGATAAATATGTATTAAGATTGTATCAGACAATAATAATACACTCTCTTTTAGTAAAAGAATGATTAAAAAGGATCTTCTTCATAGTGATTTCAATAATTAAAAATCACTGAAGAGTGATTTAAATCAGTTTGATTTAAATTAAATATGCCCTGTGCTGAACAGGTATTTTTATTTTTTTCTATAAAAATGATTTGATAGATATCATGGAAAATAGTATTTCCCCAACCTGATGAATTCCAGAAGTGTTGGACTGCATGCTGGAAATTGTAGGCACACTTGGAGGGCAACAGATTAGGGAAGGATGAATTCAACATTCTGACATTCCCTCCACCACTGCCTCCCCATTATAATTATGGGCATTTCACTAGGCTAGTAATTGATCTGATGAATCAATAAAGTGAATTGCAGTTTCCTTAAGGGAGTACTCTGGGAATTATAATGAACAAGGAGGAAGATGGCAATAACTTAACTAAAGTATATAGGATTTAAGTTATTTAGAACAGTATACATTAGAATGGTGCCCACAAGGCTTTAAGAAGAGGAACATAGAATTGGTCATTGATATAATTTACCGTCTGCATAAAAATCCTATTGTCTTCAAATGCAAATCTTTGTAGACTGCATTAGTCCAGTGTCAAAAATGTGAGAAACTAAAGGGTGCTTCTGAATGCTTCTGAAGCAAGCATTTCTTCAGTGAAGTTTGAATATTTATTCTGGTATCACTAATTCCATTTGTTGGGATGTGGGATATGGTATAACACCTTAATGATTTTTCTTTGTTTTTCCTATAAAATCCAAAGCGATCTTTATAGCAGGTCTGCTGCTTTGGTTGAACTTGCTATTAACCAATATGAGAAAAAAACCCACACAAACTGGAAAGGAAGGAACTAAGCACATTGTTGTTAGAATGTTATTTGTTGTTAGAAGTTTATTTGTTTAAAATGTTTTTTCCTGCTTCTTTGGCTGACAACTGGTATCTTTCGATAGTTGCTGTAATTACCCAGAAAGTTCATTTTAAATCTAAGAGAGAGAGGCTGAGAAGCTTGCCCCATATAGGCAGTTATTTTATACCTATAAGTAACATTTTTGCTTTCCCTCAATGAGCAGAATTTTCAAGCTCTGCAAATAGCATACGTTTGAGATGATGGAGATCATATTGAGGATGGGGACAATCAAGACGGAGGCAATAGTGATTAGCAAAAAAATTAAATACTCCAACTCCCCATACCATAGTACTCATCTGAATTCTATTCCTCCTCTGCACGTTCACTGTTTGTAAAATAAAATTAAAAATCTTAAACTCAAGGGAAAAACATAACATCATAATAAGTTTGATTCTAAATGTTACAGGTGAGAAAAGAGGAAGAGGTACGGGGCAGTTGTTTTGAAGCCATGTACATGTGAGGATACAACCTGTGTAGAGATGTGAGGGGATGTGCAGCAGCCAACCACAAACATCCTTATGCCTCTTGGCTCCATTATACCACTCCAGTTTGCAGAGGGTGGGGGATTTTTTTATAAGCAGTGAAACTGGAGAGAAGGATTAAGAAGCCATCTCTTCATGCCCGGTCTTCCCAATCCAGATTGGGCTATGGTGATCTTATACTAAACCAAATAAATCCAGAAGAGCTACTACACACTATGCATTTTCCTTACCATATAGTTTAGTGAAGACAAACACATTGCTGAATGCATTGTCCAGTTCTCTGTACATCTAAAATTCAGATCTCATCCTAAGATTACCATTTGTATGTTATGTAGAGTGTATAAATAATTAATAACTCTTCTAAGTATGTTGCAGACAGGACTGTATCAGAAAAGAAGAGAAGGAGAAAGACAGTATAGAAATGGTATTGGATTTGGTGACAATATTCATGGGAAATGCTTCTCCTGAACTCCACAAAACCCTTTTCATACAATAATATCTCAATGCATTATAAGAGCACATACTCACATCTACACAGTTACATCATTTCTCAGCCTTTAGTTACCTTTATATGTTATGCTTATGTATTATTGGTTTTGCTGTTATATTTTTCATAGAAGTTATTTATCTATGTATTTATTCATTATATACAGTGTTATACCAGCTTCTAAGACTCCTGGTAGTTTATTTTACAAATCAAAAACAAGATTAAAACAATTGACAATTAAATACAGATGGTCATTCAGGAATCGTACAAAAAAACACCTAATCTCTGAATATCTTCATAAACAGTACTGTCTAAATTGACTTGCAGAAAGCTGATGGGGAGGATACCAGGTATGCCTAAGTGGCAAGGTTTTCTAGAATTTGGAGGCTACAAAACAGAAGACCTGTCTTTGGGCCAACATCTCCTTGAGATGACCTTTAGGATCTCTTTTCTATATGAGTACATGGGCATGGCAGATTCAACCTAGAGGAGATCCCTACGGTAGCCTGGAGCCAAGCCTTGTAAATCAAAACCAGCACTTTCAATTGGACTCTGACACCTATTAGCGACCAGTGGACCAAAGAAGAGATATATAACAAACTATAGATATATAGTTTAGTCTGAGCTTGTTTGTACCCATAGACTCCCAATGCTGGGTTAAGATTTCTACAGTATCTCTAGTTCGGCCATGGATTTGCAACTGACTATTGCCAATGTACACACAATCCAGTACAGGTTTCAAAATCCTTTTTACAAAGAAAATATTTGTTAATGTTTATGTGATGTGCTTTTATTACAAATGTCTGAGAATGGGGAGGACCATGATTCCAAAACCCCCATGGAATTCTGAAGGTAGGTTTCTCTTTTTGAGCTACTTCTGCCATTTCAGTTCAACCATTTAAGAATTTGGCAGTTTTATAGAGCCAAGTCCTCTATTTTAACTATATTATCTCTATGTAATGTATCCCTCCAGCTCTTCTGTACTGTACATGCTGGGTCACTTCCTGACAAATAGTTTACCCAATCTGTTATACAAACCCTTCCACATTTATTATTCCACATATATTATCATTCTGCCTTTCAAGACAGTCTTGCACTGCTTAGCCTTCCATCTGTGCTCTCATGTTGCAGCTTCATTGGCTTCCTGTGCAACTCTTCCTCCTGAATATTTAGCTTTTAAGAATACATTAACAGTATTTTTTTAAAATTGATTTTAAAATTTAAAAAATGTCATATTTTTATTTATCCAGAAAAATGCACTTGTTGCCTTCTGAACAGTTTAAATGCTAAATATGATTAGAATAGTCATGTTGAAGGTATACAAGTAAATAACAGGATGTTAACTCTTAGATGTGGAGTTGTAACAGATGGGGTAGCCTATAAATCTCATAAATGAATGAATGAATAAATGAATGAATGAATGAATGAGTGAGTGAATAAATAAATGGCACCATTGGTACGTCTTTTTGTCATAGGGATCAAAGGAGGAGACTTGACGTCAGTTTAATTTAAAAAAAAACGAGGAAATTTTGGGAATTGGTGGCTAATAGTATTTCCATACACAGCCCCATGCCCCATGCATGCATTTCAGCATAAAATTGGACGCAATATTTTTCCTCTGTTTACAGCTGTCCACATACTGAGCTGACAACAGCCTCTATTGAATTACGCATACTACTAGAGTGACTAGCTGTGACAGAATCTGAGTGTAAGAAACTGATGTCAACCCTGGCCCTTGGAAAAGCCCCTGGAGAGGATATGATTCCTCCAGAGTTGAACAATTCCTGGTGGGTCTCCATCCAGACTTTTTCCAAAATAGATAAAGCATGTGTTGTACATCCCCACTGGAAACGAAGTATAATATACTCAATCTTCAAAAGGGCAATGGGCAGAAACCTGCCAATTATCATCCAATTAATCTGCTAGGTACTTCTTCTAAACTTTATGCCAGACATCTTCTAATAAATTAGAAGGTTGGGAGGAAGAAACTTTTTTTTTTCATCCAGAACAGGCAGAATTTCAAAAAGGACATAGCACATTAGATCACTGTGCCATGAAGGCCCTTATTCAGAAATATACCAACAAACATACAAAGCAATTCTATGTCAGCTTTATTGACCTTACCGCTGCCTTTGATTCAATTGACAGGTCTCGCCTATGGGACAAACTAGCTAGGACAGTCATTGATAGATGCCTTCTCAAACTAATAATTGAACTACATACCATCATTGTAGCCAGAGGAAGAGTGGGTCCATAAGAATCCTTGTCAGACCCTATTTTATTAGAGACAGGAGTCAAACAGGGCTGTTTACTTGCTCCTTTCTTATTTAACTTTTATATTAATAATATTGAATCATGAAATTACCGGATGTACAAGCTGGGTTTTGAAGAGGCAAAGGAACTAGAGATCAACTTGCCAACATTCGCTGGATCATGGAGAAAGCATGAGAGTTCCAAAAAACATCTACTTCTGCTTCATTGACTATGCAAAAGCCTTCAGTTGTGTGGATCACAACAAACTGTGGCAAATTCTTAAAGAGATGGGGGTACCAGACCACCTTACGTGTCTCCTGAGAAATCTGTATGCGGGCCAAGAAGCAACAGTTAGAACCGGTCACAGAACAACCGATTGGTTCAAAATAGGGAAAGGAGTACGACAAGGCTGTATACTGTCACCCTGCTTATTTAACTTATATGCAGAGTACATCATGAGAAATGCCAGGCTGGAAGAATCACAAGCCGGAATTAAGATTGCAGGGAGAAACATCAACAACCTCAGATATGCAGACAATACCATCCTAATGGCAGAAAGTGAAGAAGAACTAAAGAGCCTCTTGATGAGGGTGAAAGAGGAGAGTGCAAAAGCTGGCTTGAAACTCAACATTAAAAAAACTAAGATCATGGCATCTTGACCCATCAGTTCCTGGCAAATAGAAGGGGTAGAAATGGAAGCAGTAACAGACTTCATTTATTTGGGCTCCAAGATCACTGCAGATGGAGACTGCAGCCATGAAATTAAAAGATGCTTGCTCCTTGGGAGGAAAGCTATGGCAAACCTAGACAGCATATTAAAAAGCAGAGATATCACTTTGCTGACAAAGATCCGCATAGTCAAAGCTATGGTTTTTCCAGTAGTAATGTATGGCTGTGAGAGCTGGACCATAAAGAAGGCTGAGCACTGAAGAATTGATGCCTTTGAACTGTGGTGCTGGAGAAGACTCTTAAGAGTCCCCTGGACTGCTAGGAGGTTAAACCAATCAATCTTAAAGGAAATCAAGCCTGACTGCTCATTGGAAGGATTGATAATGAAGCTCAAGCTCAGATACTTTGGTCACCTAGTGCAAAGAGAGGACTCCTTGGAAAAGACCCTGATGCTGGGAAAGATTGAAGGCAAAAGGAGAAGGGGACGGCAGAGGATGAGATGGTTAGATAGCATCACTGAAGCAATGACCATGAAACTGAGCAAACTCAGAGAGGCAGTGAAGGACAGGAAGGCCTGGCGCAATATGGTTCATGGGGTCACGAAGAGTCAGACACGACTTAACAACAACAGTGGTCATGAAGTTACAGAGTTGTTTCTCCCTTCCATACTTAATGTATGGAAAATTTCAGTGTTAATGTATGTTGATGGCACTGAGATTGGCCTTAGAAGATTATTGGCCAGCCTAGTTGATTATTGTGAAAGGGAAAAACAGGATAAATTATAATAAAACAAAGGTAGTGGTCTTTGGCAGAAGTAATACTAAACACAGATAGAAAGTTGATGCCCAGTGAATAGAGCAATGCCGTCTTTTAAATACCTAGGTATCTTCTTTCATAAGCTCTTACATGGAAAACACATTTAACTGCTATCTTAGCAACTGCCCAAGATACAATGGGCACTATTCGGAAGTTTTTCTATTCTAAAGGATGGCAGATGGTAGCCCTTGCATTTAAAATATTCCAGGGCAAGATGATAGCCCAGATGCTCTATGAAGCTAAGATATGGCAATGGGATGAGAAGGGTATTGCCGAATTGGAAGTAGTCTGAAACAACTTCATAAGGAAGATCTTGGGTTTCTCCCAGCGCCCCCCACTGCTTGCTTAAAGATGGAGGTAGGGCTACCTTTCATCGCCATTAGAATACATCTTGCATTTCTGGGGCACTATAAGAAACTAGAAATCCTTCAAGAATCCCACCTTGCCAGACTCTGTTTTCTCCATTATGCAGTTGGAAATCAAAGGACCAAATTTTTGTCACCCATGCTACAAATGTATTTTCTACCACCTTTGGGAGAGCTTAGCTCTTAGGACAGAAAAAATATTAGAGATAGGCTTTTCGAAAAGGATGCCAAGAAAGATGCCACTGCAGTACAGTCATCCAAATTTTCATCTTGGTACCATCGCTATAAAAAATATAGAAGTCTTTCCCAGTACCTGGTAAATATTACCAGAGCCTTACTGACAAGGGCTTGTACAACCCTTTGCCTACAGACCATGTTCCCAGCATATCTCAAAGGGAGATTTTGCAAGTGTCCTGCCAAATAACATCTCTGTCTGTGTGGTATTGGTCAAGTGGAGGGCATTATTATGTCCTACACTGCCCATTTACAAGGAGATTAGGGTCAAATTATTGATGGTAGATGATCTCAAGGGTTGGTACTTGAACAATTGAACTATGTTTTTGCAGATGTGTTTCCAACTGTTAGCAACCAGGTTGCTACCTCTGCTCTGCTGTCATTTAAACTTAGAAGGAAATACTTAAGTTCTTAGTTGTAGGTCCGGCTTTATCTTGTTTTAACATTCTTAAATCTAGTACTCTTTTTATTACTTCATTTCACAATCTTACTATTGTACTGTTATTTATTGTATCTTATAGTACATTATATGATCTGTAGTTACAACAATAAATTTACTTACTTATATGTCTTTTATGCCAACTACTAAATTTGTTAGTTAATAGAAAAGACTTGGAAATGGGTCTTCGTAGTTCTAATGTGCAAGAACTTGTAAATTTATCCCAACAGGGCTAAATTTGATCCTTTGATAGACAATGATAATTTTCAATTTACATGGAAGATACGTATCAAAAGGAAATTGGTTCTATATGGCTTCTCCAGTAAAGCCCTAAAAGGATGGAGTATGATCAAGCCAAAAAAGTATCAAAGAAGAGAATTTTCAGATTACAGAATGCAAGCAAGATATTAGTATGGCACAAAGGCAACATAAGTCTGAGATGCTGTCCTTCACTACCATGCCAGCTGACTATTTTCAACACTTAACAAATTATAGATATCACAGAGCATTTACCCTCCCCAGGTTTGATGTATTGTGTTCAGCAGTCACTGATGGTAGATAGTGAAAGATTCCCTACTAGGAATATTTCTGCCCACAGGGCTCCCACACTGTAGAAAATGTACAACGCGTTCTGCCAAACTGTATTTTTAATAGGGAATTATGTGCAATGTTAATTAGGCCCTTCATAAAAAGACTGTCAGGTAGAGGTGATGATTGGTATATCTCTTTTCTCCTAGCAGACCATAGATATTGTTACTCACAATGTGGTCAAATTTTGCCTAGCAGCTATGAGAATACAGCAGCAAATAATATCCAACATGATTGTTGTTGTTGTTTTTTTTAAAAAAAACTTACAATTTTCTTTTTAAATTCTTTTTTATTCATTTTTATGTTGCTTTTTGGGTCCTCCTTTACCACTCTGTTTACAACCTGTGAGGGATCTTATATGTATACACTGGTCTAACACTGTAGTAAAGTCTTACAGAAGTTATAAAAACTAATACATTTTTTCCAAATGTATTACTAAAATTCCTTTTTGTCTTTATAGCTATTGGTGAATATGAAGATTTAAAAAAAGAAAACAAGAAAACAAAAGAAGAGGTTTGTACTTGTTTTCATATGACTTAATATTTTTATAATATTTGTTAACTAATTTTTACAGATCTTCTTGCTGAATATTTTGTCTTTTAACTAAAGTTGATGTAATCTTTTCTGCCATCAAGTGTTATTCATACCAAGCAGCATTTACAATATTGCAGTACCACCACCATGACTATTAAAATTTATTTCTGTATACTGATGATTTGCTTATTACTTTTATCACATAATTATATCTGTGGAGATAGAATTATTTGCAGAAAATGCAGCTCCAAGATTAGAGGTATACTAGCAAATTAACATACCGGTCCAGCTGAACAGAAATGGAGCAAATGACTAGATCTTTCCTATTCCATCTCCATCATAAGCTTAACTAAGCAAACAGTCCTGCAGTGGCCCTTAAAAAACATGTTGCTCTTAATGCAAAAACTGAAGACGTATCCATTAACAGGATTATTTTCATATAGTTTTTTAATGATTAGTTGGAATTAGTTAAAGGGTTTCATATAAAACACTGAACTATGGGCTTTTTCATAGTTTTCAACTATTTTGTCTGAAGCTACATTTGCTTATAAATCATGGTATGCAACAGGTTTCTAAACCAGGATATCAAATCATCCTTCAAAGAGGTCATATAAATCACAGTTTGTGCTAACTGTGGTTTGCTGCTATCTGGATTAATAAATTGGTTAATGGATTGGTCTATAACTGACAGACTAAGACTCTAATTCAGACTTGGCCATGGAAAGTCGCTGAGTGATTGTAAAAAGATGAAGTTTCCTTTGAATTGAGCTCAGTTCCTAATGATGACATGGAGACATCATTGTTTTCTTGGTAAAAATATAGAAGAAGTTTGCCATTTCCATCTTTTAGGATGTTTTAGGATTTTGTGGTGATCTCCCATTGAAATACTAACCAGGTGTGATCTTGCTTAGCTTTTCAAAATTAAACATGATTGATGAAGAGGTGCCTCTGGCTATTACCTAAATGATTAAGGTATTCCCTATTCCTCAGCCAGACAGTCTGACTCTGTTGTATGTGAGAAAAATTGGAGGAGTGCCTACCATGTATGATAAGGTGAACTCCTAAGGAAAGGGAAAATATAAATCTAAGAAACAAATAAAAAGGGAAGCTAGAGATCTATAGAAGCAGGAAAAAAATTGTAAATTCAAGAAAAGAAAGTGTTCCCTGGTTGTTTTGCAAGATGTGTCCATAAAAAATGGAAAATTACTTATTTCTCTTACCCTTCTTTGTTTGTTTGTTTGTTTGTTTGTTTGTTTTTGGTGTGTTAAGATGTTAGTAATTATTGAAGCCCCACCCCTTTTTACATGTGTCATAGGCACCGTCTTTACTTCTTTGACCCCCTCCCCTATGGACACCCTGGTTTCTTGACAACTTATAATGGCCTGATTTGTAAATACTGTTGCATCATAATGGGTAAATTCACACATAACAATATATATTAGAATAAGCAAAGAACAACAAAAGGTAACTTTTAAACTGATAATAAAAACGAGGAAAACTGTGTAGTTGACAAACATTTAAAGAAGAAGTGTATTAGAGCTGAGTTGTCCCCACCCCCCACAAAAAAGTAAGCTTGTTTTTTATTGAGGACAGCCCAGGACCCACATTTATACTATCCAAAGCATGAATTTATTGGCAATTTTTAATGACTGGATTGTGAGTGGAGCAGTATAAATATAGGTTTTTACTTTCTTACTAATCTGTTACTACTTTTGTATTTCAGGATGCCCCTTTAAATTATTAAAAGAGCTAAAACAATAGTGTTTTAGAATTGGAGAAGGAGGTATTTCTCAAACAAAGAAAACATAATATTGGGCTATACAAATGATGTTGTTACATGGTAGGGAACTCTAGCTGATCCCAGACTACAGGCTAACTCAGAGCATGTGTTCATTAAGAAAGAGTAGCAGGTGAACGTTGGTTAAGGTAGAGGGTTTTGATTTGGAGAAGGGGGTGATGCTTGTTAGCATCTTTAGCAAGGCTTGGAGAATAATTTTTGTAGATGAATACTTCTACACAGCAATTTCATTTGAAATTAGATTTTTCATTTCATTTGAAAAAGGTATTCTTTGTTCAGCCATATTGTGTGAGAAATAAAATATTTTGCTAGAATATTTCAGAATACATTCATTCATGTGTTCAAAGGAAACCAGTATGAAAGAGTGTGGATGGGCAATGTGTAGCCACCCATATAGCTGAACTGAGGCATGCTAATCTAAGGGGATGAAATCTAACATCATTAGGACACTCATCTGTTCTCTAGAAGCTACATTTCAGCACATGCACAGTACTTCTTTATGTATCCATTTCTTCATTTGTTAGCTTTGACTGACTGATTATGTGTCATCAAGTCAGTATCAACTCTTAGTCACTACTTTATCACTTCAGTATCTTCATTGCTTACTGTACCTGTTGTCGCTAGTTTGGTCTTCTAGTCTGATTTTTCCCCCTGACTTTCATTATTTGAGCTTGTAGATCATTTGTATTTTTCATTGTCAGATTAGTGTCATAAGCATAGTGCAGATTATTAATATTTCTTCTGCCAATTTGAAAACCATCTCATCTTCCTCTAGTCTCACTTCCCTCAATTTAAAAAAAACAACTAACCCCTCTCACTTCTATGGGTGGTATGTGTCTTCTTGAGTCCCCTATCAGAGGCCTGGGAGTTTGAGGGTTCTGTGCAGTATCTTGACTATTACTAATATTGCACTCTTCTGGAGAGAGAGCTCTCATGTTGTTCTTGGGATCTGTTGGAACCCTCTCCCAGCTTAAGAGTCACAGCCTCAAGTGCTCCTACCACCACTGGGACCACTTTGGCCTTTACTTTCCGCATTCTCTCTAGTTCCTCCTTCAGGCCCTGGTACTTCTCCAGCTTCTTATACTCCTTCTTCCTCATACTGCTGTCACTTGGCACTGCTACATTTATCACTACCGCTGTCTTCTGGTCCTTGTCAACTACCATGTTGTCTGGTTGATTGGCTAGTACCTGCCTGTCTGTCTGAATCGGAAGTCCCACAGGATCTTAGCCCTGTTATTCTCCACGACCTTCTGTGGAAATGCCCATCTCGATTTGGGAGGGTCTAGCTTATACAATGTGCAGATGTTCCTGTACACAATGCCAGCTACTTGGTTGTGTCGTTCAGCATATGCTGTTCCTGGGTGTAATCTTACACCCTGCCACTGGGTGTTGGATTGTCTCTAAGGTTTCTCTGCACAGTCTGCACCTTGGGTCCTGTCTAGTGTGGTGTATGTATGTAAGTGTGTGTGTATGTGTGTGTGTGTGTGTGTGTATAAGCATATATGTTTACAGCCTTGTCTCACTTAATTGCCATGTTCTGTCCAGACTGTGGCTTCCCATCCTGTGCATAGATTTCTCATGAGAACAATGAGATGAATCACATTCATCCTTAACAGCTTCCCTGAGTCCATTCCACAGTTCCTCTGATTCCTTATCAGTGAGGTCCTGGACTTCAGAGCAATTCCTGATGATCTCCTTGAAAATGGTTGAATGTTGATTTAAATCAGAACTTCATTGTTCTAATCCAATCATTTTAACTTTATATTTATTTATTAATTTAAATAGATTTATATCACTGCCCATCTCAAATGTGACTCTGGGCAGCTAACAAAGATTTAACCCCCCCCCCCAAAACAATATAAATAAAATATATAAAAATACATTTCCCAATCAACTAAAAAACAAAATGGCTTCTGAAAACACCATACACCAGCAGCATGGGTCAATTATTTTCCTGGTCCCCGTGCCTGGGAAAACACCCACATCTTTAAGACTTTCCAGAAGATGTGCAGAGTTGGGTCAGGTGAACCTCAGGCATTATGGTATTCCAGAGGGCAGGTGCAGCTACAGAAAATGCACACTTCTTAGGTCCAGCTAGATGACAATCCCTGGTTGATGAGACCCAGTGCATGCCCTTCCTGCCCAATATAACGGGATGGGTAAAAATAATGGAAGTAAATTTAACCCTCCAATACCATGTTCCTTGCCATGTAGGGCTTTACAGGTAATAACCAATCCCTTGAATTACACCTAGAAGCAAATTGGGAGTGGCTAGGCAGTGCAGCTAGCAGAGCAAAGGTCTAACTGTCCAAAATGGGCAGGTCTAGGGTGGCTTCTTGAGGAAGAGGTGGACCATTGCTTTCGTAAGGATAGCAGAACTATCCCCTCTCTCAAGGTTATCACACTAGTACTTCTCCCTAAGCATTGCAATGTACCACTTACAGTACATTGTTTACATAATGGATAGCTTTTGTCCTGTGTTTATTTTATGTATATTTGTCTTTTAAAATGTTATTCATACTATTCCATTTCCTAATCAATTTGTCAATTTCTTTTGTGAGAATTCTGCATAACATTTCAGATATACCCAATTATGTATGTCCTCCAATAAATGGATTTTTCTGCAGTTTTTATGATGTTATTCAATTTAGCTTTGAACAATTTTTAATTGCAAACATGACTTGTTCAAAGCAAGTACAATGATTTTTTTTCTGACACTGAAAGTTCAAACTTTTGTTTTGAAGAAAAAGCTATGGATAACTCATCTGGAACGTCCCCCCAGTTAGGGTTAGGAAGTTGTCCCTATTTTCTGCTGAAAATTCTCCCTAATTCTAAAAGAAACCAGTTAAAGCATGCTTTTAAAGTGCCAGGATCAATATGTAAATTTCTTTTGTAACAGTTCTGTGTTTTCATTCTGGCACAGTTTTGCAATGCATTCCAATAAATGGATTTTTCTGTAGTTTTTAATAACATCATTGCAAACTTTAAACAAGTATGGTAATTGAATTGTTCTGGTTTGGGGAAAGTTTATTTATTTATCTACATTTATTCATTTAAAACATTTATATGGCCGGCCATCTTAAAACCATTCTCTGAGTGGCTTGCAACCAAAGGATTGTTGAAAAGGGAAAGATAGGGAGACTAAAGACTTAGTTTCTAGTACTTTGGCCCCTCCTTGAAAAATGTATGGCCTCTCCCTATGCTATCTTCATAGATTTTAAAGCAACATTTGATTTTGTCTCATGAGTGAAATTGAGGGAGAAGCTGAAGGTCACCTCAATTGTCTGGTGCTTATTATTCTTAATATGAATGCTACTTGAAGACATGTTGCTCAAAGTAAGGTGAAACCTCCAGAGCCATCTTGCATAGTACTACTGAAACCTGCATGGGCATTAAGTAAGGCTACATACTGGTACCACTCCTATTCAACTTTTATATTAACTCCAGTGGGGGGCTAACTCAACAACCCAGACTTTCACTCCCGAAAAACTTGCTAGGCACACTTTTCTATCCTGCTATAGCAGACAATACAGTGATACTCTCAAGGACTCTTACTGGCCTTAAAAGAGCACTGAAGACTCTAGGACAACATTGCAAGGAAGACCTGCTGGAACTTAACTACTAGGAAACCAAAATCATGGCGTTTGCCAAGACCCATTTAATTAAGTACAGATGGCCACAAGATTGAACAGTTTTCCTGTTTCAAATAGTTTAGTCCTTTACCCTGTCAGCAATAAGAAAGCTAATGGGAACTTCATTGTTCAAACTGCACAGAGGAGCCCATCTGCCATCCTCCAAAGGTGGCCATTACATACATGCAGCTCATAAATTGTTTGACGCCAAGCCAGTAGCACAGTTTTTTCATGGTGCTCACTTGGGTCCCTTTTCCAATTTTGCCTTACTGGAGCTTGTACAATCAAAATTCTTAAGTCCTTCAGGTCACTAGCTGTGTGTCCAATGCCACTCTGCAACTGGGGACAAGCCTCATGAAAGTAGAGGTGAGAGTGGCCCTACTTAGGTATTGGCTTAGACTATTTCTTTCCCCTTGGTTCCAACACCCCCCCCCAACCATGAGCAATGATTTTTAATCCAAGTAGAAACCAGGCAATTGTGATTTAAATCTCATCCTTCTCCTACTTGGTTATGATCAAAGCTCTTATCATGCAGTGCATAACTAATATATAACATTGGTCTGACTTTGTCAGGGCTGTAAACTTTATCTATGGAGGTCTGAGGTAACCTGCTTCCACCATGGCATACCCAAGACAATTAGAACTCTCAACTCATCAAGGGCCATTACTTTGGCATGATGTCACACCCTCCTTTCAAGTGTGCTTGGGGAATGATACAGGAAGACCCCTTTCTCAGAACAACAATGCCCTTTGACTATGGGCACATAGAAGCAATACAGTACATCTTCCTCCAGTGCTCTTTTTATACAGATATCCACACCAACCTCATCCTACTATACAAGTATCCAGGACACATGGGAGAATTTTGCACTTCCCTTCTGCTTTTGGACATCAATCCAGCCACAACATGCAGTGTTTCTAGGTTCTGTGCAGCAGCACTCAGCACTCATCATACAATGACATTTAGCTCATGGTTAACACCAAACCTTATAGCTTATTCTTGGCATGCCCCCAGTCTCCACCATGGAGCACTTTAAAACCTAGCAGCTTATGGTCTTTAATTTACACTCAGTCCATATCTTTGATATAACTTTTCATGTTCTCCTACACCTTTGTATATATATTTATGTCTGTGTCTTCTTTTATTGACTGTATTCCTTCCCCATGGCTTATGCTGGTTCATTACAGTAATAAACATTGATTTGAGTTGATTTGATGTGACAAGGCATAGGAGGACTGTGGCTTAAGAGATCAGTGGATGAAATTTTACATGAAGCTGTATCCTAAGAGAGGTAAACAAGAAATAATTATATCTAATTTGCAGTAGGAGCTGTAACTTTATCTTAAGTTACTTACTATGTATGCATTTTGATAACACCTGTTGTTAATAGAAACCATCTATTTCTATTGATGGGAAGAGAACACTACATGAGAGTACATTTTTAGCAAACTTTTCCCATTAAGTAAATTCAACACACTATTGATTTACAGCAAAACTGTCTATGTATTCAAGCCTTTCAGGCTATCAGTTTGAATCCCTGACATATACAAGGTATCTTTTTTCCTTCTCCATATTCAAAAATGTTTGGCTTTGTGTAGATGTTTTTGTGCATGTGAGTTAAGATTGAGGAAAAAATATTAAGTTGGATGTATGGCAGTTGACATCTTTAGATTTGATAGCCTTGACCGTTCATTTTTATTCTAAGATACAAAGGTACAAAGATTCATTTTTATTCTAAGATACAAAGGTTTTTTTTTTTAAAAAAATGGTAGACATTTCCATTGTCATGCAAGTCTTACCTGAGTTCTGAATGAAATGTTTTAATTCTAACATTTCTCCACCATTGCATGTCATTCTATTTTATTTTTATAAAGAAAGATGCAGGTTGTGATCCTAGAATTTCAGTTGAATTTGGAGTGAACTGGAAGAGTCTTAGCTATAATTTCAATCAAATGAAGTTTGTTTATCAGATTGTTGTCTTGCAGTATTAGTGGTACTGTCAGCTTAAAGATACGTACAATGGAGCTTGGGAGATGAATGGCCAGGATGGATGGATGGATGGATGGATGGATGGATGGATGGATGGATGGATGGATGGATAGATAGATAGATAGATAGATAGATAGATAGATAGATAGATAGATAGATATTTCTGAAGTTAAAGGAAGAAGGTCAAAGTAAGGACAGCTGAGTCAAATTGAGACTGCGACCCTGATGAAGGGAGGATAACTATTTACTGTTTTCATATTTCAACCACCCTGCCCCAGAAAGTGCTTTGTTTATGAAGGCAATTGTGTTTTCCCTCTCCAAGCAAATTACAGCCTAAGCAGGGTATTTCAGTTAGGGAAAGTAGTGTGAGGCAAAGTGTTCCCTTCATGTCCCCATAACTATTTTTACAATCTAATTCATTTCATGTTCCTCCCACTATGGTTGTCATATTCAAAAACAAATCAAGAAGATCCTTATCATGGATGTCCTGCATCAAGTGTGATTTAACCCTTTAGCCCAATGCTTGCTTCTTTGCATGAATATAAAGAATGCATAGTGGGGGACCATGTTCACATCTGTTAGCAACCCCTTCTGCTTATATTCAACCCTTGCTTCATTGAGCCAATTTATTGAAATAATTACATATATTTTTCTTGCTTACCCACACCTCCATTTCCTTCTTTCCTCTCTTTCCAGATATTTTAGATTGTAAGTCAGGTCTTTATAAACCTCCATGTAACTACAGTAGATTGCACATCATCATCATCATCATCATCATCAGTTACAATGGGAACTCTGCATTTATAGCTGCACTTGAATTTAAACCACATTCTCAGTGTAGGAAAACCAGAAGCAGGGACAGCTCCAGGCACATTGCTTGGGTTCTAAAAATAGAGCTCTACTCTCTTGATTTGTCTACCTGATTAAAGGTTCTGTCAACTGTTGAAAAGACTTAAAAAATGAAAGCCCTAGACAATTGCAGTTTTTTATTAGTGATGGTAGGTGAAACAGAGGCAGTTCTTAAACAAAAGTCATCCGATTGCATGTTAGAGTGGGTGCAATACAGAGTTGCTAGTGATTATAAGTTATCTGAGATAGTGAAAAATGGGATGACCAAGAAGAACTCACTTTGAAAATGAGCTTAAATCCACATGTTTCAGAAAGCCCATCTATCCCTGATGGATGGACAGGGCAGAGAGCACCAATGGCAGGGTAAGCTGGTATAGTTATGAGGTCACAGGCACAATTTTTATATCATCAGAGGTTTTTCTGCTTTTACAGGCATTCAGACAATCACCTTGACATTCCTGGAATTATATAGCATCCTATTTATTACCCTCTCATGTTTCCCCACTTCTTTTCTTAGGAAAGAAGGAAGGAAGGAAGGATTAGCTTTGCATTGCCTTTAATGGAACTCTCTGCTTAGAAGTACCCCGGTCCTGCAAACAGCGTGGATAACAATACAACAGGAAAATATAAAAGACACAGAACAGACTGCTCTTTGTTTTCATGTGAAAATTATTCAAACTACATTGGATGTGAAAGAAATTGGGATATGGCATACATGGGTCTACTGAGTTTAAATGGAAAAATACATGCTTAGCATGTGTGTAACTGGAGCATGTATACATAAATGGCCAGAATCTGAGCTCTTATTCAAGACTTGGCTTACTTAACAGAAGATTCACTGACATGAATGAAGCTATTTGCAAGATTTGCCTATTGCTGCACACAGAATTCAAGGCCTATATATAGGCCCAGGCTCCAGTGTTTGAAATCTAAGGTTTTTCATCCTGCATTTCCAAATCAATGCATACTCAGCCATTCTTGTGTTGGCCTTGGAAGGCAGTGATCTGTGTTGGTGTAACAATTTTGTTTAGCCTGGGAACTGCTGTCTGTTCCCCTGACCCCCGATGCCAGGTTGTTCCCTAACACCCACTAGTTCTCTTTACACTTAGTGAAAGCTGTTCTTTCAGTTTTAAGTTTTGGTTTACTTACTGCCCATTATGAGAAAGAAGTCTTCCTGTTTTAATATTAAAAACATATTTTTCTACAGTGTGACAAATTCAAACAAGAGAGAGATGAAGCGGTCAAACAGCTGGAAGAATTGCAGAAAGGTAAGGATTATTTAAATTTAAATGAGCAAAAATGACGTGACTTTTTCCAAAGCTGTTACTATTTACATATAATATTGAGGGCAGGGAATGGCAAAGCCAGGCTTATTTTGTGAGAAGTAGCAACATTTTTCTAGGGGTTTTTTTTGCAGATAAAATATTTTCTGCAAAAAATCTTACTCCCAGAACCCCTAAACATTAAATGTAGAGTTTTGCCTCTCTTAAGGACCACTTTTTGCCAAAGGATTCTGCCTCTCATGTCAAATCAAGAGAGGCCCTGTTTAAGGTCCCATCCTCATGTGAAGTACAAGGGATGACGGCCAGAAGTGAGCCTTTTCTGTTGTAGTCTCGACCTTGCAGTGTCTGCTCCATTGGAGATATGCTTGCTTCCTCAGTCACTTCTGGTGTTTAGGAAAACCCTCAAGATCTTTCTTCTTAAACAGGTCTTTATGTCTTGATGCCTAGAGAGGACAGGAGTGGCCATCTTATTTTAGTTATTGTTATATTTGTTACATATTGTAAAGGTTGCCTTTATGTGAGATTCTTCTGTACATGAATGTGAGTCATTTGATTGGGCCAACATATCACTTCTGTTCCAAGGGCTTTGCAAAGTGTGCAATTTGGATATAGTTTAAAAAAAAAATTTAAAAATTATAAAGGAAAAAAACCCACTCCCTACCTTTTGTAGCACCTGATACTTAACTCTCTAAAGGTTGATTAAAATTCACTGTTGTGGGGCAAGTGAGTAGAAACACAAAACATTTGATTGCCCACTTAAGCAGAATATCTTCTTTGCTTTGCCAGAGTTGGTGGATGCAATCACAGACAAAATTATGGATGTGTATCTAACCACATGTGTTCTTGTTTTTGTTTGCAACTACAATTAATAAAAAAATGTAAATAGATTCTCTGAGGATGTGCTGCTTCTATAAATATAATTGTGTCTGGTCAGAACAGAATTTTCTTTCAATTCGCTCAGAAACAATTATTGCTTTTGGTGAGGGTCATTAGAAAAATATTAACATTTGAACCCATTTCCACTCTTAAGGGAAACTCACATTACCTGTAGTCATGGATAAGTTGCCTGTAGATATTTAGGGGGTAGCTCAGTGGATGGTAGCATCCAACAGACTTTGGTTGATCTCAGAAGATAATCAGGGCTGGCCCTGGTTAATACAGATAGTCCTTGTTTCGTGACTGCCTCATTTAGTGACCATTCACAGTTACGATGGTGATGAAAAAGTAACTTTATGACCAATCCTCACATTTATGACCTTTGCAAGCCTATAAAGCAAAGGAAAGCTGAAGTAAAATCATAAGCACAGTTGCAGTTTCAATTAGTGACCACAGTAACAACCAAGTTGCTGGTCCCAATTGTGGTTGCTACATGAGGACTATCTGTACTTGATTGGAAGACCACCTGAGAATTCCAGAGCTGTTGGTTAGATTAGAGAGGCCTAAATACGTCCTGGTATAAGGTAATGGCAAGCAATTTCATGAAGACTGCCAAGATACCCTGCCAGGAGTTGAGTTCAACTGAAAGGGATCTTTGTATTTTTGTTTGACAGCAGAATGGAGCAACTCTGGTATCATAAAGAAAGGTTTTCATGATATGCTTGGACGCATGCAACTTTAGGTGGAAACATAAATTACAAAAATGCCCAAGCACATTTCTCCATGCAATTTTCGTTTGACAAAAAAATGTTACATAAGAAGCTATAAACTACTGAATTAGTTTTAATAATCATAATTTCTGCCAGGGGGTATTGTAATTTTAAATAATAACTATATACTGATGATACTATAGTTTTGCCCTTTATTTGAATCTTAATTAACGGCTTTTGCAATTTCCATCGGTAGTCTTTGTAGATTCATTCAGGCATTTTAGTACTGATTTATTTTCCATGACTTGCTTCTTTTATAATGTTGGACTACCGCTATCATATTTAGATCTCCAGCTTATGTAGGTACACTTTGTGTTAGTATTGGCACTGTACCTGCCTAAATATGCCAGAATTAAGAAGGAAGGGATCCTGACCATTACCAATTTGTTGCCTATAGACTGGCTTATGTTGGGTTCCAATGGAAGGGAACCAACAAAGCCCACTGGGAGAACAATGACATGAGAAATAACCAGTCTGTGGAGCATTCTTTACCTCAATCTGTCAACAGTTGGCCATCCATATAATGCATCTTTCAGATATGTATTTGCATATGGTGAGCAAAGATGAAACTATCCACTCTACTCCAAGTTTTTTTCTCAAGGCAGAAAGAAAATAGAATCAAGCCTTCTCTTAAACTTTCTTAGTTATTTTCCTTCATTCCTCCCAGATTTATAATTGTCCCTTCTATGGATGCAGATTTCACATTTTTCACAATTTTCTGGACAATGTCCAGAATCCCTATTTGAACTAGAGTAGACTTAGGAGTCTCAGCCTAGCTTGATCCAGCTAGAGCTGATCCAAACCAAGTAAGTTCAGAAAGAAAAGAGATATTTCTTCTTTTCTACTGCAAAAGTAGCAGCCAACTAAGGCTCCTGTACATATAAATGTTTGCAGAAATTTAAAGGTTTTGTTTTCTCAACACTGGATTTCATCTTGAAATATTTGCCTCTTGTATACTTGGAAAAGGTGGTAGAGGATTTCTGCATTAAAGACAAATGTTTTTGTATCTGTAAAGTCAAAACATACTAATACATTCTCTAAGATATTACAGCCTGACAGAAAAGCTGTCTGATGTTTTCACAGGGCACAGCTCATCTTCTTAAAGATCTGTTCATTTATTCCTTTTGCATTTTCTTGCCAAGGAGTTACTTCCATTTTGCTAACTTTCCAATCTTTCATGACTCACAAATTGCATAATTCAATTAGAGTAATGCTGTTTTAAACTCCATTAGTCTGGATAGTATTGGTTTGACTAAGAAGGAGTGATTTATTTCCAAAAGACCTAGCATAAACATTACACATACAATTAATTAAAATTTATATATTACTGATTATAAGCATTTGATTTTTTTTTTTTTGCTTTTGCTTTCTTGCATCCATTATCAGCTTAATGGCTTCCCTATTTTTAAAACATCCAGAGTCCAAATAGCCAATAAGAGAACAATTTTTTTCTTATTAGCAAAAACTAAAAGCTCTTTTTTTAAAAAAAAAATTCTGGATGATATATTCCTTTCAAGAGGTTATAATGAAAAGGAGCCCTTGTCCTGTTTTGTTTACCTTTTGCACCTACTTGTACATACTTTCTTTTGATACTTATTGGTTTGCAGTCAGAGAGGAGAAGAAATTCCACCCAGGTTTCCTGTCTCAGAGAAGCCCTATTTGCTTATGGATCAAAAGCCCAGGGTTGTGGACTTCTTCAGCTTCAGAGCCTCTCTTCGTGTAAAATCAAGCATCACCAGATTTAAAATAGGTGTGATGTTGGCTTCAGCTGGCACAAGGGATAAGTATGTGAACAACTCACCCATCCTGCCAAATAACCAGATTTCCCCTTACAAGACAACGCTTCTATTGATCCAGTGTGGGGTCTGAAGGTAACAAAACACAGCTAATGGGAGCAGAAAAGCTCTTGTGAATAGCTTCTTGAGAAAGATGACAAAAGTATCACAGCCTGTTATGTTAGCTGTCTGTTGATATAGTATATTTTGTTGGATTAATAAAAAAGAAAAGCCTAGGCACCTTGCATCTACTGTGGAGTTGACAAAGGAATTTACACAACTCTTGTTTACCCTAGTTTATATATAGGCCATTTATGAAATGCCTCCTACAAAACCATCCTAAACTTTAGGCTATCACCCTAAGTGGCAAACATTTTCTAATTGTAAGTCAAATTCCTGTGAAAAAGAAAGGGAATGAGTATCATGTGTAAACATACACAAATACCTTGTGGCCTATTTGTGTTTGTTATGATATTGGCAATTCAGAAAACAGTCAGGAAATGTCAAGTAGCTTAGACTTAAAATTCAAAAGTAGTATTTGCTTTTGTAAAATCTCATAGGTTTCTTTTATCTTCCTTTTCACTTTTTTTCTGATTCTTTTTTTTTTCTACCTTCCTTTAAAAAAAAAAAGGACATATCTTGTAAACATAGCAATAAATGCCAGGAATATTAGGATTTTACAGCAATAATGGAGCCCATTATTTAAATGACAATATAAAAGGCAATTATATTGATGAAGAGCTACATGGGCTTTGTGTCTGTGAATAAACTTGGCCTGTGCTCAGCTTCTATTTGTTCTCTCGGCATAAACACATATTGTGCCTGATTCCTGTTTAATGGGGCCCAGTTTGTATGCCAAGCAGCTGCATTTTAGGCCCTATAGCGTGATTTCATAGCTCTCTGAAAATTGGTTCTATTCAGCACAAGAGATAGAAGGTGGGGGAAGGGGAGGGGGACGCTTCACCACACAATCATTTCTTTTCAATTGGAGCCAGAAAGGTTGATGACAACATGACCATTGTGTGATAATGATAAGACCACTAAGGATCTGTACTTCTCATCAAGGCTTTCACACAACAGCAGATACAATTTAATTCACTGCTCTGTCAGCAGTGCTGATACCATTATGCCGTCTGTCTCCACAGTTATAATCACTGTCCTCCGAGAAATGCGGTTGAAATGATCTTGAACAGTCAAAGAAACTCTCAATTAAGGCTGCCACTTCCAATGTGTCAGATTGTGTCTTATGCACTTGGTACAATTTTCACTTCCAATCCTGTTTATTTACAATGTCGGCCAGTAATTACGCTTAACGTGCCATTTAGTGAGGGTGCCCCTGCCAAGGAGATTGTTGGGTGCTGCAGTGCCATTGAGTGGGAGTTTCTTGCAGTCAATGCCATCAGCGGCTTTTAGTCCCTGATGGGATGCGGGAGTAATGTTGATAATGCAAGTATCACGCTCATCAAGTCATAATTAGATGCCACTCAAATGTGCCACTTGTAATAACAGTGTTGATTCATGTTTTCTCGGTGACTGCAACTACTAATTAGTTAAGTGGTTTTTGGTTGGCCTGCATTTGCTGCATATTATTATTACCCCTGAAAAAATGTTGAGGTTGGAGAGGGTTCTGGCCACTTAGTGCTGCTTTATGAATTTTAATATCAACCTAGGAAGAACTTGGGACAGTCTTACAAAGTAGTATCTTTTTTTTCTTTCTATTTAATTTTTAAAGATTTTTCCCCTTTGGAAATTTAATCATAATTGCAGGTTAACTAATCTTAAATGAACCATGAGTTATCTCTAGGAGATAGATTTTTTTTTAAAGAACCTTATGTTTCATTTGCGTTTAGTTAATTTTCTATTTCTGCTATTCTCAGAACTTTATAGGACATTTTTTTTAAAAAAAATCTCAGCTAACTATAGGAAATAACAAAGCTGCTTGGATAAAACAACTAGGGTGCATTTAATTTTTTTTGGTCATTGGTTTATATGTAAGAACAATATGCCACGTGAACAATCAATTCTTTTTCTGTTCCTAGTGTTTTTCATAGTATATTTATGTTGCATGTATGTGAAACAGAAATAACTAGTTCTGATTGCACTACATATTTGCCAGGTGTATGCTTTATGTGTTCAGTTTTAAATGTAAAATATTTTATACATATACCTTAAAAATAATATGGTAGTCAAGTGTAGTAAAGCACTTTACTTTCTGAGCTTAAGTGATCACTCGTACTCTCAGTTCAGAGGCAATAGTTTCCTTTATGCCTATATGCAGCTGAGTCCATTCAAGTAAATTACAATGACTTAATAGAATTTTACTCCCAAGTAACTGTATATGATTGTGGTCTGAAGCAAGTTGGCTGGTGACTGTTATTTTTCCTTTGCAACATGCAGCACAGACTACTTGGGGCATCTTTTCATGTTTTCTACACTCTTTCCATTTGCTGACAGTATCTCTGCATGGCACACATTGCTTATTCCTGTTCTTGGCTCATGGCACACAGCAGAAATGGATGGCCTGGGCTGACCTAATAGAAGATAAGCCTCTTAAAGTATGGGTGCTTGTGCCAATTCTTTTGCCTCTGCATTCTTTGATTACATGATCCCAGCATAGAGAATTTCCCTGGCCAGTTTTGGTTTTACCTTTTCTACCCAAGAAGCTACTGCCATGTGGCAGTGCTCCAGGCCTAGCTGGAGCACAATGCACAGTATCTCAGTATATCTCCTTGGGTTAAGTCTGTTTGCTTTCATCTCTGTCATGGTACAGTGCCAGAAGCTCACAGAACTCAAAGCATAAATAATAATTACGGAGCGTGTCATTGCTCTTGTGTTGCTTTTAAGGCACAGTTTTCAGCACTACTCCATACCTATGGAGCTGTAAAGGACTTGATTTTGAACATGCCAGGTAGGCATGTGCAACTTCCAATGGCCCAAGAGATTACTTAGGCTTGACCTAGTTTGCTAAGGACCACACTCTAAAAGTAGGCAGAATCAGGATATCTTTGGGGGGGAAGTGGTACAGGAGTTTTAAAGGGTAAAATAGGAGTCTGAAATCTGTACAAGGCTAAACAATGTCCTGTTTTCCCCTGACCACATTTAAAAGAGGTCAGAAAGAGAGAGCACTCTTGGGATGCTTTGATGCTGCAGAAGAGATGTTAGCAGGCTACAGTTGTATTTGGGCTGCATTTTTTGCACCCCTGCTGCAAGAAAATTTCTCTCTAACAGTGTAAATGACAGAATAATGTTTAAATAATATAATCTGGATGACATGTTGGGGCAGCAAGACTGACCTGTAGCTGTAGATTTTTGCCTATCAAAAAGAATTACATTTGGGTTGGTGAAGAAGGGACAAAAATAGTCACTCTATATGGAGAAGTTTCCTCCCAAGGTTTAAACCTGTTTAGGGATATACTATATACAGGATGGATAAAGCGTTCCAAGAGCCAATTTATAGGGATAAATTCCACAATAGATCTTTTGACAGATCTAAATTCTGGTGGTTCCAGAGTTAGAGTATTTAAATTTTATGAGGATTTAATGAGGCCTAAGAAATGGAGGAGTTAACGCTTTTGCATAGGCATCTGAGAGATCTTTGGAATATAGAAATGACTCAATTGCTCCTAAGTGTCCTCTTCCTGATAGCAGAAGCTGGTCAGCCTTTTGGGTTAATAGAGAGTAGAGAATGATGAACAAGGAAGGACAGGGTCTAAAGAGTCAGTGGAAGAAATCTTGGATGAAACAGACCAAGGATGGGTTACAGTCTTCTTGGCAATTTTCTTTTTTCTGCCACAAGTACATTGGTGTAAAATAAACTCCCATAGTGAAATGAAAGATAAAAAAAAGAAGTCAGTGTGGCAGCATGGAAACCTTAGTGAAGATTTGAAAATAAAAGCAAACATCCAGGAGTACAAAGAGTGATCTCACTAAGGAAGAGCACATACTGTAGGGATAGCCTGGAATTGCAGAGATTGTGTCAGAAAGGCCAAATCTCAGAATGAGATGTAATTGGGGAAGGATGTTAAAAGGAACCAAAATGTCTTCTTCAGATGTGTTCAAAAATAAAAGAAAGGGAAAAGAAATAGTATACCAACTTAAAAAAAACCCCAGATAATAAAGGAAAATCAGGAGTCTGGTAGCACCTGTTCAGGGTAATAAATTTTATCAAAAGGCATACACTTTCATGAGCAACAGCTCACCTCATCAGATGCATGAAGTGGCACATCAAGGTGTACCTTTGTGTGACTAGAGCACTGGGGAGGTTTTCCTGAGTGGGAGCCAAGAGCATGGGAATAGGGGGGGAAAAGAAATTAGGAAGAGGGTTAATGTTGAATAGTTTCTCCTCAGAATTTTAAGCTGTAATCTTTCTTGCTCCTTCCTTTTTAATGAACTTTCATTTTGAAGAAATAGTTACAGGATCAGGGTTAATTTTGTTTCTCCAGATATGTAGATGTAGGAAATGCTGTCCATCACCTTTATCCTTAGGTTTTAGTTTTTAGGGTTTTTTATTTTCATAATCTCCTGAATGTATAATTTATTATGTTTGATATGGTAGTGTCTGTGATATATGAAAAGCAATTATATACATGCTGAAACATTATGTGATAGTCTAAGAAGATATTCATAATCATAGGATGATCTTCTGAATAGCAATATAAGGGGAAGGTTTGACTCATATGAAACTGTACGAATCATAGGTTTTCCCCTAATTCTCTAGTTTCTCACATGGTTATTGAGGAAGTCAGCTGTATACAGAACCATCTTGAGATTGAAAAGACATGTCGTGAAAGCGCAGAAGCTCTGGCTACTAAGGTAAGAAGCAATTTTGTATGTTCTCTGTTCAGAAGTCATAGTCTTAGGGTAGCAGGATGGTTAGAATGGACTCAGATCACACAATAGCTTTGCCAATACCTTCTTGTCTACCTGCACACTGGAGAAGCTATGACATCTACTTCAGGGAATGAGGCTACAATTCTAACCAGGCTTATTTTGGGGGTAGTGTCACTAAATGCAGATACACCTGTGCATTACTTAGCAGAAATCCTCTTAAACAGTATGTGGGTTTTTCTCCTGAGTAAAGATGGATCGTTTAGTATAGCATATCTGCTCACTGGGGGTTGTGCAAAATACTGTCAATACATTGAACATGTAGATGCATTCAGCATCCTCCACTTTTTGGTGTTGTTGGCTATACTCTTATTGTCCATGATAAAATTCTTCCATGGAGAATAGTTCATTATGTGTTTCATATATATAAATTAGCATGTTAGGATGAAAAATACTTTCATTTTGCTGTATGCATACATACATACATATATATATGTATATTTCATATATATATATATATATATATATATTTCATTTACCAGTACACAGACACAGACACACACGCACATATATACATACACATAAATATATACACACATACTGGTAAATGAAATTTGGCCAAATATAGAAGTGCTATTATCTCATGTGGCTACTTGTAAATGTTTTCTGTGACAATCTTTTCTATTGGAAATGGCCCTGAAATATAATGCTTGGATCTGGGAAGTGAGAAGAAGATATAAGGACAACAGAAAATTGTTATTTTACAAATATGTGCAGTCTCCTGAAATATAGAACTTTTTTCCTAACTTGGTTTTAAAGGTTTCCTTTAAAATTTGAGAAGTACTCCCTCAAAGAAGTAATTTGTGATATATATATATTCATTCATATTCCTTGGCACCTTTTCTCCTTGTATTTTGTGCATCTGGGTTAACGGATAAACACGTTTAGAAGTACACCGAGTGTCTGTGACATAAAAGAATAATGAGCTTTTCAGGGTCTGAATCAAATGGAAAAGTCAGGCAGAGTATTACATTTCAGGTGATTGTTTATGAAAGCAAACTACAGAGCAAGCAAAAGGTGACCTGCACTGCTCTGTTGATTGCATCTGGGTTGATGAATTTGCCAAATATATAATTTTCTATATTCCATCTCATCAGAAGTGCATTATTATTATTAAAGAATGTTTTTATCACTTTGAGGTTTTTTTTTTTTTTTTAGTTGTGAAAAACACATTCCAACCACTTCATCATCAGAAAATGGATTGAAGCAATTTTGAACCAAATTTCATTAGCAATGTTGGCTGGTCCATGACAGTGTGTGTGTATGTGTGCATTTGTGAATTTTCCCCCTACCCAAACTACTACTTCAAATATGGCAGAAATTCCACAACAGTATTTTTTTTTAATGTGGATGCATTAATAATGTACTTTCTAGAGATATTTACTTGATTGTTTGCATAACGATACATAAGGATTTATAAGATGAGAACAGCTCAGTAAGAGCATGAATTTATGGATCTTTTCTTTCCATTTTTTTTATGGAATGACACACACTAAAGTAAGACATTGGTACCATCCTGTTTGACTGGTGTAACAAAGCTGACTATCTATATCTGTATCATCTGTAGCTATAGCTATATGTCTATATCTATATCAAGTAAATAAATAAATAAATACATGATTGGACAGCATGCACCAATGTACTGGTTCAAAGTTGACCATATCAATCTATCAATCAAATATATAAATAAATACATCAATACATGATCGGACAGCATCCATCAATGTACTGGCTTGGTCCTGATGAGTTAGAATTGTGAAAACAAACAAACAAACTCTGGCTCTTCTTTAAACATAAACCAGGCCACACTTCACTTTGGTGAAATCATACCAGTATCCAATAGGACATCTCTTGGAGCAGTTTATTTCTTACTTCCTCAAGATGATTTATAATCATTCATGTAGTTTTGGAGAAGGGGAGTAATATTTTTAACTTTCTGGATCTTCTCTTTGTTTTTGTTTATTTCTTAGTAACAGAAGTTGCTAGTTGTGCATTCTGTAATGCAAAATTATTCATGGCAAGGGCCAGAGGTATTATTTTTGTATGTCATTCCAGTTATGACCTTCTTCCCACCAAGCTGCGGGATCATTATACATGCTTATACGGAGTGTGTTGCTCCCTTTTCAGTTTTGGCTCTCAGTGCTACCCTGATTTGAAGGCTAGATAAACTGGTGTGTAATGTGTCTCCTTGAGTCTCATATTTCAGAACATCATGGGACCATTGAAATTCTAATGGTATCAAATGCTGATGTGCAAGAGATTGGGTTAACATTCTCAGTTTCTGTTCATTCATTCATTCATTCATTCATTCATTCATTCATTCATTCATTCATTCATCTTTGAGCTTGTGTATATATAACCACTAGTACTACCAGTGATCAGTAATCATAACTACCTTCTAACAATATCCTTTCATTAATGAAACTGGACATTCAAGGGCAGAAATGAAAGAAACAAAGGGATTGGAGAGTGTGGAAATAAGTTCGATGATTTCACTTTGCCATTCTATTCTATGTTGTACTGTACTTCTCTCAAAATGGATTTTTCCCGCTTCTTTTTTGCAGGTCTTTCTTTTTCCCCTTGTCTTGCTTTCTTAAAAGCTATTTTAAAAAAATAAAATCAGAGAATCAGAGCATCTATACCTGCTTTAATTAAAGCAGTAAACTACATTTGAAGTGAGAACTTGGCTAGGTTTCAAACAGTGTAGAAGTAATTTAAACATCTAACTTTAAGGCCTGCTCTTAGTTTTAAAAACTTGCTGCCTGCATTTCTAACCTGTATTTTAAAAATGTTTTTGTTTCAAATCCAGTGACAGTATAGCTCTTGTTGAAACAGAATGCTGGCATCTATGTTCACCTACATGTTCCACTTTGCAGTGGGCTGTGACCCATGTCCTTCCAATTTTACAACACAGAGGACCCTTCAGTTAATTTTTCTTTGGGGTAATTATCATTTTTCTCCCTGTAATGGAGCCATACTTTAGGCTCATTTATTTTGTAAGCTAGTTAATATAGTTTTGGAAAAATTAATAGTTTAAAGGTGTGAATATGATTCTGAATGTTATTCCCAGAATTTGGAATCTATTATTGTATGAAGAACTATTTATACTCATATCTATTGAGTATGGTCAGAGCAAAAATTATTATTCTTTTGCATCGGAAAGACAGCGTTATTCCAATTTACAATCTTGGATTGTTGATATGTGTTGTCTTTTGGCTTATGAACTGAGTTTCTATTGACGTGATGAAAAAAACTGATCAATATTACTCTGTGTGGCCAAGGTAATTAGAAATGGAGCTGTTATTTATATGCATTATAAGCCTTTGTCCCATTTCCTTTTTCTTCCTCTTCGATTTTGTTGTTCCTTTTTTTGTATCCTTTTTTCTTTCTATATATTGAAGCAAGGAGCAAAATTTTAAATTACATTATCTGTTGTGCCATTTCAGGAGAAGGATGAGAAAGTGCCTACCTATGTGGAGCTGTAACTTAATCCATTAAAGTATAGAACTCACTATATGAACTTGATGATCATGTATCATTGGATATAATTAAATATGTATAACTAAAAGCATTGACCTATGTGTAAAAGCTTCCATCTGAGATTGAAGCCTGATAGTACAAAGTTTAGAACTCTATGGATTTCCAAAATGAAAGCCACAGTATATGCATGGATGATTAAAGTCATGGCGTGTATTTACAGAAGGGAAGGGCTATTGTGTAGTCCCTGGATCTCCAGAAATGCTCAAATTACGGGGAGAGGGAAGAGTTCACAATTATAGCTATATCGTGTCCTCCCTCCCCATATCTTTAGAAGTAACAGCTAACAAGATATCCTAAAGGCAAAAAAGAGGTTGGCCTTTTTAACCCATTTCTCTTGCAAGTTAAACATTTCCATGTTCAAATCATTTCATTTCTCATGGATCGTATTGGTAATGTCTACTTTCTAAAATAAATTTTTGTGTTTGTATTATAGCTGCAGATACAAATGAGGTGCTGAAATTGATAAATAGATTGGGACTTGTTCTGACCATTTAGTTTAAACCAAGAGATTTCTGCTGATCAGCTGAATGTCACATTGTAATAGAAACTGCCACTAAGTATTTTTTGGGAACTGTCCAAATTACTGCACGCAGAAGCCGTTGGAAGCCAAGGTTTCCAAGCGTCTCTTTTCCTTCTTCCAGAGCGTCTTAGCTTCCAACTCCTTTCAACAGGTTTTTTTCCTCCTAGTGTTTTTCCCACATGTGCGGGATCTGCTTTTTTTGGATCAACCAAAATACTTTCTTGCCAATGTCAATTACAGATGAAGGGCTCCTAAATAGGATTGAGACTTAGTTTGGGACACAATCTGAGCTGGGTTGCCTATGTATATGTTTGAATAAAGAGGGGGAAAAATGACCACAGCTGTTAGTGTAGCTAAAACCCTCCTTTAATCTCTGTTTGATATATGCTAGCATTTGAGACTGAGAAATGTGGGCTGCACACAGCAATGGAGGCAGCTACAGGAGAAGACTTGGGATGAACACAGACATTTATCCACCTTCTTATCAAGCTGGGAGATTGGGGTGCCTATGGCTTATATTAACTGCTCATATATTCATGGCCAAGCTGATGATCCTAGGTACCTCCAACTAAACCCTTTCTTCCCTAACAGGAGAAGTCACAACTGGGAAAAAAAAATGGTTAAATTACATCCAAAGATTGTCTTTCTCCAGAAGAAGCTCTTTTAGTTTGAAGAAAGGTATCCTTGGATATAACCAAATACTAGCCTTCATATGTTTGAAGCTGACTTTCAGGAGCCATGTTTTATGCTTTATGTATTATGGAGGTATACAACTTCTAAATCTTGAATGCAGCCCTCAGAATTCCTCTAAAAGTTGTGCTGAATTATTTTTTTTAATAAGATAGGAGGAAATGATTAAATAAATAAATGATACAATTAATATGATATTCATGGTGTTTTAATTAAGCTTAAATTTGAAGTAAATAAATAACATTTAATATTTTTACAGCATCATCCATGTTCCTCAAATGCAAGACAAAAGCCAGGGTTGAATCTTAACCTGAAAAAGTGCCTATACATGCTCTATTAACATCCCAACTGATGTCTCAAGGAATGCTATCCCTATTTTATTTCTATGAAGCTTTGTACCTTTCTCTTTTGCGGCCTATGCATCATTTAGGGCAGCCAGCACTAAAATACAACCATAAAATAAAATATATCAAGGAGATAAAATTGTATCAGATACAATGAAGCATACTTCTTTAAATAAAGAGGTTTTATAGATCACAATCACTAACATGTCATACTAAAAGATGTCAGTAATCCTTCTAGCACAAGGAGTTCCACAATTTAAGTGTGGCTAATGAAAAATCCATTAATTTTGTTCTCATCAGCTAAACTCATTGGTGACCTTATAGCAACTGACATTTATTTTCCTAAAGAAGGAAAAAATGTATAAGGAAATCATAGCAACAACATAAATACTTGACGTTTTGTAGCTAAACAAAGAGAACAAGACTCTGAAAAGAATCAGCATGTTGTATATGGCAAAACTGGGGCCAGACATCATGACTGAAGAAATTAACATTGATGATGAAGAATCATCTACAGACACAGAAGGTAGCCCTGGGGCCTGTGACTCAATGCAGTGCCAACAGATGATAAAAGGTGAGTGTTTTTCTGAAGACTATAATGGGGTTGTCATTTCAGAAAGTAAATGTGAAGATTCAGTTTCCTTGTAATGGGTACCATTCTTTAACCTAAGGTAGTGTTGTCCAAACTTGGCCACTTTAAGATGAGTGGACTTCAACTCCCAGAATTCCCCAGCCAGCCATGCTGGCTGGGGAATTCTGGGAGTTGAAGTCCACTCATCTTAAAGTGGCCAAGTTTGGACAACACTGACCTAAGGGTTCCAAATGTGTTGGATTTCAACCCCTCTAATCCCTCATCAGCATGGGCAGTTGCTCTGCTCTCTAGGAATGATGGCAGGTGAACCCCAGTACAGCTGAAGGCTACCAGAAAGATAAGGCTATTATATTATGAGAAGTGTACTGTATATACATCTTATTATACCAGTTATATGCATTGTTGCCTGCACTTATCAAGAGCACATCTTTTCCTCACTGTAATGTCCAAAAAATGATGGCAGATGTTGAACTTGGCCTTTGTTCTTTGGTCCCCAGTTTCAGTTGCCTCACTCCCCATAAAGAACCCTGGTTGTCCAGTAGCTAGTTTCCATTCTCCTGCTCTACAGGACATACAGTAGCTACTTGCTTATTTGTGACAGTGTCTCCCTCACTCCCCTCTAAGGTTATTTCTACCCTGATGTCTTCCCATGATTTCATGGGATCTCATATTATTTTAGCTTGGGAGATAAGGTGTGAGACATGGGCATCCACAGGGGTTCAGTAGGGGGATGACGAAACTCCACCCCTTTTTGTAATTGCATTAAGTATTGCATGCAAATACTTAACAGGCAGAGCTTGTTTCATCAGCATGTCGAAATGTGTATTGTAATGTCACAATGCACATTTCAACATTTTGATGAAACCTCCAGCTTCACCTCCAGCACACACATGGTGTGTGGACAGATAGGCAAACCAGCCTAAAAAAAAAATTCAAACATTAGACAGTGTTGCATTCTGAAGATGGCGCCTGCCTATTCCTGCTGCAGAGGCCTAATTAGTGGAAGTCATATGTTGAAACAGGACAGCAGCTTCCCTAGAATAAGTTGCAAACTCACAAATCAAAATGAGACCATTGGCCATTGAACTGAAACAGAAGCAGCAAAAATATAATAGTGCTTAGCAGTGGGACAGCAGAATTTGTGATGGCATTGTTTTGGCTGAAGGATGGCTGGATCACACTGTAATTCGGGGGGGGGGGGACTCCAATTGACTCAGGTTGAATAGTTTAGCATCATCTCTGCAATTCAGCTGGAAGCATAAATCCACTCAAATCAGTTTACTGACTTAAACCAAACCTCATCCAGAGACTCATAGTTTCAGATTATGTCCTGCTTTTTGTAGGGCAGTCTTCCATCAAATGGTGATTATGATATTGGGGGCAGTATGTAGTATGTCAAACAATGCATTTAAGGAAGAGGTTTACAAAGAGTTCATAGCATGCTGAATTAAGCTATGTATTGGTATCTATTCAGGAACTCTAGGAAGACTGATACCCACTTCCTTTTTTCTCTTCCTCTCTACTATTAAATTATTATTGTATTAAATTATTGAGGAGCAGAAGTAAGTATTGTAGCAAGATAGTTGAGAATGGTCAGGGCTTTTCTACCTAGTTTTTGATTATAACCATTCACCATGTGAGGGAATGGATTATTCTCAGTTGCTGGAATTGGAGGCTGCGATTTTTATGGTAGAATCATAATATATGGTGCTACTGTATTATGCTAGTCAAAGCTAACGCAAGTTTCTGATACTTCTGATTATACTTGATTAATTTGAAACTAGTCCAGGTTTTTAAAATGAGAGTTTTAAAACTATTTCTGTTTAGTTTTGCTGCTTGCTTGAATAGTATAGTTTTTGTGGGTTTTATACTGATTTTTAATTTTTTTTCTGAAACATTTATATGCTTTTATCCTAACTATATGTCGTTGACAGGGTTATATGAACTGGGAGTATTTAAATCTTAATTGTATTAAAATGTAGTACCTTAATATTATTTTGTAGTGCTAAATGGCATATAACTTTTTACTTTTGTGTGTCTTAATTTTGAATGCTAATCTCTCTAGGTAGTGATTTCTAGTTATGGTTTCCTACTTTATTATTTAGATGACACTTGATGGAAACAGAGAATAATAGAACTTGAGATAACAGCTAGTAGAACTGCAAAATAAGCAAATAATTTATGTCTTCCTTAGAAAGAAATTGACTCTAAAATTGAGAGATACCTTGTATAACTGAGTTGATAATATACAATCCCTTTCAAATTGGGAAATCTCCATAATGAAACTCAAACTAAAGGGCTAGCTAACCAATACAGCTTGTGAGAGCATCGACATGTGAAACCTTTCTTAATAATTCAAGAGACAGTCAATGCTTTGCTCTTCAGCTTTTCTGCACTTACCATGTTTCTTTTTGTTTCAAAATGAAAAATGAACTCTGGCTGCCATTCTTGAAAATGAAGATCTGCGAGATCAAATTATCTCACTTCAAGAGGAGAAGAAGACTGTTGTCATTGAGCTGGAAAACCTGAAGAGCAAATTTGCAGAAGGAGTAGCAGAAGTAAGTATTGTAGCAAGATAGTTGAGAATGGTCAGGGCTATTCTATCTAGTTTTTGATTATAACCGTTCACCATGTGAGGGAATGGATTATTCTCAGTTGCTGGAATTGGAGGCTGCGATTTTTATGGTAGAATCATAATATATGGTGCTACTGTATTATGCTAGTCAAAGCTAAAGCAAGAATTTTTAACTATACATCTTAATAATATCCTGTCCCTTTGCAAGCTGTCTTGCTAGCTAAATCTAATTCTTCATAAGCAAGGGCTTTGCTCTGCATGAGCTGCAAAGTATTTAATTGCTACCTCTCAAGGCAAGTTCCATTTACTATAGCATTTAAAGCATTCTAACTGTTTTAATGCCATTTTGGCTATAATCTTGACCAAAGATATTAGGAAGTAAATGGGAAAAGCTTGTTTCAGATTGCATCTTTAGCTGGAAAACCAGCAGTTGCTTGCAACTTTGCACAAAAACTAGCACATCAATGAAACAATTAAAAATATTGATACACTCCATGTTTGCAGTTATTAGCTTAAAATTGATAATTGGATTGGACGCTAGATAGATTTGAAGCAAAACTTCATGCAGTGTTCATAGCAGCATTATTAGTGTTTTGGTTTCTCCAATAATCTCTTGTTATTTCTTTCTCTTTTTTTTTCCTCAGGTAAACAAAGTAAAGGAAGAAAATGCAGTTCTAGCAGCAGAAGTTCACAAACATCAGAAAGTGTTGGAAAAATGTAATCGAAGTATGTGTGTATGCTTTTTGTCTTCTCAAGAACTCTTAATGGTAATACTTTGATAGCTGTGTTGTACTGATGAGATGAACAGACAGAGAGATAACAGAAATCTAGAACGGGGACAATATTTCACAGATTCTACTAGCCAAAGCATATCTTAGGCTTTTAATGGAAACTCTGTCAAAATCTGTACCTGTGAACAGCCTATAAAGTTTAGATCTATTATTGCAAATTTCCACATTCCTACTATCTGATCCTGGAAGCTACTAGTTGTGAGATGAGTACTAATCAAGTTTTGATCCACTTGATCAGGATTTCTAGATTTATGGCTGAGACAAAGATTAATAGTGACAGTTACTGCCACATTCTTGTGGAGATTGTAATAAGCACTGTAACCGTAAAACTGACAAATCATCCTTACATTACAGAAGATGTATAAGAGGTTGATCAGAGTCAGTCAGAAAATCCAGGCAACATCTCACCAGATTTAGCCTCTCTTAACTAGAAGATGAAGATTGCGTCCTTCCGTTTTCTGCTTTCTTATGAATGCCACAGAAAAGATGCACTTTCATATGTTTAAAATTATTAAATTGGTATTGTGCAAGGGCATGCCTTGAGATACAGTTTAAAAACTGCTCTTGCTTAGAGTTCTGCAATAGTCACACTTTCCAGAAGGCACTGCCACTCTGAATGTACTTTGCAATTCTCCCCATCCTCAAATAGTCCTATCAGTATAGGACTCAAATTTAATAATGGCTATGTTCATACAACACACTTAGCCATATTTAGTATAAATATGGGAGCACAATTTTCTGGGTTCATGCAACATACCAAACTGTAAACTAATCACTTGGCCTGGGTTTGCACACATGGCTAAACGAAAATGTAATTCACTAGTTTGTGGTTCCATGATGTCATACAAACAATAACCAATATGAAATTACGACTACATCTTTTGTATCTCATCTGTTAGAGACAACCTGCTCTGAGTGAGTTTGCATACTCAAGACCGAAAGAGTAAGTTTAGCACAGGACTTTAGGACAGATTCACATACTGGACAGTCACAAGATATAATCAAATCCAAGAAGGCCAGTGTACATTTATATATGAGAAGCAAGAAAAGGGACAGGAATGTAAAGGGTGTAGGATCTACATGGAATTCACAGTCGATAGAAACCAAGGTCCAGAAGGATCTGCATTGCTGACCAGCCCATATGCTTCTTTTTTCCCAGATCCTCCAATCAGTTCCAACTGTGGATTTAGCATTGGAGGATAGTGGCAAGATTGTTTCTTTTCTCCCATACCTGTTCATAGATTTTTGGCAACAGTAGTACTGATTTAGATGGAACTGTATAACTGAGGAGCTCCTGGCTATCCTGTGCACATACATCACATTTTTAGGTGTACATCTAAAGTGAACTGTGATGCTGCAGTATTTGTGTGACAGGACAGTCTAAAAGAGAATAGTGCCAATTTACAAAAGTTCCCATATCTGATTGCCTGGAAGAAACTCTGTTTTATCACTGCAAAAGTTTCTATATTCCCACATTGGATGATACAATGTACAGTATAGTTACATAGGTGTCATCACCTTTCACTTCTGGTGATTGCATGGAGCCTGCTGCCACATGTTAGGTTGGGGGAGACAATAATCTTCTAGACCCTAGCCTAATGAAGCATACTTACATGTAGAAGCTGTAAGAATCTAAGTCATAGAATCATAGGGTTAGAAGAACCTTGGAGGTCTTCTAATCCTACCCCCTGCCCAAGTCAGTCAAATTAAACTATGGGAACTTACTCAAGAAGTGTAAGAATCAAAACTACAAAGGTTAAGATGATTTAGTGAGTTAATTGCTTGTTGATGTTCTTTGAAGATCTTGATATATTTATAATCTTGGCAGTTAGATCATAAAATATTCTACCCCCCATTCACTCATGCCATCATTACTTATTTATAACTGAAGTGGGAAATCTAATCTGAATTCATGATTATGAAAACTAGTATTTCAGGTTACTGAATCCATAGTTAAAGATTTAACTAAAACTATATACACATTAACCCACTAGGCTTAAATAAGGCTGTGTTAACATTTAATGATTTTAGAATAGTTGTAATTCCAAAAGTGTTCAGAATTAATAGCAAATGCCATTGTTTTGCAAACTTCACAATAAATCCAGAGGACAGGAGACTTTATTCTTCCAGCCAAAAGAGAAATAAAAGGTGATTTTCCTGTTCAATCATGTATACAGGTGCCCTAATTTTTCACAAAGGTTCCATTCCAACACAAAACAGTGGATAGCAAAACTACAAATAACAAGGCATTGAGTTTGTGGGAGTTGAAGGGTTGGGTTCCAGAGCCTATGGTTAACCTCCTCTTCTTATTAGCACTTCCTCCTTCTTCCTTCCACAGTGGTCATCTGCACAATGTACTTGTATTTATTCCTCCTTCTCTTTTTTGGTCATGGCTGATCTTGTTGGTCAGCCTGCTCATGAGATTCCTTGTGGCCACTGGCCTTCTTTGAAATGAGCCATCAGTGCTTCTCCTGCAGCACCAGTATCCAGAGGTGCAACCAGGAAGCCTTTCTCCCCACTCCCAACATTGGGAAAGAGCCATACAGAGCAGAGAAGCTAGTGTGAACCACTTGGCATGAGTGGGATAAAAATCTCCATCTCCAACTGCGTCAGCCTCACAACTGGGTTGAACTGGCAAAATCCACTATAACAGAGCAAGAATGAGGAACAAATAAAGGTACATTGTGCAGACAACCTAACCTTAAAAAATAGTTTTTATGCATGCACAAAGCTCTAGCCACCATTTTGCACATGAGTAGTGTAACAAAAACAAGCCCAAAATCATGGATACATGAAAAGCTTTGTCTGGATATCAAAGTCTGGTCTATTTAAATGACAGAGATGTAAAAACACAGACAGGACTGCAGATAATGGGCTGTTCCCCACACTCCTGGCAATGTTGAGGTGGGAGAAATTACTACCTCCACAGTGGCTCTTTTTATTGTATTTCAGACACCAGGCCAGTAGGGTTACTTTCCCCAGTACGTACTAGGCATATTCCTCAGGCATGGTTTAAGGGCAGGGATTTTACCAAAACTGGAAGGCATTGCTCTTCCTCAGTACAGGGTGTCCAGAAGTGCTCCTGTTCGCTTCCTGGCTATCCATGTCATGCTACTGTAGCTGTCACCACCTTTCCCACTGCTACCCTGTTCTTTTTTAGACCCAGGGGCTTCATCAATGGCTTGTGGTGTCTAGATAGCAGCCATCTCTTGGGTTGGCTGGTATCTGGCAGGCAGTGTGGCTTATGTGAATAATTGGAGTGGTTGCTGAGAGAAGTGTCAGAGGCAGCACTGTTGCAAGGAGAAGAAGTAGGAAGAACACAAATGTAGAAGCCAGATCTAGAGCAGATTGTGGGGTTATTTTTAATGTTACTTCAGTAGTAGTATTAGTAATACTGCCACAAATTGGAATACCAACCTCGTGGAAGGTTGAAATTCTCATGACAAAACAAAAAGCACCGATTGCTGTAGAGGTACTGGTCTCTCCAGCAGCCAAAGAAAAAATGGCAACCCAAGTACAGATCCCTGAAGCTGAATGGGAGAAGATCTTGCAGTGAGCCAGTTCGAGTCCTGTAGGTCACCAACTGCCCTCAGACATCTCCTCCATGTGACATAGAATATTGTCTACAGGGCATCATGTTCCATTTTCCAATGGAAAACAGTAGTTTCCTGCTGAATCTCTTTGATTTGGCCATAGTGGCAGGCTGGCCCCAAGATCAAGCCTATGTTGTGAGATCTTCTCCTCCAGAAATGGTAAGCAGACCATCTTGGCACTGGAGGAAGGGGGTAATGTGGATGAGCCCAGAATTGGCCACTTCTTTTACTGTTTTAGGTATCTATTATTGGGTGCCTCTGACATCACTGGATCAAAGTCATCAGACTTCCGTCTATCTCAGAGGAATTTAAAGTGTTTTTTCTTTAAGGTAAAGTGGAAGATGTGTATACATGTAGGTACAGAAAGTAATACTATGGTACCCATTGTTCACACAATCTTTTTTTCAAGATCATAACTTATTTCTACAGTAATTTTTCAACATTTTTCCGTCTCGCTTTCTAACTTTGAAGAGAACATTGTGCTGTCATTCAAAGAATGTCCCTCCTTCCTTCTAGCAGAGGTATCCCCACTGAAGTAAACCCCCCATTCCACTTCAGTACATATGTCTAGTTACTTATATAATTATTTACAACATTTCAAACGCCGTAGTAGAAAGGAGGAAAATATCTTCCTTCCAGCCATATTGCTACAGTTTAGATAATCTTGTTTCATGGCATATTTCATGGTTGTGTTTGATTTCACCACTGCTGCTGCTACTATCTCTTGATTCCTCTTCCTCCCCCTCCTTTTTGTTTCAAATAGTGTCTGTACTAGCAGTAGAAGAATATGAAGAACTCCAAGTCAACTTTGAGCTGGAAAAAAACTTACGAAAGAGGGCAGAATCCTTTGCACAAGAGGTATGCAAGTTCATAGCTTTTTCTGATCAGAGAATGGACCATAGCAAATATTTTTAAAATATTCCAAAGAAACAATGGCTTTTTCAGTTTCAGCTCTTTTCTCTTTAATTCTGTTTTATAAATGGATGCTTCATATAGACAGCCTATGTAGCAGTACAAAAATAGATTTAGTAATAAGTTAATAAAAACCATGCTTCAAAGTTCTCTTTAGGTGAAAACTCTTCAGTTCTGCAGTAAACGGCTGTTTATTTTATTGAGATTGTTCTTATGGTTACTTGGGGAGTTTCTATCTATTTAATTTGGCCTTGACCATATTTCTCTGACTTTTTGGTGGAAATACTTCCTTAACAGTATACAATATCCAGCTTTGTGTGCTGAATGCCAGTGTTGTAATGTCAAATGTAACTTGTCTGCCAGTGTGTGAAGCTACTTTTTAGAATGACGGGGCTCATACCAGGGTTACATACGTGGCAAATACTGTATTATATTTAGATTGGCTCTTTTACTCATAAATTAACTCAGTTCTCCATTAGATTGTTTTTTATCATTAAATAATGTATATTCTCAGAAAGACTGCTAGGCAGGCAAATAAGTGCCTTAGTTCCTCATTTGGTCATTAATTATGGACAATAATTTATTCATAAATTGAAATACCAGTGTTTCTTGTGCCAAAATGTTTGAAGTGGTTTACAGTACTCTAATGATCCATAGAATTGAAGTCATCACACAGGAACATGGACTACATTCATCCTGCCATACTTCTTGATTTCTCATTGACCTTTAACCTTAGAAATGCTGTTTTATCCTATTGAAAGATATAGTTTCCTCATGATTACATCATCTGCATTCAGATGGAATCAGTTTCAGTAGAATGAGTACTTCTATGAAATACCTCACAAAGAGAAAAATCAACAGTGTTGACGTAATCAGATTTTGCTTCTGGGCTGGGTTGAACTTGAATAACTCACCAGCTGGTTTAAATATCAAGAAACTCTCCAGCATTTCATTATTCCTAACTCCTATTCCTGTAAATTAATGTAAATTATTTGGAAATAAATATCCAGCGGAAAATAGATATATTTATAAAGTTGGGAGAATTTTGACCATAACAGACCATGGAAAAGCAGCCAACTCATAAATACCATGATCATGGTTTATGATGTGGTATAGTAGAAGATTTAACTATAGAAAGATGAACTCTCACTTAAACAAAATCATAGAAGCACTTGCTTTTTTTATTTGAAAATGTATTTGCTCTGTTTACATCAATATAAAATTGTTTTTCAAAATTTTTAAATTGAATTGAATTTCTGCATCACTAGCAATGCTCAGTAAAATTTCATCATAGCAGAAGCTAAACACAGCTTTGGACCTTAAGTGATAGTTTGGCTTCCTTTTTGTTTTTTGGGAAAGTAGATATTGGATGATAGTACAGTTACAGTTTTGTTAACTGACAGGTTAATTTCAGTTCTAAAAATATATACTACATTGTTTGAAGTTCTGTTATACTAATATGCGTGGCTATAGCAAAATAAAGACTTTAAAATATATCTCCATGGTACATACAATACCACTTTATACTGATAGAAATTGTTAGTAAATATAGTTCAGGGTTATTTTTTTTGAAAAATCATATTAATAGTAGCTCTCCAAGAATTGAAGCATACCTCTTTAATTGTATTTATTTATTTATTTAAATGTTTATAGGCTTGCATTAGAAGTAAAACTCCTTCCAGGTTGGTAGTTACGTATGTTTATACTGTAATCATTTCTAGTCTTGTTAGTACTTATGCTTTAATCATCCTAATTTTCTGTCCCCTCAGCTCCTTGTAATGTAAAGGACTTGATTGAATGATGACTGTATTGAGAACATTTAGGAGTAATCATATCAGTGGCATTAATTATTGCCTTATTCCAAACCACGATTTTGTCAGAATGATGAAACATGCTGTGATATCACAACTCAAGCTCCATCCCTTACATACAAAAAGAGTTTGTGTCATCGCTCATATTTCATCATTTGCCTCCCTGCCCGTCGACACAGGCAAGTGGTACCAGAACCTTAGAAATACAGTATTGTTATTTTTTAATATAATTTTATTGAAAAGGGTAAAAATCAATACAAACTAAAATAGAGTAAGAAGAAAAAAGGAAAAGGAAGAAATAAAAAAGGAAGCTAAAATGCAAAAAGAAAAAGAAAGGAAAAAAAGGTAGAAGAAAAATAGAAAAGAAAGAAAAAAGATACAAGGAAATGGCTTCCAATCTTCTTTACAGCAGTTATAATTACAGTTATAAATTTACCTCTTTCTCTAAAGTTACAACATGTCTCTCTTTTTTCTATAATCTATCCTGTCAAATCATCAAAACAATAAATCATAAGTTCATTTTTTTTCTGTTTTCTGCAAAAGTCCATAAGGGGTTTCCAGTCAGTAATAAATGTAGATATTGTCTTTTCTCTGATCAAAGAAGTCAATTTAGCCATCTCAGTGAGCTCCATCGTCATTACCAACCATTCCTCCATTGTAAGTATTGCTGAATCTTTCCATCTTTGTGCATACAATAATCTTGCTGCAGTTATCATATACAAAACAAAGTTCCATGACGTTTTCCCCACTGTTTGGCCGTCAGTCCCAAAAGAAAGACTCTGGTCTCAGTTGTATATTAATCTTTAAAATCCTCTGAATCAGTCTACAGTATGTATAGTAGTTGAATCCAAAATTTTCTAGCTTTTTTACATGTCCACCAGGCATGATAAAATGTCCCTTTTTGTTTGTCATGTTCCCAACATGCATTTGAAGTGCCTTTATACATTCTAAATAATTTCTCTGGTGACATAACGGTACATCATTTTGTAAAAATTATTTTTACAATTATAATGTAGTGTAAGTTTCAGTCCTTTCAAGCACAAATTTTCCCATTGTTCCATCTGCATATTATAACCAACATTTTTAGCCCACTTTATCTTACTTTCTTTCACTTGTTCTTCTGTTTCAAAATTCAATAGAAGTTTATATATTTTAGTAATTACATGTACATCATTTGTACAATTCCATTTCAAACTTTTTCTGTTCTGTCTTCCTGTGCCCTTAATACTTTCATCTTAAATGTCATTCCACAGTTACAGTCAGCATCACAGTCTGGCTCATATTACCTTTAGCTTTTGTTTTGTAAAATCTACCAATTGTCTGCACTCTTTAATAGTAAACAAAAAACATTCCCATGATGGTCTGGTTCATTTGTCTGTTTTAATTCCAATTTATTCAAAAGCACTTTCACCAAAAAAAAATATATTTTTAAAAAACCTGTCCCCTTTATCAGTTTTAAACTTTCTTACATCTATTCCTTGTTAAGCTTTTTGCCAAAAGTTTTTAAATCTTTAAAACTTTTTTTCCTTTTTAATCCAGAAAGAATGTTGACTCACCAAGTGGAATTCTGTTATTCTACTGCTCAGACAATCTCTGTTTAGCTGTAAATTATTTACATCCAAAAGTATTTAAGAAGCAGGAGACTTGTTCAAACTTTGTGTCCATATAGGCTGCATCACGGCTGTGGGCATGACTGAAATCCCTTGACTTCCAGCCACTCAACTCACAAGTTGACTGCAAAAACGTTAGTTCCTGCAGTCTACTTATGAGGAGCAGCTGTCTGGAGTGCAAGTGGGAGATCTCACAATCTCTTCTTTATCTGGAAAGATAGCGCCTGCCAGAATTAGCTTTCTGGTCACCAATCTCTGCTGCGATGATGTCCCCGCTCTTCAGGGACATCTAGTCCACTATAGATTCTCATCTGGAAGCAGAAATACAGTATTGTTCAAGCCTGCAAATGTATCCAAATGTCACTGACTTTGTTTTATGCTTATGGTGAAACTATTTTTTTAATGTGTTTATTTTTTGGGGATTAAGGAAGAATAAGCTCTGGCATTCATTCCTCCATTCTAACAGTGATGGAGGAAAACAAGAAAATACTGTATTTGTGAATATCCATATTTGTACACTATTTGAAAATCAGTGGCCTGTGTTGATGGTCACATATGACATATCCTGGCAATGTAACTTTTCTTTAATATAAAGAGTAAATTGCTGTCCTGTGTGGCTGTGTAACTTAAAACAATAAGGACACTGTCTGATGAAATCTGAGAGTGGGAGTAGAAAGGTGAAGGTAGAAAGGATTTGCTTCTTTACCTGTCATTTCAGTCAAATTTTCTCTATATGTGTAACAATAAAGATTCCATACATACTATGTGAATACGGTTAGTTTTAAAATACAATGACTATATTTAACTTGGTTACTTACAGTGCCCTTTTCATTATAGGTTCCTGAGTAAATACTTGGCAGACACTGTGTTTAAAATCCCACAGGGAACATTTGCATGCAGAAAGGTCAAATGCTGTTATCTGCTTTTTATAATTATAAAGAAAAATGCTTATAATTCCAGACAGCCATGACCTCCTTGTATAGGAATCTTGCTCCTTTCATAAGATTGCATGCTATTGATTTGGAGATATCAATGGGCTGTATTAATAATAAGCTCCACAATAACTCTTCATTTAGATACATTAATGGTTTTTGGGTTACTTTGTAATAGCTGGTCCATTAATATGTAATATCTTTCTAAATGGACAGAAAAACCTGCACTTACAGAAAGGTTCTTATGTGTAGGCTAGTCTGCATTTGAAAAAAAAACCTCTGCTATGTAACTATAATTAATGTAACATTCCAGAGCTTCAGCTGTAATATGCAGGAATTGATGAGGTTAGGAAACAGATTTAACCTTTAGAATCTTAAATCTGTCACCTGCCAAGCATAATGGAAAATTTAGCTTATCGGAGGAAAAGGCCAAGGTAGATAACAGTGGTAAAGCAATCTAATATTTTAAACTATTTTCAGGGAAACTAATGTAATAGGTTATCTGTTTCAGTTCTCCTAATAACCTGTCCTAATTCAAATAATCAGTTAATGTTTGGAAGCATTGCTCGAAGGTTATTGATGATAACTAGTTCATGAAATTGACTTCCAATAACTGCTGCTGATTTTCCCCCGGGTCAAGGAAAGGAGAGTTTACTATTAGTAAACACTGATCAGCTAAGAGATTTTCAATTTTTGAAATATTTTCACGACTTATCATGGGTTTTTAAGATACTTTGCCAGGAAGGATATAAAAGAATGTGGTCATGAGATTTGGGAAGGGAAAGGGTCACGAAGGCTGCAGTCAAAATTATAACTGGCCATGAGCTTTGTGCAATCAGCCAGGCAAGGAATGATATATCTCAGTACAGGTCTAGACAAACCTTAGGACAGCCACTAAATTGGGGCCCACTAATAAATCTCTGGGTGATTTGCAATTGATTAGCCAGACTGCCTGACCCCCACTGATTTAACAATAAAAGAAAATTTTCTTCAAGTTGAGGTTCACTCCTGGTGACTTCATGGACATGCTCAGGAAGTTTTCCTGGCGACACTACCAGTTTTCTGATGGTCTGTCATCCAAGTACTAACTGGTCTGACCTTGTTTAGCTTCTCAGGATCAGCCAAGATCAGCTAGGTACGGGAATTTGCGTTAGATAGCAAGAGTGAAAAAAAAAATCTCAGAAAATAATTAAATTGCTGATATCAAGAAACCCTGGAGAAAATAGGGATAGATTTGTGAGTAAAATACTTCGTTGGAAACTCCAGGTATGACTCCTTGGTTGCACTTTTATTCAAAGATAATTTGTTTAGCATACCTGTGTCTTCCTTACTGAGTTTGAATCTAGCTCCAATGAGAGGAATTTGGAAATGGTAAAAAATAGAATAGTTTCAATAAACCTTCATATCTGCCCACCTCTTTTTCTTCAGACTCTGGAGTGCCATGCTGAAAACTGAGGGAGCAGTTTCCCATCATTTTGATGTGAGAAATAGTAAAACTGGTAATAAGCCCTAGATTTGGTTTGTTATCATATTTCTACATCCTCCACCCCCAGCAGCCAACAACAGCTTCACCGCCCCCCCTCCACTAGACTGAGAAAAAGTGGAAAATCAGAGCATAACACTGCTTTGTTCTACTTTGCATCATTCCCACCCACACACCCCAAAAGAAAAAAGAATCACCCTCAGCCAACAAACTTGTCTATCCTTGCTTAAATAAACAAAAACAAATTACTTGAAAAGAAGCAGGAATGCAGCATGCACATTATTTGATCTAACCTTATATATTTTTGTGTATGCATGTTTTTTGTATTTGTGTGTTTTTGTGTATGTGAGAACGTTTTAGTGGAGAATACATTGTCTAAAACTGTTTGAAAGAATGCATATATGCATATAATGTTCCTTAGAGTTTGTGAGTCTGAATTGTGTACCTGTGCTTTTCTGCACTTATTTGTCTTAATAGCTTTTCTTGTGCTGCACAGTTCTGTTCACTGCAGGTTATTCTCATGTTCCTCTCCTTTCCTTTTCCCTCCCCTCCTGTCCCCTCCCTCCTCTCCTCATCAGATTTAAGATAAGATTTGGTCTTGCTTCAGTTACATTGCCCTCTAAGAATGTGAGAGAAAAGCAAGCTATGCATCTACTGCTTGGAATTCATCCAACTTCTTTAAGCAATTGGTATGGTCCATGTTGACCACAATGAAATATCTGTTAAGTAGACTAGTACAAGAGCCAAAGTTTACTATTCACTTCTGTTTTTCCCCACCTAGAAACAGGAGATTGGAAAGTATATGGAGCATTGTTCAAAGGGATACATAGATTTTTTTGTATAAATAAATACATATACAAGTATCTGATTTTTTTAATGACATAGTATTGAGGGATGGTAAGAATCAGTGAACCTGCTGTGACTATTATTTTATCTGGTAAATAAGCAACATGGGACCAGAAATAATGGGCATTTTATTTCTGATGCAGTAATCTTAAAATATATTTCTTTTTTAACCACTTTCTGGATCAATTTTCAGTAATTTAAAAATAATTATTTTTTCTTTTAGTAAAGCAGCATAGTCCAACATGGTGCCCTTGAGATATGTTGGACTATATATGCAATCACCTGGTCAGACTGGGGAAGCTGTAAAAAACAAAAGATCCCTGTCTTACACAAAGCAGGCAATAGTTATACAGTATAGTATGTGTCTAACATATTAAGTATAATTGCTTCATTTCCTGATAATTTGTAGTAAGTTTATATTATCTAACATACATTGTTCATTAACAAGATATATGGTGAAACCACATTGAGCAAAACCAACACATTTTGTTGTTGTAAGACTTCTTAAAATGCAGGCAACATCTTTTGGATGTAAGCTGTTAATTAATTTTGAAGCCCTACAGTGTGAGGCCCAATTCTTCTTATATAGAAAGAGTTTGGGGCACTCAAATATATATTTGATTGCCCAAAGTTCTTTCTGTGCAACCTTGTATCTAATATCCCAACACAGTAATCTAATTATTTCCATATATTCTAAATTTCCTTAGATACTTTGGGTAAATGAAATTCCAGTGCCTTGAAATCTTTTTGATTCCTTCACCTGGTTTTTCAGTGTTTCAATAGAATACATCACATTGACAAATCTGATGCAAGAAATGCAAGGAAATGAAGGACAAGTGTATTTGCCCCATTTCTTTCTGGTGCTATTCTAGATCTTGTCTCTATTCCACATTCATTTGATCATTTGAGATATTTTCAAAGCAGTGGATGAAATGATAAGAGCAGTCTCCTGATGCCTGACATATGTGGACTTCTAGGTTGCTCCAAAAAGAAACTGAAGTTTCCATATGGTCTGCTCAGATAACTGCAATTTATCAAATAATCTGATTCACATTTTGTGTGGTTGTGTTTGGTAGATGTTTATTGAACAAAATAAGTTGAAACGGCAAAGTCAGCTGCTGCAGCAAAATTCCACCCCTGATGAGCAGCTTTCAAAAGCTGTAGATGAAAATGCTAAGCTGACTCAAATGCTGGAGGAAGAGAGATTGCAACACCAGCAGAAGGTAAGAAAGCCTGCCCCCGCCTCAGCCATTTAATATTTTAGTGCAGTAAATCTCCCGATGATATATATTGGATCATGCTGAACACATCTTACACAGGTAGAATGTTACTTAGAAAGTTGAGTGTTTCGTATAATAAAAAAAAAAGTCCTTTTCCCAAAGATACAGGGTTAAGATTAAGCATTAAAGTTTCTGTTGCTTTGGAATTCTTTTTTTTTAATACATTTTTACAAGATGCAAAGGAAAGAGGAGATTGGGTCTTTCACTAGCAAGCCCATCCTGCCCTTTCTTACCAGTAGCCATTTTTTCTAGTAGCCATTTTTAATCCAAAGTGAAGATGTCTCAAGCAGGCAAAATAAAAAAAAAACAAGCCTCTCTTTTTTTTTTTCCCTTTTCATTTTAATAGCTCTTGATAGCTTTAGCCACAACAGTCATCACATCTCCATGGTAACTAAACATCATAGTCTGGTTCATTACCTTATCTTTTGTTATGTAAATTCTGCCAATTACATACAGTCTTTAAAAATAAACAACAAACATTCCCACACTGGACTGGTTCCTTTAACTGGCTTAGTGAAAATTACTAGCACTTTTGTCAAAATTAAAAATGATAAAAATAAAAATTGGAAAAAAGACTGTACCCTCATCCGTTTTAAAACTTTCTTACATCTTCTTTTAATTCAGCTTTTTGCAAAGAGTTCTTGAATCTTTAAATCAAAGTCTCTCTTTCTTGTTTTTTTTTGTAATCTCGAAAGAAGGTTTAACTCACCGCAAGGAGTCTTATCTTTGCCGCAGAGGAAATATCTCTTCATCTGTAATTAATTACTTCCCGAATTGATTAAGAAGTGGAGAAAGTAGGGCTTTAATGTCCATATTGTCTCCACTGTAGTTAGGAGCATAGATAGAATTCCAGGCCTCCTTGCAGCTCAACTCCCAAGCCGGCTACAAAAACGTTTCCATTTCTGCTGTTTACTTAGAAGGAACTACTGTCCGGAGCGCACATGGTTTATCTCATAATTTCCCTTTGATCCAGGGAGATTACATGATGGAATCTCTATGAAGGAGGAGATGGTGTGACGGAATGCAGTAGAGACCCAGGTTCTCAGGAAGGAGGAAGCACATTCCAGGAAGGAAAAGGAGGAGACAAGAGGCAACATAGTCCAGAGCAGGAATGTGGAAAAAGATACTTAAGATAGCTACTCCCTAGATTCTCTTACAGTCTATTAGGTTAACATAGTACAGATTTAGTCTGGCAAGATTCTGTCTATATGGTACAAGCAATAAAGAACTGAATTTGTTTGCCTGTTGTTCTTGGGCTGGGCCTGACATCACCTCCGAGCTGGCATTCTCAGCTTGGTGGCTCTCTGCGCCTTTGGAGAGCATCACCGCATCATAATTTCCCACCGGAAGCTCCCCTGTTGCTTTGGAATTCAAATATTTCTTCATCAAGCCTTCACAATAAGTGAATGAGTGCAGCTTGCTCACTGTAAATCATGGCCTTCCATGAACTGAGTAAACCTCTTGTTTTGAATGCTGGTATGTTAAACACATGGCAGGACATAATCCCAGGGTGTTTGGGGTATGCTTACTATTGTGCATCTATACAGTTTACTATTTAAAGTACTTGCAAAACCACATTTTGGTTCAGAAGAGACGTTGCTTAGTTTGAACACTATTTTAAACTGAAGGATCAAATCCTACTAAAGAAAGAAGTATGCCAGATAGACTAGTCTCCCAGGTGGTCTCCCAGAATCCTCATTAGATTCTTAAAACCATCTCTATTCATATGCTGAATTCAGGGAGATGTTTAAATTGTTTGTCCTATACTGTGATGGTCCATTTGTGCCAACATTAGACTATATTCTATAAACTTCAGCTGGAGCAAAATGCAGCAGCATGAGCAGTTATGTGTGTTTCTAGTAGAACACACGTTATACCTCTGCTTGGTGAGCTGCATTGGTTACCAGTTTGTTTCCTGGTCCAATTCGAGGTGCTGGTGTTGACCTTTAAAGCCCTTCATGGCATAGGGCCAAGTTATCTGAGGGACCGCCTCCCCCTGATTCCATCTGCCTGTCTTACCAGATCCAGCAGAGAGGGCATGTTACGGGTTCTGTCACCTAGGGAGCTACATCTGGCAGGCCCCAGGCAGCGGGACTTTTCTGCTGTGGTGCCTGTGCTGTGGAATCTTCTCCCCCCTGAAGTGAGGTTGGCCTCGTCATTGTTGAGCTCCCGGAGGTCCCTTAAGACCTGGTTCTGACAGCAGGTCTGGGGACCCTAAGGGACTGGGGAATGTGAGGTGGCTCCCTTATTTTTAACTTCCTTTTATTCTCTATTTTATTTGTTTTATATCTTTTTAATGTATTTTACTGTTTTTAGCTTTGTTGTATGCCACCCAGAGTCACCTGTGGTGAGATGGGCGGCTAAATAAATTGATTTAATAAATAATAAATAAATAATAATATTCTAAAAATGAATGGATTCAATCATTTAGCAACTGGCAGTTACTCAAGGAAATTAACATGCTTTAATATAAAACTAGGAACCAATTGCCTAGAGTCACTATAACTAGTAGGTTCAAATTAAAATGTCAGACTTTTGGCTCCTGCTTAAAATTGAAAATTATTCTTTTCCAAGCATAATTCTCATAGTCTCTTTAGCAAGGTTTGTTGAGAGGAAAAATGGGTAACAAGAATTCTAGCATCTGAACTGTTTTCCCTATAAAGCAAATATATCCTCAAAGGAAGTTAGGGTGCAGCCTTCTTTTCTTTTTTTAAACTCGCTTTCTGTGAACTGCCAGATCTTTTCATTGATAAGAAAAAAGTTTGCAAGTGATGTTTACATAACCACTCTTAAATCTTTATCACTCTGGGAACTTATAAGCTCCATAACAGAAGTTAGCTAGTACTTCCCAAAGAATTCCAAATGGTAGTCTTTTGTTTAAATAAGAAGTGTTTCTAAACAACAATATATTGGCTTGTCTTTCCACAGTGCATGCAGTTTGACTTTTCTTTCCTCTCTTGCAGTTTTATTCCTTGCCCCCAAATCTCTAGAGGATTTTGAGATCTGGGACATGTTTGGGAGAACCAAGGTGCTAGTGGTAGAAGGGAAAATAATCTTGACTATTCCACTGATAGAATTAAAAACTGTATACATGGTTTTGAATACATGGATATACCCCATTTCTAGTATATTCCTTTAATACTAATACAGTACTACACCATTGAATTCTATGTCAAAAATCAGATACTGAGTTTTGAGGAGTGCTTAGATAATATGTTAGATATTCATTGTAGTTTTACATTTGTCAATATTAGGTTAAAGAATTAGAGGAACAATTATCTAATGAAATTTTGCATAAAGAAATCAAGTCCCTTAAACAACAGCTAGAACTTCTAGAAGAAGAAAAAAAAGAATTAGAGGAGAAGTGTCAGAGTGCTGAAGAACAAATTAAGAACTTAAAGCATTCAGGTAAGCTAAATAAATAATTCTAACATGTTGATGATGTTCCTAATATTATTAACACATTCTTAACAGAAGTTAAGATGTTTGTGCGTAACATTAACTTTTTGTGTTATTTCATAACGTGCAGTCTGTAACATAATGGCAATTGTCAAGCTACATTTGCAATGAAAACATCAAGAATCTTCAGTAAATTTTGGTACATGGCTGATATTTAACCAGATTAAATTAATTGCATTTTGCTCCCACTGAAATCAATGAGATTTAAATTACAAATGACCAAGTCCTTTAATTTCAGTGGAATTGAAGTGCAATTCACCTGGTTTTGACCTTGTATATGTTTTGACATAGAATTGTGATTTGTGGTAGCATCCAGCGAAAGAGGACATTTCTGTAGCTACCTAAGTTGGAACACTCCAGAAGTGAAAGCCAGGAAGAGGTTTAAAAACTACAGAATGATGTTCTATCCCTGGAAATTATGAATATATTTTTTAAAATTAATATTTAGAACTTCACAGTCGAAAAGCAACAATTCCTATGGATGTGAAGGTTTTGTTCCTCTTGTTTTATGAGCCTTCATGTGACTGACATTTTAAAAAGTAAATGCTTTGTCAAAGGCTATGCAGAAGAAATTAGCTTTGCAACTCCCATGGGTGTTAATGGCTAAAATCCATGGGAACTGTGTGGCTAATTCCCTGCACATCAGGCTAAACATTTACCCCTCACTATCTAACTGTTGAAGCTGTCTGAGTTGCTGGCTATTATTTGTCCAGTATATAGGCTAAAACAAGACAGCAGAAGCACTGAAAAAACCACTTAGACTACATACAGTATAAATCAACTACTGTGATTTAGTTGTTACCAAAGAATTATTTACCAGGATGGTGCCTGACCAGCTTACAGCATCGTACCTATTAAGTGCTAAAAACTGTAATTTACTACTCTTTATCTAAGATTGCCATTTCTTAATAAATTCAAAATACAGTTACCAGCAGGGGAAGTACTGTTTAACTATCCTAAAGCAGCTGGATTATGTGGATGGAAAATGTCAAAAGAAAAACATACAAATGCCTTTGTGTAAGGTCCTAAAACTGTAGTGATGTGTGTTAAATTAATCACAGGCTTGTAAGGTTAGTGGAAAACCTATGGAAATTGTCAAGGAGACTCACCCAGGGACCACTGTAGGACATGAAATAAATTATTTGAGTATGTGTACTGACTATATTGCAACATGATGGCATTTCTTAATGACTTCTCAATTCAGTTATGATCTGAATACTAAAAATAGTGACTGTTTAGCAAATCAAAAACTGGGTAGAAAGAACCTAGTAATGATTCTTAAGAGTTTTTTTTTAAGTACTGTTATGTCTACTGAAGCAGAGTCTTATAAAATATGAGTACACAAAATCAATAAATCAGTACTAAGATGTTTCATTGTAAGAATCAAAGCTGTTGCTTCTGTTTATCTGTATATCATCCTATCAGATGATCTAGAATTATCTCTAAATTCAGCAGTATGGTTTAGCAGAAGGTGAAACAATTACAAAAAAATAACATGGAGGTTTCCTGATACTAAGTCTGTGCTGTGCTTTGGATTCAAAGTGCTTCAGAGCAAGTAGAGGCTTCACACAGCATCTTTCTTCAGTTTATTAGAGTGGGTGAGTTGTATCTTCTCCAGGATTATGTCTATATACACAGATCGTGTAAAAGCATAAGGTAATGGAAAACCTTTGGCACTCTAATTTGTAGAGATGCTCAGTAAAAAAAAAAAATGCTGCCCAGTCTTAACATCAATTAGCTCATTGATTAGCAGATGATTTTATTTGATAAAAAATTATTTTATTTTACCAAACCTTTGTACTTACCATTTTAAAATATGTATGTATAAAAGCACCTTAGGTGAGGATTCAGTTCTCTCTCTATACAGTTGATGAGCTTGAAAAACGAATATATCAGTCAGAAAATCCAGTACCACCTCCACCTCCACCTCTACCACCTCCACTTCCACCTCCTCCAAATCCAATAAAGTAAGTACCATACATATTGCAATATAAACATGTTGCTTAGACATAAGTAAATGCTCCTTATGGTAATTCTAAGTGTAAGAAGAATAACAAGATTATAAGTTTCACATGTAATGTGGCTTTCAGTGAGTTTGAGGCAAGGTGATGGTACACGACAGGCAATCAAGTGCTTAATTTCTGGTGACCTTGGCCAAATCGTTAGCTCTCCACAGTGTGCCAGTTCAATCTGATAAAAGAGAAAACTGGCTTGGGACAAAGAAAAGGGGATATCAAAAGAATGAGGGAAGGACAAAAGGGGTATGAGAACATTTTTAAAAAGGATGTCAGAAAGAGAACTGGTATCTCTCCCACTTTTGACTCTGAGCCCATCCTTAGCTTGAGTCAGCCTTACCAAATGTGTTTCCCCCCAAAATTAGGGCTCGAGAGAATATATATAGCAACAATAACAACAAAAATGAGCTACCTCTGTCCTATATGTTTTTGACTACAAACTATAAAAACCAGCCAGCGTGGCCAATATTCAGAAATGGTAGCAATTATAGTCCAAAAACATTGGAATGATAATGTGGCCTAGGTTTGAATGATAGATTAAGATTTCATAGAACACAATCAGTCAAGAATTATTTCACCACAGACGAAGTTAGTTTTGTTGACAACAAGCCAATTATAGTTTTCCTGCTACTAAGAGAATACCATAATAGTGAGATGGAGTGAGATCACGCTTATTAGGACTGCAGTTAAAGTAATAAACTGCTAAGTTTGGGGGGCATGGTCACCTATATAATTGTAAGCAAAGCTATTATTTTAAAAGATGATACCGGTTTTTGAGGTACGTACCTATACAAGAGAAAAAATACCTAGAAGAAACAATTCTGTGCATCTTCTGCGATGAAAATGCAGTAAAAGTAGGATTTTATCTCAATCCTGTTGAGTAACACTGTATTATTATAGTTAATGAAGATTTGACATGACCTCCCATGTCATATATGGTAACAAAACAGAAGTTGAAAAAGTGTTTCAGTGCTAGCTTGATAAGTGCTTGGTTTTAATAAACACTGTATATAGATTTAAGTGAAAGAACCAAGTTATTTTCCCATCAGTTTCCTTCAGGGTTCAGTCTTGCCCTTGCTTTTCAACCTCTTCAGCCATCTACTAATAGATACTTCTTATTTAACAGTTCTTTTATGTACCTCTTTCTGCTTCTTAAATCAGTCTGGATTTTCATGTACTTAATATTCAAGCCTTTTTATTTCACACAAAAACCATGTCCTTTAATTCTTCCAAGGTTAATGCTGATATTGTGTCTCTACTTTTAGTCTCTTTTGAATTTTTCTGTGCCCAGATCAAGTGGCTATCAGCTGAGCCTTTTACTAGGACTGCCATTTCAGAAATCAAATCAATAATACAATTGCAAATTATAAAATTAAAAATGGCAAAGCATGGCCTTTTAAAGGATACATTTTATATCATTCAGTGAATATAAATTAAAGGTATTTTAATTTAGACCACACTATGTAGTTACAGTTGCTTCTGAAACCTCATATAACAAGATTTTTCATGGCACATTTAAAAAAAAACAAACCCTTTCAGGTCTTCATTAGGCAAGCTGAGATGGCCAGTGACAATCTTGCAGTTAAATGTCTCTCATGTTCAGAGCAGGAGAAGGTGGATCAAAGGCTTATCTTTCTCTAAACCTGGGGTGGGCATCCACTTGGTGGTCTCTTTGTGAAGCTGAGGCCCTCAATGGACAGGAGCTTGCAAAACAGGGTGGAGCCACATCAAACAAAGAGCAAGACTAGGATCTCCATTTTTTATGTAGTTTTTTGGAGGAGTACTCTTCTTTTCTCTTCTCTTTCTGCCCCATTATCTTTTTAAGACCTACACTACAGCTTTCATGTGTTTTTTGCCTCAATATTTTTAACAATCCCATGCCTAACTTTTAGTAGGCAGGTCCAAGGACTCATAAACAATCAGTTTGGGAACTGCCTATGATTCTGGAGGCCATAGCTGTCTACTCCCCTTTAAATTACAATATTTAGACAGAAATTACACTGCGCTACAGTAATTAGAAAGAAAAGTTCAGATACAACCAAACTAGGTGAGATGTTTGTCTTGTTTTTGTCTATGTACATAAAAAAAAATAAATGGGTGTAGCAGGGTGAATAGGGCAGATTAGAGCCATGAAATGAGGAAGAGCCCCCAAATAAAGTATTGAAGCATGTGGTAACATCTCATCTCTGGTGTTTCTGAGTTTTTAAAATAACTTGATTAGCAGCAATCCATTTCTAGGCAAAATTCAAAGTAAGGAGAACAAAAAGAGACATTATAAAACAGGGTACAGGATGGTGAATCCCTGAAGAGCAGAGTGGGGCATCGTATGATTGATTGTTCTTCCTCACTTTCCTTCATCCTAGCAGCTTGAAACATTGCTGTTATGTCTCTCACTTTGGCAAAAGCCAGTTTCTGCATTTTAGGATTAGCACCTGGTTGGCAGTGCAGGTAGGATAACTAGGTCTGTCAAGACCTATTCTGGTACAGGAGGCTGGTATCCTACCCATGCTGCATAGGCTATGCCAAAATAATGTGGCAAACAGCTGACAATCCTGGATAAATTTTCTGAATATTTTTTTGGCATCTTCTCCCTTGTGCAAGAGAACTGGACCAACAGATTGCTGAGCAGTTCCGAGTCTTTGGGGAGCCTTTGGTTTAAAGGATTGCAGCATTTTCAGTGGAATGGATTTGGTTTCCTAAGCCCTGGAATTTTCTTGGAAGACCCAGGTTTTCATTGCTGGCCCCTTGGCTGATCACGTTGGGAGTTTCAGCACCTTCAGTTTTCAAAACATCAAGTTCTTCCTCCTAGATGAAGTTTTCTAGGTGCTAGAACAGAGCTGCACTGATTTACCAAACACTTGGAAGTCATCCTAGCAGCAGTTCCATACAGCAGGCAGACAATGGTTTTTATTGCCACCCTAATAGATAACATTGAATGATCATTCATTGAATGATCATTCAGAAGGTTGCAATGAACAAACTTTTCTTCTGGTAATCCACATCTGAAGTCCAGACAGTGGGGCAGCTTGACTAGCATTACCTGCTGGTGCCCAAGAAAGTCAGCGATGCTTATTTGATCCATCTGTGGTGAAGTGAAGCAGGCCATCACCCAGCCATGGTGGTAAAAGACACTTTTATGGGAAAAGATCCACTTGAATGCTCTACAACTTGGCAACTTGGCTATCTTACTCCTAGAAATACATATTCGGGGGAGGGGGGAACACATCTTGTAACACTAGTACTTCGAAGGATTGAGAAAAGAAGTGTGAATCCCAAAAAGAAATTTTGAAAAATGTGCTTAGCTGTCTAGAGGATATAGTCTTTTGGGCTTTCTTCTTTCTCCAGAACCAAGGCTTTTTGCTGGGTTGGGCTGTTAAAGACAGCCTCTCTTTCCAAGTGATAGCTTCTCTCCCATACCACCAGCCTTCAAATTTCACCAAGCAGTGGTACCACCAGCAAATTCTGGGGTTTTGTGGATTGGATTCTTTCAATGGAAGCAGGTGCTTAGCTTTTGGGACCAGCATCTTGTGGCCAGAGAAATGTTTGCTGGTAAACCATGTCTTTTCAATAAATTCTTTGCTGTACTGAGCAGGAAAAAAGAACAGAAGGGATGTTCCCATGCTAGGAGCATGGATCAAGAATTTGACAGAACAAAATAGGATTGTTCCTTATAAAAGTGGTAAAAATGTGCTTGGCTGAAGCATGGCAAACTTGATAGGATGTCTTTAAACTGAATTCTGGGGTGGTTAAAGATGAAAACTCTGAAGAAAGAGTCTCAGATAAAGCCTTGTATGTTTAAGAAGGAAGTGAGAGAGTTACTATAATAGGAGTTAATCAACGATTCAATGAAAAATCAGTTTAAAAAAATTGGCTCGCAGAATTCCTCTTATTCAATATCTAACACTAATGTGTAGAGTATTGGAAATAAGCAAAGCGAGCTTGAGTTGCCCTGTAATTCAGTCACTTTGAATTCTTTGTGGCCCAGTCATTTCCCCAGATTTTTCTGTTAACTGCTTCTTCGAGTTTTGACAATCTCATACTTATGTCAGTGATAGTTTCTAATCTCCTTGTCTTTGGTAGGCCTTTTTTCAATTGCCTGTGATTTTTCCAAGCACCAATACTTCCTGCAAAGACTCTTGTCTTAGCATTAGGTGTCCAAAATATTTAAGCTGTAGTTTCATTATTAGTGCTCCCAATGAGTAGTCTGTTTTTACTTCATCTGGTTTTTCTTGCAGTCTATGATATTTTCAACAATTTTCTCCAGCACCACAATTCAAAGGCATCATTTTTTCTTTGTTCAGCTTTTCTGATAATCCAGCTTTCACAGATATATGTTACAACTGGGAAAACCATAGCCCTGACAACATGTACCGTTATAGTCAGTGTGATGTCTCTGCTCTTTAATATCTTGTCTAAATTTGTAATAGTCTTTTTTCTAAGTAGCAGACATTACTTTATTTTATGGCTACAGTCACCAAGCCTTTTTAAACCTAGGAACATAAAGTCTGCTACTATTTCAGTTTCCCTTCTACCAATTGACACTGAGTTGGCATTGCCCATTGATGTAATTTTAGTTTTAAAAAAATTGAGCAGCAGATTAACCTTTTCACTGTTTTCTTTTACATTCTGTAAGAGATTCCTTAAGTCTTCCTCATTTCCATCCACATTGTGGTATCATCAACATATTGTTGATGTTTCTTCTGACAACTTTAATTCCAGTTTCTATTTCTTCTATTACAGCATTTTTCATAATCCATTTTGCATTTATGGTAAATAAATAAACTATGTACAACTTTGGCACACTCCCAATTTTGAATCATTTAGTTGCTCCATATGTCACTGCAACTGTTGCTGTCTGGTCATCATACAGCTTGAGTATAGAAGGCAAATGTCATAGGTGTAGTAGACATCTAGTGGGAAGACACCTGTGATTGAAAAATAGAGATGCAATAGAAGAATGTAAGAGTAGCACTGTATGTTAAAAGTAACCACACCTGAACAAAATCCAAGTGACTGAATTTGGCAACACTATAGAGAACATACTGTATAGGTTAAAAAAAAGTGAAGAGACAAATGATAGTAGTGCTACTGTTGGTGCCAACTATTGACCAACCTACCAAGAAGCAGGTGTGAATGTGTTTATAGTTCTTATTTAAAGAAGCATGCAGTAGTAGTGATGGGTAACTAATTATCTTGACATAAATTTGGAAGCAAACTCTGTCCAGTATGGAAATTCCTGACTCTTCTTGCTGACAACTTTCTTCCTCAGAACATAGAAGATGATCAGCTATCCATGATTTGATACTAACCTAAGCAAGACATAGTTGATGAAGTGGAAGTAACAGTGTTCTCCCTTCACATAAGGCAATCATAAATGCAGTCAACTGTCATATGTACCCAAGACACTAAAAACAGGGGAGATAGGAGAAAAGTCAAAGATGAGCCAAATCACTTCAGGAAGGTTTTACAGCAAGGATTTCTATAGATGGAATTGACAATGGCTACAGACCAGCATTATTCTAGCAACTTTAATGGTCATAGGTTGCTTTCTAAATACTAGAAACATCCATTATATTATCCAGTATATACGTAACAGATATTGTGCTATTGTCCTGGCTTGCAGGATAAGATATGGTTAGAACATAACTTTCCTGATTGTTTAATGTAAAAAACCAAAATGCTGGTCTATTTCAATTTAAGCAGCATGACACCATCACACTATTTAACTTTTATACTTTGGAGGAGTTCTCACAGTTCTAAAGTCTACTTATCCTCTCAATGTTGCAGGCAGCTCGGATTGTTTCAAAACTTCTGGATTTATGTATTCATCATTCACTTGTTATTCAACATTTTGAATGATACTCAAGAGAACCTGGTTCACATACTTAATAATAATGTTTTCCCCCTTTTAAAAGCCTTTAAAAAAAAAGAAAAGAAATTACAACAAACACCTCATATTTGATTAAATATTGACTTGGCAGTGCCTGTTTAAAATTAATATCATGCTTTGTAGACTGAATGGCAAGCATAGATACTGTGAGGGCTTTATTTTCCATTCTCATTTTGTTTGTTTACCAGTAGGCCTGTTCCAACAAACACATACTGTAGAAAGGAGGGGACGTTATAGAGGTATCCTGCTGGGTAACATTATTCTCTGGAGAGTAATGTGTCACGTTAACATTCTAACCCTTCAATTTTTTATTGTGTGAGAAAGCTTTATTTTGTCACACATGTCACTGTGCCATGTTACCTTTTTAATATTCAGATCTTGAGTGTTTTGCACTATGCCTTGTCAACAGCAAGAGCAAAATAAATAATACACAGGCTGTATTTTTAGGAGGTGTGACATTTCTGTCTCAACCTGGCAATGTTTGAACACTCATCAATAAAAGCACTAGCTGTTTGTTGGCTAATGCCAGTTCTTTTCACCAATGCATGTCATAGAAATAGGCCCCAATCCCAGAAGTATTTATGTTCTAGTGATGGCGGGACTATAGGTGGCTAAGATCCAAAAAACTCTTTTTGTAAGTACTGGGGTCATGTTCAAGAGAAAGCTGTGTGACTGTCTCCATCTTCTCTTTCTGAAAGGTCTCTGATGTCAATGATTCGTAAGAAGTCTCATCCAAACAGCAATCTGGCCAAAAAAGAAAAGGCGTCTCAGCAACAATCAGGTATAGTGTATTTAAAATGAATCATTCTGTCACAGCAGTTGCACAATATTGTGCCTTCTAGGCACTTTAAATAAAATAAAACCAATTTTAAGAACATTCCTATTCACTGAAAGCCAACACAAACAAGCAGGGGGTTTTGCTATGAATAATTGTGGTGGTGGTCCCAAAAATGTAAAATACAACATTTCTAAATCCCAAGGGGGCAGATTCTGCTGGGAGGCACAGCCTATCTAATATACTCAAGCTGAGTTTCTGTGCTTGATCAGTATGCGTAACCTTGCTTCTACCTGCTGATTTCTTCAGACTGATTCCTTGTGATAAACAATCAGGTAATCACAGCATCAGATTCCAAACATCTTTCTTTCTGTGCAATTGTGTTATGGCAGACCATAGAATTACAAATTAGAAGCGCTCCTATTGTGGGATCCACAACAGAACAACATGCAATCCTAGAGGCCTGGTGTGTCTGCCAGGCTGTCTAGTCTTCACACCAGTTTTCTTGCCTTAGAAAACAATCTCTGTGCCACTCTTCATTATGCTAATAGTTTTTTTTACCAAGCCTTGATTATATATCCCAACTTCCGTTCTGATTGGAGAGCTGCAGGCCTTTAAATAGGCAGGACAGGAAAGAGATGTGATGGATGTAAAAGGTGTGCTACAGATTAAGAAAGGCCATGGGGAAGAGAGGGAGGATGGAAGACAGTGTAGACAGGGTTCTGAAAAGGATAAAGAAAGAGCAAGGGGAGCCACAGAGTGGTAAAAAGTGGGAAGGAGAGATGGTATGTCAATTCTCTGTATTTTTGTAGTTTGTAATCTTGTATTTTGCTAGATACCACTCTGAAGTCTTGGCTCCAGGGGTTCCATTTTTGTTTTGTATTTTGTTTTGGGAAACACTGGAAGTTGCCAGGAGCAAAAGATTTTGATACTTTTGTCTGTCTACTTCTATTCCTGATTGAATGAAATTCTTCTCTTTCACTAATTAGATTCAAGCACCTGTTTCCTAAGAAATGATATAATTATTTACCTAGGATTCCCAAAGAGCATTTAGATTTCTGTATCATTTTGAGTTACCACTTCTTTGTGTAGACAGTCAGGGTCGAAAGCATCTGCTGCTTCTCCAAAGGGAGCAGTATCTCTGCTCTCCAGACTTAACATGTCAAAACCACAGTGAAAAATATAGACTATGATTAAATATAAAGATGAAATTAATGACAACCCATGCAGCAATCAGTATTAAACGTACAATAAAGATATTGAAGCAATGGATAACTTCTGCCTTTTATCAACAATAAAGGAAACAGCAGTCAAGAAATATGCCATAGGCTAGCACTTGGTAAGGTAGCAATGAAGGCCTTGGAAACGATACTCAACCAAGATCAGAATTGTGGAAACAATAGTTTTTCTTGTGACACTCTATGGAAGCAAAAGTTGGACTTTGAAAAAGCAGGACAAAACAGTATTCATACTTTTGAACTTTGGTATTGGAGAAGACTTCTGAGAATATCATGGGTCGCTAAGAGAACAAATAAAAGGATCATAGAACAAACTAATTCAGAAGTCTGACTTAAGTCATAACTTATGTTATGCCAAGTCCTAGTTCTTTTGAGAAGTTTATAATGCTGGGAAAAGTGGAAGGAAAGAAAAGAAGGGGGAGATGGGTAGCATATAAATTTAATAATAAATAATAAAAAAGAAGAGGACCAGCAGCAAGGTGGATGGACTCCATTACACCAGTGATGGATATGCTGTTGAAAGACCTGAAGTGCCAGGTCGGGGACAGATCATCCTGGAGAAGATTTGTGTGGTTGCTAAATGGCACTTAATTACTTGATGGCACTTAATTACAGATAGTCCCCAGGTTAAGAGCACCTGGTTTAGGTATGAAACATAGTTAAGAACAGAGTCTACTGTAGCAAAATTTGAGTTAAATACACAATATTTCGAGTTAAATACACAATGGTTTGAGTTAATTACACAGTACTACTTTTACAGTATTATACAATAATACTGTTCCAGCTTACATTCAAATTTAACTTAAGGACAGACAGACCTTGGGAGCAGAATTCATTCTTAAACTGGGGACTACCTGTAATCAAAATCCAGTAGCAGAGAACTCCTTCCGCACAGCACTTATGTTATATTTCACACACCTAACTTTCTTTTTTTGCTGCACTCTGTATCTAGATAGTGAGAATCATTGGTACAGGCCTTCTTTAATGTGATTTGGTCAGTCCATTCAGACCACTGAGAAATATTCTCCACCTCTAGCTGTATTCAAAGAACTCAGCTTGTAATGATGCATGACACAACCTTTTCTGCATGTACACACATTTGCTGATTTTATTTTTACTTTATTTTGGGAACAGGAGAAGTAACAGATCTGAAGAGACAAGCTGTGGAAGAAATGATGGATAGAATTAAAAAAGGAGTTCACCTTAGGCCTGTTAATCAGACCAACCGTTTTAGGACAAAGGTTGGTAGTTAATAATCTACATAAAAAATGAGGGAGGGGGTTACTTCTATAGAAATTGACTATTCTTATAACTGTATGTTTCTTGTTATTAATATCCTATCTGCCCTGATCCCACGGTCATCCATATTCAAAATACTAAGAATGCATCAGCTGATTCATGTGCTTCCCTTTTCTGATATGAGAATCCTTAGATATGAATAAGATTCTAGTACTCGGAATACAAAGTCCTGATTCTGGTAGCTGGACCAGCTCCTAGCACATATAGAGTAAGCAATGTATAGTGAAAATATGTGTATGATTAAAATGAGTTCAGTTATTTAAATAGGAGATCTAGATGGACAGTTGGAGGCCTAGTGAAACAATCTATGGCTACTATTATTATTAGAAACTGTATAGATATTACTTTTTAAACAATTGTGGATTCTGTCACTCACCTGTCTCAGAACCTCTTCACCTGCCCCATAGGCTGGCTGTGAAGAAAAGTTTTGTTATGTTTCGGGGAGAGTGGAAACCACCAGCATTGTGATTCATTCTGTATTATTACAGTTAAATATAGTCATACTTGAACAAGCTATTAGAACATTCTTTTTTTTTACCAGAAATATTACAGACATATAATAAAAAAGCCTGCCTACCTGTCTACCTGCCTTTTTCCCCTTTCCTGCCTTCCTGCCTTCCTTCCCAACTTTATACTATTAAGATTCACTTAAGATCCAACTGCTGTAGTCCAAAATCTTATACTTCAAAATAAGAACTTCCTTGTGGAATCCTACTTTTATTTTTATCTCCACAGATGTGATTTATTTCTTGCTGACTCTTGAATATTTTATTCAGCATCTGCAAAATCAGATTATCTAGACAAGTGTTTTGTTTTTAATTACAGCAAGAAGTGGCCAAACCCTGTGAAAATGCAATGAAAGAGCTAAAAGGAATACTGGTAAATTGGACTGGGGTCTGGCAGGGTAGGGGTGGAGATGGGGTGGAGAGAGGCAGGGAGGCCAACTGTGATTTTTTTTCCCCTGTAAAACCTTGATTATATTTGGCATATGTAAAAAAAAGATGCAAACAGACGTCAGAAGATCTGTGGGTGTCTCTTAATTTCATCAGTTTCTGTGGGGCTTTTACAGAGACAACCTGGTATCCCTTTTCCATGTAAAGACCTCAGCTTGTAGATTGAATAAGCATCTCAGTACTAGCTATAATAAGATACAAACTGCTCCTTGTACATCTTTTCTGTACTGGAACTAAAAAGAGCACTTTATAAAACCAACTTCTAACATGCTCACAAGCCTAGTCATTAGCACAGTGAGATGGGAAGAATAGGATTGGGGGACATAAAGCAAAATACTTATATGTATGTTGTTACTGTGCTAATTATGCATTTTATGTTGGCCTCTGTATAATTGTGGTAAACAAAGTGATATTAATTTGTTCCATTTCAAGCTCAATGTAAAACAGCTTACGTTATTTGCTTTGCTACTAGATCTGTAGCATGAGCACAATAGCAAGGACTGATTTGCTAATAATATGACTGCTCTGTTAAATTCAAAGAACTAACAAAATGCAGGATTTAACTTAATTGGAGGAAACATTGGGAATTAAATGCTGTTTTCCTTAAGTCTTTAAAGATGTGCCAATTTTAAGAATTATATCCTGTGTTTTCATTTTCTTTCATAGTCATTTTCGACAGAATGTAGGCATAATCCAAACTGCATATGTGTAAGGTGTTTTATTTTGTGCTGCCATCATACCATGGTCTATAATATTGGAAGAAATTTGGAGTAAGGAGGGATAGGGTTTGAAAACCATACTGTACCTCACTAGAGCTTGAAAAGTTGAGTGAGATGGGGCAGAGAAATTGTCAACAGTGGAGTTATTCTCAGTTTGCAACTAGTCAGAAATGTAAGTTTCAGGAGGGATGCTTGGCCATCTATACCCTGTTCATTTTTTAATTAGTGGCATCTGTGTTTTGGACATCAATTTCCATAATCCCTAGCCATCAATGGCTGATCATGCTTCTGAATTCTGAGACTGGTAGACATTTATTTATTTGTTTATTTGTTTGTTTGTTTGTTTAATTAATTAATTAATTAATTTGTGTGCATATAGAAGGAATCATGAATCTTGGTATCTCTCAGACAAGAAGTCCTTTTTAAAGCTGCTTAACACCTAAGCCATCAACAATTAATTCTTTCTTAGAAATGGATGGTGTGGGGTTTATTTAAGATCACCAGTAAGTTCTCTTGATTCTCATATTGGTCATTTTTCACTGACATATTTTGTTACAGGAGACTTTGAATACATCTGCAAGTTCAAGAAGTTTAAAATCCCTTGACACATACAGTGATGAAACAGAATTAGAACGAATTTTGAGGCTCAGAAAAGTGACAACTGATCAAGATAGTAGCAGTAAGTAATGGAGATGTTTTCAGAACCTGCAACTGAAGTATGTTACATTTTCAGTGCTGTTCCAAAGATCCATGTGACTTTCTTGTGAAACTTGAATATTCAAGTCCTCATTATCTGGCAGAGCTCTGATCACATTTCCAGCTGATTCATGTTCTCATAATAGCTGCACTCTTAACATCAAAGTGTTGGTTAGTAAACCATCGAATTAAGCAAGCTCTTGCTCCAGTATTTAGACATTGACATGAAAGCTGCTGTGACTTTTTCAACTAATATGACCTTTTTCAGTTCCTAAGATGAGCGCATACATTAACACTTGGATATCATATTCATAATAGCAAACTGATGTCAGTATGGCCTGCACATCAATACATTTTGTGACATTTAGAAAGATGACTTCTAAAACAACTTAGTCCTAAATCATTTGGGGCAGGTTATTTGAAGGGCTGTTTGCAGCCATACAAATGTGCCTCACCTTGAGATGCTCTTCAAAAGCCTTTTTTGTAAATTTAGCATCAAATACTGTCAGATTGGCTGCTATTGAATAAAAGATCAGTGAAATTCCTTCACGTGTATCCTTACTGTGCTTTCATTATTTAATTAATACATCTTTATCCTGAAATATCTTGAGGCGGTTTATAATACAAAGAGAAGTAAAATAAATAATAGAACAGTACTTAGTGCAATATAAAACCAATATTCAACTAAATATGTTCATTAAAGTGTGGAGGAAAAGAAGGAAAAAAAATCTCCACATTTGTACTAGGGAGGCCTGGAGAGAGGTTAAGTTTTCAAAGGTGCCTAAACATAGCATGGAAAGCACTTCTTAAATTTCAGAGGAAGAAGAAAAGAGCAGCACTCCAGAAAAGGGCTGCTAATAACAAGCCATCAGATGGCATTCAGAAGCTCACAGCACAGATAGCAGGATCCTCAACCAAGGCTGTGTATCTACTGGGATAGGCAGTCTGTTTGGTGTCCTGGTCCCACTACATGTCCTAATCAAAATATTGAACCAGGCTTAGTAGCTAGTTGTTAGCCGGTGCAGTTTCTTCAACAAAGGTGTAACGTCTTCAGGGCCAGGTGCCCCATTCACCAGCCTGGTGACCACATTTTGCACCATTTTCAACCAGGAATAAGGTATAAGCATAAGGTATGTACAGAGTACATTACAGTAATTTAAACATGAGGTTATCAGTACAAGAATAATTGTAGCTAGACTACCTCTGGTCAGGAAAAGGTGTAGTTGGTGTACCAGCCAAAGCTGGCAGTAGGCACTACTAGCCACAGAGCTCATTTGGATCTCCAGTGACAATTATGATTCCAAGTGCACCCCATTTAGAACAAGTAAACTCCCAGTTTCCAAACTCAGGAGCCACTGACTTACCCGTGTCAGGATACATTATTAGTTTTTTGGCCCTCATCTACCCTATTGCTGCATCTAAACAGTGGTTCAGAATATGCACAATCTCTCCTGATTCAGATATTAATGACACATGGCTTCAAGATCTCCAATGACTGCTCCCAATGGTTTGATGTAGATTTTAAATTATGTTGGAGACAAAATAATGTCTTGTGGCACTCTGCAGCATAGCTGCCAGAGTGTAAAGGCACAGCTATCTAGTACTACTTTCTGAGACCATCCGTGTAAATAGGAGTGGAGCTACTGTAGTACCATGCCCCTAGTCCCCAGCTCCCAGAGATGGTCTAGGAGAATACACGATCAGTTATATTGAAAGCTGCTGAGAGATCAAGCAGGAACAGCAATGTTGCACTCCTTCTTTCATTTTCCCACAAGGAGTTATCAATCAATGTGATCATGGCCTTTCCAGTATTATTGGCTTCATTAGCTTTTAAGCAGACCTTAACACCTTTGGGTTTCTATTTGCTTTAACTTAAGCAATACTAGAACTGGAATTTGAAATGAATAATTGGTGGTGCTGGGGTGTTATTTGCTTCTGATTTGATTTATGCAAATTGCTGTGCAGAACTGTTGTATTCTATAGTTTTTTTGTTGTTTCTATAAGCCACCTTAGGAGGATGTTGTTCTGAAAGATGGCAAATAAAAAAAATGAAGTAGGTAAGTAGTCAGGAAATAAGTTTTCTATTTTTTTCAGATAATAGATGTAAGTGCAACCCCCCCCCCCATGCCCCTGGTCCATTACTGTGCATATCCAAATAATGCAAATATGAAAGGGGAAGTGAAAATGGCATGTTGGATGGATGTTGGTCTACAAGAAAAGTAAACAAATCTTTTTTCAGGACATTTTTTGATACAGCACCACTTATTTTTTCATACAAATAACAATATTTCCTAAAGTATGTGGTTCAGATTGATAAAATGTTGTTGTAGAAAACGTGGTCTTTGAGGCCCATTGATTTGAGTTGCATTGGCCACTCTTAAAAAGTAGTATCTGTTGATAAAAGTAGGGACCAAAAAGTATCAAAGGATACTGGTTGTAGGTAAACTTCAAAGTATCTGCTTAACCAGACTCTGAGTCTTTAGCCATGGTCATCACTCTAACTTTGGGGAAACAGCTCTATTTGATAATAAGCATGTTCCTCTCTCCACAATATTTATATAGTGTATCCGAGAGACTTGGCAAAAATTAGTAAATTATGTAGTTGAATTAATTATCTTATTCCTGAGGCTAAAGGTATATTAGCAGGAGATCTGAATTCTGCAAATGATATAAATGATCTGCATTTGTATGCCCAATGTAAGCATTACAGGTATTTAGAGATTTGAGCTATACCAACAACATGTAATACAAATGCCGGACTCTTTTTCATTTCAGATCCAACTGGAACTTTGGCTACTTCTGAATCCAAATCTATGCCAGTGTTGGGTTCCATTGAACTGACTAAAAAATATTTAGCAGCAGACTTCAGTACCAAATCTTCAGGGCTGGATGAACAGGGTCATAAAATGGTCAAAAGCACAAGTTCTGCGATTGCCACTCAGTAAGTAGTAACTTTGGTTGATGCCTCCAAATGCTACATACTTCATAGTTTCTGAACTATTTTATTTGTACCAGATTTTAGAAGTTTTTGGAACCCTTGTCTTATTCTAGGCAATGAAAATTCATAATGGTCTGCATGTATATTACAGTGATGACATGAACCTGTGCACTTGAAACTTTCTGTGCACTTGAAACTTTCAAAAATTTCATAATTGTTGATTTTGTATTTATTTTGTGTGATGCTCCTTTTGTTGATAACTATTCTTTATGGATTACAAGACTTTTACCAAGTAAATAAAAATGAGTATGCATAGCTTCACTATTTACATAGTAGGGAACATTCCAAATATTAAGCTAATTCCAGAAATACATACTCAACAGCTCCTCTTAAAGACTACATATAATTGTTCCATTTATTTTGAAAAATTAATTTTGTTCCAAGATCATTGGCATATATTATCTAACATATCTTAGATATGTTGCCTGGCTTCAAGTAGTCACTCTCTAGAGTTTTGTATCAGTTCTTTTCTGGGCCTCTAATATAGAGGTATCTTATACCAGCTGGGGGGACGCGGTGGTGTAGCGGCTTAATGATGCTGAAAGTTGCCAGCCAGAAATGGTCGACGCTTCAGCGGTTCGAGTCCAGCCTTCGCATTAACAGGGTGAGCTCCTGTTACCTCCCCAGTTCCTGTCAACCCAATAGTTCGAAAACTCATGTGAGTAGATAAATGGGTACTCTCACTCCGGTGGGAGGAAAAATGCTGGCGGTGCCTTGCAAAAGGAGTCGGCAGCAGTTGCCGGTAAGCGCGAAAAACCGCGCGCGCCCAAAAAGGGCGCAAAGCAATGGAAACCCCGCCTCCTGCGCTCGCCAGCTGGGCTCTGCTCTAGGAAGGAGGCTCTGGCAAACCACTTCCGAAACACCTTGCCTTGAAAACTGCAAGGACTCGTCCAAGCAGTCACTGCAGAGTCGGTAACGACTGAGTGCAGATTAAAAAAAAAAAAAATACCAGCTGGGGATCTAATAATCACTAGGATTCTAGCAAGCATGAAAGAAGCATACTCTGTCATTGTATGAAATTCCCTATTAATATCAGTGTGAAATTCCAACCAAACAAATGGCAAAATTCAGAAAAGGAATTTTCTGCATCAAAGAAGAAAGGAATTAATTTTCATTTCCATGTCAGCTTCAAACCCTATTAATTTTTTCCCATTTTTTTAAAAAATGCTGTTTTCTTTTTTTCTCTCTCTCTCTGTATGTTCAGTGCAAAGATATCAAATATAATTTTGTTCTTACACTCTTCCAGATTGCTGTTAGTGTCAACCTAGCATGGTTTAAATTTTACTTTGATATAACTATTAGATTTCACTTCAGTACAACTAGTGGAGCTATATGTTACCCAACTTGTTATTTAACCCAACGGATCTAAATATTAGCACTGTTTCCTGAAAATGTGCAACACTTCCTTTAAGATCAGTGTTTTGACTGATGGATTGATTGAGAGTTATCTGCCACCCCATCTTGACAGACTGTAGGTGGTATATAAATGATAAAAGCAGTAATACAATTGTATAAAATAAACAATACAATATGATTAAAACAACTATTACTGGTGCTGGTCAATCCCCAAAGGACTAGAGCCAGGTTTTTGCCAGCTTCCAGAAAGCCATGGGAGTCAGGGCCCTTCTCACCTTGGAGAGCAAGCTGGTCCAAAAGAGGGGATACCCCACAGAAAATGCCAGCCATTGAACTTTTCCCAACATAAATCATGGTAGGAGAGTACCTCAGCAGGCACTCTCTGACTGTCTGGGTCAGATGGGTATAGCTGTGTTAGAAAAGCATCTCTTAGATCCAAGCCATATAAGGCTTTAAAGGTAGCATCTACCACCTTGAATTGCACTTGAAAACTCACTAGCAGCCAATGTAGCTTCAACAGCAAAGGTGTAATATGGCAGTATTGAGACTAACCAGTAAGCACATATGCTGCTGCATTTTGTACCAGCTGACATTTCTGATGGTCTTCAAGGGCAGTCCCATGTACAATGAATTACAATAATCTAAATGAGAGCTTGAGTGAATATCCTCAGAGCATTCTGTTCCAAGTAAGGCTACAACTGGTGCACCAGCCAAAGATGAGCAAAGGTTCTCCTGGCCACTCTTTCTACCTGCTTTTCCAGCAGCAGTTATGAGTCCAGGAGGACCTCCAAGTTAGTAGCGGGCTTGCTCTCTCTTGGGGAAGCACAATCACACAAGAGTCAAAGTGGTACCATTGAATAATCAGTAAGCTTCTGAATTAACAGCCACTTCATCTTGCTTGGGTGAAGTCTCAGCCTGTTTCTCTTCATCTAGATCCTAGGCAAGCCAGTCTCTAGGCATGGGTCAAAACTTGTATTACATATTCCATTTGGTCTGGAGTGGAGATACTGTATATTACTGGGTAACATTATCATATTGGTGATAGCTAATTCCAAACTGGTGGATGACCTTTCCCAGTGCTTCAGGTAGATGTTAAACAGGGTAGGTAAGGGATGGAGCTCTGAGGAATCCTATAACAAAGCACCCATGAGGTCAGCCACTCCCCTGCTACTACCAACTGAACCCATGCACTCAGGAAGAAACAAAGCCACTATAACAAGGTGCTTCCAACTCCTAATCCTTGCAGGTGGGCCAGAAGAATACTATAGTCAACAGTATCAAAAACAGTGAAGACATCTAGGAAGACAAGAATGAACATACTTTGCCAAGTCAGGTTTCTCCACAAGTCATCCATAAGAGTGACCAGTGTGGTTTCCAGCCTTTGTCTGGGACTGAATCCTGACAGCCATGGGTCCAGATAATCTGTATCCTCCAGAATATTCTGTAATTACATCCCTGCCCACCTTCCCAGCAATCTTCTTCAAAGGGAAGGTTGGAAATAGGATGACAGTTATCCATTTCCATTGGATGCAAAGCTGGTTTCTTAAATGGTGTTGTGGACCCACACCTCTTTTACAGCTAATGGAATCTCTCTTCCCTCAAAAGTTCTGTCCATCTGGCTTCAGCTTAGAGTGAATGAAAATGCTTTTATCCATAAAATACTCAGCCAGCCAATTACAACTTACACTAATTCCAGCCTGTCCTTCCCTAACTGAGTTCTAGACTCTCAAAAGAGTATAACTGACCAATATTCCACAGATGCAGTAAGGACAAGGAAGCACTGCTTTATCACTACAGAGTAGGCTCAGATATGAGCCCAGATATGAGCTCATACTTCTCTCTGGTCGTTTCCCATTAGCATCTCTCCAGGTACCTTGTCACCCACTTCATTTCCCAGGGCTTCCCAGAAAACCAAGGGGCTGGGATTGGTGGGCAGAGGGGGACTGCTTCAGGGCGATCTTATCAGGCTCTATTGTTGCTCTGTATTTCAGAGGATAACAAGACACCTGCATGGGAAAATCCTCAAGCACCATTTGTAAAAAATATGTAGACCTGGCCTTGGGAATGAGGAAGTTATGAGCAAAATTTTAAGGGGGGATTTTCAGAAAAGATTACTCAGTCCTGAGAAAGAGGAAAGTGTGAGAAAGAAAGTAAAAATAAATTCTCTTTGATTTTGTTTGGTATAAGATGGGGCAGAGAGAAAGTCTGACAAGCTTTCAAGGTTCTTTTATTCTACCCTACAAGAATAAAGAGCATTCCTGGAATCTTGCCTTGCCTTGCCAATTTCTTGACCTTGCCTACCTCGAAGGGCTGATGCCATTTGAAAACCTTGTGAATCCATCAGGCTCTGAGGTAGGCTTTCCTGGTCCCACCTCACTGTGGAGGGTGGTGGCTCCAATTAACCCATTATCACAAGAAAGTGATCAGTCCACAATATGAGACTGATAGAAAAATCCCCCAGAACCAAGTCATGTCTGCCCCAATGTGAAGACAAGATCCAGTATGTAGCCAGATATGTGGATTGAGCTTGTAATGACCTGGTATATGCCCATGGTCATCATAGCAGCCATGAATTTCTGAGCTGTATCCAACCCCAGAAATGGGACGTTGAAATGGCCCCAAATCATCATCAAATCTTCTGTTTGTACCTGGTTTTCAGCTTTACCATTTTTGTCATTATCAAAGATATAGGACTTTGAAAGAAAAGTTGCAACTGTAGTTACCAGGATACTGATCCCCACCCCCAGCCCATGGTAGGTTGCTTACCCTAAATAATACAATGACTCTAATGGAAATGAGACATTTACTAGCAGTATTATCTCATCGGTGGCAGCACAGAATACATTTGCCAAAAAGATGAATATTTTCTCAGTTTAAGAGGCAGCTGTTGAAACAACTCTTAATCAGTGTGATTCAGGCGGTTGAGCTAGCTGAAGTTGTTGGGATCCAATACTTTGAAGCCTCCATCTGTTTAACTGAATAAATCCTTAGTATGGGTGGACAAGGTATTACCTGACTGTACATTTTCTTTCAAAGTGCTGATTTATCATCAAAGAGTTAATCCCTTTTCAGAAATACATACTTTGGATAGATCCGGTTGAGGGTCAGTTTGTTTTATAACAATTCACAGCTTTTAAGAAACTCTTCTCAGGTTTTCATTTGGTCCTTTTTCCAGGATGTCAGGCAGTTTATTACTGAGAGAAAAAAAGAAATAGGTGAGACAAATCAGATCAGCAAAATGTCCTAATAATGGTTAATTAAACCTCTGATTTCCTGCTTTATCAGTGGAAAAAGGAACACCTATTCTCCAAGGCCTGCATCTCATAGTTCAAAGGGGTAGACCTCAACAAATGAAGTGGAAATTCAATTCACTTCTATTTATGTGCACTGCTTTATTCCCTACTAATGCTTTTATCATTTGTAGAAAAGAGAGTTATTTCCTCTGTCTCTTGCCTTTAAGGTTTTATTTGCCTCTAAATTTATGTGTTAAAAGAAAATCTCCCATTCTGATCACCAGCACCCTCTGATAAAAGATTTCCTGTACTTTTTTAGCTTTCTGATTAAATTTCTTTAATTTGACATGGTTGCATTTTTAACCAGTTTTTGAACCATATAAAAGGTAATTTAGTTCTGATCCGAGTTGAGTTTTGTTTCCTATGAACTACAGCATTGTTCATCTGTGGATTTCCATCTCTTTGAATGGATAATGTTAATCAGTAGATTCTGCTACCCTTGCTACCTTTTTTGTCTATCTTTATTCTAAGAAACTAAGTGGAAATTAAATTTGTAAGGGAGGAAATGAAATAATTGTAGACCCAAGGTCTCCCAGAATGCGTGGTGAATTGACCATGAAAAGGATCTTGTGTTGACTGTCATAGTTGTTAGATGCAGTAAAAGCAGACATGATGTTTTGTTTATTATACAGCCTGCCTATTCAGCAGCAGCCAAAAAAAAAACCTTTTGGGTTTAACTGCTTTCCAAAAATTACACAAAAAAATGTCATAATCCATACCCTTTGAGATGACAACATTATAATGTTGGGGTTGCCTAATCATACTCAACAATTGTATAAATGTCTAAGTTTACACCTGAACCTGTAGTGGTTTCTGAAATATTACAAAAGCTCTTACGCTGAACCTTTGTTCCATATAAATTAAAATGAAATTATTATGGCAAAAATCCATTAGGTAATGTCTATCCAAACTGATTTCCGCTGTTTTTTATTTTCTGAATTGCTTGCCTCCTTTACATACAATTGTTACCTCCTAAAGCTGGCCACTTAAATCAAGAACCAAAGAAAGGCTTGCCTTTAGGATCACAATCCAAAAATGCATGATACAAGAGACAGGAAGTAGAGAAAGAGATAGATTGGTCCTTCAAGGGCAGAAAGGAGCTGTAAGCCACATGCTAGCATTGTTTGTAGTGAAGTTGCCCTGATATTTTGGATCAGGAGCTCTTGATTGAATAAGAATTTGTAGCTATTGCTCCTTTGGACAATAAATAACACCAGAGTGTTCTGCTCTTCAGCTCTCTAGTTCCAAAGTCTGCTTAATAGGCTCTGAAGGTTCATTCTGGGAGGTCTGAGTAAAGCAAGTTTCTTGCAGATTTTCCTTCTTTAATAAGGGCCCAGCTTAGTCACTCTCCTGGCATGATGTTTTTTTTTATGAGAGGCAAGGATTTTATGAGAGACAAGGATTCCCAGGGATCCATGGTCTCCTTTTGGATGCATGAAGCCGGAATGTGCTGCCATCAGTTCCCCACTTCCAGGACAATTAGGTGTGCTGCTCAGGGATGACCATAGTGATGACCATAGAAGGGACCATAGAGAGTTCCCAGAATTTATTTTGCATGTGAAAAATTTCAAGTTCCTACATTTCCAGTGAAAGCATCTCAGGTGACAGGGCTAGGGAGAGTATTCCTTTTAAATCATGCAGTGTAATTGCTGATAAGGAATGGTGTGTCACCAGAACAACTCCTTGTATTTCTTTACTTTTATATGGTGGATCATAATATGAATGACTCCTCAAAGGTCCACAGATTCCTAGAATCTTAATATGTAATGCTCATCATACTCTTCAGTGTTTGAAGATTTGCAACAGGTTGTGGATTTATGCCAGTTTGATATAAAGCAAGCACCAGCATAAAACATCAGTACCCCGTAACATTATACAAATTACACATAATAATATCTGTGTTAACTTTTAAAGCAAATAATTTAACAGTAAAGATCCCTTTGTCATTGTCATTAAATCAAGGAGTTCCATTTAAAAAAAAATAGCTTTGGCTATGTTTTCAGATCACCTAAGGATCTGTGACTGTTTGCATCTGAACCTCAGTAGTGTTCCCTGAAGGAAGGTGGCTAATTCAATGTGCAAGCTGCTTAGGGCAGAGAAAAATGTTGCTTCTAAAATGTTTCACAATATGAACATGAGAAAAAGGAGATATGATCACTTTAACGTATTTTGTAGTTTGTTAAACAGAGAAGGTTGTTTTCGTGAGCTGTTGCTTTCTCATACAAATAGGCAGGGAGGTTCCATTAAACTATAATGTTTCTGTTTTGGCAGAGCTGATGTGCAATAAATATACATTATTCTGTGGCACTTCAAAAGCTTGTTATAATGTATAAGAGGAAACCCTTTCCCACAATAGGATAGAATTTCCTTTTTAACAAAATTTGAGTCAGGCTTCGCAGCAGATTGTTCAACAAAACATTGCCCTACACTGAGGTCTTCATGTTGTATGATTCCCCCCCCTTCTTTTTTTTGGTAGTTGTTTTACATTAAAGATGAGTTGGCAGATGGAAAGAAGGACCCCACCCCATGAGCCAGAGTCCCATCCTACATTACAACAGCTGCTCTTTAAAACCAAACAAAAAAAGAACAAAACAACTATGCATTTACTAAAACACATGGAAACACAATATATAGGGCTTTTCTAATTCAGTGTGATGCAATGTATAGCAAAAGGTAATGCAAGGACTAGCCAGATTTAATGGCAGTCTTCTGCCCTTATGCAGACTTAAATCCAATAAAAGTGATAGGATTACTATCGTAGAGCATGGGATTGAATAGCAACATGCAGTCATTTCAGAAGGGCTGATGATGAACATCCTTCTTTATTATTCCCATGGTAATAAGCCATTTGCTGCTTGCAGAAAGGACAAGGAGTAAGCCTTGTTCCAAAAACAATAGAGGCGTCACCATGAAGCTATGGAATCTTCTCTCTGGTGTTTTAAAAGGAAGATGAGTGAACCCCTTGAATACTTGATCCTTTGTGGGGAGAGGGTGTCTCTATGGCATTGATACAAGGTAGAAACATATAAAGGGTAAAAAAAACCAAGAGTGTTGAAATTCCACCAGATTCTGCTGTACTATGGGCAGGGTAGCAGAGAGGATTGAAAATGTGCAGTGTTGAACTGAAATAAGCACTCTGTGCATTCTCATTCTATGGAAATCTCTAAACAGACCAAAGGGGAATTGTTCATGTTCCACCCCAGGTGTCTACCAGATCTGGCAATTAAGTTGACTTCCTTCTTAATAGAACTATGAGACAGAAACGGTCTGCTGCTTTGTAAGCAACAGGCATGAAGAAATCTTTTGCCATATCATCTGCAATTCCTGCCAAGGTCTGCATAATGCTTCTGTACTATTTTAGTGGCCTTCGAGGACACTGATTGTGATTATTTTTGTTTGTAAAAAGCATATTCTAAAATACTCCTTCAGTTTGAAGAGAAAAGTGAATACACTTAAATATTCACTCATGTACCAAATGTGTCAAAATGTTACAGGTTATCTCAGCTTCTTAAAAAGCAGTCATAGCTGCATTGGTCCATGAAAATGGTCACGCTACTGAACTTGGTTTCAGTGATGATTCCTATCTGCAGAGGAGGCAGTTTGGGACAGAAAGACTAAAAGAAAACAGGAGTGAGTGGAGACTAAGTTGAAAGATTTAATAAAGGAGTCTCATCTCTGAAATCTACCCACAGCCATGAAAGTTCTTTGGATATTTTGGACTAACTCTTATGTCTCAGCCCAGCCAATCACACAGGGTGGTTACTGGGGAAAAATTAGCACAATAAAAAATAAGCATTAACAACGATTATTTTATTTGGAATAACTTAAGACAGTTTGTGGCATTTTTCAAAAATGGAAGAAGAGTATCTTCCTCTTGTTCCTTTTTTCTCAGGACTTAGTAAACAATTCCATATAGTGGAGGACTCAGTTAACAGAGTAAACGACATACAGGGTAAGGCTTAATCTGATGATTTTATACAATTAAAGGATTTTCTCTCCTTCCCTCAGCTGTAATCTTAGCACTACTGAATTATCTACTGACACTGCAGGAAACAGGCCAGTCTGAGAGACACAACTACAAAGGTTTTCCATCTGCGGTCTCCACATGGACCATTAGGCTTAACCACAAATTAGAAAGATACAACAGGATGTCCTGGAAGTTTAGAATCTTCTTTTTTAAAAACCTGCCGCCCTTCGGACTGCAAAAGAAGTGAATGCTTTTGGCTACAGCAGAAAGCAGCTTTAAAACTGGGCGATGTCAGAGACATACCTCTGTGCTTTCTTGTCCAAGTAACCTTGGAATAAGAATTCACAGGACTATTTCCTCAAGCGAAGGTAATGAACAAGCACTCTGATGCTGGTGTCTCCTTCCAGGGCTAGGGTTAGGTTGTCATCCAGCTCTTAGCACAGCGGGAGCCATTGGCATGGCTGTTCAGTATGTGATTTATATAATGTGGTGCATCAGTGGTATGCAGACATAGTTACTTGGAACAAGCATGGCATCACTGGGATGGGAAGGATGAGATTTGTGGCTGCCTGGTCACCATTTGAATTATCCCAGAGCTTACAGTTAGTAATAGTCTGTTGGGTTAGGCATATTGGAGATGACGGAAATGAGGCTTCATTCCAGTGTTATCTTCATGAAGGAATCTGGGTACCCTATATCCCTGTATCCTGCTGGAATCCAGAAACAGAAAGCAAAGCTCCTTTTCCCTGGTGGCAGTGACTGAAGACAGTGCCTGTTTTGGCACTCTCAGAGCGAGGACAAAAGCAAGGGAACCACAGATCCTACTACTGCCAAGAAGAAGGACAGTACCTAACTGTTAAAGAAGTAACAGTTTGACTCTTTAAAGGCAGCAGGACTTTACTTACCGCGACAGTGAATACATGGTCAGTAGAGTTGCCTGTGTGATCATTCATAGCAATAGAGTGCAGCAGATTGAAAGAGAATTCATCGTTTCCCTTTCCCTTGGTTTCCCAGTAAAAATAGCTTATACAAGTAGCTTTTTTAACATAACAACAATCATTTTAATTTGGCCCAATACTTAATCTGGAGCAGCACAGTGCAGTTTAACACCACTGAGACTATTATGGAAAGAATTAAGAACTGACTGAAACTCGCCCTGATCCAGTCTTGTTCAATTTGTATTCATTGTAATAAGGCTTCATAGGGTAGTTGTGCTTTGTTGCTCTGTTACAGAATTCGAAAATCTATTTTGCACAACAACAATAACTCTGCCAAATTTCAGTTCAAGATACAGTGTAATAAAACAGCAGTAAAGTCCTTGGGCAGATTTTATGATTTTTAACAATATTATTACTTCAATAAATAACAGCAGTTTTGTAAAATATATGTATTTGTGAGGAAGAAGCACTGAAGAAACCCTGAGTGGCAATTTCTGATTTTGTGCTGGAACAAACAACTTCTTAATCACTGGAGTTTGCCATTAAACTGTGTTCTATTGACAGACTTTTATCTCCCGTTTTCCTGTCCTTGAAGGTGATAAATATGATTGTTCCGTTATCCATTTTTATTTTAAATGACAGAGGCTTCACAGACTTTGGCTGTGTGTCAGCTGTTGGATGACTGCCATCCACTAATGCAGGCCTCCCATGGAGAGCCCAGTGAAGAATTAGACTCTGATTCACTCGATTGTGTTAAATAGTCCAGCTGTTGAGATTTGAAAGATAGTTACCTCCAAAGTGAAATAAAAAGGACCTTGGCATTTATGGCTTTGTCCATTTTGATAGTGTTGGGGCAATCAGCATTTTGGAGGTAGCATTTTCTAAAATAACTGCCTTGTCGTCATGTCATTTCCAAACTTTCATTCACCAGAACGTTAAACATATTTCCCTTTCCATTTTCAGGAGAAAACAAAAAACAAGGCTGAATGCTCCACACAATTTGGGTCTGAAAAATTACAGACTGGAAATGCTAACTGGACCTGTCAGAGGCCAGTTTCTGAACTAATTAGCCTCACGCTCCAGTGTTAGATGGCAGGGTATATAGTTTGGATTATGAATATTACAGAAGAGAAGCAACATTTTTGCTGTTCATAACATTCTCATTTTTATTGAAGAAACATGGCCCTGTAAGATAGAATTCTTCATGGAAGACAACAGGACTTCACTTAACAGACTGCAAGGTTTTATTGTTCTAAGCAAATAAAAATGCATCATTTTTATTCTACCTGGCTTCTGGAACAACTGCCAAAAATCCTTGTACTTTCAGTGTTTGCACTTTACTACTGTATTATATAATGTAGCCCATAAAATGGCCAAATAATCTCTGTTTGGATCTCAAAATAGAATTGCAAATTAGTTGGTGTTTTAATGATGCTTGCTATAGTTACAATTTTGCCATAGGCTTAGGCAAATAATGCTTACATGTCTGCAAGCCAGGATGTATTTGGCTATTAAGTATTCTGTTTAAGAAGAATTCTCAGACCACCTTGCAAGACAGAACAGACAATAAACAATACATTTAAAGTTCACAACAGTAACACAGCTGAAACAGTCACCAAAGCAGATAATATTCAAACTATAGAAAGCAAGCTAACAAACCTAGGAAAATAAACATTCACACATGGCATCAAAAGTTAGCAGACAGGCATTTTTTCTGGAAAGAAAGTTTCAGTTGGTTGTCCCAACAGACGAATGCCTTGCGCCATCAGTTGCCTGACTGGTTGGATCCTGGGAATGGCCTCCAAAGCAGATCTTAATGGACAGGTAGTTTGATATGGATGGAAGCAGTCCCTGAGGTCTGGTCTCCCAGCCTGGTCAGTCAGTCTCAGCAATATATAGCAGGTTGATCTTCCTTCATTCTCATTCATGATATGAATGACTGATGTCTTACTCTGACATTTAACACCATCATTATCAGAATTATAACGGATTCTTGGACCATTGAGGTTAGAGAAAGAATAAGGATCTACATTATATTCCTAACACTGTCCCTTCTTTTTATGTGTTCCATCCAGTTCCATTACCTTATACACTTCTGCCCAAAATGTCATAATAGTCCAATGAACTTCTGTGGTTTATGTATTTATTTAGTGTTTGCATCTATCGTATGAATATAAGTGTGTTTCTATAAAATTACATACAGGACAGGTAAGGTTAATATAGATGTAACGTATTTACATAGGGAAAATTTTCAGCATACATTGAGCTGGCTTTATATATGATAACTGCCACTAAAATACTTCATGCTTTGTTCTGGAAATTGCATTTAATTTCTTCAATAGAGGAATGGCAGCTTAAATTATGGAAGTGCACATAAATGTCCCAAACAGCTTCACACTGTATGTGAAAAACTTCTTACATGATGTTGGCTTCAAGTTAATCTGGAAACTATTTATATACAATTTACATAAAATTCTGAATATGATTGCTGCCATATCCAAGATTTGGGTTCTCTTAAAATAAGGGTTCTAAATTCTTTAAATATGATTGTTCATTTTTTATTATATAGATCTCTCAGCTAATTAAAATGTCATTTTAATAATAGTCAAATATAATAGCTTTTAATGTGCTAAAGTGCTAAACAGTCATGAAACCATCTTTATATTTGTTTAAGTTGATACATAGAGATGTTTCTTCTGAAAAAAGAAATAAATGAAGTGGCATGAAAATATTTTAAATAAATAAATAAAACTATTGCACCAAAAAAGAGACAGAGATAGAGGCAATAGTCAACAGCTAAATATTTCAGCCATATACCAGCTAATGGCCCCTCCCCTCTTAAAATAAATAAAAAGGAAGACCTTCATGTCTTTAAATGAAGAACCATTAAATTTCCCATTTATTAAAATCCACTGAAGAAGGTTGACTCTGAAGGTGGGCTGCAAATTAAAAAGTTGTCACTTTTATCTCCTGTAATCTGGAACACTCAGATAAGTGTATATAGAAATGCATCCTTAATACTATAATTCATCACTAAGGTAGTTTAGCCATGGGGGTAAAACAAAAATCTGTTTAAAAGTAAATGTTTTCTTTTCAGTAAGAGATTGTTAACTTCTCATTATTTGGTTATCGACTTGTTAGATAATGTGTGCGTTCCAAAATTTTACTTCTATTTACTGTTTTTTCAAAAATTATTTTATCATTTTCCTATATCAAATACTGATGGGAGTTTATTTATAATCAGTTGGCATAATAAAGTCTTCAGAGGAGCTAACTTCATAAAGGAATATGAATGATTTACATTAAATTTGGCTGGAGCACCAGGACAAATGGCAACTAACTGAATACCACCAATTCTAGTCCAGCCATCTTTAAATTCACATTATAACCAGTACTGCTGCCAACTTCTGTATATTTGCATACTACCTACTTATGTTTTATTAAGCGGAAATTCATAGGCAGACTTGTAGTATCTTTGTTAGGTGCTAGGAAAAAATGACCACTAAGATGGTTGGTTGTATTCACTGATTTATGTACATGACGAAAAGCTAGCTATTGAATGGTGAAACTTTGCTGTAATATTGCATCCTGACACTAAACGATCATTTCTTATATTGTGTTAATAAATGTTTGAGATGGTGTTAACATTCTGTTCAGTTTGGCAAGTTAGATGAAAGTTGTATGAGAAGGCCAAATCTGGTAAATAAATAAATAAAGACTCATAAACTGTGGTAGTATATCAAACACATGTTAAGACTGGAACCAACTGATTGATCTTTATATTAAAAAAATTCACAACTAAAATGTGGTAACCTTATTACTATTATTTTTTTCATTTGCCTTTTAGGCCATCCAGCAATGCAGGGATTAAAAACAAGGTTGTTGATGCAGAAAAACAAGCTGAATTCATGGTACTATTGAATCCGAAGAAAACCAAAGAACAAATGCCTAAAGTTATGGATCAAGGCAAGATAACTGAAGATAAAGGTCAACAGCTTCATAAAGATACCAGAACCGAGAAAACAAAAGAGAGCGACAGCTCTCTCTGCTAATTGATGTGCTAAAAGGAATTGACTATTTCTGGAACTCTGTTTCAATGATTGTGAGTTGTTGTTTATGAATATGAGAAAGGGCTATATTTTGTACTCTTAATGAGTTTATACCGAATCCAAAGTCTTACTTTAGACCTCTTTCTCCTGTTTTTTCTTCTGAATGAAGATGATGATGTTTATGATGTTCAGTTCCTAGATTATGCAAAATGTTAAGATTTATTTGAATAACATTATTTTATATTAGTACTTTGTTTATAGCTTGACCCAAAGCCTGCTAAATCTAATTTAAATGAGTAAAACAAGCCTTAATTAGGAAATCCATTATATGCTCTTACATGACTGACAACCACAGATTAGTGTTTAGTGAACAGAAGACACAATCTATCAGTCATTCTTTAAAATCTTATTAAAACTTGGGGGCTTCTACTACTAAGTAAAAAACTTGGTGTAGTCTGGCATAGTTACCAAGTAGTAGATTCTGCTAAAGTAAACAGTATTAGAACTGCATAAAAGTTAGAACAAATTATCTGTGACTGGCAAACTCTACCCTCTGCTTGGCTCACTTATCCAGGAAAGATAATATTCAGTGCAATTCCTATCCTATTATTACGGTTGGTTGCACAGCCAGCCAGATGTTTAGACTGGATTTGGCATTTTTATCCACCTATTAAGTCCTTCCCAAGGGCCTGGGATAGGCAGATGTTTATTATTATTACTATTACTATTGTTGGTCACAGTCAGCCAGATGTTTAGACTGGATTTGGCATTATTACTACTACTACTACTACTACTACTACATACTTCTTCTTCTGCAAGCAATAGTAGGATAAGAGTAGATCAGTTCTAAAACAGTCCTATATTTTTGGCCAGTCTGGGGCAAAGGGCTTATATCCTTTGTACCTAAAGCTCCTCCTATGTATCCCCTGCTTAACCACATCAAGTCCTTTTGGGAAGGCTTGTCAACTGTTGGATTTCCAAGCCATGCAAGCAAGAAGAGGGGAGAACTGTTCCAGAGGCCATAGAATTGTTGCAAGCATTTTAATAAATGTATTTTGGCATTCAGGAAGAGCAGTATTTTGAAAAAGAAACTTTGTTCTGTGATCTTTATATATAAATGTGCTGTAGCATAATAAAGGAGACATTCTCTTGTATGAGAGACAGAAGAGAATATCTTGTCTAAGAGATGCCTACCTTCTACCTGGGTAAACTGTAAGTTCTTACATTAGGGCATTTTTAAATAACAATATTAATATATCCAATTAATTGACTTACAGAAATAAGTTCATGGACTTCAATGGGCCCTAATCCTAAATAATCTGGTGTAGGATTTCAGGCTACATATTATAGGCAGAATGAAGGTGAGAACAGGTATCTATTTTATTTTGCTCAATGTCTGTTGATTTACAGGATCTTGCCCAGTGGACTAATAAGACCAATATAGTTATTTGTTCAATATAGTTCAAGTGCCTTCTCCTTCCTGGAATTTGACAACTGTGTGTCATTACTTTCTCTACTTTGATTCACAGTTGACTATGGAATAAAAAGATGTGGTGAGACCCCAATCTCTTTTACATTCTATGCCATTGAGCAAATGAGATCAGACTCAAGAGCTATTATGGAAGGTCCCAAGGAACATGGCGGTGATACGGACTTGGCTTTCCCCCCCAGCTATTATTTACTTAAATTATTTCATGTTAAGACTATATATCTTTCACAACTATAATATCTTCATCTAGAACATGTTGAAAACATGCAACTTAATAGTTCTAATTTATAGCAGGTTCTTGTTAGCAGGGTCACCTCGAGTAATCATTATGAAAAGATATTCCAAGATTGGGATTATCTGCTTGAAGTTGTCCTAGACAATGTGAAATGAAGGCATATTTCACTGGTTTTGTTGTAGCAAAACCACTACTTCTAATTCATTCAGTTTTTATTATGGTCACTAACCAGTACAAAGCAAATAACAGGCATAACAAACATGGCACTGTGAGAACACGTCTCACCGTCTGTCACTGTATCCTTAATACCTCCTTAAGTCAAACACTTGTTTTCCTGAGCCTGTACAGTTACTGAACAAGTCCTGAAAAAAGTGAAATATTAAGGAGCAGCCGTAGGTCAGGAGGGAGCCCATGTTGGTTCTGAAGCACTCTTACCCACTTCAGATCCAAATACTGTATATCTCTAGTTTAAAATAGATTTAAGTATGTGAGCACAAAACAAAATAGGAAACAGCAGGATGTCGTACAGAAAGATGGCAGCAGAAGGACAGCAGCAGAATGTGGGGGATGAAGGGACAGCATGAGATCATGAATCACAGTTTTATGACTATGAACTAGGCTTTATATTAGCACACTAGGAAAGATATAAATAGAATTAGGTGAGGTGCTTAATAAAATTGGGAAAATTTAGATCTTTTTATATGCAAGATAGTCATCTTCTATAATATACTTCTCCTAAGAGTTTAGACTCAGTTTTTGAGTTAATCAATGCTTAAGTTCAACCAGATAAGGCCTCTTCTAAGGAAAGCAGTGGGCATCATAGAACTATGCAATTTATATGGCATTTCAGAGTAGCTGAAATAATTCTCTCTTATTAGAAAAATAGTGGCTCTGATTGTTTGGTTGGGAAAGCAGGCACGGGGAAGGGAATATATATAGTTTCTTGCACATTTGTCTTCCTGCCTTTTATACAGTCTAGAGCTTGTATCCAGTTCCAGAAAGAATGCTAAAAATACATCTTTAATACTGGACTCAATATTCCATAGTACTCTTTGGTTGGTACTGACCTGAGGCTAAAAATCTAGGTTTTTTTTAATATGAATGCTATGCACAATTTCTGAGGTCTACACTAATTTCTTGCAATTAGAAATTAATCTTGTTTTACGATTTTGACACAACTTGAGAAGATTACGTGCCATCTATTCCTTATGTGTTTGTGGTTATTTTTCTAACTAAACAGATGTCTTTCTGATTTTGTCAAGTTCTTCCCAGCAATATAAGAGATACTATTTGAGATGGCATACCCAGGCCGTGATGTTTGATTTGAATCCTTGTACATGGCCAAATTCAGAGTACTCTTGTCTGGGATTGATTTCATATTGTCAGATAACTCCATCCTGTGTAGTTAATGTATATGCGTTGTATGTTTGTGTTTCCGCATGTGTGTATGTATGTGTGCCTTGCTCTGTTTCTACAATCTAATATTAAAATATATCAGTAATATATCTACACATGATGGCTACCAGAAATGATTTCTGCAAACTCTTTCAGGGTGTGGTATGGAGGGTATGCAATGTGCACTGGCCAAATGATGTTTACCTGTCCATCAGTAGGATCCCTGAGCACAGTCAGTGGGTTCCCTGAGCACAACAAATGCATTAAATATGTCACCATATGGAATGCAGTGTATTCAGGAAATACACAAAATAGTTCACCTACTACATTTGGTCATCATTCATTTTTCTAATAGAAACATTGATAAATTTACAATATAATGGACAATTGTGATGAAACTTCAGAAGTTTGCAAGTAATTATTGGTTTGAACTTGAGTGCACTGTTAAGACCTTTCTGATAGGAGGTAGTGATCAGTAGTTAGGATTAAGGCTAAATCTAATTTATTAGCTTGACTTGATATGTACATGCTTAATGTTTGTCTGAAAAAGGAAACCATAAAGCTTTGTACAGACTTTCATTTGGAGGTAAATTCCACCAAAATCAGTCAGGGTTATTCCTGAATAGATATGGATAGGATTGCATTGTTAATGTGGAAGCTTTAGGTTTCCTTATTTTTCCTTTTTTTTTTGGGGGTTGCATGATCCAATCAGTGAATTAATAATTTGTAAATATGGGGAAACTTTTTTTTTCCTGATTTTACATTTATAACAGTTTAATTAGATTAAATTTAATACGACAATTTCTATATTTTTTGAATTATTATTGAAGATAAACATCTCAAAAAAGGCATTTATTTCTTCTCAAACTGTTATAGTATGAAATAAATTATTCCTTTTATGCTGCTTATTAAAAATATCCTGACTATTTCCCAAATATTGTGATTTCTTGTTTCTGGAGTACTATACTGCAGTTGTTGCATTCTTCACATATGAATTTACAGACATGCAGAAAAACTGGTGAGTCACCATAAATTACATGGTAAAGGAGGTCCTTAGTATGAATAGAGCTCAAAAGGAGTATTGGGACAGCAGTGAAATGTTATACCAGTCAAGGGTTATAAGTAGGGCAGAGATAAGTCTCTTCCCAGATGTATATAACTATTGACCCTTTGGCAAAGCTAGAGAGCCATTTTGAGATTTACAGAAAGAAGACAAAAATGGATAGCATACTTAGCAATTTGGTTTTACAGATTATTTTCTTGGGTGCTTGTCTGTGTGTGTTTACTTACAAAAAGCCAAACCTTGAAATAACAGGACTCCCTTCTTTAGTTTCAACAAGTCAGTGAAACAAGGACTGAGGTGGGGTTTTAACAGAACAAGAAAAGTCATCCTTTTTACACTGTTAAATTGCAAACAGCTCTCTATACTTCCACCTGAATGTAAGAGAAATTGGACCTCAGCCCAACCTGCAAGGGATCTAGGTTGCGCACTCAGAATCCAACACTTACTTTACTCCATGTGTGACCCGCCCATTATTTTATTTACCACTTCCATCCGCGCATCTTTCCTGCACTGCATGCTTGTCTCAGTCACAGTTTTGGTAAGCCCACAAGCTTTTTTTTTTTTTTAATCCATTCAGTCATGTCCGATTCTTTGGAGACTGCCTGGACAAGTCCCTGCAGTTTTCCTGGCAAGGTTTTTTTCAGAAGTGGTTTGCCATTGCCTCCTTCCTAGGGCTGAGCCCAGCTGGCGGTCACAGGGGAGTCGGATCTTCCGTTGCATTGCGTCTTTCCGACATTCATGTCTAGGCAGGACCAGCAACCAATTCCTATCCCCACGCAAAGCGCCGCCAGCATTTCCTCCCATCGAAATAACAGAAATAATAATAATAGGAATAATAATACTAATAGAAATAATACTAACAGAAATAATACTAGAAATAATACTAGAAATAATACTAGAAATAATAATAATAATAATAATAATAATAATAATAATAATAATAGAAATAAAGTGCACAATAAATGTAATGTACTTGAATCATCCCGAAACCATCCCCCACCCCTGGTCCGTGGAAAAATTGTCTTCCACGAAACCAGTTCCTGGTGCCAAAAAGGTCGGGGACCGCTGCAATATCCAATCAATACGTTGGGCCAAAATTACACATTCAAACTAAGATATACATATTCCTCATATATATGAATGATGCAACATTCATTTCAGCAGAAAAAAATGTAATTATGTATACATTAACAGCATTATTATAAAGATAAGAGTCTTTACTGAAATTAACATGAAATTTGGCAGAGAGAATTATTCCTTTTCTAAAGAGCACCAGCACCTAGAAATGCTTACCAAACCAATGGTTCCCAATCTTTTGTTATCTTAAGTCCCACTAAGATAGAAACAGCCCCACTTCTCACTTTTTTCAAGAAGGACATACATAGCTTTACAGGCACTTATGATATTTATAGTTTATGGTAAATTGTAAGGCTCTACAAAATTATAACAGTACTATTGGTATTGCTATAACTGAATGACAGCTAATGTCAAAACAGTAAGAGAGGAATAATTAATGCAAAATGTTGTTTTATTTTGACTGCTAAGATAAACCTTTGATTCTCTCTCTCCTAAATGCCAGGTTCCCTCACTTGAGATGGGAGGTTCAGTCCTTCTCTGATGTCCTGTCATCGGCCGTATCACAATTAAGGGAGGGGAATCATGTCCCATCTACACTAATTCTGCAAACTAATAGTTGATAGTCATACTACTGGTTGAGAAACACTGTTCTTAACCTTTCATATAATTTTAATTTCCTAAGAAAAATTAGTTTCAATTTATGTTTCAGTTGGTTGCTTGTTAACTGAAACACCAGCCCAAAGATGTTTTGGGGTTTTTTTTATTGTCAATTATTAGGATGATGCAAATTTGGAATAAAGACTTTCATGACAGAACCCTGCATCAAGACTGATTACTGTTTTTAAAAATACATTTATAAGTGGAATTTAATGAATTATTGACTTTATAATCAGTTCCATAATATATATTGTTACTTTCCCCACTGAAGGAAATTTCACCAGAAGACACCCTTATTTGTGTAGAACAAAACATAGAAGCAAGTGGAATTTAATGGAGGAAACATTCAGTCATTGTTTTAAACGCTGAGCTACAGGAAGACAAAATACAAGGAGTTTAAATAAAATAAAGTTTGAACGATAATAAGACAAATAAATTTACATTTTTATCTCAGCTGCTGTCTTGAGAAAGACACAATGCATTCCCAAAAGGAGAATTCCAGGGTTAGTTTGAATCAAGCAAAGCCAAATCTGAAATATTAATTTCTAGATTGCAGGTTGCCTACTCCCTGAAGCAGAATCAGTATAATCTAATTCTTCTTCCTCCTCTTCTTCCTCTTCAGTAAGATCAGTGAATTCGTGCTCATCTCTTTCACCTGGAAAGGAATACACACCCAAATAATGCATGCATACATAGTAAAAAAGAAAGTGTACCAAGTGTTTTCAAATCTTGTAAGTTCACATTTTAAGTGAGAATAGTGTTCTCCTCTACCTCTGAGCAGGTATACCACCTATGCAACATTACAGAAGTTTTTCCCTTCTCCCCATCACCATGATAGGCTCCAATAGTAAATGGAAGGTTTACAGACACCATATCTGTATCCAGTCCTGCTTGATTCATCAAGGAATGTAAATCCCAGGCTCATTTCTCTTTACTCAGAAGGGAAAAATACTAAGATACAGCACAGGAAATGTGCATAGGGCTCCTCTCTAATATTAACATATGGGAAATACACCCATGTTCTAATTTTGGGAACAGCTTAATGCAATGTCTGCTTATCTGCTTATCTGCTAATATTTGTACATCCAGGGTTAAAAGAGTTCGTCTGTCCTTTCCTTCATGGATATTACCATGTACAAGAAGTAAGCTGGCAAAGGGAACAATTACACCCACAGGTTTGTATAGTGCCAACAAACACTGACCATTCCAATGACATTTCATGGAAACATAAAACCATTTGAAGAAAAAAACAAACATTTTAAATAAAATTATAAAGATACATGCTGCTTCTTTAATTTTTTTTTTAACTGATCCACAAAAGTGGGTTTATGACAAAATTAAGCTGGAGCAGAGGAAACTGGCTCAGGACAATCCTGGCAATTTGTCCATAAAAAAACAAACTGCTAATTGCTTGTGATTTGTAGGGCAGCCTTCTCTAATCTGGTGTTGTCTAGATGCATTCAGACTACACTTCTCTGAACTTGAGACAGTGTGACCAATAACAGGCTAAGTAGGATTCTAGGAGCTATAGTCTCAATACACTTGCTGGGTCCCATGTTGAAAAATCTGCTCTAGAATCGCAGAGAAAGGTATTTCCTTTCACCTGCTGATTGTTTTAATTGAACTTTGCAGGGGCTGAACCTCCTGTATGCAGTTTATGTCCTATCCCCATTTTTAGCAGTATCACCACTAATAGTACATGCAATTTGTATATAATATTGTCTTTGAACCGTTATATGGAAAACTATGAATCACATTTTAAAGCTTCCTCTACAACATGTGAATATTCATCTATGTAAGAATTTTTAGAAAATGCTCTCCCATGGTGATGATTTCAACCAATTAAATGTGTTGAAGAAAGAACTGTTGTGGCCTATTCCAAAAAATTTGTACTTTAACATTCAGATAAATAGATAACTCATCATAAGGACAATATACTTCATGGCAAATGTCATCCTGTTTTCTGGAACTGCTTATTTACAGTCTTTTGATTCCCTTTCCCTCCTACAGAGTGATTTCAGTCACTTTCTCCAATCTTCGGGTTCTTATTCATTAAATACTGAAAACAAAGTAAGAAAGAGGTTCTTACAAAGCCTTCCATTCTTGTTCAGTTCTTCCTCTATCGCAAGAAGTCGATTGTATTTGGCTATCCTCTCTCCACGGGAAAGACCTCCCAGTTTGATGAATTTGGTTCCCAGTCCAACAGCCTAAGACAAATAAATTCATTTAAAAACCCCATAGCTGAAAACTTTGGTAGTTTATTGTTACTAACCTAATTTGGTGACTAAATGGAGGCTTTAATTACATTCATGCATATCTCAACCCTACATGAAAGCTCACAATTAAAGAGCTGAATTTGTAACTGCCAGCACCAATATTATTCTGTGTGATCAATGTTTTGTTTAAAAATAGATCTGTTCAGATATTTATATCTATTTCTCTCTCTCTCTGTCTACTGTATGTATGTGTGTGTGCTGTGTATATTGTGTATGTTTTTTTCTTTCAAACTTTAATTATATTAAAGGATTTTTAAAAAAAATACTAATACAAGATGTGAGCATTTATTTCTTAGAGTAGCAAAACTCTGAGATCAATTGTGAACTGCAGATTAATTATTAAAGTCATATAAATCTAAGTTGTAAAATTAGGTCAAATCTTACAAGTATCATGAACTAAAACCTGGCTTCCAGTTGATAATTTATCTACTTCTTACATATAAGCACAAGTTACCAACTAATTATTGGGAGGCCACAGAGCAAAGGGAAAAAAGCAGTTACTAAACTTAACAGTTTGGCCACTACTAGGTTGCCAGATTTTTGAAAGAAAATAGTTCAGGTATTTCTTACAGAGAGTAGGCAGCATTGGTGTAATGAGTCAGGAGAAGAGGTACGAAGCTAAAGCAGATGTAAAGGAATCCAAGATGACTACATTGTTGAAAGGAAGGGGAATGGGAGCTTGGGAGACAGCAGGAGGCAGAAGAGAATAAATGAGGGACTGGTGAAAGAAAATTGACACATTAATTTAAGTAAGTCATCATTTCTAGTGACATCCTCTATGTAATTATACTTTACTACAAAGAAATCAACTGGAGTCCATTAAGACAAGGAAATACTGTTACTGCTCTGTTTGAATAATTTACTCAACTTTTCCTTAAAAATGTCAGCAAGAGTCGCTACGTATTTTCAGTGAGCTTCTCTTGCATACTGTAGTGCTGTTTCCCCACTGAAAGTTCAAAGATTACCTCTCTTTAAAAGGCAACTTTCTTGAAAAAGCCAATTTCCTAAAAGGTTATATGTCTCTCCACTAGAGAAAACATTTCTCCTAGGAAGCAGCTCAAGATAAAAAGCTTTGAGCAATTGAGCAGTTTTCCATACATACCAGATCTGCAAGACTATCATCAGAAGATTCTCCATCTAGACTTCCTAAAATGGAAAGGTGCTTCCGACCTGTATTGAATGGCAAGGGCTTTTAAATTTCATAAAACATCTGTATTTTGCAAAACATCTCTATCTTCCTTGTAAAATTATTGGAAAGTCTTATGGCGTCTGAAAGAGTTAGTAATTTATTATAACTTCAGATTTTGTGGACTGATAAAGTAGACTCTTGTCCAGGAAAGGTTAAGCCACATTAAATAGGCCATTCCTTAATGACAGTAACCTCATATTAGTTTTGCTGTAACAAACTAACACAGCTATCCTTCTGAAAATATACAATCATTTGCTTTTTTAGGCTATTACAATCTAGTTTTGCTTTATCATGACTTATTATAGTGTACCAAAACATCTGTCCACAGCCCAAGCAGAGTTGAATATTTATATCTGTTTAAGTTTATTCACTCTGTATGAGATTGTGGGCAACCTCTAGAAAAGCTAAAGTAATACTTGGTTCTAACAATTCCCGCAACTGTTACAATGGAGGTGATCACTGTAGAAGAATATTCAAAATAAACATAATTAAGCTTTTTCAATTGAATACTGATTTGTTGTTTTCTTTAAACGGAGGAAAGGTACAGTCTCCTAGCTGATATAAATGAAATTCTGAATATTAACATTTTTTAAATCTTTGTTACATTTTGAGGATCTGTAAGGAATGATAGGAAATATATGACAAAAACCAATAGTACAAGAGATGCATGAAACTTTCTATACCATTTCAGGCTGAATTATATCTAAACATTCAATTTAGGTATTTTAAAATGAACCCCCAATTCTACTGTCAATCCATGATGAAAGCAAATTTTGATGAACAATTATTTCTAATTATTAAATATTTTATTAAATATAAAAAGTTCTATATTTTTACAGCTACAATTGCATTTTAATATCTTGTTCTTTCCTCACCATCTAATCGCTGGGTCATTTGCACAAGGTCCAGAATTTTAGCTTCATTGGTATGTTTTATGACAAGACCACTGCATTTTGGCATATTGGTTTTTTTAGAGCTCAGAAGTTTAGTCATATTCCTGCATGAATCTTCTGCAATTAAATAACATTTAGAACCCAAAACATTCCACAGGTGGATCCACTGTTGGCTGTCCTGTACAGATAGCAAATAAGTGATTACATATTTCAAGCAGTAGATCTCGAAAAGAAGGGAAAGTACTGCCATAATTCCTCTTTTTTAAAAATGAGACACTTTCAACATTAACATAAGTAAATTCAGTATTAAGGTGAATGAAGTTGCACAATAAAATCATCTTTCAATTTATCTATAAGCCCTAACAGAAGTGCTGAACTCCAGAGCTGCAAGTGAGCAAGAGCAGAAGTACTATAGTTTTAACAAGGCTTTGTTAAGGGCATCCCCTGCTACTTGCCTGTAATCTTATACACAGGAAGAATACCTTACACACACACACACACACACACGTATGCACACACAAACACATACACATGAAAGAAGAAAAAGGTGATATGGTATGAACACACATACATATAAGGCAAGGGAGAATAGCTAGGATACACACACACACACACACAGTGTGTGGATATATGTATATGCATGTGTACCGGTGAATTTGTGTGTGTGCATGTGTTTGTGTATACTGTTAAAGAACTTTATGAATTGAATTGAAACTAGCTGTGATCCTAAGTGCTTTACTGCTATATAAAAGCTATGGCAAGCTACTAACATTTACCACTAGCAAAATGTAAGATTTTAGGAGCACAGCATGTCAGTTCCCTCATTGTCCTCTATGGTTCTTTTTAAAACTGATATTTGTACCTTAATGGTTCAGTTGTCACTGACTATAGACTTAAGTGACCCTAGACTCACACAATGGTCTTTAAATACATGTCTTTTCTCCTCCAAGTGGAAGGTCTTTAGCAGTGATGGAAAAGCCTTTTCACCTTGAGGGTATACAGGCACTGATGATTGTGTGGATGGGAGGAGGGGGAAGCTCCAAGCCCATAACTGAGTGGCGTGGTGGCAACAAAGGTGGCAACGTGGTCAGTATCCTTCTCTTACCACATACAAGGAAGTTGCCTTCCTCCTCATCCCGCATTTTCAAATATAGAAAGGCTTCTCATTCATACCTCCATCCCTCAAAACACACAAACACAGATATTATTTGACAAATTCTCCTTATCTACATTTCTTACATTTTCCCCATATTTTGTAAATAACACTATGGAAGTGTTATTTCAATTCTGTCTCCTTGTTTTGACACTTGTAAGACCTCTTAGTTTTGTCTACATTTTAAGAGTTTATATTAAGAAAGAACCAAAGATAATTTCATTAGAGAACATTGACCAGATATAAAACTAAATATTTTGTTTTGTTGTGGTTAAAAGGCATGGATGAAAAGCAAGTTAGTTTCTTCCTTCTCCTTACTCATTCCACTAGCTCCATAATAAAAGGAAGGGAGTCACAGGGTAAGTTGTCTTATCTCAGGAGAGGAAATTGCAGAAGACAGATAGAATAGTCTCAAAATAAAAAAGCTTATGACAGCATAAACTTTAATGAGCTATACTTCATCAGATTCATAGAACATTATTCTGAGAAGGAACCATTATATATACGTTCATGATTGCCATAGGTAAAATAAATACTAGTAGGATTTATCAGAGCAAAATAAAATGTAATTGGCATTCACAAGATTCAGACATTTTTATATTGATAAGTTGACTAAGGCCACACCCAATAGCTGCTTTCTGTGCTCCCATCCCATCATATGGCCCTAGATTTTCTTGTCCCCACCGAACACCATTGCCACACATCTGGGACAAGTCTGTGCTGAGCTGCTGTCCATAGAGTTTTAATGTGCAAAATTCTAAGGGCTCTGATTGGAAATTCCACCCCTACCCAACATCTTCCATCATATGAAAAGCCTCCTCCAACTGACATGCATAGCACTTCGAATATCCCATGTATTGCAACTTTTTTCTTTCCTGTTGTACTGTCAATCATCATCATCATCATCATCATCATCATCATCATCATCATCATCATTATTCACAATAATGGGAAATCATAGCTGCCAATTCTTTAGCTGTTGTTGGCCTTCATTCACACTGAGTTCTTCCCAAGAACCTAGGATGTCATAATGTATCAGTGTAGTATATGTGTGGATCTAAGCAGTATGGCCTTTTGCAATTGATAGATGGAAATTTTGTCAATGTGCAGTTTTTCTAAGTGCTGTCCAAGGCTTTTTGGTATGGCTGATAACCAGTCAGTCAGTATTATTATTATTATTATTAGTAGTAGTAGTAGTAGTAGTAGTAGTATTCCTTGAAAGTAGGGGTTGATTGGTCAACTGTTTATTCTATCAACCATTAAGTTGCAACAAAGCATCGTATCTCTTGGCTGCCATGTAGCGGTCATCTGAATTTGGGTAGCCACAGGGTAGGAGCTATAAAATACCCTAAGAGGATTACATGAGGAGAAGTGAAAAACCAGGGCTCCTCAGAGCAGCACCACTGACAGCAGAATGCCCAGTCAGGCATGTCACATGAGATGAGTAACAGGTTCAATAACACTTCCAAGTACATGCATTAAACCAGAGACAAGCTAGTCAGATTTATGATGTCACACTGTCCCGTGTCGATTAGTTGTCCAACCCATTTAAAAAAGAAAAAAGTAGAACCTAGAGTTCCTGTCTCACTCATAGCCAAAAGGGGACTGAGGGAGGGGAGAGCAGGTCTCATTCTGCAGACTGTCTGCAATATTTACGTATTATGTATTCTGGGTAGAAGAATGTGGTGTCGCAGTCTTGCTAATTGGTGCCACAAGTTTCCTGACCCAGAACATGTCACTTCAGGCCACCAATCCTATGTACACTGACATGCCCTAAGTTGACTACATCAGTGTCTGGAGGCAAGAAAAGGGGAAAACATCACTTCTATAGCAGAGCACCTAAAGTCATCCTCGGGCCGCCTCAGCCATGGGAAGATGAAGAGATACTAATGGTATAATGCAGACGTATTCTCTGGAAGCTGCTAGTGGGCAGTCCTCATGCCATTTTATTTACAGGTAGATTGTGATTACCGCAAGTTCAAATAATGCAAAATTCAATTTAGTGTGAATTGTACATTGATACCAGGTTGTGCTTAATGTGACCCAAATTCAGTTAAGGCGAGGCTAGCGCATGTGCAATTGAGGCTTACTCATGCACAGTTTGCTTTTGGGGTTTTAGACACTGCTAATCTTCATGAGTGCAAAATGAAGAAAAGGAAGATTCCGTCAGAGGAAAACAGTACAAGTTTTTAAAAAAGGCTCATTATTACATTACAAGGACAAGATGTTGGAAGGCCTGAATCTACAGTAGAATTTTTTTTTATTTTGCTTTCTATAAATACTCTGTGATTTTGTTAACCATAAATTTAAAGTATACACTTCTTACCCTTTACTGGAATATTTCATTAATATACATATAAACATTTATGTTTAAAAATGTTCATTGCCTATTTCTGTCACACTGGAACCAATTACCGTATTTTCCATAGAAAAAGCATTTTGAATAGTACGAATTTGAATAATGTGAACATTCCATGGGATTCATTAATGGCACTAATCAAGACCTACTGTAATTTTTTTAAAGTACAATGTTTCAAATGAAGTCTACCTCTGCAGTTTCACAGAGAAATCTTTAATTTTTTAGTTTTAACTATGGCTATCTTGAACTCAGTGACAAGATGTGCTAAGAAGTTGAAATATTTCTCTGCTGGTTTTTTAAATGCTGTCATTTCTGATGTAGATTTTTGTCTCTGTATTCTTTTGCATAAGGACTCATCAATTTGTCCAGTGTAAAATGCAATGAGATATTTGCAGTCACTGTGGTAGCATATTTCACATTGGAAAGTAAGGAGACGTAGAAACTCCTAGAGTTGTGAGTAACATTATTAGATCTTACAATATTGTTACCAGAGTAGATATGAGATATGAGTTAGCATAGCAATATGTATATTTCTTATGGCTTCTTATGCCTCCTAAAAATACCAACTAACAAGATTCAAAAGGCTCCTTTTAACTGTAATTGCACAGGTAAATGATTAGAAAAGGATGTTTTAAATCCAGTGTACATACAACATTAGTGAACAGTTAATCAGAATGAAACTACTATTGCTTCCCTCAAACTACACAAGCAACAGCAAGTATCAAACAGCACAATGTAAGATCTTATACATACTAAACTAGATACTAAACTAGATAAATCAGTTATGCTTAAATTCTTTTGAAATCAATGGAAATGAATTACAACCCTCTTGAATAATTTCAGTTGGATTTAAGTATAACTAATTTTAGTTGGACAACAGTAACACTGTTGGAGAAAGAGCCTCAGTGTAATTTCCTTCATCTGTGCCTTACTCTTTTCTTTACAATGCATGATTCCTAAAAGATCAACTACATGTTTCTTTAATTTTTAGGACCTGTTTTAAAAGTTAATGCAAATTTAATTTTTTTAATTCTGTTTAATCATGTCCGATTCTTGGAAATGCCTGGACAAGCCCCTGCTGTTTTCTTGGCAAAGTTTTTCTTCCTAGGGCTAAGAGAGAGTGACTGGCCCAAAGTCACCCAGCTGGTTTCATGCCTAAGGCAGGACTGGAACTCACAGTGTCTGGGTTTCTAGCCTGATGCCTTAACCACTACATCAAACTGGCTCTCTTTTTAAATTTTATATATATATTATAAATAAATATATTACACCTACACACACACACACACACACACACACACACAAATTTAAATATATCTGTATAGAAATAAAAGGAACTTACCTCTTTTCTTAGTGGATCTATTAACATTATAATAGAAGGGAACTTCTTAATCACATCTAGATACATATCCACCATTTCATCAGCAGATTTATTTGTTCCAACAATTACTTCATATTTTCCTTTATTCTAGAGTTTAAAATATTGGCAAAATATATATAAAATTTAAAGCTATCCATTGTTTAAAAAATAGCCTAGGATCAGACCTAAATATGGAATTATATATACTGAGGTTTCACAAAAGGAGTGTCTAGCATTTTAGATGAACAAAGCAATTTGTCTTACACATTTGTCCCATTATCATGCCACCACCCCCATTACCATTACCATGGCACATCCCCCCAAAAGAGGAAAAGCTACTGATATTATTAAATGATAAAATATTGAAAATAAAACTTACATAGTCCATTAGTTCATGAGCAGCACAATTTATCCCCAAATATATATCTATTCCTAATTCCAAGGAAAGATTTGTGCATGCTGACTGGATCAAGATTAGTGGTTGCTCTAGACTGTCACATCCCATTACTAGACAGCCTAAATGGGATATTTTTTTAGGAACAGGAATCTGTGAATAAATAAATATATAATTAATAACAATAATTAATAATTAACATACAAAAAATAGTCTGCCACCTTCCAAATGCCTGCCCCTCTTCAACCCTTCCATCAAGACTATATGGATGCTATACTATTCTGCAATCTTGTAAGGTATGTTGTTCTTCTCTGTATGGCTATTTTATAAGTCAAATTATGGTAATATTTCAACTATATATAATTTATCAATATCTACAAGAAACCAACCAGGTGCTTCCTAGTTATTATTTCCAATTTCTATGACCAGAAGACAATTACTAAATGGGACTTGTACATATTATTTGCAAGGATGCAATCTTATAGCAAATCGGTGGTATATTACAATATGTCAGGGACCACTAGTAAGCTTTTTCACTTATGATTTTAATGTGCTGTGTAATAACCTACACTTAACCTTAGGACATTATTTTTTTCCTTACCGGAGTCTTTTTCCCTGTATCTCGTGAAGCGGCTTTTTTGCCATCTACTGCAGAACCAGGCTGTTGCAAAGGATTTTTCAAGAACAACATATTTAGGAAAACAGTATGCAGAAAAATGTAACAAATGGTCAACCATTATATTATGTGAATCTTCATGGTAAAATATGTAGGTAAAACAAATGTACATTGTACATGGTACATCAATACACTGACTCTGAAATATAAATGCATTATTAAACTGTCCCTTGCCAACAATTATCTGATTCAGCATTATAAATAATGAATACCTATTTGTTTAAATAGCAACCTGTGATAAAATGCAAGGAAGGTTCTTGTTCGACCAGCCATGTCTCCTCTCTCATGTGAGTTTCTGTTTTTCCACCCAAAACAGTAGGTCTTCATTGGATTGTTTTTGCCCGCTCTCCCTACCCCCCACCCCTGGCAATTATTTTTGTTCTCCAAATCATGAGATTTGCCATCCTGCTGATATTTCTTTTCTTTCTATGAGTATGGACATGTGTGCATGTGCACTATTTATTTACGTCATAGCATTCATTCCTGAATGTCATAAATAGAGTTTAATGTTGTTGACTTACCGCTTTACTCACTGTTTCTATCAGTTTCAACATCTGTTTCTGAATATCCATACATCTTTTTATAGTCTGTAAATAATAAAACATTCCCTCAAACTCATGCTTTTTTCCATTGGAAATAGAACTTCAAAAATGTTTGACTTTTCATAAAATCACAAGTACGCTGTTTGAAACAGAAGAGATTTATTCTTAGCTCCAGATTGCATGAGAAGTTGTGGAGGAGCCACAAGATTGTACGAATGGTAATGCAATGTTGAACTTGGAGTATTAATCCTGGATGCAGGCATGAGTATTGGGGGGTGGGGGTGGGGAGCAAGGAGAAATAAATGATGAAATGTGCACTGTGACACTATGATACAAGTACAAAAGGCTGGGATTTGCATTGTGATGTTGTAAGACACATTTTCTGTGTTTTTTTTTATCGTTATGTTTTAGGTTCATTGAACTATCAGTAAACCCAAATGAGTAACTATGAGCCTGGGATGGTAAGCAAGGCACTGGGATCATGGACAGAAGTAAAACTAGATTCTCAAAATTGGCAGTCTTGTATATTGCTCTAGCATTTGTTAGAAGCTAACTGAATTCTGAAATATTTCTGTTTTAAGGAGAATGTCACTCAAATTCCATTTTACTGGGAAAAAATGATATTCTTCTTTGGAGTTATGGTTTGGCCTTGAATGAAATATAAACAAGGATATATCAAATAATGTGAAGGAGGACCACCTGTTTGTATAGCACATGCTTTAAGACCATCAGGGGAGGCACTTCTCTTTCTTCTTTTTCTTTTTTTACAAAAATATCCCCACCTTTTGATGGAGCTCTGGTTTTGGAATGCATTTCCGTAAGTGGCATGCCTTGTACAAACACTGCCTGGTTTTCATTGGCAAATTAGAATTCCTTATTTGCCATTTCTTTTAACTAATTCGTACCTATGTTTAGTACAAGAATACACAGATTTAATTGTATTTTAATGCTGACTAATTTATTTATATGCCTCTCAATATGTTTAGATTTCAAATTCATCAAAGTTTTGCTTATTATATCACATTCTAAGATGAATGGAATTAATCAAACATTCTGTCAGCGTGCAACTTCCACTAAGATAATAGAGTTAATTTTGTTTACATATACTGAACTGCGTAATAAATTGAAACATATATGTTAACCATGTTTTCCTTTAGCAGAAATTATATACAGTCGGGCAAAAAAGTATTTAGTCAGCCACCAATTGTGCAAGTTCTCCCACTTAAAAAGATGAGAGAGGCCTGTAATTTTCATCATAGGTATACCTCAACTATGAGAGACAAAATGGGGAAAAAATCCAGAAAATCACATTGTCTGATTTTTAAAGAATTTATTTGCAAATCATGGTGGAAAATAAGTATTTGGTCACCTACAAACAAGCAAGATGTCTGGCTCTCACAGACCTGTAACTACTTCTTTAAGAGGCTCCTCTGTCCTCCACTCGTTACCTGTAGTAATGGCACCTGTTTGACTTTGTTATCAGTATAAAAGACACCTGTCCACAACCTCAAACAGTCACACTCCAAACTCCACTATGGCCAAGACCAAAGAGCTGTTGAAGGACACCAGAAACAAAATTGTAGACCTGCACCAGGCTGGGAAGACTGAATCTGCAATAGGCAAGCAGCTTGGTGTGAAGAAATCAACTGTGGGAGCAATAATTAGAAAATGGAAGACATACAAGACCACTGATAATCTCCCTCGATCTGGGCCTCCATGCAAGATCTCACCCTGTGGGGTCAAAATGATCACAAGAATGGTGAGCAAAAATCCCAGAACCACATGGGGGGACCTAGTGAATGACCTGCAGAGAGCTGGGACCAAAGTAACAAAGGCTACCATCAGTAACACACTACGCCGCCAGGGACTCAAATCCTGCAGTGCCAGATGTGTCCCCCTGCTTAAGCCAGTACATGTCTGGGCCTGTCTGAAGTTTGCTAGAGAGCATTTGGATGATCCAGAAGAGGATTGGGAGAATGTCATATGGTCAGATGAAACCAAAGTAGAACATTTTGGTCTAAACTCAACTCGTTGTGTTTGGAGGAGAGAGAATGCTGAGTTGCATCCACAGAACACCATACCTACTGTGAAGCATGGGGGTGGAAACATCACGCTTTGGGGCTGTTTTTCTGCAAAGGGACCAGGACGACTGATCCGTGTAAAGGAAAGAATCAATGAGGCCATGTATCGTGAGATTTTGAGTGAACACCTCCTTCCATCAGCAAGGGCATTGAAGATGAAACGTGGCTGGGTCTTTCAGCATGACAATGATCCCAAACACAATGCCCGGGCAACGAAGGAGTGGCTTTGTAAGAAGCATTTCAAGGTTCTGGAGTGGCCTAGCCAGTCTCCAGATCTCAACCCCATGGAAAACCTTTGGAGGGAGTTGAAAGTCCATGTTGCCCAGTGACATCCCCAAAACATCACTGCTCTAGAGGAGATCTGCATGGAGGAATGGGCCAAAATACCAGCAACAGTGTGTGAAAACCTTGTGAAGACTTACAGAAAACGTTTGACCTCTGTCATTGCCAACAAAGGATATATAACAAAGTATTGAGATGAACTTTCGATATTGACCAAATACTTATTTTCCACCATGATTTGCAAATAAATTTAAATTCTTTAAAAATCAGACAATGTGATTTTCTGGATTTTTTCCCCCATTTTGTCTCTCATAGTTGAGGTATACCTATGATGAAAATTACAGGCCTCTCTCATCTTTTTAAGTGGGAGAACTTGCACAATTGGTGGCTGACTAAATACTTTTTTGCCCCACTGTATTTGGTAACAGTCTACCCAATCAAAAAGTGGTAACCATATCTTAAGTAGACTTGCTTTTTGCATAGCTCACTACTACATTTCTTTTATTTGTGATTTCAGCCATAATGCAGGACTGTATCATCATATATCTTTTCTTTAATCTTATACAAAGGTTATCTGACCAGGTGATTGAGAAATACATTCATCTATGAAAGCTATTTCTCAAATCCATCTTAAAACCATTGTGTCTATAGACATCTTTAATAATATTTCGTAAGACTAGTGTTTTCTGTGTATCAGGTTAACACTGATCACCTTGGAATGTGAAGCTTGATGAAAATAAAACTCTTACTGTACAGCAAAACTCTGTTAAATCTTTCTATTGTTGTTATTGCCTGCTTTCCTTGGTTATAAGAGGGACTGGAAATTCCCAAATAAAGAAATGCCAGAGAAATGAATAGGCTACGGTAAGTAAGTAAATAAAAACATATCATGCATATGAAATGCTGCATATTTATATACCGGATAGACATTTTGTATAGTCTGATCAAATTCATAGTATTTTTAAAATTTTCTGAGATGTCTTGCACATATACAGATTTTGAATTCAGTTCCAGTGCAACAGTTTCAATATATAACAAGGGTACAGATTACGTCCTAAATAAGCAGCATCTCCATCTTGCAAGGTAAATACAATGTATTTGAGTGATTTTCAAAATTGTGTTATCATCCTCAATTTAGAACAAATTAGAACAATATCCATGCAGTACTTGTTTAACTGTTAACCACGCAGGAGGGATAAGCATCACTTCTTTCATTAAATTCAGTTTTCCAGGTGATGATTTGCCGCAACACAAAACAGTTATCATTGGTGATGGCATAACCAGTTCTTTTGGCATTTCCTAAATGGGGAAGAATGAAGCATTTTCATTGGTTGTACTAAAAATAAAAGCTTGATTCTCCAGGTCTACTTTAATCATATATTATGTTTTACCATAAACTGCCTTGTACATTATCTGAATCACAAAGAAAAGTTAACTGTATTTGCAAATGTATATGTACTATTTGTATCTGATCAGCAAGACAAAGCTTAATTTCTTTAGCAGCATATACATCCAATTTTAGACTGCAATGTTAAAATAGGACTATCTCAGCTACCAGAAAAATAATGTGATTTAAATTAAATATAAAGAGATCCCTTATTACGCTATGAAATATGTTCCTTGTATGCCTGAGATGGACAGCACAAATTAGTATAGCAATATGCAAGTCTGGGATTAGGATTTGCCTCAATTCAAAGTCATTTGTATTTAGGAATATTCCTACTTATTGTTAACATCAAAGAGTCAGGGAACAAGACTAAACAAAGACTGTAATACTTGTATTAGAATATGATTCCAGTTCAAATTGCACTGACATTTAGAGCTGGTATGCAGAATAAACTAAGTCAAAATATGGTTAGGCCAAGTATAGTGTTCATACCTGGACTTTAAATAAAAGTGTAGTTAAGGAAGAACATGTTAATATAGTTTATAGCTTAGGTTTGTAATGGGTTTACTCAAACTGTAGTTTAGTATTTTGATCAAACCAAGACCAGTGGATTAATATATGAATAACTCCATCTTCTGGCCCTAAACCAAGAGATGAGAGTCAGGAATGGCTGCACCATATATATCCATTTTGTCTCTTTTATCACATTTACATACATCAGTCATGAAAAGGTTGAAATAACATAAGAACATAATATAAAAAAATTCTGCTTGATCACTCCAGTGGTCCATCTGGTCCAGTATTTTGTGTCACACAGAAGCCAACCAAATGCTTCCTGGAAACTCGCAAACAGGTGCTGTAATTGCTGTTTTCTATTCTTGCTTCACAACAGATACCAAAATTAAGGCAAATTCTCCCTTGTGAATTGAACTCAATTCCTGATAACCACTGGACATAACCATGCAGTTGTCCTGGCAACAATACAGAAATGATTTTGCTAAGGCCTTCTTCCCAGATTGTTTTTTGACTTGTCAACAGCTCTGGTACTCCCACTATACTAACCACGTCTAACCCTGCTTAATTTTGAAGCTCAGATAAGATCAACCAACTGCTACCAATGCCTGCAATTCTGGATGTAACAAGCAGCTATCCAGAATAGTTGCCACTGATATCCTGATCTTACATGAATTTGCTCTGCATCTATATTAAACCATCTAAATTGGTGGCCATCACCATATCTGATGGCAGTGAATCCCATTTAATTATACCTCATATAAAGAAGTCACTACAAGGACAGGGAAGGCTGAAGTATTCCTTACAGTAAAAACTATAAAATTCCCTACTATAAAAATGGATTTTATAGTAAAAACATGGTAGCCTGAAAATTCTGCTTGATCACTCGCTTTTTAAAAAGCAAGGGGTCTCAGCTGATCACAAATGTAGATGCAGCACTCATCAGGCTGAAGAACAACTAGCAAACTGAGGCTGATCACATCTGCTATGTTGTGTAGTATGCTTTAATTGATTAAGTAGCTTAACTATACATAGCACGAGACTTGGCTTTGTTTATTCGGCAATCATCTCTATGGATTACTTATTCCCATTTCAAGCGGGCATTCTGAATCTGTACAACATGCTAAAATCCTGACAAGTACCTGATTATGTTTCAGCAAAGCAATATATGAGTACAAAGGTAGGTCACGAATAGTCGCAGCAGTCTTTGCAATAGCAAGTGATGTACATCCAATAGCCAAACTGCCCATAAGTGCAGGTTCAGGGAGTTCTGCTGGGAGTATTGGCTTTTCTATCATAGAAGGTTTTTTGCCTGAAAACACAGGGGGGGAAAGGTTGGCAGTTAGTTTCTGCTTAATGTTATCAACACCACAACAAATAAAGTGGTACTTTTTGCACTCAAGCTTTGAAGTCAAACAAATGAAGAAAGAAACTCTCAGGTTCCTTAATCTACAGCAATTCAACTGGAATCATAGAAATTGATCCAGAAATGGGAATCTGAAGAAATACCATCCTAAATGCATTTTAAATTCCTCATATTTATCCAGCTAACCTTCTAACATTAATCTTAGCTTAAAATCTCTTGTCTTACATGCAATGATAGATATTGTAAACTATGTGCTGAAGTTTTATTTCTCAGACAAAAAATGTTCTCTGTTCTTTTCTCTTTACTTTTTCATCATGTTATCTTTTAACTTCATCCAGATTTTCAAAATAACATTTTATGTATAAAAAATCGGAATCCAGGGTACATTTGGAAAATTACTTGGCTCCCATTTAGGTACCTTAACAATAGCTGAATTTTGTAGCACAGAACATAGCAACCACCAGTTCCCACTGTGACATTTATGTCCTCCAATCTTAAAGAAAAGCCTGCATCTTTTGAAAATCTGACACTAGTTGTGGGTGCTGCATGCCATGGAAAATCTGACTTTTAATTCAAACATTTAACAGCCCTTTTAAGCAGCAGAACATAAACATTCTCAAGTACACTGGGGGAATATATGCATTAATTTGAAGCACACCATAAATTTGATCCTCTTTATGATCAAAATGCTTATCTAATGAAAGTTATAAATGAGTTGTCATGGTACAAAGCAACAAGTCTGGATAGGTAGCATTCTCCATAGATTCTCAGCAATCTGTTCAATATTCCATAAAATGCCAAGTTCTACTCTTGTTATGTTGAATATTCTTTGTTTTATTGAGACTATTAAAATTCTAAAAACTAAATATTTTCTCAGAGATCTATAGTTTTTTTAAAAAAAATTGTATTTACTAACATTACTTCCTAATCTTCTAATATGGTGTTCACAAGTATCTGCAGCAAACCAATAATATATCAAAATGATAATACACGGGAAGAGCACAAAATGGGGAGAAGCCAACTTTTGAACTACTGGATCCAAAACTGCTTCCTTCTGTTACTGTCAATGGAGGGTTAGAAATACATGAAAATAAAATAATGCCCTTCAGCCAGTAGGGTGTGATTAAAGCAGAAGATGTGTCATTCCACTGCTTCCCAGCACCAACTTATTGCTCCTGTTTAACATGAAGCTGCTGGATGAGGTCATCTATGGCATGGGGTGAAGTACTATCAACACTCTGATGATACCCAGCTCTACTTTTCCACCCGTGGCTGCCCAAGTGATGCCATGAAGTGGCATCTTGGTGTCTGGAGGCTGTGGGGATTTGGATGGGAAACAACAGGCTTCACCTCAACCCTAGCAAGACTGAGTAGTTTTGAGTATTAGGGTCCCCTGGTCCTGGGGGCTTTCTATCCCTCGTTCTGTGTGCAGTTTGGGGGTCCATCTGGACCCAAGGCTCCTTTTCAGGGAACAGGTGGCAGCTGTGGCCAGGAAAGCCTTTGTGTGACTTCATGTTATGCACCTGTTGCACTCATTCCTGGACCGAGAGGCTCTGCTTGTGGTTACTCATGTCTTGGTCACCTCTCAAATGGACTACTGCAATGCACTTTATATGGGGGGCTGCCCTTGAAGGGCATCCAGAAGCTACAGCTGGTGTAGAGTACAGCAGCGCAGGCAGCTATGCACACTCCTTGTTCAGAACACATTACAACTCTGCTCCATGTGCTGGATTGGCTGCCAGTATGCTTCCAGATTCAATTCAAGGTGCTGGAAATGATCTAGAAAGCCCTTCATGGCATGGGACCAGGATATCTGAGGTACCACCTTTCCCCAGTTATGTTTATCTGTCCCATCAGGTCTGGCAGAAGAGGCATGCTCTGGGTGGCTCGATACCATCGCTGATAATGCAAGCAGGAGCTTTCAAAAACTAAAGAAGCTACTAACTAAAGAAGCTACCGTTACTGGGAGATAAACCAGGGGAAATGATGTCCAAGAGATCATGAAGAGTCAGAAATGACTGAATGACTGTACAAGACCATTTCATTTATACTAATTTCATTTTGTAACCTGCTTTGTTTGGTTTCTTTTTTCCAGGAAGTGCTGTGGCCAATGAAGAAGCAGGTGTCATTGCTTCTTGACTTGCTTTTTCTTTTACAGCTTCCCTTCTTTCTTTATCTTCTTCAGATTTCTTTGTAAAATAATTACTTTGATGAAAGGAAAAGGAAAAGAAAGCATGACTAATCACTGCTTTGCAACACTGCAAACACAAACTCTACAAAATCATAGACTGGAAAGGTTCTGATACACAAAATCATATTCCATGTTTATTTTCAGCCTGAATTTGAATTTGTGTTGCTTAATGTATTGTTATTAGTTTTAAGTTTCCTTTTCCTTAGGGCCAAGAAGTCATGCAAAATGCTAAAATAAATAAATTAAATTAAATTAAATTAAATTAAATTAAATTAAATTGGAGGCATTGTGAATGATAAATTAAATACTGCAGTGTTTAACTTTATAAATATTTACACCTTTGTAGCTACACTTTTATTGCATGTCTGCCACCTTTTGGAAGTTAAACTTTCCTACCCTGATGTTGCTTCTTAATCCTCTTGAGGATCCATCAGCTGAAGTAACCAAAATCCTTCATGTACATGAAAGTGGCCTTGATAATTGGCCCAAAATGTTGCTGCCAGATTAATGTCTGGAATGAGCATACAGTACAAAACATATAGTTTTGTTCCTATTTTATCTCTGTCGAAACAATATGGTTTTTAATTTCAGAACTGAAAATGATTCGGAACCAACATACTTATATGGTTACCTTCTTCTTCTTGGAATTCCCCAAACATTTGGTTGGTAGGCATTAAAACTTTGAGATACTATTATTACAGAGCCTCCATTATTGTATGCTTCACAGAATCTGTTGAACATCTTGTTCTTTTAAGACTGCAGTCTTTCTAGTGATTGGTATCTGGTACTTTCCAGATGTTTTGGGCAATACATCCTACAATCCTTGATCACTGGCTATGCTGCTTGGACCTTTGCTCTACTCAGTGTCACTTACTTCTGAGCAAACACACATTGGGCTGCATTCTTCAGGAACTTTCAAGGAGAGCTGTGCCAACGATATAATGTCAGCTCAATTATTAAAGTATATTTCATAAAATGTATACTGTCTATTAATTTTCTTCCAGTGCTGCTACTGGGAAAGCATAGGATAGATTTTTAAGGAAATATATTTCTGCATCTGCAGCCTCAGGGTCCATTTATTCTGAATAGTTCCTACCCCAACCCATCATCTCCATAATTAGAAGAGAACATTATTGTTTTATGCCACTGCAGAGCTTTCTTCAGCTGGCTTTTGACTAGCAGAGCTGTTCCCCTGGAGAAGAAAGAACATACTGGGTAGAAGTCATTCAGAGAAAACATTTGGTTAATTCAGTATTTAAAATTATTCCATTTGGGAACAGATTTGGAGACCACCAGTAATTTAACAATTCCTCAAATCAACACCTTTGTTGTTGATTTTAGCATGTTATTTTATATATTATAAGGAAGCCTGTGATTATTAGGAAAATTCTTGGTCTGTTTAAATTGAGAGGGGAAGGGAACAGAGCTTAATATTACATGTTGAAATAAGGGGGAAAGTTAAACAAAAGATATGCAACAATAGGTACAAATAAACAGATAAATACTACTGTAAGGATTGATCAATTTGCATCCTATGAAGCTGTATCTTTTAATCAGGTATATCTTATAACTTTATCTTACATACTTCAATCTTACAGTACTAACTATAAAATACAAAAGAAGATGCTGTGAGGAGTCTATAAATTAAATATATCCTCAAGAGTCTAAACATTCGATATAACATTCAATGTTGGATAGAAGGAGAGCCTTCTCTGCTGTGGCCCTTGCCCTATGGAATACCTTCCCCCCAGAGGTGAGGCAGGCCCCCTACTCCTTCAACCTTCCAGAAAGCAGTTAAGACCTGGCTGTCAGGCCTAGCCCAAGGAACTCCAAGAGACCCTGCAGATTCAGTTCAACAATGTTTATTAGCTACAACCTCTAGCAAGAATCTTCCCAGACTGAAACCTCAGTTCCCAAAGTCAGCCAGTCAAAACAGAGTGAATTCCTCAGGGAGGTGCCAGCCTCATCCTCTTATCTCTTCCTCGCCCCTCAGGAGATGAAAGAGCATGTTTCCCTCCCTGAGTTTGGCCTTCATAATTCCATTCCATCACACTGGCTCTGCCAACTTGCATGGGGTGAGAAAAGGGGCAACCAACCCTGGGGGTGGTTAGCACCTTGAAGATGCTACTGTATGTTAATCTCATTTCTACCAGCAGCACCTTGGAAGATATTATTATGTATGTACATATATGGTTTTATTGTATTTTTATTGTATTTTTATACTATTTTTACTGTATTTTAATTAATATTTCTTTTTTGTTTTTACTGTAAACCACCCAGAGTCACTTCCTAGTGAGATGGGTGGTGACCAAATTTGAAATATAAATAAATATAAATAACCTTTATTGCTGCATTGTCTATTAACCAGTGCAGAACTGTAGCAATCTTATCTCATTTGCTATCTAAAGAGAGAGAATTCTATATTTTTAGTTATCTATAACCTAGTTTGTGCCTATATGTGTTTTGTAATCAGTTTGTAAACTAAAGATATAAGGTCCTATATTGTATTCATTTTTTTAACTATTCATTGGTGAAGAAGGAAGGAACTAGAGTCTGAGTGTTTGGCTTTTTAAGGTATGATAAAGTTAAAGTTAATGTAGATTTTAAAAATCACTATGTTAGAAGTGCCATATTAAGAACATAGAATAAATACAAACCCAGGCTATGCCCAAAAATACCTTTATTGATTTCAGCAAAAGAACCATTTTATAGAAAAGAAACAGTGGGCAAAGAGAAATGGTTAACATGTCAAGATTTGTTACTACAGGAACATGGAGAACTTATGATAAAGTCAAGACTGCAGAGGGGTTTAGTTTTCAATGGTTTTCACACACACAATTGAGAGAAAGATTTAATATAAATAAAAAGGTAATTGGAATTGAACAACATAAGACAGAATTTGAAACTGAACTATGTACAAATGATGAACATGTGATTGCAAAAATGTATAAACTTTTGTTTAAATTTGAAATGGAAGACAAACAAGTTAAAGATTGCATGATAAAATGGGCTAAGAATCTTGGTTACAATATACAGATGGATCAATGGAAGAGAATGTGGATAAAAGGACTGAAATTCACATTGTGTTATAATTTAAGAGAGAATTTTTATAAAATGATGCACCACTTGTATATGACATCAGACGAATTATCTAAGATGTACAAAGGCACTTCTAGTCAATGTTGGAAATGTGAAAAACATGAAGGGATGTTTTACCCTTTTACTATGCAAAAGGGTGGACTTGCAAAAAATTCTGGAAACAAATACATACAACGATACAAAGAATCTTAAAGATTAATATTTAGATGAAACCAGAACCTTTTTAATTGGGACTTAATGGATAGTCAGTTAGAAAAGACTCATGGAAGACTGGTTTTGTAAATGGTAACTGCAGCAAGACTACTACAATGATGGAGAAATACTGAAACACCTACAATAGAGGAATGGATTGTGAAGATGGCAGAATTTGCAGAAATGGCAAAATTGACCTGTTTGATAAAACAATTAGTATGTTATAAAAGCCTGGAAACCTTTTATGGACTCTGCTGAAAATGAAAAAAAATGAAATGGTGATTTCTGGATTTGCTGATTGAAAAAAGGATTGAATATGGGACAGACGGGAACCTTGTAATGTAATTACAAAGAGGGAGGAAGGATAATAAGTTTGTAACTACTGTAAAGAAGATTGGAAGTTGCATCTTATATAGTGGTACCTCTAGTTACGAACGCCCCTCCTTATGAATTTTTTGAGATACGACCAGCTCCGGCCCCAAAAATTTACCTCGTGTTGCGAACCACCTCGAGTTACGAACCGGATCCGCGGCCATTTTCCCTCCCGTGACACGTGGTCTGCGGCCATTTTTCACCCATTCCACGTGGTCCGCGGCCATTTTTCCGCCCGTGCCACGTGGTCCGCAGCCATTTTCCACCCGTTCCACGTGGTCCGCGGCCGTTTTTCCGCCCTGCCGCGTGGTCCGCGGACACCAGAACGGATTAATGGTAATTACATTGAACCTTATGGGAAAATCTGCCTCGTGTTGTGACCAATTCGAGTTGCAACCAGAGTCATGGAACGGATTAAATTCGTAACTCAAGGTTCCACAGTACTTTTCTTTTTTCTTTTTCTACTTCTTTGCTTTCTGCACTTTTTATTTTTTTCCTAACTTTTCTTTATACAGTTTCATGTTTATCTTTTACTTATGTAAAAATCTTTAATAAAAATTATATAGATAGAGTCTGGGTGTTTTGATCTACACCTCTTGTGGGCCCTAGTCAGCAAGTCCAGTGACAAGATAATGGGAGTTATGTTCCCAAATAGATGGAGGGCATTGGACTGTATTCTTTTGCATTAGTGCAGGAGCTGAAATCTAGCTACTCACATTGCTATCCATCCGCCTTCATTCTTCTTGGTTCCTATATCACTGATCTATTTTATTTGTTCCATATTGCTACCACTGAATGGCACTTCTCAGATAATGAGCACTTACGATAGCAAGACTTACTGACTAGTGGACAGCTGAATTGTGTAACAAAATGTCCTAATAACTATTAAAGAATACTGCTTCAAGCTCTTAAGTATGTTGTGTGCAAGTGCTGAATTACAGCATAATGGAATTTCAAACTAAAAAATACTTAATAACAAGCAAAATAAATATGTGACACTTACCCTAATAACTCATCAATGTTTTGTTGGTCACTAGGTTGAAGGCCTCTGAGCATTTCATTCAGTGATTCATTTATCCATTCAATTGCTGTATTCAAAGATTCATATTTTTCCTTTTCATCAGCATCAATTGCTTCCAGTGAAGCATTTTCAAGAATTTCAGCATGAGACGAGATCATGCTGGAACAAATCATCTGTGCAACAATATTTAAAGATGTTTATTATTGAAATTTCACATAATAAACATGACATTGAAATTATTTTCTACTAAAAGCTTTTTTATTATTGATGTATGGTTTTTCCATATACATCCAATGACAAATATAATAAACTTATCTCACTTCAAGTATTTCACCAAGGTAATTCAGCAGAATTTTATTCAAAGCTTTTTATTTAATTTGTTCTTACTCTATATAGTTTTAATACAGTTCTTTTTAACATAAACAGCAGTTTTATGTGGACTTTTGATTCTTCCAATGCTCTTAGAATATATTTTATAATGCCTCCCCAACACAAATCTTGAACAAATCTTAATACCATTTTTCAAGAAATGAAAGAAAAATTTAAAAAATAGAGCAATCTTAATCCTTCTAACTAATTGATATAAATATTCAATGTAATGAACTTTGTAATGCTCCTATGTGATGGAATGAACTATATTTTCAAGTGAAAATTTGGTAACTTGACTAATATATTTTTATTCCTCCATCATATTAGGTGATTTTATAAAATAATATAAAATCACATTCTCCCAGTTTCAAAAGGAGGGAATAGAATTTCTACTTGACCCTAAACCAATTGAACTGTATGCTACAGGAATTCAAAATTTCAGGCAACAGAGAGCACACATCAGTGTGAAAGCATGAATGCAGTTAAAGTGTCTATTTTTTAAATAACCATCATAGAGAAGTGGTGGTGGTATGATGGGGTAAAGTCAGGATCATACTAAACAGGAAGGTAATATTCTGACCCTGCTATGTCCTTTCCCTGCCCAAAATTGATAATCAAGCCAGATCAGAAGCTTCCATTGTAATGAATGACTTGTGAAGAAAATCCATGAAAATCACATCAGGAAGCAAAAAGGTTTTAAGAAGATTCTTCCCTAACACCATGGCCAATTTGAATCTCTCTGACTGTTATTTAGAAGGAAAATAAAGCCCTCTTACTTTGCCTAGAAAACCAACACTTGGTATTATTTGGCTAAACGGACTCCATTAGGGGACAATAGCTTCTCTGATATCTGTCACTGGAATATCAAAAACCCAAATCTTGAGTTAGAATAGTTAGAATAGAGTCCCTTTGCTTTTTGATTCTGTCTTCTGGTCAGCTGTATTGTTTATCTTTTAATGATTTAATTACAAGCTGCCTAGAGTTGTGGTAGAGTTGGGCAGCCTTGAAACTGAATAAATAAATACAGAATTAAGTGCAGCACAGCTCATACCTTGTCACAGTCCCTAATTCGGCAAAAGACTCCAACTTCTAACGTTGGTCGACCAATTCCATCTAGCACACTTTTAGCATCTAATTTGCATATCACTGGAGGTTTTGATAATTCAGAGAAGAAGTTTGCCTGGAAGACCAATAATTAGTGCAATTAGATTCACAGGCTTTCAAAGATAAAATTGCAATTTATTTTTTGCCTTAAATTTATTAGGTGGTTCATTTAGTTACTAATTTCTGAATCCATGGATTGGGATCATAGCTGTTACTAATGAAATGGCCATACATTTCTTAAACCTGATGTTGGCTTCGTATGCTGTGTTGAACATAAATAATATTCTCGAGTATGGTGCTGATAAATGCAATGGTATTCATTCATCTTTGATAAATACCAACTAATGTGACCACCATACCTCTCTTGAATTGCACCATTAGAACTGATCCTGCTGGATTTTAGCTTATCATTTTGACTTGATGGTATCAGGCACATTGCCTGGCCCTCAAGAAAAATCTGTCTGAAAATACTGCAGGATATTAAATGATACATTGGATGTGTTTGGGATTTGGAAGCTGGAGAATTGGCTCAGATCTTTTTCCTGTTGAGTTGATATGCCTAGAAAGTATAAAGAGGTTTAAATTGCTTTTCAATTTTTTTAAAAGATTCAGGAAGGTGTTCAGAGAAGCCCCTATCCTTCTCCAGGAGCAGATGAGTACACAAATGCAACAAGAAGCTGAGCTTGCCAGATTGCAAGGCATGCTTGCTAATGTTGAATGTGTTAGTAGATTCTTGGGCACAGTTTATAAAGTATACCCATTGGGAGGGATATCACAATAACTATCAGAGTAGACTTATTATATATCTACAGTGAAATCAAACTATAAAAATAAATCCTGAGTCCTGGGATAAGCTGGGAATGAAATCTAACATACAGGTAAAACATGCTCCCAGCATCAGGTGCCAGTTAGCATAGACTGCTGCATCTGGGCTATCTGTAGTTTCCAAATAGACTTTAAAGGCAGCCCCATATAGAGTGCATTGCAGAAATCTAACCAAGTGGTAATGAGGTGTGAGTTACAATAGCCAAGTTGCTACTTGCTTTGGTTCACCAGCATGTTCTCTCCAGCCTAACTCTTACAGACTCCAGGCACTGGGATAGAACATCAACAGCATCTCCCATACAGCCCAGGGTGGTTGGATATCATCAGGATACCACACCCCAAACTGTCAGATAAAATTTTCCAGCAACTTCATATAGATGTTAAAAAGAAGATTGACTCCTGTGGCATTCTACAAGATAGAGAATACTGATCTGATAGGGATCTTCTCCCCCACCATTAGAACTGAAACTACCCTCTGAGGAAGGAGCTGAATCACTGCAGAATGCTGCCTACAACCCCAACTCTAGCAGGCAGTCCAGAGAGATCTCATGGTCAATGGTATCAAAAGTCATTGAGAGCTCTAAGGAGACATGCAGTGCGGCCCTCAACGTTTATACAAAGGCAATAGATCAGAGCAACCAATACCATCTCAGTCCCATACCCACACTGACTGAAAGGAGTCCAGATAACCTGCTTCAATTAGGGTGCTATGTAGCTGTTCTGCTATCACCATTCCAGAAAGGGAAAGTTGGAGACCAGGCAATAATGGTGTAAAGCCATATGATTTAGGAATTGCCCCTTCAAACAAAGGTGTACCACCACCTCTTTCAAGGATGCTGGAAGTTCCACCTTGTGTAAAGAAGCATTGACAATCCCCCAGATCCAGGTCATGCCTCCCCCTGCTCTATATAGGAGCTAGTAGTGGCATGGGTCCAGCCCTCAGGTGGCAGAATAAAGTCTAGAAAACTTCCTCAGAGTTCATAGGACAAAAGGAGTCCCAGATAATATGGCCAGATAATACCCACTAGTTTCTGCCCATAGGGAATCAAGATTCTGGCAAATCGGAACAAATTTATTAGCAAAATGTTCTGCAAATTGGTTGCATGTCCAGCATTCAGCTTGCCTTCCATTGCCAGTAGCTCACCAAGCACTGAACTGAACTGAACTGAACTGAACTGAACTGAACTGAACTGAACTGAACTGAACTCACCAACAGAGGTGAGAAACTCCCCAAGCATCCTCAAAAAGCCATTTTGATTCATTAGGCACCTGGGGTAGACAATCAAAATTAGTGCCCCAGAGAGATAATGGGAGGCTATTGAATGCATCTAGATGAGGGATGATCTACTCACAGCAAAGGGATGATAGAAATTCCCTCTATACCCAGATCTCATAATATCTGTTCAGAGACAAAAAATAGTTTTAATATATGACCACTTATGTGAATCAAACCAGAGATTACAAACCAGAAGCAAGCCATAATAGCCATGAACTCTTATGTGCCATATAAGAGTAAAAGTCCCTCAATACCAACAGTTTTCCATCATCAATCTGGAGATAAGCTCCAAGAGCCCAGGGAGGGATCCTGTGGGGAAATAGAGCAGCTGGTATTCCAGCAGGGTTACAAGCTGGTCTCTACAGCCCGACTTAACATATACTGTATACATGCACATCCTGGTATCTCAGGAACAGAGTCTCTGGTCACAGACAAGGTGTCTTTAACAATCAATGCCACTTCCACCTCTGGCTTAGGCACTGAGGATGGACCTGAAGGATCTGAAACTCAGCTGGGCAGATTTCAAAGAGGTCAACATCACCACCTTCTCCCAGCTAGGTTCTGATAATTCAGGCCAAATCTGCAGCTTCATTAATCACCAGGTTGTGAAAGAATTAGGACTCATTACAGATAGAACTGGCATTTACCATCAGCATCTTGAAGCCAAGAGACCCAACAATCTAACTATCTGCTCCTCAGGCTAGAGCGATTGGATTGGTAGTCTAAACCATCACAAGGTTGGAAGTCTCTCTTTCCGTGGAATAGCTTGCCTGATGATCCCCGCTATCTTCTCTGCCCAACACTACAGGGATATAACTGTCTCTGTCCTCATCCTGACATTTCTCAGTTCTGCCCCCATGTTCATCCAATGAGAAGCCTCCATCTCCCAATCAATAATCTAATATCCAATATTGGCTTACCACTCAACTGGGCTCCATGGCACTTTCACGCCATACATTGATGTCCAGGCAGCTGAGGCTTCACCCCCCCCATCTGCCTCTCACCATAAGCAGCCCCCCTCCCTATTTCCTCTGTCTCATTCTCACTGAGGCAATGCCTGCCAAATTAGTGGTAGAAAATTTACTCCTACCCTGATTTTGGGGGAGGGGAAGCATTGATGAATCTACTCTCTCAAATTTGTATATTGCCCAGCTACCTAGCCTGGTCTGAGCAGTGAGGCTTAAAAAGCAGGTCCCATCACCTCTCCAGGTCTTCCTGACCTGACCTGACAAAACAGGAAGCTTTTACAACCCATTCTCATTAATTGGACCCATACGGCCTCTAAATCTTCTGACTGGGCAAGAATGCCAGTGGTCTTCACCCCAGCCTCCTTCTTAGCCTTCATCAGTGATAATCAGGCTAGAACTAAGTTCCAGTTTGCAAGTCAAAGTTCTTTTGCCTTATGCTATTTATTTATACATACATACATACATACATTTAGATGGCCGCCTATCTTATACGTAATAATCCTAGGTGGGTCACAATAATATTCAATAAAAGAGAATAAATAGAACCAAACCCAACAACACCACCATATATCCCAGTCACAATGCTACAACATCCCAAAAACTCTACATTTAGACTTGCATTTGCTGGGCTCATTTCTATCCTAGCCCAATGCCTGGGTAAAGAGCCAAGTCTTCACAGCCTTGCGGAAGCCTGATAGGGTGGGGACCTTCCAAATCTCAGTGGGAAGGCTGTTTCAAAGGGTTGGGGCAGCCAAGAAAAGGCATGTCTCTGAGATCCCATCTGATGGCAACATTTAAGGGAAGGGACCTGCTAGGAGAAATAGATAACCTCAGGGAGTGGCCCCATGCCATTTAGGATTTTAAAGGCGATAACCACCACCTTGAATTATATCCAGAAAGCAACTGAAAGTAACCTAGGCAAAACATGGAGAGCAGACCACATGCTGTTACATGCTGGACCAGTTGGACCAGGTAGTCTTCAAGGACAGACCCACGTAGATCACATTGCAGTAATCCAGCTGAAAGATGACTAAGGTGTGAGTGTCAGTGAGCAAGGCCTCCCAGTCTAGGAAAGGGCACAATTGGTGCAGAAGTTGAATCTGTGCAGAGGTCCCTTAGCCACAACTGCCACCTGTTCCTTGACCAGGAGTTGTGAGTCCAGGAGGACCCCCAAATTGCCCACCGACTCTGTCTGGGGGAGTATTATTCCACTGAGTGTCAAGGATGACAACTCACCAGAGCCCAAGAGGGGAGGGCAAAAAACCAAATCCATTCTACTTGTGAGAGAACCAGTTTGGTGTAGTGGTTAAGGCACCAGGCTAGAAACTGGGAGACCGTGAGTTCTAGTCCCATCTTAGGCACAAAGCTAGCTGGGTGACCTTGGGCCAGTCATTCTCTCTCAGCCCTAGGAAGCTGGCGATATCAAACCACTTCCAAAATCTTGCAAGAAAACTGCAAGGACTTGCCCAGGCAGTTGCCAGGAATCAAGACTGACAAAGGGACTGAAAGAGGGAGGGAGGGAGGGAGAGAGAAAGAGAGAAATCTGTCTTGGGTTGAATCTAAACTGGTTGCTCCCCATCCAGGCTCTCACAGCCTCCAGGCACTGGGTAAGCACCTGAACAACATCACCTGCCTGGCCTGGGGTGGAGACCTATCTGAGCATCATCTGCATACTGATGATACTCCGCCCATTAAGTCAAATAACGTTACCCAAAGGCCTCATGTAGTTGTTAAATAGGAGAAGGGGCAAGGGAGAAACCAGAGCCTGAGGCACCCTACATAAAGGAGGCCTAAGAGTGGACCTCTCCCTGTGACCAACAGCAACTGGAACTAGCCATGGAGGAAGCAGAATCACTATAAAACAGTGTCCCCCACTCCTAACCTTTAGCTTATGGTATCAAAAGCCACTGAGAGATCCAGGATGGCCAGGGCAAATGCGCCATATCTTTGCCAGTAATTCAGAGATTAATGCCATCAGTACTTCTCTCAAAGTCCTGTCTAACATATCGCTTACAAGCCCATCCACACCCACTGAGGCAGTGGTATTACAGTCAAGAGCCCAAATCTAAGTCACCACAATCCTTGCTGGCTTAGGATTCCCAGATATATTTTCCTGCCATTCTCTTCTGTCTTGCTCTAAGCCTCAGCCATCCCACCACTGAAGATAGAACATAGTGTCAAAGACCACACTGCTCACAGGCAGCCCAAGCCTGTGTGTGGGGATGTGCTGGGTGCCAGTGCGGCCTTTGCCCACCAAGGAGTAGATATTACCAAGTACCTCATTACTGAAGAGAAAGGTGCTTTGTGGTTCAAGGAGGCAGCCTGAATAGTCCCAAGAAACAGGCCTGGCAATGCTGCTTGAGGTGAAGAGAGCAGGAGGAGAGGTCAGCCACTGCTGTTGGTTCAGGACAGTGGTGGAAGGGTAGCTGAAGCAGGTGGCAGGGAGTGGTGAGAGGAATTTGGAGATATGCAGACCTGGAAGGACCACTGGCCTGGAGAAAGGATTTACTTCCACATTGTTTAAGATAACAGACAAAGAATCTATTTTGATGGTGGTTGGCTCCTAATGTCACTTGAGAGCTGTCAGACTGTTACTCTGTTGTTTTCTTTTCTGGCAAACTGCTTAATGATGTAGGAAACCAGGCTGCTCTGGGCACCCAGCACATTACACACTGGCTTAGTTTTTAACTGCCAATATTTTCTTTAGGAGATGACTTCTTTTTCCTGCTCCCTTTTAATTCCTGTTCTTTTTCTTTTCAATTGGTGTTTCTTTAGCTGTTTCCTTCGGTTCTTATGCACCTAATGGCTCTTTTCTTTCTATTGATTTCTCTCTTTTTGATTTCAACACCACTAACTGCCAATTCTTTTCCATTAGATTCAAGGATGAACTCTAGGTCTTTTCAGAAAACCATCTCAGAATTGAAAAAAGCTTGCTCACTCAGGGCACTAACACCCGGGATTGTTTTTACTTCTTAATCCCTCCTCTCATGGGGACGGGAAAAACTCAGAGGTGTGCCTGGACGATAAAAGCATCCTGAGAGGCGTCAAGGCCCAGCCTACCATGACAGTTGTGTTATATAAGGCATCCTAAGAAAGTCCATAGGGGCATTTGGATTTATTCCTCTAAGGTTTGAAAGAGAACAACAATCTTGGATGGAAATGTCTAACATTAGAATTGTTCTGTCACTATCACCAATGTGCCAGTTTCCATGTCTGCTTCTTTGTGATGTTGGAAAGGAAGGAAGGAAATTGAGGTGTTGAGGTCACCCACACAGGATTCCAGGCCACAATGCGGATCTGCTGAATCCAAAGCTTTGCTGGCTTTCTGACATATGCTAGTATAAATACAGTTCCCTCTTTTCAGTTCTGGAGAACAAATCCCTTTTTTAAAAAGGCCAGAGAAATAAGATAGCAGAACCTCTGGTTACCTTGAGGCTTGACATCACTGCACTAAAATAATGGTAGGATCTGCCTGATAAGGCACTATCTATAGCATGATTTGCATAGCAATTTTTACCCTGTGGCTGTAGCAGAATACGTCGCCATCAAGGCACTAAAAGAGCTGATATCCTCTCTAGTTTTAAATCAGTAGAAGACATTATAATACATAATAAAAGAGACTTAAGTAATGTATAAATGGGTAGAAAAGTGCTCCTTGGTATACAATTACGTCAATCATAATTTTGTTTTCATTTGTGAGATGAAGGAACGAAGCAGCATTTCCCAGCACGTGGATAAAAATACTCAAGTAAGCCATGGAAGAATATCTAGATGTCTGGAAGAAATACTTATGATTTATCTTGATGCTTCTGTTGTTCTTTCCAAAGTTAGCTTATTGTATAAAAGGAATTCTGGTATATTTCCTCCTTAATAATGCATATAGAGCAGCAGTTTATTGTGGTATGGGTTTCCTTTCTTCTCAGTTTAACAATGTGGGTTGTGAGCTGCTGTGGGAAGCGGGGTGGAGAAGAGAGAGAGAGAGAGAGAGAGAGAGAGAGAGAGAGAGACCCCTGAAGGATAACAGATAATGTGTACAAACGTTTGGAGAGATAAGAGACAAACAGTTGATGGATATTTTTTCTGACAACAAGAATGGAAGATGATCAATGTATAATCATGCTTTATTATGCTATAATGAAAAAAGAAGTCTACAGGAGGTAAAAGATCTGACCCCCGCCCTATCACCAAGTCTGAAGACCTGAAATGAGGATCCCAAACTGACAATCCTGAAAAATCTAAGTTTACTTGTTTGCAGAAAACTGGGTAGGATACTGTTCATTACCAGAATTCTGGAAACTCTGTAAGTAAAAGCAGTGAAATTATACATGATTTAAAGAAAACTGAAAATATAAGGAAGTAGTCCCCAAACTCTGCAACTCCCTATCCCATCCATAACTGCTTAACTATGCTTTTATTAAAAAATAGGAACCCACCATGATTATGGCTGTCTTGCACAGGCATCCCTGGGAAAGGGGGGGGGGGCGAGTGACAAAATGGATGTAATGATGCAAATACCACAACTTACATATCTGTGTCAGATGTTGGGACGCTAGTATGCAAGGCATTTGTATTATTGTATCACAATATGCATGTCATCATTTTGACATAAACTCAGTTTGTTATGGATCCCCATGCTGGCATAATATATTTAGAACTGAATGTTGTATTTATGAAGCTATCATTAACTTGATTTATATTCCAGTATACCCCCCAAAAGCCATCTAAGTTAACCTATTTGTTGCTCTTTCTCTGACCTTAGAGGTGCACTATTGTTAACAAACCATCACTGCATGCCAGTCTTCTTAAATTAGCAATCTAAGAATTGCTAATTTCTTGGTAAGCAGTCTTGTTATCTATTGCAACAAACATATTATGTCTTCTAAAGCAGCCATAAGACATAAAGAGGGCACCAGGTTAGGTAAAGCTACATTAAAGACTTCACATTCATTATCGTTTAAGCTGCCTTCAAATAGAGAGGCATTTTGATGTCCATATGGACAAATGCTCCTCTACATTTTACATCTGAGCTTACCTTAAATGTACCTTAAATGTATTGTATTACCTTAAATCTTAAAAGTGCAACAAAAGCAATGAGTGATTTAGTTTCCTGGAAATTCTGAGAATCCCACAAAATCCAGGGCTGTTAGTTCATCCATCAGGTCAGTGTTTCTCAACCTTAGCCATTTTTAAGATGTATGGACTTCAACTCCCAGAATTCCCCAGCTGGCTGGGGAATTCTGGGAGTTGAAGTCCAAACATCTTAAAGTTGCTGAGGTTGAGAAATACTGCACTAGTCCACAATTACAAGCCCAGTTCACATAACGGACCCCTTTGCCTCCTCTGAGCGTCTCCTTTTAGTGCGCCTGCGCACTCATTCCGTGCAAAGGCGCAGGTTCCCAATTTGGTGCCGCTGTCCAGGAGCTTAGCGTACCAGATACCCGTAGAGGTCCGCGGGACGCTGGTAGAACATGGTGTTCAGCACTTCCTCCAGGCGCTGCGGTATTTCATTGCTCCGGTAATACTCTGCAGCCTGGTGTTTGAGATCCATGACAGTAAACTGCCGATCCTGCTCCGTGTAAGTTTTCCCGCACGCCATGACTGCCTTGTTCAGGCTCTCCGTGGCCGTCGCTAGGAAACGGGCACGCTCTCCGCCTTGTCCCGAGACTTCCGAATCTCGCGAAATCGTATCCTCGAGCGCTGAACCGACCCGCCTCGGTTCCGCGTGCTGAGGCTGCGTCTGAGTGCTGAAAGCGAGCGAGCTGCGTTGAATTTAATGGGATTTACCTTGGGGGAGATACGACGGGCTCTGCATTGCAAGAGAACTCTTAACATCTGTAGAAAAATAAAGTGTAGGTGGGAGGAGGAATGACTCCACCATAAGGGACCTCAGCAGCGTGTCTTTGGGGCTCTCCCTAGTTCTTCTGGGAGGGCGTCCTCCCTGCCATCATGCCCAGATAGAGAGGGAGCTATTCTGGCACTTGATGCTTATCCTTGATGAACATAGTCATGGTTTATTCAGTTTATTCACACTTCTGGATTCGCATGACACACTGGACCCGTATACTAACCACCCGGTTTGGATACACATAAGGCAGTAGAGTAAAATCTGGCTGGCTAGTTAGTGATTCAGGGTATCCTCAGAATTGGAAATTGAAGTTGTTCCTGCTGCTGGAGACAGTTTCTCAGCATGCATGACTTGTCTTAGATGTGGCTGGTCAGTTGCATTCTCAGCCTGACTTAGGGTGAGGATTAGGCTCTGTAAGCCCCATGCACAATAATGTATGATTGCCAGCTCTTGGTTTATAATCTGATTTTCTTTATTTGATGGGAGGTTCTTTTATTATTTGCAAACAATATTGAATGTTGGATATTAAATGAGGAGGAACTCCTCTGCTTAAAATATTATGAAGACAAAAATCTGGGAACTTTTATCATGAAGAGGTAATTGTAGAAAATGTTATTAAATGTTTTCTGTTAGTACTGTAATGAAAAAAGTCCATTTAAATTAGGTCATCAATGAGTCAAATAGTTTACACTGAATTAATGTGTTTGGATGCTGGAAATGTGGTAAAATTGCTGAAAATTATTCAAAGAGTTTCAGAGTTTGGCATAAATCCAGTGTTTCTATTGCTAACTGGAAAATAGAAAATAGGTTTGAATATTGTTGTAATCTGAAACTTTGGATATGTTGCTAAGAGCATCAAGGGAAGAAAGGTTTATTGTAACCTCCTGGGTGAAGTATAGCTTGTCATTATTCAGTTGTGGAAAAATTCAGCATTTCCATCTATTAAAATTGTGAAAGCACTAGAAAGCACCTATATGAAATAAAGAGGGTGTATAGAGGGAATTGACAAGATAGACGAAACATTTTTTTCTTTCCTTAATGCCAGCCTATTATTTTGTCTCTAAGGGATCATGCTTGCCATTGTGTCTACAGGCACTGTGGTACCAACTCCAGGTTATATGATGGTGTTCACAAACTTTCAGTGGCAATGTAGTGGTGCACACAAAGGGAAAAGTTGGGATTCCTGCATTAAGCAATAAAGCATGTTCTATAAACCAAAGTGTCTAAAACCCAAGTCCCTAATGGCTTGATAATGTGAAAAAAGTCAGCAGCTTCTCTGCTTTCCCTAGACAGTGTGGAAATGATTTCTCCCTGCTTTGCTGCCCCAAAGGAGAAGAAAGTGAGTAAGAGGTGGCAGATGCTACTCCAACAGAATTGGCCTCTTCTCATTCATGCCTGTTCTTTTGATAGCTCTCCTGGACCTGTCCTTCCCTCTTTGCAAAGAGAGTAAATAAGCTGGAAAAGGCAAGGGATGAGGTACTGTGGAGTATTTCTGACAGGCCCCAGATTGGGGACTGGTTGCATATTTTAAGCATTATTTGATCATTGATAATAGTACCAAAAACATAAATAATCATTTTATATTCTTGCCTTCTGAACTGAATTCCTAGACTAAAATGGGGCCTGTACATGCTACAGTGTGAAGTGCTTTATTCACGGTTCTCTTCCGTAATGCTTCATTTTATACTCCCCCCCCCCCAACCTTTTTAGTTTTCTGGCTCCAACACCAACAGCTTAGCATTCTGTAACCCTGGAATATTCCATTCTTGCTGAGCTCTTTGAACTCCCCCTTAGCTGTTCTTTGTTTTGCTTGTATTTCTGCAAAGCTTTGAAGATCCTACCTTACTAATACCTTCCTCTCACATACAGATGATTCTGTTATGCTGTGCAAAGGACTGACTTGCACAGGGTAACAGACTCACCTTCCAAAAATGACAAGAAAGAAGCTAATTCCAGAAAACACCTATCAGACAGGTGTGAATAGACATATGCTGAAGTGGGAGGGTAGCATCACCTTTCTTACTTGTGTTTAGGGTGTACAAAAATTTTGGTTCATTGCAGTGGAAACTAACTGCAATAAATCTTGGGTTAATGAGCTCCTTCCCCTTGTTCCTTCCTTAGCATTACTTCTGTTCTATTAAAAATAGTTAATTTAAGTATTGAAAAGCAGCAAAACTCATAAGCCATGGTTTGAAGTTGTGTGATTTCCAACATTCAATTTTAACCAAAGTAATTAAAAGAAACAACTGCAGAAAACAGAAGCAACTGTCCAAAATTATATAGAATGACATAAAAAGAGTGTATTATGTTGCTAACTAGCCTAAAGTTTGTTGCCCCCTCATCCCCATGAAGGTAACTCATACTTTATCATGACGTATTTCTCATTCTTATAAACATGTCCTTTCATAAAATTGTTCATTGATTCTACTATGGCTAACATATCCTGTAGACCTGTATTTCAAATTTTGCTGCTGTATACCTACGTTACAGTAAATTATACATAACAATAAATTACAGAGCATACCTTTTTCATTTGAAAATGATTAAGTTGTTATAAAGTGTAGTAAAACATTACTGTTGTTAGAACTATGCATGTTATCTTGAGCAATGTACTTGATCTTAGCTAGCTTAACCATTTCTCTCTATAAAATGGGGCTAAGCTCTTAAGCAATAGTATTATATAAAAGAAAGGCCTTAGAAAAATTCAGTGTTAATAGTATTTATTTATCAAGCTGGCAAATATTAATAAGTACTGTTTAAATTGCTCTTTTGTATATAAAATACACATTATAGAAAGCTTAGGCACAGTTTAGTAAGAGATGTGTAAGGCCTTTTTATTTTTGTACACAAATTGTATGCTGATTTTCAAGACTTCTCAGAGGTTGGTTATAATCTTTATTGTCAAAAATTTTCTAGCAAGTACCTTTTTAGGATCAGAAAAGACTCTTTGAACAACAAAATTGCTGAAGATTACCATGCTGAAAGGAACACAGATTACAGCTTGCAAAATGTCTACCAAGGATAAAGCAGCCAAAAGCCCCTTTTCACTATACTTTTGTGTGTGTGTGCGTGTGTGAGATACCCACACGCACACAAACACACATACCGCTTTACTTTTGATCAAAAGAAACATTTCTCAATCTAAATGATCACTTTTAGCCTGCAATTTCCCACAAAAAATTACTTTGTTACTTTCTTCATTTGTAATTTTGTTTGAACTAACTGAAGATGGATACACTTAAAATGCTGTTAGCAGTATACTTCCTTAGATCTGAAATCAATGTACATGGACCTCCCTCATTGTATGTTCACTTCAGTGGGCTGGGAAGTAATGAAGAAAAATCTCCACTGAATCATTTTCTTTTTCATTCACATCCTTTCTGAAATATCCTAGTATCTCTGCAGGGAGTTAATCCCTCTTCACGTCTCTGTAGTCACCAAAAAAGTTTCTGAATTGAAGAGACATTCCTTAAAGGAGGTACTGTGCATTGCTGCATCCTGTTAGCTTTTTTTAAAATTCAGGAAATTAAATTTTTGGCAACACACTTATAGTTCCACACATTTTTAAAATTAAATTGTTGTCACAAACTTGTGTTGATTTTATTTTCTGTGATAATGTGTTTTTAAGTAGCTTGACATATCCCAAAGTCTCCCAGTTTGCAAGAAATTCTTATATAAAGTATACATTGAATTATAGTTGATAAATAATTATTGTACTAGGTCTAGCAGAAAATTTAATTCCCAGTGTATATTTTGATTACTATGAATTATAAATCCATAAATACTTTAGAGATAGTGCCTTATAAATTTCCCTGAATAGTTTTTGTTTTGTGCTTTTATTATATTAAATTAATAGGTTATTCAGAGAGAACAACTAGGGCTATACTATACTGTATATAATAAATTGGATCCTGATGTAGAAGATACCAGTTTACATAAATGGAACTTCAATCTTGACTAATGATTGCATTTTTGTGATGGCTCAACTCTAAATGTGAGTCCCCCATCAACCCAGCTGAGCAAAAAAAATCTGTTATATTTAATTGGTAGCTATAAAGATGCACATATGTCAGATAGTAAAGGTAGCCGATGTATTGAGACTCATGAAAGAGTATTATAATCCAAATAGGCAAGAGATAGATTTACCTTTGTATCCACCCTAAATATACATGCAAAAAACTACTTTTGTACATGAAGTAGCTTTGTTGCTTTGGGGAAAGTATATTTAAAACATGTAGCCTGTGTGTCTGTGTGTGTCTTTTTATATACCATATTAAATTTCTTTATAATGTTGGCACTTTAGATTTTTCCCAAAATTTCTGTTGAGGTGATAAAAAGTACTTTAATTGCTGGGTTAAAAATGTCTAGGAATATCCAGTAATTTGCAGCCTATTGTCAATTGTCCCTGGCTTAAGTCATTAAACAAGATAGAGCTTTTTTCTCTCTTTTTTAACATTCTTATATACTAAAATGAACATATTGATAGCATAAATGTAGTTCGTATATACAAGTGTACAGTTACCAATTTCTGGGACTGTTTGATGTACTCAATTATTAATTTTTGTTTGGAAAGTAGAAAGGACTGTTTATAATCTGATTCTAAACTGTTTAATCACATTTTAAATGTCAGTGTTTGGGAGATTGTGTTGTTGCTTTCTTCACTTTTTAATCAACATATGATATAGATATCAAAAGGCATTTGTGATGCCTGGCACATAGATTAAATAGCATTGTGTACATTTACTCTCTTTGATATTGCCTAAAGCTGCAGTTAAACAGTCCAGAAACCACTTGGGACTCAAAAAGTGCAGGGTAGCCATATCTGTGCTGTTGCATTACTTTTTAGCCAGGTCTTTTTAAAGATTATTGTGTTTAGCATACAAAAATGAGGATGCTGTTGACTTTGACTCTTCATAGAATTTTCCCATAAAAGTGATCAGGGATAAGGGGAGTTTTAGAATTCTTTCCCCTGTCAATTAGTGCAAGATGGTATTTGACTTCCAGCTGTTCTAATACTCTTACAAAAAGAAATAACACAATTGCTTACTTCAGTACGACTCCCACCACTAACTTCTCTAAGCTTCTGGAAAATGGCATCAATTTTCTCTAATCCATTTGGAGATCGTAGTGTGTTAATTCTCATGTGCCACAGAACATAGATTATTTACATAGTAAAAATAATGATTTCAGGACTTACTTAGAAATTCCATTGTACCAGCATTAATGAAGGATCTATTGTAAGCTATCATGTTGAGGCTTTTAAAGGACCTATTAGTTCAAGGATCATTGACACAACAGACTAATGAGTCTCTTGGCAATGTTGTCATTTGTTGTGTTAATATGCTTGCAGACTGTGAACTTGAAGTCTACATCTTTGGCATGCTTGTTTGTTTCTGCATCAGATATTGCTATGCCATACATTGAGATAAAAACATTATTCTGTTGTTAAATTATATTCGGAAATATTAGGGAAGTCTGATTCTTTCCAGACTGATTCAGACAATGGTAATAAAACATTTTGCATTCTAAATTATTCATTCTTTGGTCTGACTCAGATCAGTATTCACAAGGATTTTGTAATATAGTGAACAAAACATTTAAAAATGTGGCATGCTATTTTTACTAGCTACAGTATATGAATATCTTGAAATGTTTCTTCAATAATCAGAAAAAACTAACTTGAATGTTTGATTATGAAAACTAATCAATAACGTGCTTTTAATGTTGTTTAAATTCAGGGCTTTACAGGGAATTATTTTTATGGGAACACTGATAAATATTTTCAGACTTGATTGCTCATTAGTATGCACTTCATTTGCCTTCCTTAAAAGTGAAACTTATATACATGCTCATTTTAGACTGCTAAAAAGGCTGGATATAATATATCACTGTTGTTCAGTAACATGCCTGGACTATTCATGTCTACTGGAAGTATGCCTGCTGGAGTTGAATGGGAATTTCTCTGAAATAAACAGATATAGCAAGGACAGGCAACCTGGTTCCTCCAATGTTTTGAACTACAACTCCCATAATATTTTATAACTGGTTATATTTGCTACTTACCCCCACTCTCAAATTCTGCTGGGGTGCCTCATCATGGTGATGGTGGGAGGGATGAGCAAAGAAGTACCATGAGTGTACACCAAGAGTATATATTCCCAGCAGGGTCATCCAAGGCAAGAAAGTCATCCCAGCTGCCCAGCTAAATCAAGCAGGCACCTATATTGGGCAGCAGTGATATAGGAAGATGCTGGAGGCAAACCATCACTGTAGTGAACACAGCAATAGCATCATCCATACTGTACAGGAGAAGTAAATCACTCCTGTACTTTACCAAGAAAACCATATGGATAATTAATATAAAGTGCCTAAAAATATAGTGTCAGATGATAGGTGCCCCAGATCAAGATAGAGAAAGATCTCAGAGAGCTTTTAATAGAGACAAAAAGTAGTACAGGTAGTCCTCACCAATGGTAATTGGGACTGGGAATTCCATCGCTGAATGACACAATTGTAAGTTGTGATGTCACATGACCATGCCGACTTACATCCACAGTTTCAGCAGTCCCAGTTGCTGTCGTTAGGTGAATCTCACATGGTCGCAGCATCTCACAACCATGTGATCACCATTTATGACCTCCTGCCAACTTCCCCATTGATTTTGCTTTTGGAAGCTGGCAGTGAAGGTCACAAATGGTGATCACATGACTGCGGGGTGCTGCAACATTGTAATTGCAAGCTGGTTGCTGAGCACCTGAATCATGATCACGTGACCATGGGGACACTGTGATGGCCACAACTATGAGGATCTGTCGTAAGTATCCCTTGATCAGTGCCATCATAGCTTCGATCAGTCACTGAACGAGTGTACGTGAAGCTGCTAACCTGTATTAGCTGCAAACACACAGAAAAACAAGAAAAATATTCCAAAAGATCTCTGAACTCAGAGGGATGATCTAACCTCAAATTGGTATGCTTAAGAACACCAAAGATGGAAGATCAAACAAAGATGGAAGGTGCACGCTGAACTTCTGTACAGTACAGTGTCAATAACGAGATACATTAGAAGATATTCCCTACTTACAAGAAGCTCTAGTACTAGAAGATAAAGTAAGATCAGCAGTCCAGCCATTACTAAGTCAGAAGGCTACAGGAATTAATGGGATAGTGACAGAAATATGGAAATCAACAGAAAAAGAATCAGTCAAGGTTCTAACTAAGTTATGCCAGGAAATCTGGAGAAGGACACAGTGCCAACAGATTGGAAGACATTAGTCTACATATCAGTACCAAAGAGATTTAACAGAGCATGGGAACTATAACACATTATCCTTAATTTCATATGTTAGGAAAATAATGCTTAGGATATTCCAACACAGAATAAAGCCATATATGGAAATGGAGATGCCAGATTTTCAAGCTGGTGTTAGAAAAGGCCAAGGAATGAGATACCTTATTCTTGTTGCACACTGCATAGCTGAGTAAACCGAAGAATGGAAAAAAAAGTCAATATGTGCTTTATTGATTATGGAAAGACCTTTGATTGTACCAATTATGTCAAGCTGTGGAATGTACTTAGGAAAATGGGAATCCAAGGACATCTTATTGTCTTCACGTGAAACCTATACACAGGACAGGAAGCTATAGTCCAGACAGAACATGGTAACATAAACTGGTTTGAGGTCAGCAAGAGAGTGAGATATTCTCTCCTTCTTTAGTCAACCTATATGCTGAATAAACAGTACGTATATTGAGGGAGGCTGGATTGGAAGAAGATTAGTGTGGTTTTAAAACTAGAGGAAGAAGCATCAATAACCTGCGCTATGCTGATGACACAATTTTGATAGCCGAACATGCAAATGATCTGCAAGCTCTTGTAATGGAAGTCAAGAACCACAGTGAAAAACACAGACTAAGATGAAATATAAAGATGAAACTGATGACAATGCATAGAGCAACCAGTATTAGAAATGACAATAAAGATATTGAAGCAATAGATAGCTTCTGCCTTTAGGATCAACTATCAATAATAAAGGAAACAGCCTTCAAGAAATATGCCATAGACTAGCACTTGGTAAGGTAGCAATTAAGGCCTTGGAAAAGATAGACATGTCTGTATCCAAAACACCTTGCCTTGAAAACTGCAAGGACTCGTCCAAAGCAGTCACTGCAGAGTCGGTAATGACTAAGTGGAGATTAAAAAAAAAAATCAACCAAGATCAGAACTGTGCAGACAATGGTTTTCCCTGTGATTCTCAATGGAAGTGAAAATTGGACTTTGAAGAAGAAAAACAGAAAGTGTATTGGCACTTTTGAACGCTGGAGTTGGTGAAGATTCCTGAAAGCATCATCGATACTGAAGAAAGCAAACAAAAGGAACACAGAACAAATAATTCCAGAATTCCCACTTGAGGCACAAATGACCGAACTCAAATTATCGTATTTTGGACATATTATGCAAAGACATAGCTCTTTTGAGAAGTCTGTAATGCTAGGAAAGGTGGAAGCAAAGTGAAGAAGAGGATAACCAGCAGCAGAAGACCTGAAGGGTCAGGTTGAAGATAGATCATCTTGGAGAAGGTGTGTGTATGTGGTTGCTGAGAGTAAGCATCAGCTTGATGGCACGTAATTGAATATTTGCTGTGGCTGATAATGAAAAGTCCAGAAATTCTGGAGCCTTCAGTTGTCCATGCCTGCTATATTGTATTGGATTGCAGCCTGAAAAGAGCAATCCAAAGGCTAACTGAAGACTAGCTGACAGGTAATTGAATGCCAAGGAAGTGCTGCTCTGCCAACACACAGAAGCGGTAACAGGACATTTCTATGCACAATATCTCCCTCTCCACTAACTAGTTTCCTACAACAGGCTTAAGCTGATCATTAATCCATTTTCTGGATCTGCAAAATACATTGGACCATAAACCTACCCATAAGTATAGATTTGCACAATTCACTAAGATGCAAAACAATAAAACAAGGCTAGTGCAGTCAGTAAGCCTTATCTGGCTTGGGCTAAAAATTTCAGCTATACCTTTCTGATGTTATCAGCACTTTACAGGTAGTCTCACTGAACTATTCATTTAGTGACTGTTCGAAGTTACAACAGTGCTGAACAAAGGGACTTGCAACCAGTCTTCACACCTACAACTGTCGCAGCACCCCTGTGGTCATGTGATTGCAATCTGGGCACTTGGCAACCAGTTCACACTTACAACAGTTGCAGCATCCTGGGGTCATGTGCGACCTTCCCAGTTGGCTTCCGGCAAGTGAAATCAATGGGAAACCACATGATTCGCCTAACAACCACGTGATTCACTTAACAGACACGGTGATTCGCTGAACGACTGCTGCAAAAAAGGTAAAATCAGGTGCAACTTGCTTAACAACCGTCCCGCTTAACAATTTTCTGCTCCCTATTGTGGTCGTTAAGTGAGGACTACCTGTAGTGGATGGCTACAGGTAGCTTTCCAAAAGATCAGGAGACTGGCCTGAAGCTCCTTCACCCTTGAGACATTGCTCATTTTTAATAATAAGTGCTAAAAGTATTTTTTTTAAAAAACCCTCCCCAAAATTCTTCTCAAAACCTAGTCCTGCCCACATATGTGATGGTCTCACCCACTTCAACCTCCCAAAATTGAAGTATGGCCGTTGGCCACAAAAAGGTTATGTATTTCTACATTGCAGGCTGCTAAGTAACAAAGAGAACATGTAGAAAAGTTTAAATAATTAAGAAAAGTCTGGATGAGTTATTACCCACAAATTAAATCTATATTTTAAAAACACTAAGATTTAAAAGAAACTTCAGATATTGCTTATCCCTTGATAGCTATTATGAAGTTAATACCTACATATAACAACTAAAACTTTACAAGGAAAATGAATGTATTGGTATAGGAAAAGTATTATACAGCTGTTCCCATATGGATAAATACTTTGCCTGGGACCCCTCTCTTGCTGTTTGACATATATAAAACATTTCTATATTAATATATTTATATTAAATATAATGTGTTTCTGAATGGGTTCAACAATTGTAGTTGAAGAACTGAACTACAATTTAGCAGAAATTATTATAACAACTATATTACAGCCCCATTGAAGCCAAGCAAACATTGCCCTAGTAACAAACATTGCTTTCAATGGGAACATTAGCAAATCACATGTGTGAATTGAACCCTTTTGTTCTTTATTTGTTATCCATAATTGTTCCCACTGCTGAAGAAGCAAACTAGTTTTTTCCCTTAAAAGGCATCACAAAGAAAATGATATCCTGTGCGTTGTTTGAATTTTCAGTACAGTTAAGAAGGCTGAAAGATAATGCTGAAACTGTAACTGTTATCAGGTAAATATGGAAAACAGGAGGTAGTATCCAGTTAAACCCTCCCCCCAATGGAACAGCTTCAATCAGTGCAATGGCTAACTCAACTCCTGACCTTGCTGTCCTCACATGCTTTCAAAATCTTCTCTAGAAGTTTGGGTGATTCTTCCACAAAGAATCAAAGAATTGCAAAGGAAAAGGAAAAAAAAACGGGGGGGGGATTATAGTTTTCTATATAGAAAAATTGTGCCAAAGGAACAAGATATATAGTCCTTTGAGTCATTACACATGCACACACAGAGAGACACACACACATCACTTGGTATCCAGTGCAATTGTACAATTTACTATTGTGACAGAGGGGCCCTGAAAAAAAAGTTTGCACATTACTTTAAAAAAAAAAAGAACCCTGCTGCTTATCTTAGAAGAAAATGAGCTTTGGACAAATTCTCAGGATAGGTTGAAGAACTACATAAAAGATTAAAGTAATATTTCTGCAATTCTGAGGAATGGTTACCTCTAAGAAAAGGAGAAAAGAACATGAAAAGTGAACCTTTGACTACAGTAGAAACAAAAAACCACAGCCACAAATAGCCAGATAACATCAGGAGTCTTTGCTATTTCTTTTCCTCTGTAATAATCAATAGCAAAGGTGGAATGAAAAAATACAGATGTAATTAAAAGAGCTATATTGTATGCACATAATTGTGCGTATGTTGTCTGTAAAGGTGCAAATACAGAATATTTAGCTGAAAACTGCATTTTTATATCTTCCCAACACAAACATTCATGGAACAAGACTATTGCTCATGTGGCGTTATTTACTTTTGTTGGAGATTTGCATCGGCATTTATGCGTAAAGAAAATATATAGCTGAATAAATATAAGGAGATGAACACGAACAGCCAGGGTTGTCACTAGGAAATTTTCTTCTGAATAAACATGCAGAGTGAAACTGCAGCCCCATGCCTCCTTACTTTCCTTGAGAAAGTCTCTCAGCTGCCCCTGAAGTTCGATAACAAATGTTGCTTACTTATCAGGAATATTTTGCTGTGTGTCTTTTCAGTCTGTATCCAGATCAAAGAATATGATTGTCATGTATTTTTAGCACAAGTTTACCCACCTCGAATGGCTGCTAAGAATACATTTGAGAGTCTCTGCCCTGAGATTTAAAAGCTGAAATGAGACAGAAGAAAAGGAATTTGGAGGGCACTCATTGGTCTAGTTGCACTGATTCTTTTCTGCATCTCATTGTTTGTCTCACATGCATTCTACAACTGAGCTATCCTTGTTATTTGCTGACCTGCTGTTCCCCCCCCCCCATTCTTCTGTTTTGCTTGTACTGTTTGTCTTTTGCTTTTGGGGGTGTTCTGCAATAGAATTCTGCATTCTTTTTGTAGCATGTCTACCTCTCTACCTAATGGTGCATTCTTTGTACCACTGCATGGAAATAAGTAAATTTAGCAGAATTTCATTACCTATATGATTCAGATAAACTATTTGCTAGGAGCTCTCTCTGGATATCATAATTATATGCAATATACCACTGATGAACACAAGCTACTGAATAGGTGCTAAGCACTGAGAGCCTAGCCACGCATGAAGAACATGCAACTCTTCGAAGTTTTTGAACTTCAATTCTTATCAGCCTTGTTTGGCATGGCAAATGGTTAGGGATGATGGGAGTTCCCATTCAAAAATAGTTGGAAGTTCTCATCAGAAGTTGAGTCACTATGTCTGATTCATCAGTATTGTGACTTTCAGAATCCATTCCAGTCTGGCTTAGACCTAATTTTGAAATCTTTGGTTACTGTAGCAAATACTCTACTCTAGGAACTTAGATGGGTGCATTTCTTCCATTCTACAGACTTCTCAGAGCTACTTTGACACAAGTAGCCTTTGGGGCCAAGTAGTTTGAGTGGGAATTTAAGATATGGCGTTTCAACTCTTCCTGAGTAGGCAAGGGACTAAATTTGATATTTTGCTTATGGCTTGTGGAGCCTCTGTCCTTCCCTATGTATCCCACTGACAGGTCACACAAGGATTTGGAGTTCAGTGTTAGTAAGAAGCAGATGACACTGAATTCCCTATTTTCTTTCCCCTTTGTTCTAGACAAACTATAAATGTCATGATCTGGTACCTGGAAACACTGATACATTGGATGTTTAGCAAAACAAGTTTCATACAGAGAAGAGAAAGGCATACTTGGTTGTATAACTGATCTGGAAAAGAAGTTCTTCTGAATCTGCTTGAAGTTACTTAGGTATTAATGTGTGACCAGTGATACTCTTTTTTTTTTTTGCTTTTTATTTTTTTTCCTTTTATTGTTATAAATCTTGATACATTTATATGACTAGAGATTATTAACATTCAATTGTTTAGATAGCTTGATTGATTGATTGATTGATTGATTATGTGCCATCAAGTTGTTCTTGACCCTTGGTGACCACATAAATAGATTGTCTTCATGTTGATCTGTCCCTAAGCTGGTCCTTCAGCTCTTCCAATGGCAACCCATCACCACTATAACTGAGTCTATCCACCTTGTTGCTGGTCATCCTCTTCTCTTTCCTTCCCTCTTTCCCAGCACTAGAGCCTTCTCCACAGAGCTAGACCTTCACATAATGCGTCTAAAGTAGGATAATTTGAGCCTAGTCATTTGTGCCTTGAGTAAGAACTCTGGATTGATTCCTTTGACGATCTATTTGTTTGTTTTCAAGGCTGTACATGGTATTCTCAGGAGATTTCTCCAACATTAGATAGCTTAGAGTATTGAAAATAGAGAAAGGAAAGAAAAAATTCTACCAATATTAATTACCATTTAGGATGTCAATATTACAAGCATAAAATTATTTGGCTTTTTCATCCAAAGCTAAATATAACAACCACTGCAACTCACATCAAACTATTGGCTATACGATAATGGTTTCAATCTTCAATCTTTAATCTTAATTACTTAATATTAAAATCTTCATTGTATTGTTACTATATACACACACACACCATACATAAATACATACAGTACTATGTAAAAGTTTTAGGCAGGTGTGAAAAAATGCTGTAAAGTAAGAATGTTTTCAAAAATATATATTGTAATTGTTTATGTTTATCAATTTACAAAATGTAAAGTGAGCAAACAGAAGAAAAATCTAAATCAAAACAATATTTGGTGTGACTACCTTTGGCTTCAAACCAGCATCAGTTCTTACACTTGCACACTTTGTACACTTGCACAAAGTCAGGGATCTTGTAGGATTAGAGTCAGGTGTATGAATAACCAATTATACCAAGCAGGTGCTAATGGTCATCAATTTCATATCTAGGTTGAAACAGTCATTAACTGAAACAGAAACAGCTGTGTAGGAGGCTTAAAACTGGGTGAGGAACAGCCAAACTCTGCTACTAAGGTGAGGTTGTGGAAGACAGTTTTATGTCACAGGTCATACACCATGGCAAGACTGAGCACAGCAACAAGACACAAGGTAGTTATACTGCATCAGCGGGGTCTCTCACAGGCAAAAATTTCAAAGAACACTGGGGTTTCAAGATGTGCTGTTCAAGCTCTTTTGAAGAAGCACAAAGAAACAGGCAACATTGAGGAACGTAGACACAGTGGTCAGCCAAGGAAACTTAATGCAGCAGATGGAAGATACATCATGCTTACTTCCCTTCAACATCGGAAGATGTCCAGCACTGCCATCAGCACAGACCTGGTGGAAAACAGTGGGGCCTAGATACACCCATCTACTGTCTGGAGAAGTCTGGCCAGAAGTGGTCTTCATGGAAGAATTGTGGCCAAAAAGCCATACCTCTGACATGGAAACAAGGCTAAGCAACTCAACTGTGCATGAAAACATAGGAACTGGGGTGCAGAAAAATGGCAGCAGGTGCTCTGGACTGATGAGTCAAAATTTGAAAGATTTGGCTGTAGCAGGAGGCAGTTTGTTCACTGAAGGGCTGGAGAGCGGTATAATAAAGAGTGTCTGCAGGCAACAGTGAAGCATGGTGGAGGTTCCTTGCAAGTTTGGGGCTGCATTTCTGCAAATGGAGTTGGAGACTTGGTCAGGATCAATGGTGTCCTCAATGCTGAGAAATACAGGCAGATACTTATCCATCATGCCATACCATCAGGGAGGCGTGTGATTGGCCCCAGATTTATTCTGCAGCAGGACAACAACCCCAAACATATAGCCAATGTCATTAAGACCTGTCTTCAGCGTAAAGGACAAGGAGTCCTGGAAGTGATGGTTTGGCCCCCACAGAGCCCTGATCTCAACATCATTGAGTCTGTCTGGGATTACATGAAGAGACAGAAGGATTTGAGGCAGCCTAGATCCACAGGAGATCTGTGGTTAGTTCTCCAAGATATTTGGAACAACCTACCTGCCAAGTTCCTTCAAAAACTCTGTGCAAGTGTACCTAGAAGAATTGATGCTGTTTTGAAGGCAAAAGGTGGTCACACCAAATATTAATTTGATTTGGGTTTTTCTTCTGTTTGCTCACTTTGCATTTTGTAAATTGATAAACAATTACAATATATATTTTTGAAAGCATTCTTACTTTACAGCATTTTTTCACACCTAAAACTTTTGCACAGTACTGTGTGTGGGTGTATATAAAGTTAATAAAAGGAAAAAAGATAGACAAAGCAAATTTAAGAAAATTAAAATTCCTATAAGAAAGAAAGGAAAAGGATAATAATAATAATAAAAAGAACTATTGATTTCTGACTCCCTTTTTCTACATTTGCTAATTTGAGATATTTGTGGATATTCAGTCCCCTTAAAAGCCCTTATATTTATCATGCTGTGTGATGTGACCAGTGGTACCCTTGCTCTGCTTGTACTGGTGCCACAACTACATTTTCTCCTGAAAGCTGCAGGTCAGATCATAGTGACTTAAATCGTGACACTATCTTGTGCATTTTAGGTATTTTAGTTTATGAAGATTGAAAATCAAAATTGTTCCAGAATGCAAAGTCAGGTTGTCCACTAGAGGTGCATGTAAGAACATATGACTCCATTATTAAAACATTTGCAGTTGACTTCCATTCAGTTCAAGATGCTACCAGTAGTTTTTAAACCCTTTATTATTTTCTTTATTAGAGATATACAGAGCACCTCACTAACTTTACCTGGACTTGGGAGTTAAGCAGGTCTTACCCTGATTAGTAAGGGTAATTACTACTGATTAGGCTGGGAGGCTACCACAAAATGCCAGGGTTGTAAGCTAGCTGGGTAGTTGAAAAACATCCTGGAAGAAAGCAATTCTGTTCCATGCTGTTGTTGAGTAAACTGCAGGGATCTAGTATGGCTTAAGTGTACTTTTATTTCTATGTTTGCTCATACTAGCCTACAACATGTAAACAGCATGTGGTGGTGAACCTTTTGGACTTGGTGTGTCAAAAATTTGGAAAATACCTAACTCTGCTGGTGTGTCACCCCCCCTCCCCAAACAAAAGAGAAACAATTCTTTACATATTCATTTATTAAAAAAAAAATACAGTCCAATCACGTGTGGTGCTATGTATTATATAAAGAAATGTCAAATAATTACAAAAATGAAATACAAGTAAAACAAATTCGGTTTCTTTGATAACTCAGACATGGAGAATAGTTGTTGTCAGGTGTTGGTGTACTGTGCCGTGTCACCCAAAACGTTGTGGCATGTCACCTTTGACACGTGTGTTGTAGGTTCACCATCACTGAAAAAAGCATGTTATTCAAATAACATGCAAATATACCCTTGGGAATATGTCCCTGGGAAACTATCTGTCAAATGGTTCAAAACTCTGTATGCTTTTAAAAATCTTACTGATTTCTGTGTTATTAAATCGTTTTTGTTCCTGTGAGGAAGTCAGATTATTTTAAAGAGGTTTTTAATCTTTTTGTATCAGGCTGCTTGAATGTTTGGTAGAACTTGTTGTTAGCCATCTTTTCCTTTTTAAAGGGAAGCCAGAGAAATAAATGTATAATATAGTGGTTAAAATGTTGGACTGGAAGTAACAGAGGGTTCAAATGCCTCCGAAGCTTGGCAGGGGACTTTAAGTCAATCATAATGATCAGTCATAGCCTGACTTCTTTATTTTGGCTTAACAAATTCAGTGAACGTCATTTACTGTTTGGTTTAGCATGATATCCAAACACAGCCATTCTCTCTTAGCCTAACCTTTTTCATGCCTTTAGAGCAGTGTTTCTCAACCTTGGCAACTTTAAGATGGGTGGACTTCAACTCCCAGAATTCCCCAGCCAGCCATGCTGGCTGGGGAATTCTGGGAGTTGAAGTCCACCCGCCTTAAAGTTGCCAAGGTTGAGAAACACTGCTTTAGTGTAATAATTAGCTGACTAGTTGGCTCAGATAATACTCTGTTAGAAATGGTTGTTGCCTAGAGCTACTGAACAAATGACTTACTCTTGGACTTGAGTTTTTATGTGTTGCTGCTGCCGCCAAGTGTTCACAGCTCAGAGAAGCAGCCTTCAGTCTGTGCACTTGCACACACGTACACCCAGCACACTTGAGATGCGGACAGCCAAGATTATACCTCTAACCCAATTCGTGCGTATGAATTGCATACTTTTGAAGCACGGTTGTTTCCTTAGTCGTTATATATTAGTCAAATATTATAACTATCTTATAATATTTGTACATATTTTTTGATGTTGTGAGGCATTCTGAGAGTGGTTACCATGGAAAAATGGCATACAAATAAACATTTTGATGGTTATGATGTATATAAAAAGATGTTCTATCTTCCAAATTTTATATCAGACCAGAAATAAATCTGCACTGGGTGAATCTACCAAATTAGTTGTGTCATGACAGCCCGTTCCATTTTGAAATATTGTTATTTGGTTTTTAAAATCCTATTCTAATAAAGGCCAGTACAATATTCTATATTAATTATATAGACCAATCCAATTTTAACTGCAGAAATCATGTTAAGCTGTTCAGAATAAAACATGTTAAGGTTTTATTCATTTTAAATACATTTTTCTATCTTTAAATTTTTTTTTATCAATCTTTAAAGAAAAAAAGATTTTAGATGTCTAGATTTATGCCTTTTTTCTGTCATGAACTTTTCAACTACCACAAAACAGAGACTGTATTATTGGTCCAAACAAACTGTTTTTTTTTTAAAATAATGACTATGAAATAAATGTTTTGAAGCCTCTGTTTTTTTTAAAAAAAATCTTCCTCTAGATTATGTGTTTCTGCAATGCCTTATTTTTTTCTAGAAAAGGAAACAAAATACTTTTCAGATTTGGACCCTCAAAGGAAAGCTGCCCATAATAGTGACCCATCTCTCAAAAGATCAATGTCCTTAGAAACATAACGAAAAACCTTTAGTATAATAAATAAAGTCAAGTTTTCTACTGTGTTTCCCTTGTGGTATATATTTACCTTTGTTCCTTACATACTCTTCTAGGCTACTTTCAGCCAGAAGAATTGACTTTTTCCTTAGCTTTGCTTTGTCTTTCCATATTATTTTTCTCCAATGGATTTTACAAGTTCATCTTTATGCTGTATAATTAAGGCTTGACATATGTGATCAGTGTATCATGCTGTCAGCATGGAAGGCACAGCTAACAACTGCTTTTGTAGTGAACACAGCAGTATCTCAGAGACCAAAGTTGCCTGAATTTTATGAAGTGGCAGAGTACAAGATGAAATACACCACCAGTTATGGGTGATAGACTTTTTTACTAGTACTGTACAATGCATCCCTTTTATTCTAGGTGTTCTGGGTATTATTTTAGGCTTCAATAGCATATGATTTTCTAGGAAATTATCTTGAAGTAGCTTCTAGAATACACTCTAAAGTACTGTAAGTGCTGTAATATCTCTTCTTCCAGATTTTCTGGACTTCAGCTCCCATTAGCTTTTGCCAGCATAGATTTTGACAAGAGTTGTGGGAGCTGTAAGGCAAAATTTATCAAGCACATTCAAAGGAACGGGGAGCAGAAAGGCTGGAAATAGCAATAGTAGCAGCAGTTAGAGGGTTGCCAACAGGTATGTTTGCTCACAGCAAAAAGTACAGAATAGGCTTTAGTTCAAAACTACCAAGTGATTCAGTAACATAGCAAGAACACAGAATAAATCAGTTTATAGCTGTATAAAAAACAATAAAGAGAACAGTGGCAGAAGTTGAAAAAGAGAGATTAAAAGACTAGTAGTGTTTTGTTTTTTGTTTTAAAGTCTTGAACCTACCTAAAAATCTTTAACAGTAGATGCCAAGCAAGCCTCGTTGTAGAGAGGGCCCTGCCACTATCAAGAATACCTTTTGCCATAAGTAGGGAAACTTATGTAGAGAAAAAGGTGGGAATCCTGGCACATTAACTGTCAGGTGCCCATTTGCATTTCCTTCACAATATGCAAGAACTTCACTAAAGCACTAGGCTTTTTTTTCCCCTGCATGCTAAGTGAACTCTGATGCAGTTATTCTTTAAAACAGCTATATATGGAGGGCTTTTTTTCATCATGACATTAAGGCTAATGACATTGACCATGACCCTGGTTAAGATGTCAGAAAAGAGCTTGTGATTTTTTTCATTTCCTTTCATCCCTAAATTTGAGGATTGGTAAGGGAGGCATTTTCTAGGTTTTATGATAATCAAAGCAAACGGTGGCATGCCAGCCAGATGTCTGCAATTTCTGCCAGTGTGAGAGCTGCATCACTTGTGCAGCATATGAAGGACCTAACACCCAAAGGGAATGGAACAGGGAACTTTGGGAGTTTAAGGCCTTCATTTTGCCTATTAACATCTCCTTTCCCAAAAATGCAAAAAAAGGTGATAAACATTTGGTTTCCCACCCACCCTCACTTTGGGGGATATTGGTGAGCTACATGAGGTTCTCTGGTTGCACGTTTTGCACCATGATGAATACTGACAGTATCCTATGAATGGTGGTTCAATATTGCAAGGGGGGGTTATTCTCAGACAAGAATGCATGAGACTGCACCAAAATAAGAAATCACGTTCCCCTTTCTAAATGTGCATGCTTAATTAATTTCTTTATAACCCATGGAAACTGCTTACAAGGGAGGAGGATGCTTTGGGAAAACATACAGCAACTTTGCTATGATTCCAAGTAATGTGGAGGAAAGGAGGGAGGGAGGAAGAGAAGCATTTCCAGGCAGAATCGACCCCTCTCTTAGAATGTTGCCATCTAACTGGCCTTTCAATTGCAATGACATTTTCAGCCAATGAGTGAAGAAACAATGGTTTTTCATTTACTTTATCTGGTCATTGGAACAATCTTGTCCCCTTTTCCCTTTATCCCTGCCAGGGGAAAAAAAAAAACCCCTAAAGCAATCAAGTTAAATCATTGCACTGAGGCAAGATATGCACACAGCAGAGATGGAGAAAGGAAGAGCTTATCTTTTTAGCAGGTGCCTGAGCTGCAGGCTAAAGGCTGTGTTTAACAAGGCCAGCCCTTTAAGGCAATAGGATGGGCTTACCTCCTGCTTCTCTCCCAGGGCTTTTTGTGAGAAATGCCTGCAAAAAACAGTGGCAAAGCCAGGTGGCAGGGATAAGGTGGGGAGAATCTAAGGCTTTTCAGTGAGATGCCCAGCTGGAGAAGAGATCCCTAAATGGCCACGTTAGGAAAGGTCTGTGCGTGTGAGGAGGGAGGGTGAACTCGCAAGCACCTGAGCACCACTGACTTTCAAAGTGCAGTGTTTCAGATTTCTGAAATCTTTGGACTGCCTTTTCTTTATCTTTGCTTAAAATGGAGAAATGGTTGTTGAAGAAGCACCAATGTGTCTTTATGATGAGCTTTTTCAACCCAGCATCGCCCCTATGTTTCCCCTCACTGCTGTCTTCCAGGATTTCAGCTTTCATCGTACTGTCAATAGGGAGGACTATTGGAAATTTCATCTCCTCCAGTCTCTCGTTTGCCATGCATTGTATTGCCTAGCTAAACATCCCTCCCCCTTTCCCTGCAAACTTGATTTATCCGTTTTACAAGGCATAGCTACAATAAGGCTCTCTGTAATAATACTGGGAAAATGTGATTTGCAGACATTTGCTTTTTGCTGAATATTTTGAAGGTTTGGATAACAGTTGAATATCAGTATGTTAATGGTATGTTAAGAAGACTCTTTTAAAAACAGTTTACATGGGACTGCAATCTTGAGCCAATTGATCAGTGACAAACAAAACGTTTAGATTAAAGTAAAAGGTGTCCCCAGTTAACTAGGCAGCAGGCTTTGTATTACAATGACTACTAGCAACCCAAATGTTAGGGAAAAAATTGGGGGGCTGGACCCATGTTCCATTGCTGATCTTTTACTTCTAAAATAATGAGAGCTGTAATGATACATCTCCTTTTTTTTCTGAGATAGTTTCACAGACTGCTCCAAGATAAAATGGAGTTGCTTGTTTTTATATATGATTTAGTTTAAAACATATTCCACAGCTTTACTGTTAAAAACAATCCCTAATTTATAATAAGTTTTTCAAAAGGGTACAGTTAACTGTAATAGGCAACTGCGATTTATGGCTTAGCACTGTATGAGATCCAGACCACTATGGCTTGTTCCACAAACCAGACTCAGTATGATAGGAGAATCCAACCAATAAGTTGAAAAGGCTGCTATCCACAGCTAACTATTCTTGCCTTGAGATATTAAAGGGGGTCCCATCTTACTGTGATCATCCATTATTTTCACATGCTGTTGCCATGACAATATTCTTGGCCCACCAGAAACACAAAATTTTTGTTTGTCCTATTGACCTCATCCCAAAAAATATCATGCTGGCAGGCATCAAAGGATATTTCTAAGAGCACATTGTTGCCTATGGACACCACTATGGGATCCCCAGATTTAGATGTAAAACGTAAGTATCCAGTGTCTAGATAAGAGGCAACTTAAGAAACAGAAACTAGCTCCAAAATATTTACCAATAATGTATGTAATTTGTGCCTCAACTTAAATCTAGTAGCTCAAGTGTACCTCCACCCACGTATTTTATATCCTTTTCATTGTCCAGAATCCCTTACCATGTGAACAATCCCAAAACTTCAGCTCAGTATCAGAAAACATGAGATGGATCTAATATAGCAATAGTTTACCCTGATATTACAGGAAGATGCATCAGGAAAATATTTGTAGGAATGGGTAGAAATGAGCAACAGCTACAGGATAAACCAACAGGCAAAGCTATGCTTCTCCCCCTTCCATGTGGGCAAATTTTCATAGAATGCTTCTTGCAAATTAAATATAGAATCAAACATCATGGTAAGAGGTAGTTGCCTCCCCCATGCTCTTCCCCTGCTGATGCTTACGTTTCTTTTTACTGTTTTTTTATATGCACTATAGCAGATACCACATACTTCTGATTTCTTTCTTTCTATATGTCAGTTGATGTTTTTTGGTCAGACTTCATTCCTGGGAAAATACTTTTTTTTTTAAATCTCTCATAGAAGGCACTTTTTAACAAGTCTGTTTTAAGTCCACCCTCCCCCCTGCTTTCACCTCAAACTGACAGGAAAGTGATCATGTCTTCCACAATTTAAAACTTGTTTAACCATTGAATATGCCCAGAACAGCTGGAAGATTCTCCTCTATTGCCTACATTCATCTATCCCCCCTTTCTGGCTGTCCACTTATATTCACACTTTTAAAAAAAAGTTAACTAATGATGTTAAATGCTTTGCCAAAGGTCCTAGCAGGTCAGTTGCAGAAGTACCATTTCGGCCTAATTAGAGCTCTTGGGGTAGCCTGGAGGCCTCCTTCATCCAGTGGCTGACAAGCTGGGAGCTGACAGCTTCAATTGGTCGCAGTGGAAAGATTGGTCTGGTCATGTTTTCTAACTAAGCCAGGTGTTCGCTGAATGTGGAGGGTGGGGAGGATGGGGCCAGTCTCAAGCTCCTGTTTGATCTCTCTTTTATTTTCTTTATTTTGAGATCTTCCCTTTGGCTGTACCATCTTGTGTCAAGGTCAAGAATGGCCCTCACAAAAACAGCAGTTCTACTTATGCCTGGGCAGTCATTAGTGGAAATTCTCGTCCTTTGCTCATAAATGCAGAAATATTGGTGCAAAAACAATGTGAAGCTCCACATTGATTTATCTCAAGCCAATGGAAATGAATAAGTCTAGAAGGCAGAAGAGCCAAGCCACCCTTTAAGCCATATTAGAAACCAGAGCTGTTAATCACGCTTATATTTCTCAAATGCCCTCTATCAATTCTATCATGCTTCCATGTGAGTAACCAGGGCTACACCTCAGAGCCAAAATTCAGGGCTCCGTAGCACAGTCCCTCCAGTAACTGGGTTCGAGAATCTCACAGTAACTGCTTAAAGGACAAGTGAAAGTATGTGTGACAGTGGTACCAGTATTCCTTTATAGCATCTTTTATTTTCTTAAAAAAAAAAAAAGCCAAGGGGCTGGCAGTAAGACATGTATGTGATTACAAAGCTCATTGTATTATTTTTGTTTCTAGAATACAATATCCTTTTCTAAAAATATATATTTCCAAGTAAATGTGTTTGATAACAGGGCAGCAGAATCAAATTCCATGTGACTTCTGTAGTCTTCGTGCAACACTTTAGTGGAGTTGGGGGATAACACTGCACATTCTTATTTTTTTTAAAAATGTTTGGGGTGATTTCCTCCTCTAAAATGGCAAAAATATAAAAACAGATGTAAAGAATGGATTAAAATGGAGGGAAAGATCTAAAGAGAGCTTTATAGTAAGACAATCAGTATTTGCTTACTGTACAATACATGCTTCATTTAAAGAGAAAACAACTTCATTACACAAATTACTTAGTCGTCTTTTTTTTTTTATTGTAGTACACCAAATACAGAAATACAGCCCCCCCAATCCAGCATTTTTACCTGTATGCAAAAGCACCAGTGAACATTTGAGGATTCTCTGGTCTCACTAATTCATACATACACTTGGAAAGGGATTAATTGAAAAGCATGATTGATTTGATTGTGTATGAGACAATTAGTAAAGGTTATAAGGTTGATAATGGATACTCAATGTGAGACTGACCATTATTGCCCAGACTGCATCTTGGGGTAAAAATGGACATGGGAAAAAAGGGTGGGGGGAGATTACAATGACAATAACTGCATGAAGAGCAAGCATGGTCCTGTAGAAGTGTTAGGAGGAGTATTAATCTTCCAACAGAATCAGTAGAAAGGTGGATGTAAGGGGAAAAAAGTGTGGAAGTTTTTTGAAAGAGTGAAAAAAAATATGTTACAAAATGCCACAGAAGAGTTAACTAATGGGAGGTATGAGAAAGGATGCTTGGTGAAATGATGAAGTGAAAGAGGCTATGGATAAAGGGAAAAAAACATTCTACAATGTGCATATAAAGAAGATAGCTATGAAGAAGGATTTTCCTAAGTACGTTGAACCAGAGACCAGGACACAATTACACTGAGCATAAATTGGTTTATTGGAGGAGGAATGTGGAGGCCTAAAGAGGAATTGGGTTACAAATCCTCTTTATGGATTTATGCAAATTACACTTTTATTTAACCTGTTACATTACAATTACTTATATTAATTATGCAATAAAACATAGCAGCCAATATGATTGATAAGGGTAATCTCATTGACTGGATTAATTTACATGCATATTGAAATATATAATGAAGTGTGGAATGAACAAAATCATACCTCCTTACTCAATGGATCCTTTGGTTTAAATGAATGGGTCTAAGAGTGTAACTAAATTGTTATTTTAGCTCAGCTGCTATCTAGATACTTCTCAGTGCTAATTATTATTATAATTATTAACCCTCCACAGCTGGCTTCCATTCTTTTGGTTAACGCTTTCACTTATCTTGTTAGTGCCTTGCTACAGCTGAGAATTCAAATTACCTGATTGCTTCACACTGAGTTTCCAATACTGTTTATTTAAGGAATACATATGAGTTGGGAGTCACATTTTCTTCTACAGCTTCAAAGAAAGTAGTGAAAGAGAACAAGGATTTGTTAAGATTTTAAAAGAGGTAGAGAAAATGCAGAATTATTTTAATGGATTTTATAAACCATATTTATATACTGCATGTTCCCAGCAGGCAATAACCGTAGTGGTTAAAATTGTTTTGGAAGTGTGTGGAAAGGTCTAAACAGAGAACTTCCAGTGGAGTAAATGGCATAAAAGGTGATAAAATGTTTAGGATGAAACTGAAGAGAGTAGTTTAAAGATTTGTATTGGAGTTACAGTGATACACTGAAGAGCGGAGTTGCAGCAAATGCTGTTGTTAGTGCCAAAAATGGATGAAGTCATAAATGCTGTGAAAAGGTTGAAAAAGAGGTAGAGCTGCAGTTGGATGTTCAAATGCAGATGTAATTTATTTATGGAATGGCTCTTTGGCTAGTTTAATGTGGGTGAAGACTATATCCAGTCTGCTGACTGGAAAAAAGTGTCATTGTTCCCCAAATAAACAGAAAGGTAAAAAGAGTGAATGCAAAAACTGCAGGGGGATTAATTTATTAAATGTGATTTACAGGGTATTTGGAAGAATTCTGATTGAAAGCATACAAGAGAATAAAGCATGATATCCTCTTGATTGTTTGATGTATTCATGGATACATTTAAAGAAATGGGATGTTAGAAGTACTGTATGTTGGTTGGAGAAATTTTCAGGATTGCACAACTGAAAACTTTAAATTTTCTTCACAAATAATCCTTAGTGTCTTGAAAGCAGCCTAACATATTTTCCACATGCTCCTAAGAATGCAGAATAAGCCTTATTGAAAGCAGGGTGAGGCCCTGAAAAAGCAGAGGAAAGCACTAAAAAGGCTTCTTTGGTGTATATTCCCTTCCCGCCCACCACTCTGCCTAAATTGACTCTGATAGCTTCAGTGATTAAAAGGAGCCTCCTTCATTGTTCGTTTAGTTTTCCAAGCTTGTTCATTAGTAGTCCATGTGGTGACCAAGCAATCATTTTTCAAGCCTTTGACATTCTAGGGGTGTGTTCTAGGTTCTTAATCAACTTTTTTCCTCTCTTCTACTGGAACCTTTCATTGAGATCTGGACACTAGCTTTACCCTGTCCTGGAGAAGCCACGTAGAAAGAATTGGAGCTTTGCCTATTTCATGTAGCTTTGTTGTCTCACTGATTTGATAGGCTGTTTTTTCAAATGGGTTTACGCTTCTGTGCTCAGGCTCTTGCATAGCCTTTTGAGCAGTTCTAAAGATGCTGAAAAAATATAGCTTATAGAAACTAGTGCCATTGTAACCTGGGAGGAATGTTTATCTGAAACCATGTGAAATCCTCCTCTGAGATCTTTTGCAACAGCGAACTCATTCCTCTCAGGCCAATGCACAAGTCAAAATCAGGGAATAAACCTCAACTGGCTTTTCAAGTCTTTCCATATTAAAAACATGTTTGCTGAAATCTCTTTTTGAGTCCTTTTCTAGCATTCATCACCTAACTTCTTGAACCTCAGACAGCTTCATTCATCCACATGTTTAGATGCCCATTTGTGGAATGTGATTTATATTGCCTTGGTAAGTAGTGAGCCAGTCCACAAGTGGGCTTTTGAATTAGGGTATATTTACTTACTTATAACTGAGTAATTATATTCTCTGTAAATGCTAGTATGTTCTTTGATTTTGTTCTACTTCCCCAATGAAATTTGCATCAATTTATTTCCAAATAAATTATTTTAATATTCTGATTCTGGTGTGCATTATCCTTTTAAGACATTGCTGTGTATGTCACTTATTGCCAAGATACAGGTGGTCCTTGCTTAAGGACCACTCATTCAGCTACCATTCAAACTTGTGACAGTGCTGAATGAGTGGTACTTACGACCGGTCTTCATACCCCATGTTCATGTGACCGTGATCCAGGTGCCTGGCTCGCAATTACAATGCTGCAGCATCCCATGGCCACGTGGTTGCCATTTGTGACCTTCTTTGCTGGCTTCCCACAAGCAAAGTCCATGAGGAAGCTGGCAGGAGGTCACAAATGGTGACCATGTGATGTTCTTGCTTAACGATGGCAACCAGAAGTGTTGGAATTGCTGTCATGAAGCATCATGGTCACATGACATCACACTTTATGCCTGTGTTGCTTAGCAATGGAAATTCCAGTCTCAATTGCTGTCATTAACTGAGGACTACCTGTATGGTGTTGCCAATATTAATATATTAGTATGTAGGCATCAGAATGTGGATTAAAGCAGGTGCAATCACACTACAAGGAGGCAAAGGCTGTAGTCCCAAACATGTTTTCTTGACACCGGTATTAGCTGGGTTTACAATGCATCAAAATCTTGCATGATTTATTTGAAATGATTGTGGAACAAATAATTGACCATACACATCATTGGCAGTTGCACATTCCTCCCCCGACTCCAAAATGATTACAACATGCTGAATGTAAAAATGCAACCAATATAGTTTGCATAAAAATTATTAGGGTCAATTTGAAGTGTGATTAATTTGGCATCAAGAGTAAGAAGCCTTTGTAGTATGTATAAAGCAGTGTGTGTTTGTTGTCCTGCGGTATCAAGTTCTGTTCCCTATTTCCAGTAACATTAACTGTACAATGTTCACTTTCTCCTTATTGTGATTTGGGGGGAAGGGGTAGTGAGAAACCCAGCATTTTGTAGAAATGCACTTCTTTTCTATTATTTCATCTAAAGATGCACAATATCTCTAAGCAACTATGAAAGATTGCACAGAAAATGAAATGATTTAGAGCAAAGAGGGGAAATCATTGAATGCTTTTTTTCTAAAGCTACCATATCTGTATGTAAGGACTAAAGCTGCCTTTAAACTCCCTGCTGATTTAATGGGAACACCCATTAAATTTTCTGGGTATAGCAGAATAATTTACCAAGAAAAATCTTCACTGTAGTAGAGTGGCTGCTTGGTGGCTTTTTAAAAAAAACTAACTACAAAATAAACGAACAATTGATCTGTATGGGCACTAAGATATGAAATTGTCTTATCTGTCACTTCTTCCAACACTAACTTCTTAAAAGGAAAACAGCAATCACAGTCAAAGGTGCTTCACTGCCTTGAAGAAAATAGAGGCTGTAAATGGGCAGTTGAATTATATGCTTCCAATGGGGTTTTCAAGGGAAGCATTTACTGAGGGAGAAAATTGGTTGCTTTTTTTTTCTTTTATCTTATAACAAGTAAGGAATGGAGTTTGTAAAAATATGGAACACCCTTACAGATGCTTAATTTTTGTTGCATAGGAACACACAACAAATAGGTTTCAACAAATCTGGGTGAGAAATGGTTTGGTTTTTCATTGTTTGCCACTCCTGTATAAAGATCCTTAACAAATCTCTGTGAAACACCCAGGAGACCTAAATGCTGCAGAGCTTAGACCATTACAGCAGTAAAAAAAAAAAAAAAAATAGTAGTAGTAGTAGTACTAGAAGAATCACAGACTTGTAGAATACCCTGCTAAAATCTAATGGCATTTATTTATATTTATTTATATATCAAAGTTGTCAGCGCCCAACCTGTTAAAAAACACAACTCTGGGCAGTTTACAGAAAAGATAAATATTAATTTATTAAATTAAGTTTAAATTTAAAAAGTTTAAATGTTATGTTGTTATTGATTTTTTTTTTTAACAGTGCCCTTGGTGTTTGTATGCATAGGAGATTGTTTACCATGTGGATTAGAAGACGAGACAAAACGGATCTAGCCAGAAAGTGACAGAGTTTCTTCACTGAAAATTTCAGGATCTGGGTTAACAGCAGATTTTACCTAGTTGAACTCACCACAGTTTGGATAGGTTCACATAACATATTGGAATGGAATTGAGTTGTTAATGGTTCAGCATTATGTGAGAAGCCAATCACTGTATAGTATGCAAAGAAGAGACCTTCATGTTAAGCCATAATTTGCAAAATAATAAAATTTTGTAAACTTGGCTGTAGCATTCAAATAATATATGAAACCAGCCTCTGAGATACAGTAAGGGCTGGAACACTAGAATGTGCTGTTAAACTTCCAGCAAACTTAGCACTAATAGCTAAGTGACAATCAATGGAATTATAGTTCAGCATCATCTGAAAGGCCACCAGTTTTCATTCCTGCATCCAAAAGACAAAAGCAATTGAAAAGGACATGGTTACGATATCAGATTATGATGGCTCCTGTTCTGACATGTTTGTTTTTCTCTTATCTTTGTATTTGCAGTCCTTCAATAGTGTTGCCTGCAAATTCCAGTAGTAAGAGGACTGGGAATGTCTCTATCAGCAGAAGGCAGTAAATATGCAAATATTAACTCTCAATCCAATATGAAAGAGGATGGTAATAACAGAGGAGAAGCAAGTGGCCTGCTTCTAATTCCTTTTGCTTATGCATTCCCCCAACGACTGCTTTATTGATTGAGCTTGGGCCACAACTAATCACTGAGAAAATAGAAAAGAATATGCATCTCCTGAGCCCATTCATACCACCAATAATTGTAGGGTTGTGCCTACCTAATCTACCTTGCTTTGAACTGTAATTGGAGTTTAGAGAATAAAGTAGCTTAATTCTAACTGCAAGGATCCTCTATGGTCATGATTCAAAAGTTGTGCTCATACACTGAACAAACTAACCAATCACATTTTAGTTTAATGTATTATGCAAAACCAACCAGTGTAGGTCAATGTTTCTCAGGAGCCCAGAAATTTAGTTAACCAAGTAATCCATGGTTGACTTAATTGTACTGTACGCATGTTTGACTGCAAACACAGCTGAAGAGTGGACATTTCCCTTCTCAAAGCTCATAGACAACATATAATATAGGAAGTAGAAGACTGAAAGATCAAAAGGATTGAGGATAGGTGACAGAGGATCAAGTAGAAATTAGTCCCCTTCATCCCTTTGCTTCTATCGCACAATTCCTGGCAGGTCTCCATTTACATTCATTTATATTGCACAATGTAGAAACAGCATAGAATAAGGCAAACATTGGTTTCTTTATACCATTACTGTCTACTCAAAAATAAGTCCTTATATATTCAGTTATTGCTTCTTCCAAAGTAAAAGAACAGATTATACCAGCTTTAATGAATAACTATTAATTAGATTAAATTTGATCAGAATAGTTTTTTTCTAACAGGTGTATCACTTACGTCTGAATTGCAGCTGAGCTCCAATTTGTGGTAAACAAGCCACAGAACAGCAGGTATGGAAAAATGAGAATAGTGAAAAGTCATATTAGGCTTGTATGACTTGAAACTGAAATCTGGCACAAATCGGAACAATTCAGAACAGATTTTTACTTACCCAAGATGAGTGGTTTTAGTATCTTTCCGTTCAAAAACTGCTATAATTCATAAATCTCCGGGAAGCCCTTGGCCCCAGTTTATCATTCTGAAGTTCTGCCACACTACAAATGGTGTTTTGTTTTGTTTCACCTCTCTTGAGAGATATGGAGTATGGCTTATATAGTTATGCATTTACTATGGAGTAGACCAATATACTTGCAGCAACACATATTCTATTACTTATTCTAGGAGTTCTCTTGGTCACCAAAGATAATTGCAATAAGTAGCACATCAGTGTCAGAAATGGCCTCCTACTCATTTATTCTGCTTGGTGAAAGCTTCCTAAGTATCCTAAGGTTGTTCACTATCTCAAGATGAATGGTTCTTTGTGGTCTCCAGGAAGTCAGCTCCCATAGGTAGACAGGCAGACAACACTGTGTGTGTTAATTAAATGGGTATCTCATAATAGCAGTGCTTTAATTACTTCTGTCTCTCACAGCAGTAATCATATTCCCCAGACTATACAGACTATTCTTTGTTTTTTGACAGCCCAGCACTTGGGTGTGTGTATATGTGAAAAAGATTGTTCATGTGCCTGTAAAGTGGAGGAGCAAATTACACTGAGAAAGTTCAAACCTTTCAAACCTTTAAACCTTTATTGGCATTACAAACATTAAAATACAAGGAATTAGCATATCATAAGGATGACAGCAGGAAAACAATACTCAAAGAGGAGTTTGGTTACATTTCCTTTTGAACACTTCCTCCAAGAACTTGGCAACAATTTGGGTAATCTCAGGTATAGCATCACAAAGCAAATACCAGCAGGATGACGCAGGATCCATGTCATTCAGAGGGTATTTGCCCTGCAAGGGTCTTAGAAGCAAATCATGCCGAAAAGACACAACAATAGAAAATGATATGATAAATTGTATCTGGGCTGCCACAAGGACAGAGCCTGTCATGGATGAGAATGCATTTATACCTTCCAAGGAGCACCTTAGAAGGAAAAGCATTCACTCAAGCCAAGAAAAAGGCCTTTCGCTGGGAAGGTAACACGAGATCGTTGAAATAATGTGCCATCTTGCCCAATTGATTTTCTATACCAAGCATGGCAGGGGAGCATACACGAGGTTGGGCTGGTCTGAGTTTATGGTATTCTAAGTCCAATAGTCTCTGTTTAATAGTGCTAAATACAAAGCTTTCATCTGAAAGGTATAGGTCCTCAATTGCAATCCCAATCTGCTTAAGCTTGGATATAATATGTCACGACCACAGCGAGATGTAATTGTCTTTTTTGAGATATGATAGACTATGAGGAGCTGCTCTAAATAAGATTCTGAGCCAATATTTAATTGTTAATATCCAGGCTTTAGTGTCAGGCCTAGCCCAAGGAATTCCAAGAGACAATGCAAAATCAGTTCAGCTATGTTTATTAGCTACAACCTCTAGCAAGAATCTTCCCAGACTGAAACCCCAGGTCCCAAGTCAGCCAGCCACAACAGTGTGAATTCCTCAGGGAGGTGCCAGTCTCATCCTCTTGTAGTTCCCATGCTCCTGTGGTGAGCTAAGAAAATGCTTATTTCCCTGAGCCTGGCCTTCATAATTCCATTCCATTCCATCACATTTAGTTTTGATTAAACTTTGACCCGTTTCTAGGCAGATTATGGGATAAGAGACGCAATTAAGAGCCCCTAAGAGCTGCCTCAGAAAGGAAGCCTGTATACCTTCCACTTTAGCGTTAAAAGCTCTCAACCAAAGAGGAATACCATAAAGTATTTGAGAGGGAGATTTGACTTTAAATATCCTAATTGCTGCCGGTACAAATTGATTGTCTCTTGTAAAATAGAACTGTTTGATCTGGGCGGCAGAACAATTGGCTAAGTGAATTGACTTATTACGATGAGTTACCCAAGAAAAATTATAGCTAAAAGTAATGCTAAGGTATTTAAAAGTTTTGACTTGTTCAATTTCTATACTGCCCATAGACCATCTCGCCAGGCGCCATCTTTTAGCAAATATTATTACCTTTGATTTGGAAAAATTAATAGTAAGTGAGTTACTTTGACAGTAATTATAAAATGCCTCCAAATATCTTTGTAAGCCCACCCTTGAGTAGGAAAGAACTGTGGTATCATCGGCGTAAAGTAACAATGGAGTAGGAAGACCGCCAAGACTGGGGGGGTGACCATTAATTGAACTAAGGGAGTGGGCCAAGTCATTCAAGAAAAGATTAAAAAGGTGAAGAGCAAGGACACAGCCCTGCTTAAGTCCCTTCTGCGTAGGTATTGTCTGTTTCATGACCCTTAGTCAAATATTTAACTTGACAAGAGGTGTCTGTATGCAGTTTCTTTAGTAGGAACAGCAGCCTCAGGTCTATTCCTTGTTTCTTCAATTTAGACCATAGTACATCCCTCGGAATTGAGTCAAAAGCACTTTTAAGATCTATAAATGCTACAAAAAGCTTTTTCCTTCCTAAATTCAGGTATTTTTCAGTTAGGAAGTTCAATGTAAGACAGTGGTCAATCGCAGAATTTCCTTTGCAGAAGCCTATCTGTTCAGGCCCGATTACATCATTTGTATACATCCAATCTAGTAAACGGCGTTCAAGATGTTTAGCATAAAGCTTGCCTAAAATAGGTAAAAGGCTGATTGGACGAAAATTTACCGGGCTGGTCAAACCCACCTTTCTTGTAAATTGAAATTATTATCGAATTGAGCCAAGTGTTCGGAATTTTGCCGTAATGATCAATGAGCATAAATAAGGAAGCCAACGGCTGGGCGCAGCAATCAACATGTTTTTTTAGTAGTTCAGCTGGGAGCCCGTCTGGGCCAGGTGATTTTCCCATTTTTAGATCAACAATTAATTCAATGATTTCGTCTGTGCTCACCGGAGGCCATGGTGGTAAATCTAAGGCAGTGGAATCATCTTCCTTATTGTAGGGAGCTACAGGGGTGTCATACAATGTTGAGAAATGTGCCACCCATTGCTGAGATGTAATAGCAGGGGTGGCAAAAAAGGAATTATCACTGGAATTGGTCGAAGTAAGTTTCCAAAAAGATTTACTATCCTTGCATTTGATAGCCCTATACAATTGGTCTCATTTACCCTGAAAAAATATTTTTTTTCTTAATGATAAGGTCTTGGAAGCTTTCCTTATGTTTTAAAAATTTGTTATATTTACTAAAGTCCCCAACCTGTCGTAATTCTTTAAGCGTGCATCTCAATTTCTTTTTCCGGATATGGAATTCCAGATCGAACCAAGTGGAAGATTTTGAGACAGCTACGTCAGCAGGTTTAGCTTTTAGACTACATTTGCTAATTAAGCGAGAGAAGATAGAAAGAGCATCTTCAACCGAAGTTGAGTTGTTTAAATCCACTCACCAGCTGATCATTGGTTTAGATCCAAGCAAAGCATGAAAATCCTTTTCTAAAGCTGCAGCCCATCTAATTCTTTTGAAGATATTATCGGAGGCATGACTATCTTAAAGCAATATGTGCGCAAGGTTTGATGAGTTACATTTTAAAACTATAGTCAAAGGCAAATGGTCACTTTCAATGCGAGATTCAATAGTAAAATAAGAAATATCGGGCAATAGGCTATACGAGCAGAGCATATAATCTATAACACTTTGACCCCTTGCGGAGCTAAAGGTGCATCCCTTTGAGTTGGGGAAGCAGCTTAAACCATTCAGGATTATCATATTGTGCATTATGCAAAGGTCTAACATCTTCCTCCCTGCGGTATTAAAAGCTGCATCACTAGATGAGCGGGGTAAACAAAGAATCAGCAGTAAAAGCTCTTCATCATCAAAGCCTAACTTTGAGAACCAGTCATAAATACTACTTCCAATTCTAGCGTTAAAATCACCAGCCATAAAAAGTTGATCTGCAGGAAACTTTTTAGTTAAGAACAAAATGTAGTTAAAAAACTTGTCCCAGTTGGCAATATAGTCACCACCTTCTGTAGCCTGGGGTAGATAAACATTAACAATAATAAGATTCATAGAAGGTAATACCAACCTAAGTGCTTGAGCTATAGGGGGACATGAATCTAACAATAAAATCTGTGTATCAAGATTAGCATTCACTAAAATTGCTAATCCAGCCCTGTGGTGGCCCTTGCTAAATAGTTTGTAAGCTGGAAGAATAAAATTTCTAAAACCATTTAAATTAAAAGGGTTTGCTGACCAAGTTTCCTGCAAAAGATGACAAAAGAAGTTTAAAAAATTTATAAAATCCATGTCATGCATTTTGTTTCTTCACCCCGCTATATTATAAGAAACCAAACTCAAGGAACCAGAGGGGGTATACAGTCAGGTCCAGAAATATTGGGACATCGACACAATTCTAACATCTTTGGCTCTATACACCACCACAATGGATTTGGAATGAAACAAACACAATGTGCGTTAACTGCAGACTGTCAGCTTTAATTTGAGGGTATGTACATCCAACTCAGGTGAACGGTGTAGGAATTACAACAGTTTGCATATGTGCCTCCCATTTGTTAAGGGACCAAAAGTAATGAGACAATTGGCTTCTCAGCTGTTCCATGGCCAGGTGTGTGATATCCCCTCAGTACCCCAATTACAATGTGCAGATAAAAGGCCCAGAGTTCATTTCAAGTGTGCTATTTGCATTTGGAATCTGTTTCTGTCAACTCTCAAGATGAGATCCAAAGAGCTGTCACTATCAGTGAAGCAAGCCATCATTAGGCTGAAGAAACAAAACAAACCCATCAGAGAGCAAGAACATTAGGCGTGGCCAAAACAACTGTTTGGAACATTCTCAAAAAGAAGGAACGCACCGGTGAGCTCAGCAACACCAAAAGACCCGGGAGACAACGGAAAACAACCATGGTGGATGACCGAAGAATTCGTTCCCTGGTGAAGAAAACACCCTTCACAACAGTTGGCCAGATCAAGAACACTCTCCAGGAGGTAGGTGTATGTGTGTCAAAGTCAACAATCAAAAGAAGACATCACCAGAGTGAATACAGAGGGTTCACCACAAGATGTAAACCATTGGTGAGCCTCAAAAACAGGAAGGCCAGATTAGAGTTTGCCAAACGACATCTAAAAAAGCCTTCACAGTTCTGGAACAACATCCTATGGACAGATGAGACCAAGATCAACTTGTACCAGAGTGATGGGAAGAGAAGAGTATGGAGAAGGAAAGGAACTGCTCATGATCCTAAGCATACCACCTCATCAGTGAAGCATGGTGGTGGTAGTGTCATGGCGTGGGCATGTATGGCTGCCAATGGAACTGGTTCTCTTGTATTTATTGATGATGTGACTGCTGACAAAAGCAGCAGGATGAATTCTGCAGTGTTTCGGGCAATATTATCTGCTCACATTCAGCCAAATGCTGCAGAACTCATTGGACGGCGCTTCACAGTACAGATGGACAATGACCCAAAGCATACTGCAAAAGCAACCAAAGAGTGTTTGAAGGGACAGAAGTGGAATGTTATGCAATGGCCAAGTCAATCACCTGACCTGAATCCCACTGAGCATGCATTTCACTTGCTGAAGACAAAACTGAAGGGAAAATGGCCCAAGAACAAGCAGGAACTGAAGACAGTTGCAGTAGAGGCCTGACAGAGCATCACCAGGGATGAAACCCAGCGTCTGGTGATGTCTATGCGTTCCAGACTTCAGGCTGTGATTGACTGCAACAGATTTGCAACCAAGTATTAAAAAGGGAAAGTTTGATGTATGTTTATTATTCTGTCCCATTACTTTTGGTCCCTTAACAAATGGGAGGCACATATGCAAACTGTTGTAATTCCTACACCGTTCACCTGAGTTGGATGTACATACCCTCAAATTAAAGCTGACAGTCTGCAGTTAACGCACATTGTGTTTGTTTCATTCCAAATCCATTGTGGTGGTGTATAGAGCCAAAGATGTTAGAATTGTGTCGATGTCCCAATATTTCTGGACCTGACTGTAAGTACTTAGTCAATCCAACTCAGTTATGTAATTCAGAAAATTAGAAGGATCATCGAATATGCAACCATTTTGGGGAATGGACCTTGAGGCAGGGTGTACGGCTTCCGTGTTTGTAAAGCTTGAGTCAGTCAGTAACTCCTGGGGGTTAGGAGTAGTCAGGCTGGTCTTTAAGCCTTTAGGGATCATTAGGGTAGGCTTCGCATAAGGATTCAGTGAAGAAAGGATCATAGTCTCTTTGTTGTTCACTGCAGAGCAGGAAACCTCATCATCTCTTATGTTTTAGTCTGTTTTTTATTAAATCTAATCTTTCTAAAATCATTTGTTGATCCAGAGTGGATAAGGTTCCAAAAGAACAAAGAAGATCTTCTTCAACTGAGTTTTCCAAAAAGTTGTAGAGTGTGCTGTTCTGAGGTTGAGTCCACTGTTCACTGATGGGTTCTAAAGGCTATTGGAATTCCTTTGCAGACCTGTCTATCTAACAGTCACTGCTAGCTGAGGGAGCATTGACTCCCGCTGCTGTAGTCGGAGTTCTTCGTTGGCTAGGTTAGTCGTTGGCCTCTTAGGGAATAGGGCTTTGATTGTTGTATTAACAAAGACGCGTGTTGAGAAAATCCCTTTTGTCCAAAAGTGCTTTTGATATTTTTGGATTAGTAAGGGCAGTCTAACAAACTGAAATACTAACATGATTCTTTGTGCCCATGGAGTCTGATTAAGGAGTTCCACTGATTCCAAATCAATCAATTGAGGTCTAATACGAAGAAGCACATGAAGATGGGATTTAGCCTGAAATTTGTTTTTCCAACTTGGAATTTTCCCTTTATAAGTGCACACTGTTAAACAAACTTTGGTTGGTTGTACAGTGGTGCCTCTAGTTACGAACACCCCTACTTACAAATTTTTTGAGATACGACCAGCTCCGGCCCCAAAAATTTACCTCGACTTGCGAACTCGCCTCGACTTATGAACCAGATCCGCAGCCATTTTCCGCCCGTTCCACGTGGTCCGCGGCCATTTTCCACCCATTCCACGTGGTCCGCGGCCATTTTCCACCCATTCCACATGGTCCGCGGCCATTTTTCAGCCCGTGCCACGTGGTCCGCGGCCATTTTCCGCCCCTGACACGTGGTCCACGGCCATTTTTCCACCCCTGACACATGGTCCGCGGCCATTTTTCTGCCCTGCTGCATGGTCCGCAGCCGTTTTTACGCCTCTGACGCGTGGTCCGCGGACGCCAGAACGGATTAACGGTAATTACATTGAACCTTATGGGAAAATTTGCCTCGTGTTGCGACCAATTCGAATTGCAACCAGAGTCACGGAACGTATTAAATTCGTAACTCGAGGTTCCACTGTAATACCAAAGATTGGGTATAGTCTTCATGCTGTAGTGAAATCTCTAGTTCACTGTTAATTCTCCGAGATGTTTCACTCTCCTGGCAGTCAGGTGGAACTCGACATAACTGCTGAGCTCTTTGATTAAATGCTGGAGAAGAGACCTGGGGATCGGGCCGTAATTGAGCAATTTTAGTATGGAGTTTTTTCATTTCAGTCATAAGACTGGACCCCTTCATGGATCACTGCCTTGTCGTGGTGAAGGGGCTTGCGTAACTCAGTGAAGCCATAAGCTATACCGTGCAGGGCCACCCAAGACGGACAGGTCATGACAGAGAGTTCTGACAAAACATGGTCCACTGGAGAAGGAAATGGCAACCCACTCCAGTATCCTTGCCAAGAAAACCCCATGGACAATGTTAAAAGGCTAAAAGATATGACACCGGAAGATGAGCCCCTCAGGTCGGAAGGTGTACAATATGCTACTGGGGAAGAGCGGAGGGCAATTCCAAGTAGCTCCAGAAAGAGTGAAGCGGCTGGGCCAAAGCCGAAAGGACGTTCAGCTGTGGATGTATCTGGAAGTGAAAAGAAGGTCCGATGCTGTAAAGAACAATATTGTATAGGTACCTGGAATGTAAGATCTATGAACCAAGGCAAGCTGGATGTGGTCAAACATGAGATGACAAGATTGAACGTCGACATCTTGGGAATCAGCGAATTGAAATGGACGGGAATGGGTGAATTTAATTCAGGTGACCATTATATCTACTACTGTGGCCAAGAAACCCTTAGAAGAAATGGAGTTGCACTCATAGTCAATAAGAGAGTGGGAAAGGCAGTAATGGGGAACAACCTCAAAAACGACAGAATGATCTCAGTGTATATCCAAGGCAAACCATTCAACATCACAGTAATCCAAGTCTATGCCCCAACCACTGATGCCAAAGAAGCTGAAGTTGACTGGTTCTATGAAGACCTACAACACCTTCTAGAACTAGCACCAAAAAAAGATGTCCTTTTCATCATAGGGGATTGGAATGCTAAAGTAGGAAGTCAAGGAGTAATCGGAATAACAGGCAAGTTTGGCCTTGGAGCACAAAATGAAGCAGGGCAAAGGCTAATAGAGTTCTGTCAAGAGAACAAGCTAGTCATAGCAAACACTCTTTTCCAACAACACAAGAGACGACTCTACACATGGACATCACCAGATGGCCAATACCGAAACCAGATTGATTACATACTTTGCAGCCAAAGATGGAGAAGCTCTATACAGACAGCAAAAACAAGACCAGGAGCTGACTGTGGCTCAGATCATGAGCTTCTTACTGCAAAATTTAGGCTAAAATTGAAGAATGTAGGGAAAACCACTAGACCACTCAGGTATGCCTTAGATCATATTCCTTGTGAGTACACAGTGAAGGTGATGAATAGATTTAGAGGATTAGATTTGGTAGACAGAGTGCCTGAAGAACTATGGACGGAGGTCTGTAACATTGTACAGGAGGCAGCAACTAAAACCATCCCAAGGAAAAAGAAATGCAAGAAAGCAAAATGGCTGCCTGATGAGGCATTACAAATAGCTGTGGAAAGAAGGAATGTGAAAAGCAAGGGTGAAAGGGAAAGATATAAGCAACTGAATGCAGATTTCCAGAGAATAGCAAGGAGAGATAAGAAGGCCTTCTTAAATGAATAATGCAAAGAAATTGAGGAAAACAATAGAATGGGGAAGACTAGAGATCTCTTCAAGAAAATTGGAGATATGAAAGGAACGTTTAGTGCAAAGATGGGCATGATAAAGGACAAAAAAGGCAGAGACCTAACAGAAGCAGAAGAGATTAAGAAGAGGTGGCAAGAATACACAGAAGAACTATACAAGAAAGATCTTAATGGCCCTGATGTCCACGCTGGTGTGATCACTGATCTTGAGCCAGACATCCTAGAGAGTGAAGTCAAGTGGGCCTTAGGAAGCATTGCTAACAACAAAGCTAGTGGAGATGACAGTATTCCAGCTGAGTTATTTAAAATACTAAAAGATGATGGTGTTAAAGTGCTGCACTCAATATGCCAGCAAGTTTGGAAAACGCAACAGTGGCCACGGGATTGGAAAAGGTCAGTTTACGTTCCAATTCCAAAGAAGGGCAATGCCAAAGAATGCTCAAACTATCGCACAATTGCACTTATTTCACATGCTAGCAAGGTTATGCTCAAAATCCTACAAGCTAGGCTTCAACAGTACATGAACCGAGAACTACCAGATGTACAAGCTGGGTTTCGAAGAGGCAGAGGAACTAGAGATCAAATTGCCAACATTCGCTGGATCATGGAGAAAGCACGAGAGTTCCAGAAAAACATCTACTTCTGCTTCATTGACTATGCAAAAGCCTTTGATTGTGTGGATCACAACAAACTGTGGCAAATTCTTAAAGAGATGGGGGTACCAGACCACCTTACCTGTCTCCTGAGAAATCTGTATGCGGGCCAAGAAGCAACAGTTAGAACCAGTCACAGAACAACCAATTGGTTCAAAATAGGGAAAGGAGTACGACAAGGCTGTATACTGTCACCCTGCTTATTTAACTTATATGCAGAGTACATCATGAGAAATGCCAGGCTGGAAGAATCACAAGCCGGAATTAAGATTGCAGGGAGAATCATCAATAACCTCAGATATGCAGACGATACCACCCTAATGGCAGAAAGTGAAGAAGAACTAAAGAGCCTCTTGATGAGGGTGAAAGAGGAGAGTGCGAAAGCTGGCTTGAAACTCAACATTAAAAAAACTAAGATCATGGCATCTGGACCCATCAATTCCTGGCAAATAGAAGGAGTAGAAATGGAAGCAGTAACAGACTTCATTTATTTGGGCTCCAAGATCACCGCAGACGGAGATTGCAGCTATGAAATTAAAAGACGCTTGCTCCTTGGGAGGAAAGCTATGGCAAACCTAGATAGCATATTAAAAAGCAGAGACGTCACCTTGCCAACAAAGATCCGCATAGTCAAAGCTATGGTTTTTCCAGTAGTAATGTATGGCTGTGAGAGCTGGACCATAAAGAAGGCTGAGCGCCGAAGAATTGATGCCTTTGAACTGTGGTGCTGGAGAAGACTCTTGAGAGTCCCCTGGACTGCTAGGAGGTCAAACCAGTCAATCTTAAAGGAAATCAACCCTGTTTGTTCATTGGAAGGAATGATAATGAAGCTCAAGTTCAGATACTTTGGTCACCTAATGCAAAGAGAGGAGTCTTTGGAGAAGACCCTGATGCTGGGAAAGATTGAAGGCAAAAGGAGAAGAGGACGGCAGAGGATGAGATGGTTAGATAGCATCACTGAAGCAATGAGCATGAAACTGAGCAAACTCAGGGAGGCAGTGAAGGACAGGAAGGCCTGGCACAATATGGTTCATGGGGTCACGAAGAGTCGGACACGACTTAACGACTGAACAACATAAGACTGGAAAGATAGGTTTCAATTCCTTTTATGTTTGCAAAAATATGTTTCACTGTTTGGGCAATTAGAGCAATGTGAGACTGCTCAAAGGTGAGCACATCGAGCTCTTCCATTTCTTCTGACTCTTTCCCACTTCCTTTTCCAGTTTTATTTGAGTCCAAAGCCCTGTTAGGGAAAAATGTATGCTGCTTCTTTAATTGCCCCTCCCCAGGACCGGCTTCAGCGTCTTCTTGCTTCTCCAACACCAACCCAGATACTTCTCCGCCCTCCAACTCCACAAACTCGCAGCAATCAGCTGCACCACCAACAACAAAATCCTCAGCTCCCTCATTAGAGGTAAAAAAATCTTCTATCTTAGTTTGTTTGCCAGCTGGTAATAGAGTTGGCTCCTCAAAGCTCCTTGGATGCTTGCCAAGAGTCATCATCCTTCCTCCACTTTTGCTTTTGCACTTGCTTTTTCCAAGCCCCAAATCAAATCCCTGTTGCTGTTAACTTAGAGGGTTTTCCAGAGATATATATTCTGATCAATTACAGTCTTATAGTTGAAACTAAATTGTAATCCACATTAAGATTTACTTTTGCCTTTTTGATAATAGTAGCAGGATTTTTTCTTGGATTGAAAAAGAAATCTACCTTAACTTCTCAGGAGATGAGAACCTCTTGTAACATCATCAGTGCTCCACTGAGAAAGTTATGGATTGGGGAGTTCTCTTCTTAAACTGCACATTCCCAACCACTACAGAACAGCCTGGGCTGACACATGCATATTTCCTTATAAATTACAGTATATAGCTGCCAAAAGATCAATTAGAATGTCTAAGATCACAGCCTGCCATTCAGACCAGAGGGGAAACACATGTATTTAGGATAAAGAAATAAGATTTCTCAGGCACTTAAGACAGGGTGACCATAAAAGCGGAAACTCAAGGTCTAAGCTGTCCAACTGGGCCATGTGCATTGTATTCTTATCCTAGAAGATTTGGAGCATCAAACACAGACATTGGCTGAAAGGCTTGGAATGATCTTGTAAATCTTAAGTGTGGTGCAAAACACAAGTGTCCTTGCTCATAGCCTGGAGGTAAACAGTTGGTTTGGCAGACTGCTCAGCAGACAGGCAAGCAGAGGAGCAATTCAATATACACCTGAGGAATTATTTGCTATAACTGAGAAGCTGCCCCAGTATCAGCAGCTCCATAAATAAGGACAAATTGTGGCTAGAGTTCTGCTGAAGAGGAAATTGTGGTCTCTCCCTTCCTTCCTGCAATGATGCTGCAGTAACGCAGCACAGATCAGGCTAACAATTCTCTCTTCCTGTAGCTTCCTGCAAGAGTTCAGAACTTGCCCCCAATCCACATCAGAGTTCCTAGTTCAAAACCTGAGGTGCAATACATAAGCCTTTTCCAGAAATTTGGGACTGTAACTCCCAAATTCCCTATTTAAACACTGATAATACTGAGAGTTGCAGCTCCAACAGACCAGGAAGGCATTGGACTGGGGAAGAATATCTTATAGTGAGAGTTAAAAGCAGCTTGTCTAAATGAAATCTGAAAAGGAACAGGTCTCAGATTTTTTAAGGAAAGAGTCATCGCTTCTAGAGAGTCCAACCTCTCTAGAATGGTATTTGTGCACTTTGAAATTAATTCCTGTATGTTACATTCTTTTTTTTAAGCATCCATTTAGGACAGTGTTGTCCAAACTTGGCCACTTTAAGATGAGTGGACTTCAACTCCCAGAATGCTGGCTGGGGGAATTCTGGGAGTTGAAGTCCACTCATCTTAAAGTGGCCAAGTTTGGACAACACTGATTTAGGAGATGTGAGTGTTCCAGTAGATCACAAGTTGAATATAAGCCAACCATTATGTTCTTTTTGTACATGTACTGATATTGCAGGCACATTTAAAAGCACAAACACATAGTCATGACCACCGTTTTGTTTTGTTTTTTTAAACTCCCCCCTGTGGATGCCACTCCACTGCAGTGAGTTCCAAGGAAGACATGGAACTTTTTAAGGGGTGTGGAAACTAAATCTCATGAGGAATGGTTAAAAGTACCAGGTATGTTTAGCCTTCAGAAGAAAAGACTAAGAGGCGATATGATAGCAGTCTTCAGATATCTAAAGAGTTAGCATAGAGCAGAAGGAGTACCTTGTTCTCTTTTATCCCAAAAGACTGGACCAGAGCCAGTGGGTTGAAACTAGCATGTTCCTTTTCACTGATGATCTTCAAACAAGCTAGATATCTATTAGTCCAAAATCCTTTAGTACAGTGTTTCTCAAAGCATGGTCTGAGGACCCATGGGGGTCCCTCAAGACCCTCTCAGGGGTCTGCAAAATCAAAATTATTTGCCAGCCTATGTTGAAAAATAATACAATATTAAAATCCCATCAAACAATTGTGAGAATTGGGAGCGGCATCAAATGCATCAATTTAAAATTTTAATATGGTAAATACCAATAAATGTAACCCATACAAATAAAAGCTCTTTTGAGGTCTTCCATAATTTTTAAAAGTGGGAAGGGGTCCTGAGAGAAAAAAAGTTTAAGAAACTCTGCTTTAGTAGATCCTGCATCAAATACTGATATTCCTTTTAACTGTGTGATTCTCTAATAGCAGTGCTATTATTATTTAGTATTTACAAAACAGTATATTCAACTTTTCACATCAAAGCAAACCAAACACAAAAACAAAATCATAGTAGAAGATATAGTAAAAGCAATAGCAGAGAATGTAAACCAGGTAGGAGAAAATTCATTTTAGAAAGAAGTTACAGGTTTTTAAAAAGAAAAGTTTAGGATTATCATGTCTGAGCTGCAAAAGTGTGTGTGACTGGATGGCACCAAAGAAAGGGTGAAAACTATTTGCTGCAGTCTAGTGGTTGTCCAGATGTTTGCAGTCCAGATAAGGTATGCTTATGAAATCTGATGCAGTGAGGAGGAAAGGGTTAAGATCAGTGTTGTTCAAACTTGGCCGCTTTAAGATGAGTGGACTTCAACTCCCAGAATTCCCCAGCCAGCATGGCTGGCTGGGGAATTCTGGGAATTGAAGTCCACTCATCTTAAAGCGGCCAAGTTTGGACAACACTGGTTAAGATGTCCTGACACATAAGGAGCCTTGAGGGGCAGCTGTAAAGTATTTTTTAAAAAATGAAAAGAACTTGAGCTGCATTATTGCTGAAGTCAAAATGTCAAAGTCTAATGGTTATCTATAAACACAAGCTAATAATTATATGCAGCCTTCCCCAACTTGGCATCCTCTAAAGATGTTGAGAATTTTAATTGGGCACGCTGATGGGGAATTTTGGGCATTTTGCCTGCAATGTATCTGGGGTATAAAAGATCTTCTCAAACTCTAACGTTCTTCCCCAACCTGATAGTCCCCAGATATATTATGTTACAAAGCTTATCCTTCCCAGTAGCAAATCTTTTTTTCTTCATGATACTGTATTCTGATATATCTCAGGAACATATGCAGGTTCCAATCCTTTCCCAAACCAGGTGCCAGTGATATACATATGTGGCTGAATCAGAGAATTACCAAGATCTGAATCAGATGTGTGTGTGCCTTGATTTAACTTGCTTTTGTCTCTCCCTTATTACTTATCAGTGCAATTGATTGATACAACTTCTCCCAAATTGCTACAGCTGAAATGGACAATTGAATTGGAATCTCTCAATTACCAAAAAGGTTTAAACTATCTAAGAATCATAGGGGACAATAGGTGGCAGCATTTAGCTGATTCTGGATGGCTGCTCAGATCTGGTTAGAATTTGGATGGGAGATCAGGAAATCTCAGAGTTTTGCGGGATAAACTGAGAAATTAAAATATTCCAGAAGGCAGCAATGTCAAATAATTTTCATATTGTTGTTGGAAAAGCAACATGGACATGTCTGTGTAGTCATCCTGAGTCATTCAACTCAAGGACTTACTTTCAAGCTTCATGTAGTGTGTGCATTAAAACTGGACTGCATACTTTTATGCAATTCCAAAACTTTTAATTACATAAAAGTACAATTTTCTGAAGCAAGCTTTATTGGAGAAATATCTAGAGAGAGAATAACTGTGAGCCAATTGCTGCAAAGAAGCAATCTGATATGCTAACACTTTGAAGGAATACCCTGGAATGTATTCTGTTGTGCTAGACAGAGTCATTCTTTCAATAACCACAGGATGGCAGTACATGCAAAATATATACTAGCTGGCATATTACTGATGCATGCAGCCTTCATCAGATAAGGAATATGACCATTTATAATTTTAGAAAGGGCCCACTGTTCATGGATAACTGCTTGCTGGGAATTTAGTACTCTGACATTTGCACAAGTTAAATAACTCTCTTTTAAAAACAGAAAGAAAAATTAGCTGGGCATCTGAATATAGGTCAGTGCTTAAAGCCCCTTCAGAGAGTTGCTTAAATATTATATATTCAAGATTCCATTATTTCTCCTGGGACCATCAGAAGATCATTGAAATACAACGGAGACTTGGTTTCTGCACCTCTTGTTTCCTGCCCAATTCTTCCTTTACATGCTGCCCTTGTGAACATAAATACAAAATGCATGAGTGTCTCAAGTGTGAGGATTAGACACATCTAGCTTGTGCCCCTCTAAAATATTTGGAAGCCAATACATAATTTTTTCTGTAGTGCAGCCTTTAAGAAATAGAGATCCATCCCCAATGTTTGAATACACTGGCAAAGGTTCTGTATATAGAATATGAGTATTTATAGTTGTATGTTATATGCAAGAAAAATATAAACATATTCTTGATATATTTTTTGTTATATGTGTATTATCTGTCAGGGTCTCATAAATTAATTTTATTTGTGAAAAGTGCCCCTCAGTTTATCTTGTTTAAAACTGACTGTGAAACAAAAAAAGGGAGAAATGTATAATTTATGATGTAATAGATCTTTAGGACTGCCGCCACAGATGTACAAAAATAAAACATACTTCTGTTAAGATATTTTTGAACCGTATTTTCCTTAACAGTTTTGGAGATCAGATATCACTAGACTTTGCAAACAATATTTTGCAGTGTTGGCATCTGTTCTATGGAGTGTTGTAGAACCACAGAAACTGTGAAAAATAAACATCATTTGATGAATAAGTGTCGTTATGATCTGGGAATTACATAAAAATCCATCCATTTAGGGTTAACTAGCAGTTCTTGGTGGTAAAATGCTGAGTGAGTAGTATTTTTTTAATGCCATTAGACAAGCTTAATCATTCAATAAGAAAAAATGTAAGTGCCCAGAGCTTTGAAAGCATTAAGTAATAATCTATTCATGGGGGAGATAATTTCCTGGCAGTTTATATCTAGAATATGACCTTTTAGCCTCAGCAACCATCAAGTGCATTCTCTTCTGGTCACTAAACTAGAAAACACAAGGTGAATATTTTAACTGCACACTCTTATGCATATATCCTTAGAGGGGTACCCAATTGCTTATTTCTTGAGGAGAAAAGAGAAGCAGATTAATAATAATGCAATCCAGTGTTCTGAAAAGAGAAATTGGTTTACACCTCTTGCTAATCCATTCTCTCAATATTTTGGACTTGAATGGGGTTTCCTATGTTGAATATTAAGCCATTAAGTGTTTAACGTATGGGAAAGAATTGTATATGAAATTGTTTTAATACTTCCTTTGAAGTTGCAAGTTCTTAGTAGTCCTGCAATTTTTTTCCAGTAGAATTTGATGACGATGATGATGACGATGATGATTCCCAACACAGATTTATTGCACCTTTTTGCTTAGATGTGACTAAATTTGTCGGATTAAATAAGCAACATATCGATAATGGGAAGGAAGAAAAAAAAGAGTTAAAGTGCTTTCACAAGGATGTCCACATTATTTTCTTGGCAATAATATTGTCTTCTTCTGGATTTTTTTCCCGTAACTTTCCTGTCTAGCCTATAGTCCTGGAATTTCTTGGAAATCTTCCATCCAGTTTTTTTTTTCTTCTTCATTATGATGTCTTTGTCTTGTGCAATGTTAAAAGGTCTTAGAGGTCCTTTTAAGAAAAAAAAAGATACTTACTAATTTGGGGTTACACTGACCACCAGGAGGCAGCACAGGCTTCATCTTTATTGAGAATTTTCAGATGATTCCCAATAAGGATTAAACTGATCACGTGGTGCCTCCTGGTGGTCAGTGTAACTGAAAATACCACATAAGATACCTGTATACACTGTGTAAAAATAGAGAATTCCCCTGCCCCAGGAGGCAGGTTGGAAGTCATGTAAAACCCTGTACATGGGAAGGTGGACTGCATATGCCATTCTGATGGCCTTACTAATTTGAGCAATTTAAAAAATGAAGTTTGTTTTTTATAAGAAACTTATATCCTTCTCCATGAAAAAGATGTTTTATCTGGAAAATAGTTTGGTCAGATATACTAGACAGACAGACAGACAGAAACTTTATTTCGGTCATTGACCAATAAAAATACATTATATAAAACAAACAAAACAAAATTATCCCTTAACATCAGTAACTGTTAGCAACCATTTGTGGGCGAAGCTTACACACGATGTAGCAGAATTTTGCCACTTTTAGAGAAATACACTTATATTGGTTGTTTAACAGATAATGCAAATAAAAATTATCAGAGTGCCCTGGAAATGTAAATAAAAGATAGGCTGGTCAGACATACTTGAAATCTGTTATGGGAAATGGGAGTACTAAACGTTGAGGATGATGACACAACACCTTGAAAACACTAATTTGAGAAGTCCAGGATTAGTCCTCCTACACCACACTCACATGGAGTAAATTCAGGTGCCAGGCCTCATAATAGTCCTACTTGTCCCTATATTAATTCATTTGAGAGGTTGAGAGATTGACAGAGATTGAGCTAATTGTTGTTGTTCAGTTGTTAAGTTGTGTCCAACTCTTCGTGACCCCATGAACCATATCGCACCAGACCTTCCTGTCCTTCACTGCCTCCCAGAGTTTGGTCAATTTCATGTTCATGCCTGAGCTAATAGCTTATGGCTAATAAATAATAATGGTGAGAGTTGTATGAGTGAAGTTTGCCCCAGATAATTAGGTAGAGCATGTGAACAAAGTGGTAGATGGCTATATATGGGCATCATACACAGCCCTGACCACACTGGCACCATTGGTGGTCACCATGGAACAGTGGTGAGCATGTCCTGCCTCACACCATATCAACATGTGATTCATAGCCTGCCTTAATTTATTCATGGTGTGAATCCATCCATCACTTCTGCATACAGAAATGCCCACTGATATCTGTTTTGTGAGGCCCAGCATTCTCCTACCATTGCTCTGAGAGGGAGAGATTCACAGATGGTTTCCATCTTTGCTGTTCCAAACACCCGAAAGTCATGCATTGCCTTGTGGTTTACAGTTCTCCTCAAATGCTCTCTACATTCAATAGGTACAAGGGCACACTATATTCTGAAGCCGCTAGCACCATTAGAACAGAAAATCTACACCAGACTGAGGGTCTGGTTGTCTAATACCAGCATCCCTTTTGTATTCTGAGTAATCTCACTTGCCTTTGGATCTTCTACCCACGTCTTGGTTTCTTAGCCCTGCATGGTGCTCTCCATTCTCTGCCTAGGAAAGAGATACTTGGAGCTAGTGTTTGGGGGCTTCTTGCCCTTACCTGTGTATTGCTTGTGTGTAAAAGCTCCAGGTCTAGCAGATATTCTCTCCTTACAAGCAGTATTATGGTTTTTGTGCTCAAACATTTTACACTGTTGTCCCAATTAATCCTGCACTTGAAGTTTATACAGATTATAAATCAGAGCTAATCTTCTATATCTTGGAAATGATCTAAAGGGGTACCTACATGATTCTTACATGAGGGTAGGCTCCTCCCATATCCTTGGTGTCACAACAAGCTTCTGAGTGAATGGAAGAAATGGCACTGCCGGCCACTGAGTAAGAAAAAGGAAAATTGCTCACGGAGGTGAATAGATCATGGCACCCCTCCTTTTTGCTAAGCTCTCTCTCCATCTTTGCAATGTTCCTCTACACCAGTGTTGTCCAAACTTGGCCACTTTAAGATGAGTGGACTTCAACTCCCAGAATTCCCCAGCCAGCCATGCTGGCTGGGGAATTCTGGGAGTTGAAGTCCACTCATCTTAAAGTGGCCAAGTTTGGACAACACTGCTCTACCCCCTAAAAAGCACCTCTGCCTCCCTACGTGCCAGTGGACTACTGGCCATGCTATTGCCTTTGAACCATTTCTCTGATGCAGGTGGCCCGGAAGATGCGGTTCTATCTGCACCACACTGATACCTGCTACAAGAGGAAAAACTAGAGAGAGGCAGACCAACTTGATGGTAGGCAAATCCTACTACTGCTTTTCCTTCCCTGGGCAGAACCTGTACCGCAACTCGTTTTATTAATATTTATTCTAATGAATGCAATAAGTTTATTAAGTACATATAGCAAATTTAAAACAAATCTCTTGCAGTGTCTGCATTAGCACTATGGTGACTAGACTGCCTTATGATAGGAAAAAACAGCCTGTATTCTTGGCATGATCATATCACCTCAAACATATTCTCAGATTAACCCACGCCAAACACACTGACTGACAACAGAGTATTTTTCTTTTCTGTGATGAGAGTGGGAAAAAATAAAGGAGAAGGGAAGAATTGAGAGTAGATAGTGAAAAAGCACAGGAGAAACAGAAAAACAAAAGAAGATAAGAACCAAGAATTCTGATAGAGTTTATTGATGTGGCCAATGAAATTGGCCAACGTCACACTATTCAATCACATTGTCACCATTCTCCATATATGAGAATGAAGTTGCATCGTTGGATACTATCAGTGGAGAACCCCAGAAGTTGCAAACAAGCCTACCAACTAAACCCAGAATATTGATAGAATAAATAAAGACTTTGAAAGGCTATGAAGGACGTCACAGCTATCTGATTTGATTTGCTGTTTGGAAGTGGGACCCTTTTCAGTTTGTGAATCTGGTTTAACTGAAGTTTTATCCAGTTGAACCATCCCTTCAAAGCTCTATACAAACATTCATGAAGAATAAAGTTGCTGCCTTCTTTTTGGAAGTTGTCTCCAAAACAGTTGCTCCTCCAATTGTTTTCAAGTGATTGTAATCAAGCAAATCCCATCCCTATAAAGAAAGCAGTTCAAATTTATCTATCCTAAATGTTTAGCAGGGAGCTTGTTTTATGCAAATAATTAATTGGGATCCTATTCTGTTTTCTGCTAAATTAGTATAAATCTGTCCGTCAAATGACAGCAGCACCTGCTCCTTTTTCCTGGCATATATTATGGCTCCTGTTGAGTAGTAGAAAGGCTTGCAGTTACACTCTTTAAGTTTCCTTTCATTGTCTTCCAGGTTTAATTCACCAGTACTGAACAATACATCTTCCAGATGCATTGAAAGCCTTCCTTTCTGACTGGAGCTCCAGCAATTTTAATTTCAGCATTATTATTTATTGGGCTTTCTAATTTTTATTTCTTATTCTCTTGTTGACAATAATGAGCCTTGGAACAAAACTGGATTTTAAAAACTGAAATCTATTGTAATAGCATATTTCAGAAGTTTAGTATTAGATTATGGAACCATATAGTGCATTGTTATCATTCAGTATAAAATTATTAACTTATATTGCCTATGGCTACATATGGATCAGCCTAGCTGGCACCTGGCAGTGGAACATAATAAATATCCTCTAACTTAACTGAATCATAAACAATTGTAATTCTATCAGAATCGGAGAGCATAGAAATGCAGATTTATGCATCTGCTTTTCTGACAGTTCAGTAATGACCCTAATAGGGTGTCCTAAAAAGTAACCTGAAAATGACCAATTTAAAATTCACTGAATATAAGAGTTGGAAAAAAATTAGAGAGCATCTGGTCCAGTCCTCTGTCTGATTTTCTTCCTACTTTCAGATTTTGAGCTGTTTATTGGAAATGAGTCACTAAAGCCCTCCAAAACATCTTAAGCAAACCAAAAGACTCAGTAGCCCAAGAAGAAAAAACAGGAGTCATCTACAACATACAGTGTAAGGACTGTAATAACCACTGTATAGGACAGACAGGCAGAAGGCTTGCAGAGTGCATCCATGAACACCAACTAGCAGTCAGAAGACATGATGAAAACTCCTTAATCTCACAACACATGGACAGACTTAACCATAGTTTTAACTGGGAAACTGTCAGCATCTTAGACCAAGCTAAAGAATTCTTGGAAGCTTGGTACTCAGACAAGGCAGCCATCAACAGGCACATAGAGATAAACAACATCTACACACTATTCAAAAGAGACAAAAGAAAGGAAAACAAAAGACTAGAACATCTCCTCAGCAGCAATCATCACCCAGATAAGCAGAGATTAACACCAAGATTACCACCAGACATACAAGCAGTAAACAATACCTTAATCAAGGAACTACCAGAGAAAAAAATAGAACAAAACAAAACCCCCAACCCACCAACACTGGCAGGACATGCCACAATATATAAACAGAGAGCAAACCCCATTCCATTCTAGCACTGAAGATGTTACCTAGCCAGGTAACGAAACGTTTGCAAGAAAACAACCAAGCTCAGAGAACCCCAAGGACTCCACAGAGTAACAGAGATGCTGGTACTGCAGACATATCTGCAAGTTTCTCTCAATTAACCAGTTACCAGCTAGTTCTTTCACAGGGTGGAACAGTATGATTCGTGAGGAAATAGGCAGATTGGAGGAGTCCATTGCCACTTTTCTCCACTTCCTCATTCATCTCACTAATCTTTGGGTCTTTGACAATGCCACTAGACTCTGACACTCCTTCCTCAGCCCAGCCATAAATGTGGCACTGAAATATATATACAGCATAGGATTGCCATTTATGTTATGGGTTATATATTTCAGCAAGTCATTTCTTTCAATTCCACAGGATAATTTGCAATATAATATTCATTTCTGAAGCAACCAATCACAGTGATTAAGGCATGATTTCAGCCATAAAGCTGTATGACCTCAGCGATGCATTTTCAGCATACTTACGCTCAAGCATACAAATGATATCTAATCAGAATGCAGAACCAAGACAATTTGACTCAAAACTGATTAATCTGCATACTTAAAATATTCTGCATAACTTTTTAATGCCTCATTCTTGTTCTCATCAAAGGTAATTTAAGATCTTGACATAATACTCCTTAACAGATTTTTGTTGTTGTTGTTAAATACAAACAACAAACTACCAAGTGAAATATCCTCATCCTCTTCATCATGTATTTCAGTTAAGGGCATGCAAAATTTTAAGTTTACATTTATTTTGTCATTTCAAAGGACAGTGGTTCAGAATTCATTATCATACTGAAAAGCTGAAGCAAGAACCCATTTTCACTTAAGCTCTTGTTTCACTCTGCTCTCATCAGGATAATTAAATGGGCCAATAAAGACTTGGATAAATTTGACAGAAAAGCACTTTGGGTGGAGACAGAGAATGAGAAATCACCAGCTCCATCTTTTTTGTTTCTATTTTTGAACATGAAATCCGAACTCCTGTCTGCAGTGACTTATTCTAGCAAACCGTGTTCTTATATTTTAGTGTCCAATTTTGTCTGTGTTGCCATGCCTCACTGTCTGTTTCCCAGCACATTCTACATCATATTAAGTCCTCTTGTTCTTTTCCCCCTTGAATCTCCATGGGATGGGGGTGAGCCATGTGAGATGAGGTGGGGCCACTGGTTACATTTCTTTATGATAAATATTATTTATTGATTTTATTTCCCATCCTACCTTTTTTTCAAAGGTTCTCAGAATAACACACATGGTTCCTTTCATTTCTAATAATAATGTGAGTTAAGTTAGATCAATAGTGAGCCTGAAACTAATGGCTGTTCAGAGGCTTCAACTCAGAACCCTCCGGTCATTGTCTAATTCTCTAGCCATTATATCATAGTAACTCACCAAATAAGAGGTTGGGAATTTCATTACTTGAATAAGTACAGGAGTGAATGGGAAGAGGGATGTTGAACTCTTTTGCACTCCCAACTTTTATTTTTCTATAGATAACTAAAGCTACTTTTCTTTGTTTTTATTTCACCTACATAAGGCTATCATATCTAGCTGTAAAATGTAAGACAACCACTAGACGGCAGCAAAGAGAGAGAGCACATTTTTAACTCTATCCATTGGTCATCAGGAGGTTGCAGCCCATATATGACAATGCTAACAGCAGAGATTAGTCAGGAACGAAGTGAATAGAGCAATAGGCTGAAGAGCATTAACATGTGGGAGGAGAAAGATTTCGTGTCCATTTCCACTCTACTTACTTTTCTATTACACTCCCCACACTTCATATGTGAATAAATTAATATGAAATAAAATACATTTCCACCACCATCACTGTTTACTATTTTATTTACTCTGCATTTCTCTTTCTCCATTAATGTTTTACTTACAGGATAAAATTATAAACAAATAAAAACATGGTATCATTTCCAGCATTAAAATTGTAATTAGGAAAAAAATAATTAAAACAAATTATTAGCAGATACACAGCATATAAATTGTGTTTTGAATGGTAAAAGCGCAGATTTTTAAAAAGGCTTATTCAAGAAACCAAAGAAACCAAAATATTTAGTAAAATCATAATGGCAATGAAGAACACTAGGAAGATTTCTCTGGAATGATAGGGGATGCCTTCTTATTTCATTTAATAGTGATCCATGGAGTAGGATCTTCTTAGATGTATATAAGATTGGAATTTGAACTATCAAAACTGAAATATTAAGGCAAGATGTTATTTTTGGATAGGTTTGGTGACAAATCTATGAAGATCAGGTGTATGATAATGTGTATCCATTCTGTGGCTGAAATGCAAGGTTTCCTGCAGTTGTGATAATTAAGTTTTGAGGCAACTTCTGGAGTCTGTGATTTTAAGCAAAAGATGGGGCACCTTAACTGTTCTTCAACTGCTTTTCAAATAGTTTCCCCAATTTCTCTTCTTCCATACTTCTCACAACTCATTTGCTTCAAATCTTGTTAAGGTTGCTTTATATTTAAGGAACAGCCATTTTGGGAAAAAATACATTCTGCTAAACCAGGGATTGTCCTTTTGTGGCTAGAAGTTGGATTTTCAAAAATTGGGATGTTTTCTTATGGCTGCAAGAATTGCGGCTGAGAACATCATAGTGTCACTGAAGTAAAAATAGTATTTTCAATCCATTTGAAGTGGGGATTTGGGGTGTTTGTCCATGGAATTGTCAGGAATCAAGACTTACTTGAAAGCAGAATCAATCACTCAATATAAAATAGAGACTTGTGCTTCTTTTCTTTCAATTTTTTAAAATCAGGTGCTTTTGCGATGTACCAGATCATTGGCTAGACCAGTGTTTCTCAGCCTTGGCAATTTGAAGATGTGTGGACTTCAACTCCCAAAATTCCCTAGCTAGACTGATGGGAGTTACTATGCAAAATATCTAGAGAGCACCATGTTCTAAAAAGCTTGATTAAAGTTGTATGAAGAAACATATGTTTTGTTGGCTGAAAGCAATTTAGCTTCTGTCCTTTCATCCCACAGACACACTGGTTTTATTTTATATACATGCATTTATTTTTATAACTGTGGATACTTTCTCAGCAATAGTAGTTTGAGAATCCCTTGTAGAAAGATGCATATATTCAAACTGTTTGGATTTTTAAATGCCCTTGCTGAGATCAGCTGGCTTTGCAGGATTATGAATTCAAGTCTTGTCTCCTTTCCAGTTTAATTTGTCTCTTTTAATAGGTTCTGGAATGGACCCTCACTCTGAATCAAAGTTAAAAGAAAACAGATGAATTATAAATGTGTTCGGATTTCTTCAGTAAACCAAAGTAATTGCATATTTGCCATGAAATAAATGCACATATATATGTAGTCTTTTATTTATTTTATTTTATTTATTTATCATATTTATATAGCTGCCCATCTCACGCAAAGTGACTCTTTTGACATAAGAAGCAATATTGTTATCAGCAAACAGCAAATTCTAAAATAACATCTTGGTGAGACAAATGACAGTAAATGATCCTTTCTGGATAAAGTATAATAATACAGTAGATATGTTAAAAACAGTATATAATACGGTATATAATAAATACTAAAAGTAGAACCAGCCCCAAGGAGGGACCAGTGCAAAGTTCTAAAATACAAAAACAGGTTTTTTTTCTTTTGAAATACTTGGAAAAATAGCAAGGTCTTCCCTAGAC